>NC_081409.1:326702654-327902654 GCF_030272615.1 Cryptomeria japonica
AAGTTTAAATGTACACAAAGTTAGTTCAAACATATACCAAAATACAAACACACAAAAGTGAACGCATCCTAATTTGAGAAGGTTTTGCAAAAAGTCACTTCAACCACACAAAAAGTAAATACTTGAGCTAAAACATGTCAAAGTACAAATATAAGTGTGATTGCAAAGTTCAAACATACAACAAGTGAATTTTAATGTTAATAGATTTTTAATATAAGATGAATATAAAAATTCAAACTCAAACACACATGCTAAATTACAAACTCAACAAAGTGTTTGTCATAGTTAAACACATTTCACATATAGTTTGTTTGTTTCACATATTAATTTGTTCAAACACTCTTCAAACATATTCAAATAAATGTTGAAGTTCAAATACTAAGATAAGTAAATGTGAAAGTTCAAAGACATTTCATGTATCATTATTTCACTTCACACATATCTTGTTCAAACATACACTTCACATATCTTGTTTAAAATAAAATAAAATAAAAAATTTATGTAATAAAAAAAGAAAATATAAAAATCAACACAGAAACACTAGGCTGAACAAAATGACCATGATCAAAGACCATTCTCTACAGCCTTGAGGAGGGGGCCAATTCAACCCCTCCCAAATTTTTTTTATTAAACAACAAATCTATTTACATATCCATTTACAAATAAGTTGACCCATTCAAGGAAATGATGCAAAAGTGCAACAGTAAATTTAAAAATCCGTTCTGCGTTGACTGCAATAACAATTGAGAAACTCTAGGCATCACTCTACAGACTGCCAACTGCCTCTGCCACATCTAATGCTTGAACCGGATCCAAATATTATCTAACGTTGCACACTTGATAAGTATGTGGCTGCTCTCCTGGAATCACAAAGAGAATTTATTGGGTTATGATTTATTAATTAGAAAATTAGTAAAAGCTGATTTTAAACAGACTGGTAAATCCTGGTGCTTGTGATATGTAGTTCTGCTTAATTTGTCCTCTTGTCATCACTGTTGCCTGAAAATTCATCACCCATAAAAAAAAAAAATACAAAATATCAATACAACTTTTTAAAAAACAATCTAAACATAAAAATGCAAAAGAAAAACACATACCAAACATATTAACATAAAACTCACAGACAAAATAAAAACAGAGGAGGCATGGCCATGCCAAACAAATTTAGAATGAAAGCAAAGAAAAAAACATAAAACATAAAATGATGGGCAAATAAACCAACAAAATAGAATGTAATGTAAACAAAACTTTATAATTTCTAAACATTCATTAAGTCACCGAAGTGCATCTGACTTCAACAATCAAATTTTAAATAACAATGTAAATAAAATATATATATATATATATATACTCCACCATTACAAGATTCACTCACCTATTTATTGGACATTGAATATTCAATTTGAAATCAGGAACTTGGATCGTCTATGTAATCCCAAAAAACAACGAGGTATTAGATGTACCATATCTAGCATAAGTAGGCATTTGCTAGATGCCTGCTTTATGCAATCTAAATCATTGCAGTTTTCCTGGAGCTACACCATCTCCCAGCAATGTATGAATCATTCTCCCATTTTCAGAGGTTTAAGCTTCGGTAACATGGTTTCTGCCCTCTATTATATTGGCCGAGCATTCTTCTATCTCTGCAAATTTTGCTGGTCCACAGCTACCATAATAAGCTAATATATGTACTAGTTCTCCTTTTCCAGTATCAGTCCTGTTAGACGATAAAAAATTTAGACAAAATAACATGATCTCAAGCTAAATAAATCTTAGCCACAAAGCAGATTGATTGAGATCTCTCAATGAAAACTGTTATTGCCATACAAATAATATTCAAATGTACATTGCCCCTCCTTTGAGCTGAACATTAGATTAAGGGTGTGACAGAATCTTTGTTATTATGAGCATTCAAACCATGTGATAAATAATGTATGAAAAACCTTGCTAAAGGGCAGAACCCTATCCAAAGTTTGGTCAAGAATCCTGTGATCAAAGATCATGTGTATGTCTTATTTATGCTTCTCTTAAATGTATGTTTCATTTATATTTGCAGATAATTATGTGTTTTCTATATGACTGATAATTATGTGTTTTCTTCACTCCATGAGTGCCTTTCTTATATATACTTTGCACCTTAAGTGCATTTGTGTATTGCCTCACGCCTTACATAAGTACATATTCATGCCTTGATGTATTACGTGAATGCTCCATGCCTTATGTATATTGTTTAATGTTTAAATGTGTACTACTTGATGCTTTTTGCACTACATGTCTGATATGTACTTAAGAGTATTGCCTCATGCTTCACATGTGTGTTGTGTATTTGTTGCGTCACCCTTGACATATATACTTCAAGCCAATGATTCATGCCTTGAGTGTAATCTGGTGGATGATTCCCATATTTTTCTGTATATGATTCATACGTGTTTTCACGTTTTGTATGCCCTATGAGTTAAGTGAGTTTATATGCGCTATGTGCATTCACATACGTACTTCCTGACTTAAGTGGATTCATGTGTGAGCTTCATGCTACTTAACTTAAGCAAATTCAAGTGCATATTCCATACCTAATGTACTACATGTATTTCACATGTATGTTGCAAGCCTTGACTGTCATGTTCCCCTCTTTGATCATTATTTATATCAATTACTATTATTAGTCCCGCCTATCTATAGGCGAGACTAATGTTTTCACCTCTTCTAATTAGTTTTGCTTTGGAAACTGTGCTAAATATTTATCTTATAGGTTATTCTATAGTTTGCTGTGACTTATTTATTAATATCAATTTCTTTCTCCATTTTTACATTTTTCTATTGGCTGGTATACTTTTTACTGGGGTTTTTTGTTGTGCTAAATATTTATCTTATAGGTTATTCTATAGTTTGCTGTGACTTATTTATTAATATCAATTTCTTTCTCCATTTTTACATTTTTCTATTGGCTGGTATACTTTTTACTGGGGTTTTTTGTTTTTCTTTTAATTAAAAAGAGATGACCAATCAAATGTGATAGGGCAAAAAATTAGATGAATTCCTAATCTCTTATAGAAAATTTTAACTGTAGTGACAACATTGGACATACGCATTTATGAGTCTTTTACATTTTAAGTTTTCTCACCGCCTTTGCTTCCAGTAATATTGTTTTTTATGATTTCATGTAGTATGTAAAATTATTTTCCATGTGATTGTTTACCAACATAGAGATATTCATTACTATATTGAAGGATAACTGAATTTTAATAATAGTCAAATATTTAACCATATTGAAAATAAATTTCCCAAAGAAAATACTGCCCTATTAAAAAAAATTTCCCTTAAAAATACATTTCAATCATTTATAAAGTAAAAATTCCTTTACCATTAGACTTCAATTTTATTTTATATTTTTACAAATTATTAAATTTAATTAAATTATATATTATGTTAAAAATAAAAAAACATTTTATATTAATTATAATTTTTTAACTTTTATTAAAATAATTTTAAAATTGTAGAATTTTTAATTTTTTATTTATTTATTAATTCTTCTTATAATTTTGTGAGAAATTCAAAGTAGTTAAAAACATTTAATGAATTGATATGGAAAGTTCATAATTTCTTAAAGTCTTTATTTCATTCGTCACATTTATTTGAACGATAGTTCTTAATGTTTTTTACTATTATTTTCAAAAAAGTATATAATTATTTCACTTTTACTTGTCCAAATTTATCTTCTATTATTGAACAAGTTGATGTGTAAAAATTGCCATCCAAAGCGAGAATATTACATAGTAGATGTAGTGATTAGAAACAAATACCCTTTGAATAGAATTAGTACCATGAATACAAATGTCAAACAAATCATTACTTCTATTTCTCACAAATTACTATATGATATTTCTTTATAATACAAAATTTATTTATCATTAATAAAAAATTGAACTTTATTAACAAATTTAACATACACAACAACATTTTTATATAGTTTTTAACAAATATAAGATATTGACAAATCCACCAAACATTATAACATTAGTTTCATTTTGTCTAACATATGGACATAATCTTAATACCTTTCAACACTAATGATATTAACTATATAAAATAATTTAGATAAAAAAAGTTAGAAAATTGAAATAGAAATATCAAATAATTTTAGTTTGTTTTCATTATCATTGATTTTAAATTTTGATCTTCTATTAATTCAAATTTTTGTATTAATTTAAGTGGCATTAAAATTTTTAATTATTATTATATTTTTAAAAAACTAATATTAATTATTATATTTTTTTTTAATAAAACGTTGATTATAAAACTTAGAAAAACTTAAATAATATTTGAGATTATCTAAACAATTTTTTTTTTTTAAACCTTGTTAATATGTTTCTTTGTATTTTTAGCTTTTTTACTATGATTTTACTTGTAATTTTTAATGTAAAAGTTAAAATTTAAATGTATCAACTTTAATATAGTTGCTAGGGGATATGCTTAATACGTATGCCTAATATATGAAGCCTGATCATAAGGAAGACAGATGCTAAGATTGGTTGCTTGACAATCTAATATGTTTGAAGACAGGGTTCTAACAATATTAGTTTTGAAGAAGGGTTCTAAGAAGTCACCTATGACAAAGCTTAAATTGAAGGAAGGGAGCAGAGCATATTTCAAGAGGACATTTAAAAGGTCATCCATAGGCCCCTCACTGAGTAAACCCATAAGATGGTAGCCTGCAAAAAGTCTAAGTATGGAGTCCCAAGTATCCCAAATGCTCCTTGAATGGTAAATAAGTTTGAGATCGTCATCGTTCTCTGTGATATAGAGGTGCTGAAAAAAGGAGAGCCTTTTGTAAACTTCAAAACTTGTCCAAACCCTAGCTAAGAAAACCTCCATAAAAAAGGGTTTGAGTAAAGTCCTCAATACTGTTAAACGGAAAACAATATAAGCAACTTGGCTTCACTTGCAGCGCCATTGGTAGAGGTATTAACATTCATAAAAGTTGCAAAATAATAGTCAACAAGGTAAGATGAAGACATGGATATCCATGTGCCTACTTGATTGCCTACAGAAGGAAAGGATGGGCCTGCATGATCCCTTAAAGGCTTTGGAAATTTCCAAGCCAACGCTATTGGTTTGTGACAAAATAAAAAAGAAAAACTACGGAACTTTTGACTACACACTCCATGCCTACTTGGGAAATAATGAGAGCTTCCAGACAGCGGGTGGATGGCCATTAAAGCACAGAAGGGGAGAAGAATTTCGTGGAGGATAGAGGGAGATATTTAGGGAGAAAACCACAAAACAAAACTCGCGCAGATAAGAAGAAGAAATGGGATGAAGCCAAAACGTAGGGCATAGGTGATTAAAACTAAGCTATTACTGCTAAGGAAATACAAAGAAACAGGCATGATTTCAGGTACTCTGAGATATATCACCACCGAGACATGAGATGCACAGGTGGCTAGGAGGAGAACAGAGCAGGAGGGTGTATGGGAGTTCAACAAGATAAGTTGGAGGCATGTAGAGAACGATGTGAAGTGTTGAAATGAAAAGGGTGGTCACATGATCTCCACAGTATCAATTTGTTGAAAAGGCTTTATAAACTTTCAAGCAAATACAATTGGCATGTGTCAATCGAAATTCCACAATCGAGGCTAGCACCCTCCTTGCCTATAATGAGAGGGAAGCTTTTCTATGATGATGCATGGTGTGAAGTTAGTGTGGAAATGAGAAGGAAGGAGCCTATGGTGCATTGGGTTTTAAGTTGCAAGACAACAAGGGCAGATTTGGAGGCAACATATATGGGTTCTGATGGAGCTACGAGGTACAGTAATCCCGATCTTGTTGCACTAACATAAAATTATTTTCTCATTATCTAGAAAAAACACTATATATTGATATGTTAATTTATAGGTACGCAATGTAGAAAGATGAAGAGTCTAATAAGTTAGAAGTAGTTGTTACAATATTTTATATTTGTATGTGTCAGTGCAACTTCAAATATTGTATTCAAAGTTTGTGGTTTAATTTAATGTGATCTATTTTTATAAATTGAAAGAGAGGAAAAGATTAAAAAAGAAAAATGGGCACTGAAGGGTACAGTAATTTGGTATTAGGATTTCATATTGATGAATTGAGTGCCTTAAAACTTGGAACCACTATGAAGAATCATAACATCAAAAAGTCTTAGCCAATAGTTTGTCGGTTCGCTTATCTCACATGCATGAAATACTCTATCAGAATAGAATCCATAACTAAATCAATCTTTTCAACATAAAGTAATTTGTTTCCTAAGAAAATAGGCTGAAATACAAGGTATTTCAAAACTTTTTAAATTATAAATATTCTAAGAAAGCCAAATCGATTATGTGGTTAGAGAAAAACAGTCTCAACGGAATTTCATCATAGTTATCAAGTATGGGAGACACAAGAGACAACAAGAGTGGTTGATTAAGTTGGGAGTTGTTGCGAATTGAAATTAAAGATTAAAAAATTAGTAGGAACTGAGGGGCAGTTGTTACAGGAGATACCAAATCTATGAGATGAAGCTACTTTCTTAAAAGGAGATTAACAAGGGATGTTGTAAGAGCTTATATATCGAGAGATTTGGAAATATTATCCTCGGATGTTAAAGGAGTGCCTATGTAGTGTGCACGATGCAAACTTTATGTTTCCAAGTGTTGTAAACATGTTCAAGAGACTATTTGCTCATCTTGAAGAAAACAGTAGTAAACTGTCATGCCCAAAATTTAGGGCAAAACACAACCGACATTTTTTTTTTTTTAACACATAATTACATGCATTCATTTGCTTTAAAAAAGTTGTGACAACTTAACATGTGGTTCTAACAATTTATTAATTGATATTAAATACTAACATAACAATTTACGAGAGTTCCTAATATCAAGTGGGGCGAATAAAATTTATGAGGGAATATTAAATTCATTCCAAAGTCTTTTTCATTTCGTTTGCGAATATTAGAACATAGATTAAACCATTTCTCTTAACTAGACATTAACATAATTTACTTGGTTCTATATTAATTACATATCAATTTTCCTCCACCCTGTAATTACGTTCCTCCTTAATACTTAATTTACAAAGAAATTGGCTTCTATTAATTCAATACTAAAACCTATTTATTTACGTTAACATTATCAAATGGAACCATTACAATTAAAGTTCCAATCATCATTAAGCTGGTTAATTTACCTAATAAAAGTTCCCTCTTGGGTTAACAGGGTTCACAAGGTTTAGTCCACTTAGAGGGATTAGTCTTTACGCCCCTACACTATCCTCTTATATTAAATTATTTAATTACTTTATTTAATAATTCCATTTGCTTATGAAAATCCAATTAGATCTCCAAAATTAATTTACCGATTTCATCCAAAACTTTCATAAGATTGAACTCCATAAACCTTTAAATTTTTTTTTTTACATCCTTTTAAAATATGCCCATTTGATTATCAAAAACATATATAAGTTTATAAAAATATTTAGTCTAAAAATTTGCCCTTTTCATCCATATTTTCAAATTATATATATATATATATATATATATATATATATATATATATATATATATATATATAATATTTTTTTTAATAAACAATTACCTCATGGGCCATTTATACTTTCCTAATATAACTACATGCTTTCACAAAAAAAAAGAATGTTCTTTGTCTAAAATATACTTGTTTCCCATATAACTAAACTATCTATAAAAAGAATATATATTAACCCTAATTTATTTATTTATTTATTTATTTATTTCTAAATCCCTTCAAATATTATTACCCTAGCCCTACCCGGGCTAGGGTTTTATACATATCTTTTTTATTCAAGAAATATTTGCAGGGCCGAATTTGCAACCCTGGGCGGCGGCCATGGTGGAAGGCGGAGACTGTATGTTGGAGGAGGAGAGCGGCGGTCCATCCCCGGCCAGCGCCGCTCACTGTGTGACCACACAGTGGCGGTGCCGAGGCGCCGCTCACTGTGTGTTCACACAGTGGCGGTGCGAAGGGCGCCGCCCATTGTGTGCTCACACAGTGGCGGTGCCTTGGGCGCCGCCCACTGCGTGATAGCACAGTGGGTTAGGGCCCGGCCCGCGCCCCTATTTCCTATATTATTTTTTTATTATTATTATTTTTTAAATGCAAATAAAATATTTATAAATAAATATATATATTTGTGTATATATGTTTATTCATGCAAAGGTATATATATATATATATATATACATATGTATATATATACATATGTATATATATACATATGTATATATATATATATATATATATATATATATATATATATATATATATTTTAAATGAGTCAGTTAGATTTTATTTAACTTAAAGAAACGTAGGCATTTATACATTTATACATGCAAATAATTTAGTTGTAGGTATGTTTATATTTATATAATTGTAATATTATTACATTCAAGACAATCCCCTTTCCTGCAATTATCTATATATATATATCTTTTGAAAATAGCTTAAGTCATCTAATTTGAATTTTATGCATATATTTGCTTTATTCTAAAATACTTGTTGAAGAAGAACATAGCTACGCTAAATCCCTTTTTTTTTTTTTTATTTGTAAAATTTATTTTCTACAAATTAGTAAAATGACAACATTAAATAACATTTCAATAGCACATTATTTATCTAGAATTCCTTTAGCTTTAACAATGCATTTAGGTTTTAAACTGAATCATTTAATTTCTAGCAACACGCATACAATCTTTAAATCATTACTTTATTTCCTTGATTTATTTCATATGCAAAAAGGGGTAAAATAAATTTCATTTCTCTTTCCTAAATATTGTATAACCTACATTTATTAAAGTTCAGAAAATCTTTAGGAACTAAATCCAGATTCATTTCTTTAGCATAGCATAAAACAATATTTCATCTCTATAAGGTACATCAAATTACGAAATAACCTACAATACTAATAAATCTCTCATTTCTATTCAATGAGGCTCTTACAAATATTTGATACATTTTTTTTTTTTTTTTAAAAGATAGATACAACATAATTTCCTATTACAATGTTGCTACTTAAAACATATATACTCCATTTCCACATCTTTTCTGTAACAACTGAAATCCAGCATCCTCTACTTGTCCTCTTTCCTTTCTTCCAACAATCCTGTAAATAAAACATAGGCTATGACCATGGAGTGCTCACCTCCCAGCCTAGGCTAACTAGTAGCCACCCCCGAGCTCGGAGAACCAAGCCCTAGACAAGCAACAAACATGCAAACACAAAGGACAAAAAAAATACACAACTCAAACACAACCTCAACCCGGGCTACACTGCACCACACATTGGTGATGTCTTTTCAAGGGTGGTAGTGGACCAAGTACCTTGAGGAGACTGCAAGTATGGCCAAATAAAAAGCCACCTCATGGCAAACTAAAGCATATAGCCACT
Source organism: Cryptomeria japonica (assembly GCF_030272615.1). Taxonomy (NCBI): domain Eukaryota; kingdom Viridiplantae; phylum Streptophyta; class Pinopsida; order Cupressales; family Cupressaceae; genus Cryptomeria; species Cryptomeria japonica. The sequence continues at coordinate 326,712,081 of NC_081409.1, forward strand.
TCATGGCAAACAAAATACATCAAGTATAACATAATCAGCCTTTTATTCCTTATGCCCCCCAAGGCATTCATGCCTTATTTCCCTCCTTATGACCCCCAATGCATAAACAAGCCATGCAGCAAGGGTCACACAAAATTCCCTTGTGATCACTCTCATAACGAGAGTCTCTCACTCGAGGGCTGTCACTTCTACCACCCACAAGATCCTCCTCTCTCCCAAGAGTAGGAGATCTTGATTACTCCCAAACACAAAACAAAGTATAAAACAAAATACCAAATAAATTTCCAAAAGAACATGCACGGAAAACAAATCTCTTTTTCACAAACATTACATACAAACACATGCAATAAGAAATCCATTGTATGATGAATACGACCAACCTTAATCTGCCCAAAAGGTAGTTTAGTTTTGTTGAGGATGAGCAGCCCAATTCCACGGTTCTTCTCTTTCTACCCTTAGCTAAAATTCTCAAAACAATTTTCATTCTTTTTACTTTAAAAAATTCTTTTTGTCTCCAAAAATGGAGAGTGGGTGATTACCCTCAAATTTTCCAATTCTTGCTTAAGAAGCTCATTCTCTGAGTTCTCATAAGTTTCTAAAAACCAAAAAGGAAAGTAAGGCAAAAAGGGAAAAAGACTCATTCGAAAAGGAAAGTTTACAACTAAAATCAAACTTCTAATTTCAGTTTTCGCACAACTCAGAAAAGCCAATTTTTAAAGCGTCAAAAAGGTCACTTAAAAGCAGAAACTTGCCTAAAATTACCCCTAACCCCTAGGTATACCTTATGGGCTTTAGGAAACCCTATTAAACTACCCCTAGGTGTTCATTTAACCCATTTTAAACCCCTCTGAAGTTTATTTTCGGGTCAAACATATGTTGACCTCTCCAAAGATTCCTTTCCCAAGGTATTTATGACAACATGTTATATTATTTGAAAGAGCTATAGTTGAACACTTTCCCACCAAGAGACAAAAATAAAACATTTAAACTTAAATCCACACATGTGTCAAGTGACACAAATAAAACACTTTTATAATTTAAAACACGAAATCGTCTATTGTGGGTTTTACACATTAAATTTAAATGACACTTAACACTCATGCAACATACACTGTTACGAATAAAATACAACACAACTGGGGTGTTGTCTCTCCAAATAGACAACCCCTGGCTTACGAACATACATAAGTCTAGGTTTGGTTCTCCGTAATATTTCCATGGTCACATGGATAATTCCTGCGCAACTCAATTTACACATTAGTACTTCCAAATAATCTCATATAATATAAAACACCTGAATAATAATGCACTACAACCACTCTGCATACAATATACATTTATCAACCCATACATCTGTCATCCAAATAACTCCACATAACAATTATTATCATTCACATAATTTTGATCCATTCATTAAAACATGCATTCCTATTCCTATCATCATAGTAAAGTCCTGCAATTCCAATAATGACATACCTCCTCTCAAATTTATCCTATTCTAGGATCATCTAGAGTTCTGTATCTATAAAGCATATAAATGAAGCATCCACATTCATAAATGTTACCCAATCACAAAATCATATAAGTTCTACATCCAAACATAGCTGACATACGTTAAATCAAGATTATCCAATCAATGGGTCTTTTAGGATTTCAACTTCATAACACATCAAAAGTACACCACTAGGTGCGATAACTCTATAACTTGGTTCAATTATATTTCTCACAAACCTATCCGCCTAACACAGTCCATTCTATTGAATTATAAAGCATTTATTAATAGGTTAAACATGGTCAACTAAGTAAATCAAAGCTTGGTTTGGGGAAGGCCTTACATAAACGTGCAAATACTACACACTTCTGCCAAAACCCCTTCATACTGTATGCTGTGAACGCAAACCATTCCTTTTTCAAATCAAAAAAATGTATTTTAGATAGAACCAAAGAAACATAGTTCTATGTATGGTTACATATGCTTGAAACCGAAGTGATATGCTTTAGTTATTAAAAGGCTTCGGTGCAGTGACAGAGGTAATGAAGTGCTTTGAAGTTGCAGTGAAGAGAGTTTGTTGTAAAGTAAAAAGTCTGCCATGCTCAGTTCACTAAACTTGCATGCCTTGACTGAGGTTATATATCCATCGTGATACATTGAAATCAGAGAGCATGACCAAGACAAAGACAGAGTCGAAAAGGTTAAGTAGGACAAAGGATCAGTGACAGTGTACTTGGACTTGTGGAGTGCATCATGAAAGACGACTTGTGGAGTATATCATGAAAGACGTATGACAGAGGCCAAAGCTTTCAATAATCAATGAGAGCATAGAAGACAAAGAGAAAAGATAGCAAGTGCCACAGTCAAACTTCTCTTTAGAACCCCTATGTCTGAGTGAACACCAAAAGGATGAATACTGATATGGTAAGCATGGTTGGAAGACATCGTTAAATGAACCATGATAGTGAACAAACCTGCTATGAAGGTATGAGAAATATGGGTTAAAACACTATAGGTAGAGGTGGTTTAGTGCATATGACAGGGTGGTTTAGTGCATATGACAGGGCCATTGACAAAGTATATGATGAAGTGATAAATTAAACCAAATGAAATATTGGCCAGTAATAAATAACAGTGCATTATAGTCCAAGGATAATAAAACAAGCACAAGGACATAGTATTTTGACAAAGTCAGGGTCATGAAGCCACAAATGACAAAGTATATCAAGAGTTCCATTACCTAGTATTTTGACAAAGTCAGGGTCATGAAGCCACAAATGACAAAGTATATCAAGAGTTCCATTACCTTGCCAGGCATATAGTGGCAGTCTAGAGACCTAATAATAAAGACAAATACATTTCACACATAACAGTCGCAAGACAAAGTCTGTGAGTTCTTTCTTCAAGTTCTATGTACTGTTGGAAAAAGTGGATAGTTTTTATCATACAAATACAGTATGATAACTGTATCAAGGCCCAAACACTGATCTAAGAGAAAAACATTTGGGAGATAAATGAAAAAAATGCATGGTAGAGGCATGACATCAGGATGGTGAATATAAAAAGATCATGCACCATGCAATAGTGAGCTGCTATAATAGTCACTAAAGATCTCATGAATGATTGTTGGTGTTTGAAGCATACAGATGACAGACCTAATAGCAGACTGAATTTGACAGAGACCTCGTAGGTAATCAGATGAACAAGATATGCATAAAACATGGGAGAAAGATGCTTCAGTGAATCAAACAAGTGGCAGCTACTAGTATTAGAGAATCTCCTACACCCTCTTAAGGGATTTGATCATCTTCAAGTCGCTTGTCACATGACCTGAAATCGGGGGGTGAGGGTAGTCATGGTAGTCTGGAGGAGTTTTAGATAGTTGCAAGCATATAAAGATCAATTGGTAAGTTGGAAGGTAGGTGAGAAGCTATAGAGGACAATTTGTGCAAGGACAATTGCAGACAGGGGATGAGTCAGCTGGGTGCCCAAGGAAAGGAGTTGACTCAACAAGCAATCAAGGCAAGCATAAGATATCTTAGATTGCAGACCAACTTTTTCAATTGCTGCCAAACATTAATTTAATATTATAAAACTAATGAAATGATAACAGAAGTCCTAGATTGCAGACCATCACTACAGAGTACAGAGATGAGTCAGAATGTCTCAAATGCTATTGCTCAACAGAATCTTTGTGTTCTCTGTTGGCCAAGTTAACATTCATGTTATAAAAATAAAATATGATTACATTCTACATGGCATAAAATATAATTCTATGGTTTTTGAAATTAAAAACTACCTTATCAAAAACATATATACATTAACCAGATGAAACAGAAAAGACGAAAAAACAGCACATCAATTTAAGTAATTAAACTCAAGAATTCCTTTGTAGGTGTTGAGTATGTGGGACTTACAACATTCCTCCGCATATGATTGGTGATGCGGATGACCTCTGAGGCGTTGGAGGCATCACTCCCTCGGACAACATTCCTTCGCAGATAGGGCACACCAAATGGCAAATTCACCCCTTGCAGGAAAGGGCATCGAGCCCTATACCAAGAATCTATAAATTTAGTTCCCTAAAATCTTTCATCTATATGCTCACTATGGCCTTGAAGCAGCAATAACCAGAGGAGTCTGCATAGCTAGTACATTCAGAATCAATGTGCGCAGGGAAATACTGAACATTGCGGATGAGCTATTCTTCTAAATCAATGGCCATATATATAATAGGTTAAAGAATAGGAGCGTGCTTTTGTTAACGGTAGCATGCTTTTTTCAGCTGCAATATCTATCTATGGAGCGTGTTTATTAACGGTAGCTTGTTTTTTTTCAACTGCAATATCTTAACGGTAGCATGTTTTTTAACGGGTGTATTCGAACCAGGACCATGATTTTTCAGCTGCAATATCTATCTATGGAGCGTTTTTTTTAACGCTAGCATGTGTTTACAACGGGTGGATTTGAACCAGGCATCTGCGGAAGCCAAGGCTGCGATGCAACCGAAAGCATTCCCATCGTGAAACCAAATGGAGGCACCTAGGCGGGAAGTAGTATTATACTTGTTGAATGTTTTGGGGTTTAATCATATAATATTTTTTTAATTTATCAATTTTTTTTAATTCATCAAGGTTTTGGATCATGCTTCAAATCTTAAATTATATTTTTTATTTCAAATTTGTAAGATTATAATGGTTAGAAAACATTGATAAGGTATTGAATTGTTTAATAAAATATAAATGACAGTTTTAATTATGTTCTAAAGAAGATGTGAACTAATTTATAGAATCTTGAATACAATATGATAAGATTAGAAATTTGTTTTAGGTTTTGTTGGTGTCCAACTTCCAAAGCCCATTTTATAAAAATATTATTTGAGATATCTTGTCACACACACCCAAACAAAGAAAAGTCTATAGAAAGGTTGGTTCATGCAATTTTCAAACACATGATATAAACATAAACAATAGTTCTTTAAAATAGTAACATATGTCCATATAGCATTCAACTAATTCAATGTGTGACACAACCCATATACCTCCAACTCATGCAATACCCATATACCTCCAACTCATGCCCACCTAGAAAGACACACACTTACATGCAAGCACCAAAAAATGAACATTATTGAACTTGTTTAATATTTTTCTCATTATGTTTCCAATTAGACAAGCATCTATTTTTCATAGAATTGAAACCCAAAAAAATACACACTAGCCAACCACAACCCATATAATTTTCCAATTTCAAATAACTTAAAACTAGGGAAAACCCAAAACTTATGATAGCTCCCTATTTTCCCTCCTACATACTTATGCCCATATGGTGTTTACCTGATTTTATGTTACACAAACCCTCATGAAAAAACCCAAAACTTAGGATAGCTCCCTATTTTTCCTCCTACATACTTATGTCCATTGATGTTTACCTGATTTTATGTTACACAAACCCTTATGAAAAATCCAATACCTCCAAGTTTTTGCTAGCTAAAAATGCACATACATGCATGCAAGGACTAATAAAGAGCATTATAAAAAGATATTTAATTCATTTAGAACTTTAGCAGAAGAATAAGGATGCTACTCTTCTCTTAATTTGATTTCTATTTGTGAGTGATAGAGGTTATTCATATTTGGGAAAGCTTATGGTGAGTAAACAAGATGATGAAATAATAGCTAGGTGTACTATTGACAACAAGTGCAGTAATATGCTTTATTTTTTAAATACATATGATAATGGTGTATTATGCATTTTGTAGACAAAATTCTCTTACACCATCAATCTATTGTATTCATTTGTACCAATTTATTTCATCTAGAAAGGAATGGTAAAATGTTTCAAAAATGTATGTTTGTGTGCAATTGTATAAAGAAAGTATTTCATTTAAAAATATTTATGGTATTCACAAAGCATATGTAGTAGTGAAAATGAAACACTATCAAATTTGATATACCATTCTCACAATAATGCTTCAAAAACATAACATAGCACTTTAGGATCCAAAAATCACACAAAGAGAGAATTTCACTTTGTTCTTTATGTTCCATGTAGTTTTCTTAAGAATGAATGTGTTGTACTACTGAGTAATCCATGTTGAATGAAGAGAATAGTAGCATAGTTGTGTTTATATAGAGGTGTTAAATGCATAAATTGGAATAGAACTAGTATTCTGGTATCTTTTGCAATATGGTTATAAGGCAATCAACTAATGATTTTGTTTGAATCACATTATTTTTCTCATAGTATTTGTAAAAACATGGATACAAAGAGGCCACATAGGTTACTAATGCACATTGACAAAATAATGATTTATCTAGCTTGTAGTTAGATAGTGCTAGATATATATTTATTTCCTTTCTCCATCACTTGACAAGTTCAAACTATATATTTGATATGAACTCATCTAGCTCATGTTTGACTGGTGCCTAATTTCATTACTTGGTTTTCATTGTGCAAATTTTCCCAAAATGCTTGTTCAATGGTGAAAAGGATGAACAAATTATTAAACAACTTTTCCAAAATTCTTTGTTCCTAATTGCATGTAGACATGTGTGTGTGTAAGTTGATACATCTATCATAAATGAAAAATGATAGCAAGCATATATATTTACTTTCTTAGCCTATCACTTGATATGTTTACTAGTGAGATTAAGTGTTGTACATAGTAAGTTCTTGTCCTAGGTTCTAATCACACATGTCACTTAAGTTTAAGTAGGGACCACATAGGAAAATTTACGCTTTCAATGGTATTATCATATTATCACTTCCCACCTCATGTGTAACTTCCACCTTTGGTGATTTTATCATATTATCACATTTCCACCTCATGTGGGTGATCCATATTTAGTGGACGTATTTGTAAGAATCTATTGAAAATAGCCAAGATCAAGAGCACATTGAATAGCACAAAAGAGAAACAAATAGATTTGATGAGAATAAATTGTATTCTAATCAAAATGCAAAATACTAATCAACTGGATAATAAAAAATTGCATACAATGTAGATGAGCTTGTTTATAAAGGCAAGGCCATATGGATATGTGAGAAAACAATCATGACATGTGTCTCAATGAGAAATAAGGGTAGGTAGGAGTAGGTAGGAGAAATAATAAAATATTCCACAAGAGGTGGATCACCCATCAAAGGTGGAATGCAACAACAAGATAGGACCACAAAAGGTGGAATTTCTCCTACAAGCAACTTACCTAGGTGTCTCATATCCAAACTACTATTAAATGCATTACCCTAAGTCAAGTTAAGTAAAGTGTAATTATGATATAATTTACACCAACACCCCCCTCTTAAGTGCAACTTAGGGGAATGTAGACTCAAGTCAACAATCCAAGATGGGTCCCAACTACTAGGCCATGTTAGGTACCCATGTACAAATGCAAATGCACACAAAACAATGCAATCTCTCACAAATGGAGAAAGAGAGAAAAACCCAATGGGAAAAAACTCCCCCCCTAAAGAGAGATAAAAACTATACAAAATAAATTTCAAAGAAGTATGTGAAGGACAACACCCAATGTGAGGAAAAACTCCCTCCCATATGAGAGAAGAAGAGAGACCAAGTAGCCCCCCCCCCAACAATGTAGAATCGACACCAATAGTAGAACCTCGAAATTGAATGAAGAAATTGCTCCATGATCGTCGAACAACGTTCTTCCCCTTGGGAAGAAACAAAACCAAAGGTGTATCTATGAAGTCTCCCTAGTCATGAAGGGAAGATGTAGGAAAAAAACTTAGGATGGATGTAGTCTCTAAAAATTGCTCAAGTTTCCCCATTTTGATGTTGAAAGTTACCCCGTCTAAATTAGGTGTGCTAATCCATGTTGCTGAAAAAAGGCACTCCAATATCTAGTGGAGATGAATGTATAACAAGATCCAAAGACTCGCATGTCTCCTCTAAGGATAAAGAGACCTCCTCCAAGTGTTGAACATAAGAATCCACAATCATGTCAACCTCAAAAGAAGGATCATGTAGAGAATGAAGAAGAGGGTCAGAGTGTTCCCTCACAACAATCGAAGAAGGATCATCTTCATCAAAGAGAATATGAATATCATCAATGATGTCTCCCAAATATGAAATGTAGGACTCCACAAGAAAACCTACAATGTTTTTCAAGTAGTCATCCCAAGGAACTGAAGCTAGAAGACAAGAAATACCATGTTGGATTGAATCACAAGAAGGAAAAATTGTTGCAATATATGCATCATCGGGTGCAATAGGTGATTTGATATCAATAGGAGGAGATGAAATGCAAGGCTCAAGAACGAGGTCACATGTGAGAAAAACCAAGTTCAAGTACCCATAAATCTCCTCGATATTTGAATCAACACAAGAAGTGTGATCAACATATGAAGAATCGACCTCAACAATAGGACCAAAATGTGAAAATGAGTACAACTGAGATGCATGATCAACCACCCCAGTTTTAGTGATAGCTCTACTCTCCAAATCTCTAATGATAACTAAATAAAGTGTGAACTCCACAGTTTTCCTTGTTGCCCCATGAGTGATTTGATAGATGGAAATAAGATTGTTTGCCAAATGGGGTACACACAACACATCATTGAAGGAGTTATGCCCAGTGGTAATAGATCCTTTCCCAATCACATTCATATATGTATGATTTCCCATCAAAATTTGTGGCATGTTGCAAGACTCAAATGAAGAGAACATAGACTAGGAAGATGTCATATGATGAGAAGCTCTTGAATCTAGAAGCCATCTCCTTGAATCATGACTTTTAGTAGCACAAAGAGCTTGTACCTTTCCTTTGACTCAAAGGTGTGATCCATTCCTTTATCCTTTTCTTTGGAAGAAGAAGCCAAAGAAGACAATCTATAAGGCAATCTAATTTTATTGTTCTCAAGAAGATGTTTCAACTCATCAATATCCTTCTTGTAATAGTGTTGTTCATCATGTCCTGACTTCTTGCAATATGCATAAAAAATATTGTCCTTATATGATTTCCTCTTAGGTGAGGATGTAGAATCACCTTGTTGTGGAGAGGATGATTGTGCTCCATCTTGTTGTGGCTTTGGTTTAGACTGCTTTTGGTTCTTTCCTTTTCCTTGATTGCTTCGATTCCCTTTATTAGCCACTAAAGCTTGTGACTTTGAAGATTTGAGAATCCCCATCTTGGTCAATTTAGATTGCTCATTATCAACATCTTCATGAATGCATCAAATGATGGTGGAGTGTATGAGGAACCTTGAGCCAATCGATGGGTGTGAAAGCTAGAAATAAAGGTTGCATACTTTGATGGAAGCTTGTCCAACAAGTTGTAAACCAATTGAGCTTCCTTCTTATCAATGCCACAATCCTTAATATTTGCTCTTAGATCATTTGATTTCGTGACATAATCTTGGATTGTATCAATATCCTTGGGATCCAATGTTGTGAGTTCACCATCAAGCTTGTAGCCCTTAATCTCATCAACTTGACCATACAATTTCTCATAAATATCCCAAGCCTCTTTAACTGTGGTACACTTATCAATGTGAAAAATGAGGTCATCTAATACATACTTTCCCAAAGTTCCAAGTGCCATAGAATTTTCCATGAGCCATTCAACTTGAGCATTAGGATCATCCTTAGGATTATGTGGTGTTGTTATTGTTCTATTTACATAACAAATGAGTCCTTTTTCCATTAACTTACTCCATGCTTTAATTTTCCATGATACATAATTATGTGAAGTTAAAAGTGGAAATTTAGGAGAGCCCATAGCACAAAAATGAAAAAGTATAAGATAGCAAGAGGTACAATCACACAAGACAACCCCCCGAAATACGCAATCAAAGAACTTCCCCCCCCCCAAAAAAAAAAAAATTTTTTTGATGATTTGGCACTTTATACTTAGTGTAAGGAAGTTAAGTAGTGGAACAACTTCCTACACTAACCTTGAGAAGAGGATAATGCAAAAAAATTTACAGATCATTGCAACAGTTGTAGAAACTTAACAAAAATAGACACAATAACATGCATACCATAACACATTGATTTACGTGGGGAAAACCCTTTCGGGAGAAAAACCCCACACTCCAAAAGCAGCTCAATATATTATTCAACAATCAATAATAGATTATAATATACTTGTAGAGCAAGCTCTTCACAGGAGTACCATTAATCAGAGACTCAGAGGTAACTCAATCACCATAAGACTCTTACACACAACCTCTATCTCACACACCTCATATATAAGAGATACAATACAAGAAACCGTCAAACGCTATTACAAAACCATGGGCTAAAACCACCCAATAAGATTTAGTCGACCTTATATCTCTTCTAGATGCCCCATGATATGTTAAAACACACATCAACACGTGTCCCCCCTTTTACATCTCATTTATGTGTCCGATACATTTTATATTTCCTATTTTAGGAGTACAAACTTCCGGGGTCCATAACTTGAGAAACATGTGTCCTATTGACAAACCGTTTGAAGTGTCAAAAAGCTCGCGAAGTGCTCTATTGCCTATGCAATTTATGCCATTTTTTAGGGTGTTTCGGGGCCTCTAAAGTCCTCAAAATTAAATTTAAACCTTTCAATGTACCCCTCCAAAGTGGAAAATTTAATATCTTCAAAACTAGTTGTGATCTTGTGACGTAACTTTACCGGAATGCTTATCTAGCCAACTAGAAGCTTTAGAGAGAATTTTGCACCATTTCGTGCTCAAATAAAAACTTACTATAAATAGTAACCTCATGTAAATGCAAGGTTCAAACACCATTTTTCCCATCACTTTGTGCAATTACAATGGGCCACTTGCAAAGAAGGGCAAAGTGGACTTTTGATTTCAACTTTATAATTGCCTTAAATAGTCTATAAGAGACTCCAAAAAATATTGCAAGAGATCTAAACTAAGATCCAAGAAAAATACAAGTACCAAATAGGCCAAAAATGACCAAATACTGAAAGTAAAATTTCTACTCAAAATGGTGAAAAACATATAATACCACGTGAAAGTAGAGGAAATATTATGCACTTTAAAAAAAAAAGGAACTGGAAAAAGAGGACATATGAGCCTGAACGAAGCCTTTGAAGTTGCAAAATCAAGGATTGGACAAGTACAATCATGAAAAACTGAAAATTGTGAAAAATGTGTCCACCAAAATCAGGAAAAATCCACCACCACTGCTAAGAGCACGAAAAATAGCCCAAATCAGAAAAAAAATTGCACCAAAAAAGGAGCTAAAATGAGCAAGCTATGGGCCTCCAAAGTTGGCCTACAAAACAAAAAAACTCACAATAAAGGGGCTGAAATTTTTTCAAAAAATTGTTGCTCATCATCATTCTGCAAGGTTAAATTTGATAGTCATCTAGCCATCAAAAAAACTTCACCTCCTTGCCTCCATGGACGTTCGTATAGTACAGACTTGCTGACATGGACCAACTAGGTTATGACACGTGGCAGTACGAAATGGCATGGCAATGTTGATTGGGCATCTGTATGATGACGTGGTGCACATGTGGTTCTGACGTGGCACTATTTGTACGCCTGTGGCAGGTCAACCTATCAGTTGATTGGATGATGATTGCGCGTTCATACTCGTATGTGGCGTATTGACTGTGTATCCCACGTGGCAGATTGATTTGGCACCAATTGGGCGTTGACTGTCCGACTGAGTGTGCAAATACAACTGAATGGTAGGGTGTCACATGGATGGTGAGTAGGTATTGCATGGAGTCGATGTGGCATCGCATAGGAGCGGATGTGGACACAGACTGGCCACATGGCATATACAGACGGGGACTGGTTGGAGTAGGGAGAAGGATGGTGCAGTGGAGCGGGCGTCATGATGGAATGAGAGTTCTGACAACGTGGAGTGGCACAGAGAGTTCTGACAGTGTGGAGCTCGATTGAGTAGGCGGCAGCTGCCGGTGGCCACATAACTATGTTGAAAGACAAAGGGCCTGACATAGGACTTCAATAGATGGTGACCGAAGTTGGTGGTGATCGGAGTAGGTGGAGATTGACTTTTTTTTTGCTAGTGATATTGAGTAAGTAACGGTTGGGAGATGTGTGGGCGACAAGGCCCCAAGATAATTAAACCCTGCAGAGTTATATTGGCGACAGTATGGAGTCGGTTTTTTTTTTTAACTTTTACAATATGAACCAAAAACTGCGCATTCTAAAAAAATATGGAGATAAAAATTAAATTCACAAAAAATAAAGTAATAATAATTATTATTTAAAATAAATCGTATCGTACGCCCAAATTGAGCAATTTTTTCCTCCAATGGCCAAAATCTGGTTTTCACCAAATATAGGCAAATTTATACTCAAAATTCATGGAAACGACCTCCTCAGTGCAACAGTGAGGTTGAAATATCCATAGGACTCCCCCAAAATGTGTAGCTCCCCAGATCCAAAAATTGAATGCTCCATAAAGTCTCCAAATAAACTACTCAATGAAGCCCTAATGGCTTTGATACCATGTAAGATTTTGTTGAAAATAGCCAAGATCAAAGGCACATTAAATAGCACAAAGAGAGATAAATAGATTTGATGAGAATAAACTGTATTCTAATCAAGATGCAAAATATTGATCAACTGGATCATAAAAAATAACATACAATGTAGATGTGTCTGCTTATAAAGGCAAGGCCATATGGATATGTGAGCACACAATCACAACATGTGGCTTAATGAGAAACAAGGGTAGGTAGAAGTAGGTGTGAGGAGTAATAAAATATTCCACAAGAGATGGATCACCCACTAAAGGTGGAAAGTAACAACAAGATAAGACCACAAAAGGTGGAATTTCTCCCACAAAAAACTTCTCTACGTGCACACTTCCCTAAGTGTCTCATATCCAAACTACTATGAAATGCATTACCCTAAGTCAACTTAAGTAAGGTGTAATTATGAAATATAATTTACACCAACAATATTAAACTATCACTTTTTTACTTTAGGTGGGTATTGAGTTATCTCTTTATGTATCATGTCATAAGATTAAGACACTTGTCATAATCTTATGTGCTCTTGTGTTTCACCTTGGACTGTTTAACCAAGGGGTCTCCTATGCACTTTCATCATAGTCTATTGCATCTTGATAGGAATATCATTTATTATTGTCATATTTATCTTCTCTTGTTCTTGATTTTCCATTAGGCCTCTAGATCTTGGGTGGCTACCTTCATAGTCAACTCTAACATAGTATCAAACTTGTAAAAGTGCCTTTGGTTAGTCATTTTGAGAGATTTTTTGTGCATTTTGGGTTTTTTGTGGCTTTGAATAATAAATAAAAATCAGGACCTATTGGATCAAATCTAAGATCGCCATAGGATTCAAAATGTTCGAGAAAGTCAATTTTGCCTTTTCATTCATCCAAAACGAACACCAAAGGCCAAATCTATAGGCATTTGAAGTTTGGAGGTGTTGCAGCGATACGAGCATCATAATTATGCAGACAATTTTGAAACAATGATATCTTATTCATTTAGGCTCCTTTGTGTAAGAAATCTTTTTTTATTTGGGGTATAATTTCGTTCTCTCCGCAGTGGTGGAGGTGTGTTCTAATTTTTGTGCATGATTTTTTTCATAAAATTGTGTAATCCCTATTTTTGCAATTTTGAGGCCTCATTCGAGCTCATATGAACTCCTTTTCAAGTGAATTTTTTTTGAAAGTGCATAATTTTTCCTATATTTTACAGTCCAATGCTATCAGTAGTTTGTAGTCATTGTGATAAAAAAAATTCCACTTTTAGCGCATGGCCTTATTTCCTTATTTTTGGCAAATGTAATGCAAAGATCACAATTTGGTCTTTTGCACATTGATTTGAGTCTAATAGAGCCTAATTGTGACACTTTTCCTTTTTTTTCAAGTGTCCATTATAATTGTACTAAGTATAAAGTGCCAAATAATCATTTATTTATTTATTTATTTTTGTTTTTGGGGGGGGGGTGTTCTTTGATTGAGTGAATTTGGGGGGTTGTGTTGTGTGTTTGTTCTTTTAGTTCTCTCTTATGCTCTTTATATTTTCAACCATGGGTTCTCCTAATTTTCCTCTTTTAACTCCACATAATTATGCAACATGGAAAATAAATGCATGGATTAAACTAATGGAAAAAGGATTAACTCACTACATTGATGGAACTATTCAAAAACCATAAGATCCTAGTTTCAAAATGGATTGGATTTTTAAAAGTACTGTGGCTGTTGGAACATTAAGGAAATATGTATCAACTGACCTTATCTTTCATATTGATAAGTTTAGAATGGTTAAGGATTCTTGGGATAAACTTTCTCAATTGTATGGAAAAGTTGATGAGATTAGGGAATACAAACTTGTAATGATCTCACTAATCTTGATCCTAAGAATTTTGATACAATCCAAGGCTATGTAACTAAGGCAAATGAACTAAGAGCACAACTCAAGGATTATGGCATTGATAAGAAGGATTTACAATTGGTGTCCAATTTGTTGGACAAGCTTCATTTATAATATGCAACTTTTCTTTCTAGTTTTCAAACTCATATGTTGACTATGGGGAGTTCTTATACTACACCATCCTTTGATTCATTCATAGAGATTTTGATGCTTGAAAAAGCAAAATTTTATCACAATGGGTATTCTCAAGTCATCCAAGTCACATGCTTTGGTGGCTAGCCATGAGAAAGGATCCAACAAGAAATAGAAGTAATGTAAGCCTAAGCCACACAAGGATAGAGCACAATTTTCCTCTCCTCAACAAGGAGACTCTACATCATCTCCTAAGGGTGACTCATCCAAGAAGGAGAAGCCTACTTGTGCATGTTTCAATAATATAAGACATGAATAACACTCTTATTATAAGAAGCATATTGATGAATTCAAGCATCTTCTTTAGAAGAATATAATTAGTTTGCCTTCTAGAATGTTTACTTCAACTTCTTCTTAAAAATAAATGGAATTTGATAAGGAAAAGGGTCACACTTTTGGGACAAGTAAGAACAAAGGACAAGCTCTTTGTGCTAGCATAGGTCATGATTCAAGGAGATGGCTTCTAGATTCAAGGGCTTCTCGTCATATGACATCTTCACAGTTTATGTTCTCTACTTTTGAGTGTTGTAACATACCACCGATTTTGATGGGAAATCATACATACATGAATGTGATTGGGAAAGGATCTACTGATATAGTGGATGCCACCTTCAAAGATGTGTTGTGTATACCTCACTTGATAAATAATCTCCTTTCCATCTATCAAATCACTCATGGTGAAATAAGGAAGACTGTGGAGTTCACTCTTGATGATAATTCAATTATCATCAAAGACTTGGAGAGTAGAGCTATCATTACTATTGGGGTGGTGGATCATGCATGTTGGTTGTACTCATATTCAATCTTTTTTCCCATTGATGACGTTGATTCTTTAGATGATGATCACATTTCTAGTGTGGAGAACTTTGGCCACTTGAACTTGGGTATTCTCACATGTGATCAAGTTCTTGATCCTTTCATTGAATCTCCTCCTATTGAGATCACATCTATTATTGCTCTTGATGATGCTTATATTGCTATAGTTTTGGATTCATTGCAATAGGATATATACATCATCTTCTAGATATAGCTCCTTGGGATGACTATTTGGCAGTCATTGTACGTTTGTTTGTGGTGTCCTATCTTGCAGATTTGGGAGACACCATTGATGATATTCATCTTCTCTTTTTTTATTGTATCCTATCTTGCAGATTTGTGCATATCTTATATAACACTCATACAATAATTTCTATGAAAAAATAGCAGTGAAAATGAAACACTATCAAATTTGATCTACCATTCTCAAAAAAATGTTTCAAAAAATATAACATAGCACTTTAGGATCCAAAAATCATACAAGCAGAAAGAATTTCATTGCATTGTTTATGTTCCTTGTATTTTTATTAAGAATAAATTTGTTGTACCTCTAAGTAATCCATGTCGAATAAAGAGAATAGTAGCATGATTGTATTTATGTTGAGGTACTAAATGCATAAATTGGAATGGAACTAGTATTTTAGTATCTTTTGTAGTATGGTTCTAAGGCCATTGACTAATGATTTTGTTTGAATCATAATATTTGAAATAACATGGATACAAAGAGGGCATGTAGGTTACTAGTGCACATCAACAAAATGATTATTTATCTAGCTTCTGGTTGGAAAATGCCCAAGATCCTGACATTCCCAAGATCCTAAAGTTCAAAATCCTGAAGGCAACAAAGAGAAATAAAATGGGAGGCCAAGGTTCAGAGAACTAGACTCCAACATCCCAAAAGAAAAGCCAAGGGTAGTTCAGGGTTTGGGTTTTCGAGAAACTCCAAGAACTAAGTCCTTGAAGTTCATGGGATCCTGAAGTTTGAAATCCTGAAAACAATAAACCTTGTGGAACGTAGGAACCTTATAGACCCAGGGTTCTATAGGAAACGAACAACACACAAACACACCTTTGAAATATTGAGACTCCAAAGGTAAAGAAAACAAAATATGACAATGAAAACCAATAAAACAAAAGGGAAACAAACAAAATGAAGCAAAGCAAAAGAGGGGCCCTCATCTGGGGAAGTGAAAGGGTCTATTATGAAGGGCATAACAAGTAGTTACCCAAGCATTTATTGAGTGTTAGTATGAGGTTAAGGAGACTTGGGAAGGAATTCCTGCACATGTAGGCACTAGTTCTCACCTAAAATGGTTTGTGTGCACATGTGACACCAATTCTTGCATGATCATCATTCTCGTCTGTATGAGAGAATGCTTTGGCTCCATGTGTTTAGTCCTCATGAGAACACATGATATCACTCCCTACACTAGCACTCTAGTATCTAGATCCTGATAGTTGAGTAGTACCTTGTAGATTTATTGTTGCTTGATCTTTTGGTTATCTAGTTGTGACATATACCATATGGTAGATTTGGTGTTGCTCTTGTGGGTTCCTCCTTGTCCTTTTTTTTTTTGACCGAGGATCCTTCCTCATCCTTTTCATATTTTATTATTGTTTATCAAGCACCTTCTCTTACTTGATTGTTTCTCTTTGATGTGAGTGATGCATTGGTGGCATGTTCCTCTTGGTGTGGATTTATGACTCTTGTTGGGTGTTACATTTATGTTGAGCATTTTCTCCATGTTGGCCCTTGTATAAACCTATTGCTATCCTTGTATTCATGTATGATTATTTTGGTTGTTTGAATATCTCCACAAGCATGGGTGGTGGACCTAAGGGTTCCACATGGTTGGGTGGCATTGATAACCACCATTGGGTATCAAAGGACTTGGTTCGTGTCTGGCTTGATGGATGCTACCTCCTACCTCAACACTAGATTCCTCTCTTTATTATATGATATAATCATCTGTATTAGATCATGTATTGTATCACTGATCATGTATGTAATGGACACTCCAATTGAAGATGGATGTATCAACTAATGTCGTATCATGTATTGGTATTGATTTACATGCACTAATGGTTGGATCGGGCATGATGTATCATCCCTTGTGCTTCTTCATTATTGAAGTATCATGATGTGATCATAGGAATATTTCAATTGGTGTTTTTAAAAGAACATGGATATGATGGTTAGTGTTGGAGGCTGACTTAGTCGTCTCCTAGTGGGTCATAAGATATTGATCTAGTCTTCGATGTGTTGCTGAGGTAGCAACATGAGGGATCTCTATAGAGGTGACTTGAGTTATCTTGGTTGGTGTCCCAAGAATTTAGTCTTTTGCATGTGCATATTTGGTTTTAGTTGTCTCCATCTTGAGGTTGAGTGTTATACTTGTAGATGTAATGCATGATGACACTTAATTACTTCAAAAAAAGAATATTTGCATGGAGTTCTTGTATAGTTTTCTCTTATCCTCTAGGGTGTTGGTTCCAAAATCAATAGATTTTAAGTTCTAAAGGAATAGCCACTAACTTATCAATAGACTTAGAAAAGGATTTGGCCAATGATCGAGATTTAGTCATGAGACTGAGATCTCCTACACTTTAGGCTCTGCAAAAATAAGGTGGGTCTCTCCTGCAATGTCTTAATGACCTACAACAACTTTACACTCAGACATTGCATGCTACAAAAAATTATCCCAATGAAAATATACCAAGGAAAGATAAATAAACTCCTAGTTTTGGCTACAACCTTAATTTATCAACATCTATGCAAGCATTGGGACTATTTTTTCTACACTACTCCTACTCCTAAAATAGAAATGAAAAACAAAAAAAAAGGTTTTGAGAAGGTTTGGGACCAACTGAACCAGAACTTGTGAAATATTGACCAATGCCAAAGAAAGGGCAACAAAGTCATATGGAAGAGCCACCTATGCTGTTATATTTAAACATGCTTTGAAGATTACACAAGTTATCACCTAGTAATAACAAGGTTACTAAATTTTTATCATTCAAAAATTCTTAAAAATCCATCTGAAAACATAAAGGTCTCATTACATCCATGAAATCATTTTACTCTAATCCTCAAAAAGAAATCAATCATGACATGCAACTCAAAACAACAAATGTGTTAGAAGAATGTAGATAATACTTGATTATTTCCATTCAAAGAAGCTTACATTCTCACTTGGAGACAATTATCTGATAAAGAAAACCATCAAGCACACTTCAAAACATAGAAAATTCACAAGCTTGAGACTAACTTTCATATACCTGGCCTAGACTAAGAACACTTCACAAAATCTTACAATGTTTTGTTTGCCTCTGCAGAAAGTCAGAACCGGAACCCTTCAAAATGAGGAGAAAATAGAATAAATAGACAAGAGAAAGGACCTAAAGAAACCCTAAAATTCATTGCAAGGTGACACATATCCTTGTCCCTATTGTCTTTAATTTGAATCTGCACTTCTATCCTCCAAAATTGGTCTTCGTTTTGCACTCTCAATTTGAATGTGACCCTTGAGAAATATGAAAAAAATCTTTGCAATCACCCATCACATTCAACCTTGCTCATTTAACCAAATTTTTCATATTCGCACCACTGTCCACTTTTTAGTTCAATTTGAAAAAATAAACTTCCCTCTTTTGTGAAAGTCAAAATCAGACTTTTAGCCTGCATCTTTTCTTTGTTTGAAAATAGAAAATTAAACCCTTGGTTGAAGTGACCTCTCACTTTCAAACTCTGCACCTTCCCATCTCAGATTTTAAAAAATACCCCTTTTATGCAAGTAACCCCCATAGTTGTTGAAAATGCCTATCTTGGTACAAATTGCACCCAGGTGAAAAATCACCCCCTTTGCTGAAAAAAGCTCTATCATTTTATGAATATATTTTCACTTAACTCTTAAACAAAATCATTTTGTCTTCCTTTTTCTTAAGAAATCAATCCTCAATAAAAATTCTACTCATGTCCTTCCCCAAAATCTGTGCAAAATAATTCCACTTGGAAAATATTCTGGGTATTATTCATGACAAAAGATATTCTTTTAATCTATGAAGTGAAGCAACCCTATACAAGCTAAGGTAAAAGAGAATCACCTTGTCACTATTTATCATTATCATAGGCATGATAAATTTTGCTTATTTTTGTGTGAGAGGAGTTTCATATCTTATGAAATCATCTAAAATGTATTATATTACTTTTACTGGAAAAAACCATTTTAACCTGCCTTTTGTTCCCCACCTCTAGATGTCTACTTGTAAAAACCCTAAAACCCTTCAAAGATTTTTCATTATTAACATTATCAAATCCACAGATTTAAAATGTTCCTCATTGATCATATTCAAATTTGACACCTTCAACCCCCTACTATCCAACGCCCTAATGGAAACAATGCATTTTATTTTCATACCAGACCATTTTATTCATTTGGTAAAAATAAAAGCATGGTGCTTCATTACATACATTAATATATCCTCTTGTGCATTCATATAAAATAATGTGGGGGATATTGCACATAACTTGAATACTATTTGTTCATCGAATGAAACTCCAGGATAGAGCATACAATCCTAAAGGAAACAATAAAATATTACCACATAACCACAACCCTCATCTGCATTCATGAACCTTACACAGTGGTTCCCTATGATCCAATCCTCCTCTCATCCTTCTTGCATCTGACAACATGCTCATCAGCTAAGCAAATGTAGCATCATTATTGAATCTGCAACTCAATAGGAGCAACACCCATCATTCCTTTCATTTTATTCACCTGCATTTTTTTATGCCATATCCCTATGCAATCTGCAACCAGTCACCTTCGGGATGCCCCAATCTTCTTGCTTTGCCTGCCTTTATTTTTTACCTTATGCCTTATTTCTTTGTGCTTCTACTTTATCTATGTCATGGCTCACATTAGCACGACACATACCACATGAGAAACATTTTACTAACGTAGATAATAATCCTACAAACTCATTATTGCAGCCTGCTCTCTTAATGTGTTGCATTGAAGCTCTCACTCAAACCTTGGCAAGAAGGATTTTTATGGGAGGTTGTAGATTCAATCAACCTTGCACATCGTATTAATGCTTTCCCATTTTATTGCAAACGATTGCCTCACCATTTGGTCAAATCCTCATTCAATGGCATTTTGTGCATAACTTGCAAATAACGTGGGTTTTTTTGTAGTCATAATGCCCTCCATCCGATAGGCTTTGGCATGGGAATACGATTATCCCTGGCTCCAAGCCAACCCAAAAACTAGACTTCTGCCTCTCTAAACTAGGAAAAATCTCTATGCAAATTGATCTCCCTAGATTCGACACCATCGCCTATCATTACCCGCAAGGTTCTGTGCAAATGGCTCCACTGATTTTTAAAGATGGGACTACATTTTGCTTGAAAGTTCTTGAAAACTATTTTCATCAAACCTATTATTTGCATATGCTGCAACCATCTTATTCTCTTTGAGATGGCACCGCCCTGCAATTGTTGCCTCTTGAATCATATTTTCAACTTGCAATGAGCCTTTTCCCTAATTTATTTTTATCTCCCGCATTCATTTTGTTTTCGCCTAGCACAAATCTTCTATCCTGCATCATATTTTATTTACCTTGACTCTCCCTACGAGATAGCAGGGAGAGTTCTTACTTTTCACTTTAGCCTACCCTATAGATGCATTGTTGGTCACCCCTGCAGTGTGGCAAGGGACCTGGTCTCAACCCACATCCACTACCCCGCAACCCTTTTTGCACACTTGAACTTTATGTGCGGGGTGGTGGGGGAAATTTTCTCCCCACCAACCCGCACCCTCCTTTCAGCTCCGACGGGATGCTTGTAGGAAAATGAGATAGAGGGGATCCTTCCCGCTATCCCGCAGGTTCCTCCACACTTTTGAAAGTTTCTACATTGCCAAGATAATTACATTTGTAAAAATGTAATTATTATTGAAGAGGATAAAAAACTAGTGAGGTGGATTAGATAGCAAATATGCAAATCAAACATATAATCATATGAAATTGAAAGACATAATTTGAAATGTTCAAAACAAGAATGAAATGCATATACCTCATAAACCTTATACCTTCTCCTTCGGATGGAGCTTGATGAAGTGAAGGCGCCCTTGGATGAAGCTCCACTTGAAGTGCTCCTCTTGCTTTCTTGATGTGGATGGCTCTCCAATGTTGTGCACAATATGAAATGGATTTTGGAGGATGATATGGATGAGATGATTAAGTGTGGATGAGATATGATTTTGACATGGTAAGGTTGCTAAGATGATTTTCCTAGGCTCAAAAGGGCAGCATAAGATTACTAAGCTTGGAGATGAAGAATGAAGGGATGGAGCCCTCAATTGATAGGAAGAGGAGAGAAAAAATGGATGGCTAGGATGGATTCAAGATGAAGGGCTAGGTTTGCTTGTGAGCTCACACAAGGCCCAAGAGAGGGTGTGGAGACCAAGAGATATGTCTTAAAGACATTTCTTGTCTCCACACTCCTTAAGGTGCATTAGGAAGACTTCCCAAGGTGCCTTGAGAAGAGAAAGATGCATTGGGAAGACTTCCCAATGTGCCTTGAGAGGAGCAAGGAATGTGACATTCCTTGAAGAATGGAGAGGAAGAATTTAAAATTCCCCTAAAAGGGATGATCATGGGGATTGGAGGAATAAGAAGTAATTAAAAATTCCTTGGGAGAGGAGATTCCTAGAGGAATGTGAGATTTTGAAAATCTCATATTCACCTAGGAAAAGAGCATTAAAAGCTAGTGGCTGGATGGAAGGGACAAGGAGTTGACTTTGTGGCTAATCATGATGATTAGCCACTAGCAACTCATTAGGACGGGATTAGAGGAAGAATTAGGTGGGATAAGATTTGTAGGAGGATTTGACTAGGAGAGAGAATGAGTGGGGGAATTAAAAATTAGCAGAATAATGTTAAGTGGATTTAGGTAGTTTCTAGAAGACTTTATTAGGTTAATGATAAATTAGGAAGATGATTTGGAAGGGTCATGTAGGTTAACTAATTAATTGAAATTAATTAGCTAATAGGAAGATTTGTGAGGATTGAACCTTTAGAAGAATAAAGAAAGGGATTGATTTATTAAATAAATTAGTCACATACTATAGTGACAATATTAATTTTAATTAATTAATATTGAGGAGAATTTGGATTAACATAATTAAATTAATTAATTATGTTATGAATTAAAAATAATAATAATTATTTTTAAGTGTCTACATTTTGACCCTCTTTTACGCAGCGACAAATGTGGCGATGTGTAGAAGATAGAAAAAGAAAAGGATGCCCCATCGTAAAGTATGGAAGGTGTATGCCCCCTCGAGAATTTTTTCGGAAAAAATATGAAAAACTATCGAAAAAAGAGGAAGAAGAATAAGGGTGGAAGGGATAAATGAGGAAGAAATATGAAGTGGTTGGGAAGAATTTGGAAAGGAGAATAGGAGATGCGAGACCGTGGAGGAAAATGGGCCCTCACGAGGGCCCATATAAGCCACAAAGGGCCCAATGAGGGGTCATTGTCACACACAAGCCTTGGAGTTACTCAGAGCGAAGAAGAAGAGAAGGAGAGATGGACCGTATTCCAGTTCATGATCATCACATAGAGAGGATTAGGCGATTCGACTGACCAATGAGCTATGGACCATCGGTGAGTAGGTCTATCCCTCTTTTGAAATTTTTTATTTTGGACACATTTTAGGGCTAGAATTAGGGGTGAAGATTAGGCGAGGCGCTTGCGCTGATCGCTGTTTCAGCGCGTGCGCCCCTAGAACAACGCGAGCACTAGCAATCAGTGTGGGTGTCCGTGAAGAGTTGGTTAGAATAGAGGGTTTTGGGAGGGGAATGGGGGATCGACGCGGGTGCCCACGCTTTGACGCGGGCGCTCGCACTTCAACGCGGGAACCCAAGGGATTACATGGGCATTCGCATTGACGGGGTTGGGAGGGGGAAAAAAAGAGGGAAGGGGGGGCTCTGTTGGCGTGCGCACCTGCAAAATGGTGCGTGCGTCGCGGTTTTGGCGCGAGCGCTAGGTAAATCAGTGCGTGCACTTGGGAAGGGGGGATGCACTTTTTGCTTAGAATTTTGGAATGGGGGAAAGGGTATGGTTGGTTCCAGAGGTCAGGAGGGGGTTTTGAGATGTAAAAGTAATGCTTTGGTGTAATGGATATAGATGGAGAGGGGACCACTTGTGTTGAGAGAGCATTGGCCAGCGATGATGAGTTTGTACCATGAGCTAGGCCACGATGAGCTGGAGGTTCTAGATGCACTGGGATTGCATTATGTAGGCAGGTGGCCTAGGATACGGGCACATACTACTATGATGACTACGCTAGTGGAGAGGTGGGATAGTCGGTATAACACCTTTCATTTGCTGACTGGAGAGGCTACAATGACCTTATTAAATGTTTGGAGGATCTTGAAGATCCCTGTTCGTGGCGTGATCCCTAAGTATCAGTTGGATGCAACTGATTTTTATCTAAGGGAGGTGTGCAAGTATGAGATGCCACCGATGCTAGATAAGAGTAGGATGCACTTGGGCCGAGCGATGGGTATTTGATAGATTCCTTGGTTGGTTTTGGTGATTTGTGGCTTCTTGAGTAGGCAGATCCTACCGAATTTGGGTGGACACGGATTTCCTCTGGGGTGGAGCCGATGTGTTTACTTCATGGTGCATGATGACCTTCAGTATGCATGGGGCTCAGCGATGCTAGCCTAGCTTTATCATGATATGCACCTGGTGACCTACAAAGAGTATGCTAGTTTATCCATAGGGGTGACACTATTACACATCTGGGCATGGGAGCACATTGCAGTGACTCGGCCACTGGGGGTTCAAGACAGGTGACCATGATAGCCATTTGTGGACAGGTACAGGGGACTGCTGCATTACACACAGACAGCGTCCATGTGGTTTTGGAGGAGGATCTTAGATGAGTTGACGCAGTTCACATGGAGGCCATTTTTGGGATGTGAGTGGTGGAGGGATGACTGGTAGCTGCATTGGGCAGGAGTGGAGATGTGGATATTCGGGAGGTCTGTGTATATCACATAGTACTATGCTCCATTCAGGGTGGTCCGTCAGCTTGGGCAGATATAGGATATAGTGGAAGATATTCCATTGTATCCTCGGATCACATGGGAGGTGAGGTATTGGGGGCCTACAACGAGTCCCTTGGATGAACGTACGAGCTTCCAGACAGCCTTTCACATAGTCTGGGATGAGCGGATGGGAGCAGAGGAGGACCCAGGTATGACAGGTGGATACAGGAGCTGGTGGGAGGGGCACTTGCCAGTGCAACTTACCATCCTAGGGTTTTGGATGATGAGGAGTTGGAGCTGGGGGTTGATCAGGTGGTGGGTGGGGAGGATGATGGCCCAGGAGAGAGAGGTTGTTGTAGTTCGCGTAGGGCATGGTGTGGGCGGAGGGCAAAGGAGAGTCTGAGTTGTGTGGTGGAGGGCTCCAGAGGAGGAGGAGGGGGATGGAGAGGATGCCCCAGTGGGAGAGGCTGCGGAGGCCGTAGTTGGCGAGCGAGAGGAGGCTACAGTTGGGGAGGGAGGTGAGGTTGTTCTCATGGATATCCCTGAAATACAGGCGGGGGAGAGGGGAGGACTGACACAGGCTAATTTTGACCGATTACAGTAAGAGTGAGATAACTATTGAGCGAGGCTTCATTCCGTGGAGGATGAGCTGCAGGTAGAGAGGGCTTGGAGGGAGAGCATGGAGGCAAAGGTGGGGCGGTTGACATAGGAGATAGCTGATCTGACAGAGAGTCTCCATACTGCCAGGACAAAGGTGGATGCCTTGAGGGCGAAGGGGGAGGAGGCAGGGAGGATTTTGGAGGAGGCCTGGACAGGTACAACTATTGCAAGGCTCCTCGATTCTCTTCATCGGTAGGATGCCGAGTTAGAGGGATTACAAGCTAGAGTGCAGAGGGTAGAGGCAGAGGCGATATGGCTGCGGGGTGAGAGGGATGCAGCCCGACATGCATTGGTTCCAGTAGGATTAACATAGATATTTTCTGATAGTTTGTAGCAGCGAGAGGTCAGCCCAAGAGGCACAGTATTATAGGGGACTATAT
Source organism: Cryptomeria japonica (assembly GCF_030272615.1). Taxonomy (NCBI): domain Eukaryota; kingdom Viridiplantae; phylum Streptophyta; class Pinopsida; order Cupressales; family Cupressaceae; genus Cryptomeria; species Cryptomeria japonica. The sequence continues at coordinate 326,737,544 of NC_081409.1, forward strand.
CATGGAGTAGTGCCTACAGGACAACGAGCAGCCTCGTACACTGAGAGTGTGCGGTCTCACAAGACTCATAGTTAGCGACTGACTCAGAGTCAGTAGATAGGGGGATCAGTGGGTTTTCAACCGCCAGCAGGGGGCAGGAGGATCATGAGGGAGGTACAACAGAGGGGGGTGGAGAGATAGGAGGGGAGAGCTAGCTCCTTGTATTGCTTGTGTATTATATTTTGACCCTTCAGGGCGATCATTGTATCATGACATACACATTTTCCTCTTTATATATATACATGATTTGATTAGTGACAGATGATGTGTAGCGTTTGTTGTGATGGATTATTTTTGTTTTTTCTTATGATGTCATATATGGATGCAATTATGGATGTGTTATGCTAACTAGTATGTGATTCAAAGTGGATGCTTATAGATGTATGTTTATTGATGTGTTGCTAACATGTTTTTGGATGCAGGATGAGTGATTTTTATACTTTATGTATAAATGTACATGTGTGATGGACTTTAAATGATTTTATGATGCAATCTAAATGTAATGTTATATGGATGAATGTTTTGTGAAAAATCCCTATCTATATGATGTGAATAAATAATATAAAGAGGGAATATGCCAATAATAACACAATGTTCTTAGATAGAAGAATATAGAATAAACGGAAAAATGGAAGAAATTGAGAACTCCATGGGATTATTGAGTTTAGGATTTTATGGAATGATAGTGAGATCTTGTGCACAACAAGTATGGAGAGCCAACCTAGTTTGATATTGCCTTGGGTGACTTGCACCACTGATTATAGAAATCGGGATGCCATGAGAAACCCAAGGCGTGGACTGACTCTCAGATAAATAGGAATTCCTTACACACAGCTATGCAAGTGTTCAAGAAACACTGATACAAAGTTGTGGGTACGTGCAAGGAGACCCTCAAACACACCGATAACTCTTGTACATGAGAAAGTAAGTGCTGATGAACACTAATACTAGGTCATCAGTTTATACAAGAGAAATCCAAAACATGTCTTTCTATGAAAATATGCCCCAGTATGCGCCTATTGTAACATATCTGGATATGGCAAATCCAGACAGTCGGAGATAGTTGTAGTTGTAGGGGAAAAGATGCAAGTCTAAATGAAAAGATGCAAAAAGATCTAACAAGTCACCTCTTTGTAACGAAATGATACCTCTTGCCAAGAGTAGGACTAGGATGGAGGATTAGATTGCCAGGTGAGGGAAGGAATCATCCTCAGGGCAAAGTGGATTTTGTGGATTTAGGCAAGTGATTTCATGGTTTTGGAGAGTGACCTGCGGACTTGGGATTGTTTTTCAAGACTCCTTGAAGCTTATACAGAGGCATAAAAGCTCAGTCTAAAGGGACATTCCTTGTTCATGACTTAGGTGGAGACTCATCATCATACGCGTGTTTTATTGGGAGGCGGAAGAGGAGGAATGTTGTGCATGGGTGGGCTGGATGGTAGGTGATTTGCAATATCGACATGATAGACAGTGGATCCGGTTATTTACCTTGGCACTTGCATCGAGGTTTTCACCAAGGTACCTGTCCATAGCGCTACAAAGTGGTTTTCACTAATGGACGATTTGTTTTTTCTTGTTTTTTCTCATTTTTTTTGTGTGTGTCACAAGGCGCCTGTTTGCCAGGTTTTCACCGAAGTGATGATTTTTTCAGGATCTTTTTCTCTTTTTTTTTTTGTATTTTTCTTGATTTTTTTATTTTTTTTATTTTTTGACAATTTAAGACTTTTTGAGGACTAGGCATAAAATCTTTTGAGGTGTATGATATTCATTGGGTCATCGAAAGGATCGCCTTCAGGAGTAGCCAACTGATAAGCTCCTGATCCATATTTTGTTGTGATTACATATGGTCCAAGCCAATTAGGCTCGAACTTGCCTTTCTTTTCTCTTTCTTGTAGATTTTTCTGATTCTCCATGAGGACAAGATCACCAACTTGGAATTCTCGTGTTCTGAGTTTTTTGTGATAACTCATATGCAAGAGGTTCTAATATACCTAGAGATGGTTCAAGGCCTTGAGACGCCTTTCATCTAACAATTCTAGCTCTTGTAGGCGGGCAATTCTGCATTCTTCCTCTGGTAGGATGTTTTGTAGTGATACCCTTAGAGAGGGGATCTCGATCTCAAGGGGAAGGATGGCTTTAGAGCCAAAGACCAGGGAATAAGGGGTGACACCTGTGGGGGTGCAGATGGAGGTGTGGTAGGCCCACAAAGCGGGATGGAGTTGGAGGTGCCAATCACGACTAGCTTCATTGACTGTCTTTTTGAGGATTTTTATTAGGGTTTTGTTAGAAGCCTCAGCTTGGCCATTGCCTTGGGGGTAATATGGAGTGGAAAAGTGATGGTGGATGTTGAATTTTTGGCAGAGTTCTTTGACATCCTGGTTTTTGAATTGTTTGTCGTTATCTGTGATGATAAATTTTGGGATGCCATATCGACAGATCAGGTAGTTCTGGATGAATTTGGATATTTGCTTGCCAATGGTGAAAGTAAGAGGGATAGCCTCTACGCACTTGGTAAAATACTCGGTGGCGGTGATAATGAACTTATGTCCGTTGGAAGATGGAGGGTGAATTTTCCCAATGAGATTGAGCCCCCACTGTGAGAAGGGCCATGGTGTAATAAATGGCTATAATTCTTGTGATGGTGCATGAATCTTGTCGCCATGTTACTGGCAAGGGATGCATTTCTTCACATAGTTATATGCATCTACTTCCATCTTAGGCCAATAGTAGCCTGTTCTCAAAAGTTTTTTAGCCAATGTGAGCCCACTTGAGTGTGCCCCACAGATGCCCTCGTGTACTTCACGTAATGCCCATTCTCCCTCTTTTTTATCTAAAAACCTTAGGAGGGGACCATCAAAATGCCTTCTGAACAAGGTGTCTCCAAGAATGGTGTAACGAGCACATCAACAGATGAAGGTTTGTTGTTGGGTTTTAGTGAGGTGTGGGGGAATTGTATTTGAGGAAAGCGAAGGTTTCTTGGTACCAAGGGGACTCAGGACCAACGAGAACACACACCATTTCAGACTCTAGTAGGTCATATGCTGGTATAAACAATTGCTCAACCAAAAACTTGCACTTCTGACTATGGGCTGACATTTGAAGGAGGGAGCCAATGGTGGCCATTGCATCTGCAGCCCTGTTGTTTGTTCATGGGATTTGATCAAACTTGATTGCCATGAAATGTTGCTTAAGATCTTCAACCATAGTACGGTAGGGAAGGAGTTTATCATCTTTTGTTTGGTACTCATCATTGACTTGCTTTATGACGAGCTGGGAATCGCCATAGACTTGTAACTCCTTTATTTTCCAGTGAATGGCCAAGCGCAAACCTATGATAAGTGCCTCGTATTTTGCTATGTTATTGGTACATGTGAAGGCTATCTTGCATGATTTGGGATGCCATCTCCTTGAGGTGTGACCAATAATATTCCTTCCCCTGATCCATTTTGGGTGCAAGAGCCATCAAAGTACAATCGCCATGTGGATGATGTGGTAACAATCATTATGAACTCATCTGGTAATTCTATGAGAAGAGGATGGTCACATGGAAGCGGAGCTTCAGCTAACTGATTTGCAATGACTTGTCCCTTGATTACCTTTCTATCCATGTATTCGATGTCAAACTCGCTTAAGAGTATGACCCATTTAGGGGTTCTACCAGTGAGAGTAGCCTTTGACAAGAGATATTTCAGTGGATCAATTTTAGCAATTAGTTTTGTTTTGTTGTTTAGCATATAGTGTCAGAGTTCCTGTGTGTTGAACACCAATACGAAGCATGCTCTTTCAATAGGGGTATGATTGAGTTCATACCCTACCAATATTTGACTGATGTAGTAAATGGCATGTTCCTTCCCTTTGTCATCTATCTGTGCCAATAATGCCCCCAATGCCACTGCAGTAGCACATATATACAAAATAAGGGGTTTTCCAAGAGTAGGCAACATCAACACTGGAGGTGATGCTAGATATTCTTTTAGTTTCTCAAAGGAATTTTGGCTTAAGAAATCCCATTTGAATTTCATGTCCTTGCGCAAGAGGTGTGCAAATGGATGGCACTTATCTGCTAGTTGTGAAATAAAGTGTCTAACAGATTGTAGTTTCCCCTGGAGACTGCATAGATGTCAGAGAGTTTTCGGTGGAGGCATTTCCATGATAGCTTTTACTTTTGCAGGATCAACCTCAATGCCTCTGTAGGAAACAATGAATCCTAATAATTTTCCCGATGTGACTCCAAACACACACTTTTTGGGATTTAGGCGTAGTTTGTATCTTTCTAATCTTTCAAAGATCTGCTTTAGAATAGAAATGTGTTCTTGTCTTGTCTTGGATTTGCCTAGCAGATCATCCACATAGTCCTCCATAATTCTGTGCAAGAGGTCATGAAATATTGTTGTCATGGCACGTTGATATGTGGCTCTAGCATTTTTAAGGCCAAAAGGCATGACCTGGTAACAAAAAGTACCCCATGGTGTTGTGAATGCAGTTTTATGCTGATCCTCATCTGCAATTTTGATTTGGTTGTACCCGGAAAACCCATCCATGAGTGATAGCATTTCATGTCCTGTTGTAAGGTCCACAATCATGTCTATATTGGGAGCGGGAAATCATCTTTAGGATAAGCTCTATTTAGATCTCGAAAATCTGTGCAGATGCGGATGCCTCCAACAGGTTTATGGACAGGTAAAATGTTGGAAACCCATTTAGCGTAGTCTATAGGTTTGATGAATTCTGCATCCAACATCTTTTGAAGTTTTGCCTTGACGAGGAGAGCAATATGTGGGTGCATTTTGTGCAATTTTTGTTTTACGGGTTTTGCATCTAGGCGGACAACAAGATTGTGAACCACCAAGGCGGGATCTAACCCTGGCATATCGGCATAGGACCATGCAAAATTGATTTTTACCTCTGTAAGGAAGTCGATAAAATCTTGTTTCTCTTGTTCTGTGAGGGACTTAGCAATGAGCACATTTTGTGGGATGGTTTCAGTGCCCATGTTGATGCTATCTGTTTCTTCTATCAACAAATTTGATCCATCCTGCAGAATGTAACCAATGGTAGGGAGGTCAAGTCCCTCATCGTCAAGTGCCTTTTCCAAGTTTTCACTTTCAGATATGCCCTTTGTTTTTCTTTTTTGTTCATCCAAAGGCACCTCAGAGAGGTTTTCACCTAAAGAATCATGTTTTTTTCTTTGGTTATCTTTTTTGTGGCTAAGGGCATTGACCTGACTACCAAAGTATCCTTTTTCATGTAGTCGAATGCCCTCTACTCTGTTACAATCTTCCAGATTTTGCATTGTCAAGAGAGCAATGAGGGCATTATCATCGGCACAAATGTCTAACATGGGTTTGTCTCGTTGGCCCCAGTCTATGAGTTTAGGATGAACAAGATGTAGCTCGTGTGAGAGGGAAGAGGGGATGGGGGAAATGGTATTGACGTGAGTGTCAAAGAAGATATTGTTTTCGTATTCATAAGGAATTTTGTGGAACTCCTCTTCATCAACACTTTTGATATCCAAAGAAGGACTAGAAGGGGCACCAACGATAGTAATCTTAGGCACCAGGGCGTATCCCAAGCCTCTATTGTACTTGTAGGAGATATGATTTATGGGTGCTTTTCTTTGTTTCTCCTCTGGTCCTAGGCCGTGCCCTTTGTAGCCCATTTTTTCAAATATGATTGATGCTTTTGGATACATCTTTTTGGATATTTTTGCTGGATCATCGTTCTCTTCCCGGTATAGCCATGAAGAGACATCTGCTTCGAGACTCTCCTCATCAAGTGGGCCCCATTGCTGGAAGGTGGTGTTTTGACATTGCATGACTGGTTTCGGGTCCTTTTTGAGCTCTTTCAGTTTTCCAAAGGACTTAGGAGAGAGAGGGAGGTTGCCTATTAATAAGACGTCCTCCAATTTGTATTCTCCACAGCCATTGTCCAAAATCTTGATTTGATTATTTGGTTGGGATGAAGTGGAGGCAACATTTGATGTGTCAGATGGAGGCGTTGGCGAGGGTCTATTTAGTGGGCAATGATACATATGCTTCCCCTCTAATAGTTTGCAATATTGAAAAGGTTGGGGATCACCTTTGATAGTGATCTCTCTTCCATTATAGGGGAATTTGATGCATTGGTGGAAGGTGGAGGGTATGGCCTGCAAGGAGTGAATCCATGGCTGCCCGAGGAGAACATTATAGGGGAGATCAAGATCTAGTACTTGGCATGGGGTTTCAATTATAATGGGGCCCACTTGAAGAGGTAAGGTGATCATGCCCTTCAAAACTCTTTCTGCATCATCATATGCTTTTATGGTGATCCTTCTTGATGTGTCCACCAAGTCCTCAGAAATTCCCAATTTTTTTATTAACTTGTATGTACACAGATTAAGTCTGGATCCACCGTCTATCAAAATACACTTGACCTTGTGTTTTTGGATAAGGGCTTTGATGTGCAGAGGTTTGTTGTGATCTTCATCTGCAGGAGCATCTTTGGAGGTAAATACAAGGTGCTACTGGGTAGCAAGGTTTCCAATGAGAGCTTGGAATTGAGTAGCATTGATGTTATCAGGAATGCGAGACTCAAGGAGGGCCTGTTCCAAAATTTCCTTATGTACAGGGGAAGTCTTGAGAAGTTCGAGAATGGAAATCTTTGCAGGGGTCTTCCCAAGTTGGTCCAAGAGGTCATATCGGCAGGTGGAAGACATGGGTGGGGGGTTTGGTGGGGGAGGAACTCCTTGGATAGTGACTTTGCCCCGATGTGTGGTTACATTATAGTCATTTTGGGAGGTGGAAGGCATGGTGCCTCGAATGACTATCCTAGCCGGATTTGGTTTGCTTTGGGGAGGGGGAGAGTTAACTCCTTGGATAGTTATGACGTTAACATGGTTGTCTACGGGCTCGATGCGACCCACTAAAGAGTCAAAGCCGGTTATGTGATTGGTATAGTCATAACCCACTGCGTTAGATGATGAGCCTTTTCCTTTATCATGCTTCAGGAAGGGTTCCTGGTATATTTTAAGTTTGTCATTGTTATTACCAGGTTTTGCATTTGCTACTTCAATTTCACCCCTGTCAATGAGATCTTGTATGTAGATTTTGAGCTTCATGCATTTTCGTGTGTCATGTCCCTTGATACGATGATATTCACAATACTCATTCTCATTATACCATCTAGGTTTGGGTTGATTGGGGTCAAACAGGCGAGTAATCAGAAAAACCACTGCACCTGCTTGGATAAGTTTTTGAAACACCATTTCAATAGGCTCAACAAGAGGAGTGAAGTCTCTTGGAGCTCTATTATTTGATTGGGCTGGTCGTCCCTGGACTGAGAAATTGTTGTGAGGTTTTTGGGATTGATTTTGGTTGTTTTGGTTGCTAAATTGATGATTATTGGTGGTGGATTTTGGGGGAGCAGCCATGGTTTGGACCCACTTTGCATCAGTTACACCATCGTTGACCACATTTTTATTTTTAGACCAGAATTTTGGCTTGTCGTTATGATAAGAGGAAGAACTTTGTGTCGATTTCTGGTAATGTTTCAAAGTTCCTTCCTCCAACAAGACACGTTTGAGGGCAAGGCCCTTATCAGTCAATTTTTGGAAGGATTTGATGCATTGAGATGTTAAGGGTCTTGAAAGTTCAGGCACCAAGTTCTTTTGAAACAATTCAATTTGATGTTGTTCTGGCATGTCCCACTAGAATTTCTTGATAAGATGTCACCATCTTTGTAGGAAATTTGCGAAAGTCTCTCCGGGCCTTTGTTTTGTGTTGCATAGGTCCATCATAGAAACGTCATTAGCCATGTTATAAGCATAGTGGGCCACAAATTTCTCTGCCAAGTTTGGAAAGGAGACGATAGAGCTTCATGGTAGAGATGAGAACCATGCCAGGGCATCTCCCGTGAGACTCTTGGGAAAAAGTCTACGGAGATATAGGTCACTATAGGAGACTTCTTGACATAAGATATGAAATTCCCGGACATGGTCACGGGGGTCTCCTTTGCCCTCATACTTGATGAATTTAGGGATCTCAAACCCTGGAGGGTAAGGTGCAACTGATATAGATGGGTCATAAGGACAAGGACAAAATTCCTCAAACGAGTAAGGTTTCCTTTTGTTAGTCCCTTCTCTCATGTCCTTGATGATATTTTTCATGTCTTGAATTTCCTTGATGAGGTCTTGTTGTGGATTTTGATAATGATGAATTGCATTTGCCCCAAGAATTGGATGAGTCAAGGAAGGTGCACCACCACCAATGTATTGATATGATGAGGAGGCGGGAACGTGAGATGTGATGACCGATGTCATAGGGACTTGGGTGATAGTTGGTTGGGGTCTGCAAACTGTTGTGACGGGATTGAGTATGACTCGGATAAAATTTATGACATTGTTGACAGGAAGGGAAGTTTGTGGAATAGAAATATGTGGTTGAATGGAAGGAGTTGGTATAGAAGTGTGCTGGAGGATGGATGAGATTGGATTTGATAGTGGTACAGATGGTAAAGAGGAAGAAGGTGGGATGGAGACCACGATGGGAGGTGCCACGAGCAACATTGATTGAGCTTGAAAGATTGATGGGGCTACGATTGATTGAATTTGAGTAGCGGGTACAACGCTTTGTGTGGACGTAAGATCCCCTTGTGGTTATTGGCTGAGAGTGGATTTATCAAATTCAGGTGGAAGTTGAGCCCCATTTTCAAGGAGAGTCTTTAGAAGTGTAGTAGGATTGTGTCGGATGAACTTTTCAACCATCTCTTGGTTATAAGAATCTGCTAGAAAAGTTTGCACTTCCGGGGAGAGTTCATCTTGGCTAACCATGTTAGGATTTTGGCTTTGATCTTGATTGCTAGGTTGCTCACTTTGTGCATGATCTTGCATGGGGTCTTCATATAGGACACCAATGTCCAGCATGCCATATTGTTGTTCAGCCACCTTTTTCTTTTGGGATCGAGTTGTGACCATACATGATTAATCTTAGAAAAGCTTGGAGGAGGAAATCTTTTGATGAAGGGACTTAGCAGGATGTTTGTGGAATTTCGGATCTTGTCTTTGATGACAAGGGATTTTTGTTGATTTGGCGGGGGCTCTTGGATTAGAGCCCGGTTTTGATTAGGATTTGACACCTTAGTCCTTGGATGAGGATATTAGGTGGTGGATTAAATCACAAACAAGGTAATGACCAAGTTGGGTAGGATTTAGACCTGGGAATGATGATTAGAAAGCCTCTCTTACACTAAGGGTTGACTAATGAACCTAGGCAAAGTAAAGACGTGAGTTAAGAGTCTTGATCGACTCAACAAGATTAGGCAAAAGATACCTAGAGAGAATTCTTCTTCAAGCACGAGAGACAATTGATTAATGATGAGGTCTAAATGGAACTTCACAAGGCATGCAACCTTGAAGTGAGGTTAAATTGGATTAAAGGATGATTAGATTTGGATTTTTGGTGATTGATTTGATAGTGGTGAGAGATTGATTTGATGTGATAAGTCCTTAGGAAATTTGAGGATGATTGATTGAGGAGGTGTGATAGTGATGACTTAGAAGAAACTTGATGACTAGGTTGTTCTTGGCATGAACATGACTCAATAGAGGATTGACTCGAATGACAAGTTGTATGAAGGAATACAACCACCCTGATTTTAGCGATAATTGGTGTTTCAAAGGACAAACTTGAATGTTGACAGGGAGGTCAGACTCTTAGCCTCTCACTCGTGTTTATGGGATATGGGACAGACGAAGCTTTGACGCAATTTTGGACTTTGTGTGGGTAATGACTTTGGACAATTATTTGTGTCTTTGAGAAGTGTTTCTTTTTTTATTTTTTGCAAAGTGTTTGGGGATAGTGATGTGTCTTTAGTCTACTCTTGGCAAGTATGTACCAAATAAAGCAAACACAATGATCAAATGCATATTATCTCAAAGACACTCATGCTCATACACAACATTCTTAAGGCTATCAAGGACAATAGTCATTGGATCCCAATTGGTTTCCCAGCTATGCCTACCCAGAGCAGACACTTAGATGCTTGACCCCACTAGCTCCCCTCCACGACACTCACTTCTTTGGGGCAGCCAAGCATCAATTCTCATGAAAAATCCTCATGACAAACTTTGTGTCTCTACTAAGGGCTGTAAAGATATGGGCGGCTTCGGAGGTTTGATCTCTTGCACCAATGACTAGAAGGTTTTGGCCACTATGAACAAGGTGTTTAGTAAGTCTTCCTGTTAGAAACTACCCTTCACAGTTGCGCAAGCACAATTGAGGTCTATAGCCCAACGAAGCACCAAGAACTTAGTAGTCACGCAAGCATAATTGAGATCTCTAGGGTCCTATTAAGCACCCAATGTGAGAGTAAACTCTCATATAGCCCCAACCATTGACCCTTTCATAGTCAATGACCTATTTATTATAGTGAGTTGGGAACCCTAGGTCTGGGTGTACTCACTTGGGTTATTCCCCTCTTACCTTCTCAAAGAGCAAGTTGGGAGGGCAAGCTCGCTAGAGGTAAACATGCAACCAAACAAGAAAAGGTTGGAGGGTCTGGATTTCTGATCATCTAGTTAGACGAGAGCATACTCTCCTACCTTTACGTTTTTCTTAAAACACGTAAAATAATGATTCATTCCCTTTTAATTACCATTTAGGTGCCCAACTTAAAAAAAATGCACAATGTTTGGTTGAATCTGCTAGGCAACCTGCAAAAATGGGATTAGTAGTTTTTTTTTTTTGATTTTTGAGTCCTTGATGGTCGAATTAAACTGCAAAACTAAAAGAATGAAAATTAGTCTTAACTGTACTGCACCTACAGTGCATGCGCTGAAGTGCAGTCAGTCGCGTCGGAATGCCTGTGTACGCGCTAAACTAAACAATGCCAGTGAACAAAAAAAATGACAAAAAACACAGGGCAGAGAAGGATTTTATACCTGTCTGTCGCGCTGATCAGAAATGCTCTCGCTGAAACGCATGCACTCACGCTGAAACTTGAAAAATAGAAACTTATGAGAGTTAGCGGGTAAAATTTATAAAATTTAGATTCAAATAAACTGGGCGGGAATGTCATAAAAACGCTCGCGCTGATTAAAATCGGACGCACTGAAACGCCTGTGCTCACGTCGAAACGCCTGTGCACATGGTAAACTAATAGAGAGATAGAAAAAATTTTAATTTTAGACAACGAGCGGGAACAAATTTAAACTATGTCAAGAAGTTGCGCTGGTGCGCTAGCGCTTGCGCTGATGCGCCTGGGCTCGTGCTGAAGTAGGTTTTTCTGTCATGCTGAACCCGAGTCGCTCGCACTGTTTTGCAGTCTCTCGCACTGTTCCAGAACCTACATCTCACAACTCATAAAAACTCATAAAAAACATTAGTTCTTAGGGACGTGGGTCCCGTCGGGTGTGCCAAAATGAAGAGGATAAAAGACTAGTGAGGTGGATTAGATAGCAAATATGCAAATCAAACATATAATCATATGAAATTGAAAGACATAATTTGAAATGCTCAAAAAAAGAATGAAATGCATATACCTCACAAACCTTATACCTTCTCCTTCGGATGGAGCTTGATGAAGTGAAGGCGCCCTTGGATGAAGCTCCACTTGAAGTGCTCCTCTTGCTTGCTTGATGTGGATGGCTCTCCAATGTTGTGCACAATATGAAATGGATGAGATGATTAAGTGTGGATGAGATATGATTTTGAGATGGTAAGGTTGCTAAGATGATTTTCTTAGGCTAAAAAAAGTAGCATAAGATAACTAAGCTTGGAGATGAAGAATGAAGGGATGGAGCCCTCAATTTATAGGAAGAGGAGAGGAAAAATGGATGGCTAGGATGGATTCAAGATGAAGGGCTAGGATTGCTTGTGAGCTCACACAAGACCCAAGAGAGGGTGTGGAGACTAAGAGATATGCCTTAAAGGCATTTCTTGTCTCCACACTCCTCAAGGTGCATTGGGAAGACTTCCCAAGGTGCCTTGAGAAGAGAAAGATGCATTGGGAAGACTTCCCAATGTGCCTTGAGAGGAGCAAGGGATGTGACATTTCTTGAAGAATGGGGAGGAAGAATTTAAAATTCCCTTAAAAGGGATGATCATGGGGATTGGAGGAATAAGAGGGAATTAAAAATTCCTTGGGAGAGGAGATGCCTAGAGGAATGTGAGATTTAAAAATCTCATATTCACCTAGGAAAAGAGCATTAAAAGCTAGTGGTTGGATGGAAGGGACAAGGAGTTGACTTCGTGGCTAATCATGATGATTAGCCACTAGCAACTCATTAGGAGGGGATTAGAGGAAGAATTAGGTGGGATAGGATTTGTAGGAGGATTTGACTAGGAGAGAGAATGAGTGGGGGAATTAAAAATTAGTAGAATAATGTTAAGTGGATTTAGGGAGTTTCTAGAAGACTTTATTAGGTTAATGATAAATTAGGAAGATGATTTGGAAGGGTCATGTAGGCTAACTAATTAATTGAAATTAATTAGCTAATAGGAAGATTTGTGAGGATTGAACCTTTAAAAGAATAAAGAAAGGGATTGATTTATTAAATAAATCAGTCACATACTATAGTGACAATATTAATTTTGAGGAGAATTTGGATTAACATAATTAAATTAATTAATTATGTCAGGAATTAAAAAATTATTATTATTATTTTTAAGTGTCTACAATTATCTTGCATTAAATCAATAAAGGATGACTTGATAAAATTTTATTTCCCTCACTTATTAATCTCAATAATAAGATCTTGTGCATAGCTGGATGTGTAGGCCCATTGAATGACTCAAGATAATTTCATTTTTTCCTTTATTTAAAATAATTTAAAATGATATTATTTAAATCATGTTGATTCAAATAGTATACTTTTCCTTTGGTGGTTTCAACTAATCTTACTAGGTCATAGCTTTAGTTGAGCCCTGCTAAAAATAAAAATCATTTCCGAGCAACTCAACTTGGAGAAATGCTCTGAAACACCGAGTGGACGCATCAAGGCGCGAACATTTTAGCGCTTTCCCATTAATTCTAACATTTTTGCAGCTCCGAGATTCGGTCAAAAACACCTGAGTAGCTCTTGGAATTAGCTTTAAAAACTGACCCAAACACCTAAGCAAACCCTGGGAGCTGGTACACTAATAGAATATAATATTGAGAATCCAAGGCATCTAGCGGATCCCCATTCTGACATCCAAGGAAAAAGATATTAATCATCAAAGTTGCCTACTCAGAAAAATTGGAAAGTGTTGCTTCTGAACCTTGAAAATTTTCATTTGGGATGGGGTTTGGAAATTGATCAAATGAGGAGCTGGGAGGATACAAATAGGAAAAGTGGTAGATAAATTTATAGGGAATTATGGGGTACTACCACTTTGAATTTTAGGTTAATTGGGCATGAAATAAAAATTCACAAAGGGGGTTACTGACTGCTGTTTGACACGGTCCAGTTTGCAAACTGAACTTTTTGCAAATAGAATCAACTTTGAAAACTCATCAAATAGATTTAGGGGCCATGCCACCCAACATGGGGCTACAAAAAATAGCAGAGAATCACGTAAAACTCTCTATTTGGCTCAAAGTGGACTACTCAGAAAAGCCCAATAACTGCAAATCGACAACCCTAACGTTAGGACCTCCAAAGGAGACTTCAAAAACTCATCAAATCTAGTCCAAGGAAGCTGCAAACAAACACATGGCATCTCTATAAGGTGAATAACAATATCCCAAGAGGATTTTGAATGACAGTTCATTTGTGCAAAAATATGAGCTCACAAACTGAGCTACAAAGGCCTGTACCAAAAGGACATTCTGAATGCAATATACAAAACTTTGAACCAGGGTCCTCAAAATTATGCAAAATTTGGAGGTCCCAACATAGGGTTCCTTGGTGGGGTGTTACATATTATTTTTTCATGTTGATTCAATGGATACTCATATTATTGTCAACCTATCATTGAAGCCATGAATCCATTTCAAGCCTTACCCATTATTGGCAATGGAGAAAAATAAGAAAGGAGAATTTTCAAATGTGTTGTTGGATGTAGTATACATGAAGGATGTTAGAGCTTATATTCATGCACCCATAACTAAAGTTTTTCATATGAAGCTCAATTATCTGTGGACTAAGTTGATGGAACATGATCTGATGACTTTCAAGTAGCAACATAAGCATATTCTGAAGATGGGGTTTGTAGTGTTGTAAATTGTACATCTTTGCTAGGGTTCAATTCTACACTTGTTTAGCATTCATTTTAGTGTGTTTCATTCTATTATGCATTGTAGGACTTCATTATTCATTTATTTAATGATTAATTCAAATATACGAGTCCTCTCCTAATTCAAATATATGAGTTATCTCCTAATTCAAATCTAAATAAAATCTTATATGGGCCCATAATCATAGGTATGCCCTTTAATTCTTTCATCTCCACATTTGTTTTTACCTACCTAGGCCCTATTTCAACATGTGCATCCTTCTATATCTTACCCCATCATCACATCCCATTTTACATTTAATCCTACACTCTCCTTGGCATTCCGAGCTTTGGGTTTAAATTTAGGCCTATATTGAAGGGAGATAATTGCCCAAGGTGACCCACTCCTAGGAGCGAGTCAATTGGGGTGACCTGATCCCCAATGTTTTGGCTCAAATTCAAACCATATAATGGTCATCTTGGTTAAGAAAAAAATCGATACCGTGTCTCCTTGCTCTTGGTTTAAACCCCAAAATGCTTGGTGAGGTATAAAGGCAAGTTATCTCATCTCATTTTAGGAGGAAAACATTTGTGAAATATTTAGCTTTACAATTTTAAGACATCCTACGAGGTGAAGATCTTCAAAGCAAGGGAAAATCAACAAACATCAAGACTTCAATCCATTTTTCATTATGAATGTGGAAGCTTCAAGAGATGTTGGAGGATATTAGGTAATTATCGACTGATGATTGTCTTGTACCTCTCCCTTTGGGTGTGGTATGATTTCATGTTATTCTAATATTTCTACATACAAGCTCCAAGATCTAAGTTTCGTTATTAGAAGTTATGTGATTCATGTAATCTCATTTATGATATCATTTAGGGTTTTACTCCAATACATTTGAGCACATCTTTAGTCTATTTTTATGCATATTTAGCTCATGGAAATCTTAGACACACTTAAAATTCAAGAGAGCCCATGATTGCAATTTTGATATTAGCTATTTTTGGAGGTGGAAATCTCCAAAATAGTGGGTTCACTAAGGCAAACCCCTATATAGCCACTTACACACCATTTTTTGTGTTGTAGGTTTAGCTATAGGTCTAGGTCAAATTGAGGTAGAAGAAACCACCTTTTGATATTGTCACAAACTTAGATCTCAATTTTTAGCCTCAGTTCCAGGGAACCAGTCACCCAAGGCACCCCAATCCCAGGAGTAAGGCACCTTGGCCACCATATTTCCCTCATAATTAGCTCAAATTTCACATAGAGTCAGGATAGATCTCCATGGACCCAAATTTAGAGTCTCAGTTAGTTTCTTAGTTTCTCAGTTTCTCAGTTTAGGAACCAATTGCCTTGGGTGACCTAGTCTTAACATAAATAGTCTAGATTTGGATCATAGGTGCATTATAGTCTTCCAATTTCCTTTCTGCATCTAATTTGTAGTTTTTAGATTTATGTTATAGTCATTTTAGATTAAACCTTAAAACCTTGGCCTTTGTATCATTCTCATTTGACATCATCCAAGAAACAAAATAATAGAAACCCTAAGAGCATAGATATTGAATTGACTCTCTTGGATAGGGGGTTAGCGAATCATATTCGTCTCTTGGTGGCTTCCTATTCTAATGTGATTAGAAAAATGGATTATCAACCTAGTTGGCCTATCCTATTTTCCATCTATCACATTTTGGTGAACTCGACGTATCTTATGCTTACTTTTGATTTTCATATTCATTCCATAATTTAATTTAAAAGAGAAATACAAAAATCTTGTTTTATGTATTTTGTGTGTTTACATTTATATGCTTTATTGCATTAGATCATTTCATTTTATTGCAATAGTTAGCAATTCTTTTCAACAATGTCATATTATTCTTTACATGACTTTCATACCTTTGATTACCCATTTGCTTATGGTGACTATCCTTTCAAAGAAACATATAGTAGAGAAGAAGTCAAGGAGGCTCTTGATGGTTTCCTTTATCCTAAACCCTCATCTTCTAAACCATCATTTTACGAAAGGTTAATCAACATAATGTGTATGCCATTTAGTAGTGATGATCTTGAGATGTTGGATGAAACTCTTGATGAATTCATCCTCTAAATCTTCAAAAACTCATAAGGGAATTATCATGCATGACAATATTTATAAAGCTTTACCTTTTATCAATCCTATGCAAGAAGAAATTTTTTGATAAAAGAAGTTCATGCGGTTGATAATCCTCTTTATCAAGATTTACCTTCTATAAATGAGGCCCTAATGAACCATGACAATTCCTCTCCTAAAGATTCTCTTATCCATGAGGATAATTTGGTTCAAGAAGAGATTATTAACACTTCTTTTACAACTCTTGCTCATAAGGATGAAGTTTTGAAAATTGATGCTGATCTTTCTCCTAAAATATGTCTCTCTCATAAGGGCATCCTACAAGGAGAGGATGATATCATAAACACCTTGCTTAATGTCACTTTACCTTCCATACATGGTATTTGTCCTACTGATGAAGCATTGATGTTTTCCCAAAGTTTGTTTTATCTATGAGGAAGAGGATGAAATCATTAGCAATTTCCTTGATGCTCTCTAGCCCCATCAATTCAGTACCATTCATGTTTCTAGTTATGAGAAGTCTAATTCCAAGAGACCTCTTGGCTATATCTTATGAATTAAAAAATAACATGCGAAGTAAGTGATATGGAAAAACAATTAGCATTAAAATGTGGTATTGAAGTGCCTAACTTTATAAATAACAAGCAATATCCCAATGTTGTTCTCACTTCTCTTCCTCTCGCCCACCCATCATCCTCAGAAACATGTTGATAAGGAACCTAATCTTGTTGAGAAACTCCATGATATCTTAGCTAAGATTTCCCTTTGGGACTTGATTCAAACATCACCTTCACACCATAAGTTGATCTAAGAAGCCTTAAAAAAGGTGGTTCCTCATCATTTTTCTAAATCAAATGATATTATTTTCTCACATGATGAATTTTATTCTTGTAAAGGATGAAAAATTAGGGTTTCAACATTAAATGTAGTAAAACCGCTAATTTTCACTTAGGGACCATCACATTGGGGAAAGATGGAATTTGATAGATCTAATTTCTGAATGGATTCCTGGTTTCCTAGATGGATTTGTTCATTCCCTTTAAATTGAATTGAATTCATTAAAGATGTTGAAATTAGGTTAAATGTGTGGATATTGAAGCAATTATGTATAAACATTGAGCTATAGTCGTCAAACAGAGCCACAAACTTGGATTTGGGTAGTAGATGAAGGTTTGGATCTATTCCCAGAAGTTCAACCTAAATTGTCGAGACCATGGTGGTGGTCACCCTAGTCCTCTGAACTTTTCACCGTCCAAAAGGGAACATGTTCATATCTGGGAATCCTGTTGCTCCTCTGAAACGTGGCTCTATACCTGTTCCTTTTAATGAAGTTTTTTTTGTCTTCACAAGGAATTAGGGTTTCATGTAGATAGTCTTGTTGGACATTGTTGTTGCTAGGATATAATATTGTCATTGATGTCAACATATTCTTGCTCCAGTGTTTGCAGATTGGTTTATTAGGATCATGGTTTGCTATATAGAGTATTTCTAGTATCATTATACCCTTTTGTATTGGTTCTGGTGATCCATAAAGCCTAATTGATCATATCATATGATCCGGTATGCAGTTATTTTTCTGATCAAGTGCTTTGCAGAGTTCAGTGTTTCCTCCGGTATATTTCTATGTGAGCAAATCTTGAGCTGAGATTTTGGGAGATCGTTTGGGATGCTCTTGTGTATCTTCATTTTAGATGTTTCATATTTTGGTACTCCGTAAGTTATCTTTCTTTGTGATAGCTTCTATTTATTGAGTGTTCTTGAGTTTCAGATGTTGATCGATGAAGATTTGATAAGTGGTGTTGGTGCATCTATTGTTGATGACTGTAACATGCTTGCTAGCATTTCCTAATTGTGTCCTATTTGTTCTGATGATCCACATTGATTATTGTGCAATTTTTTGGTGATTTTGTTGAACCGGTGATGTTCTTTGTATTATGCGGTTTTCCTGATGGTGTAGCATGTTGTGATTTATCTTGGCGTGATTACTGGTGGAGATGAGCATTTGGAAATTTGATTTAGGTCCATGTTATGTCATGTATATCATTATATTGGTCCATTGGTCAATCTTTGTATCGTGTGATGTAATTTTGTGATTGTGAGTTGAGGGTTTAACCGACCTTGTTGTCAAGGTTGATGCATTGTATAAATAGGTGATATTGTCATGTAATTTAGGTATCGATGTGGTGTCTGCATTATTAGAGAGTAGTGTATGTGCGAACAAGGATTCATCTTTCGGTGTGGTGTATTGAACAAAGATTGGTGTTGTAGAGACAATTATACTTAACCGAAATTGTAATCAGGCATTAGCAAATGTTATTATTGCATTTCATTCCTTCTAGGTTGTAGTCTGAATCTTGTTGTAAGTCAGTGAGACTTCCCTAAGGGTTGTAGCCTTACAGGTTATTATATCTTGAGTAGTGAGATTTAGGCAGTGTGCCTGAATGCATGTGCATTCCCCATTATAAAATTTTCACATACTATTGCAGAGTATCATCTTACTGTGGGTAGGTTCCCATCGTGATTTTTCCCTTAACCGGGTTTTCCACATCAAAATCTTGGTGTTGTGTGTTGTGCGATCTATTTGCTTATCTTTGTTGTTGCTGTATTTTATCATATCAGTATTTGTGTATAAGTTTGTAGATTCAGTGAAAACTAATTCAGCCCCCCCCTCTCAGGTTTCCTTCATTATTTTTTGCCAACAAGTCTTTATGCAAACCTTTGTACTTTCTCATGAGTATGTTTTGTCTCATACTCCCGCTAAAGTGGGGGCTAAATTTAGCATCCTAAATTACAGTCCCTTACAATTTTGATCTCACTTAGGCCTTCACTTTGGTGTTCATCCTCTAAGGCCTAATTGAAGCTCTAATATTGCTCACACCATGTATCACACTCAAATTTTCATTATCTGCATTTCTCTCCCTGAGATCCTAGGACCCTGATGTCTAGGACCATGGCATTGGGTGCTATGGTCCTCAAGGAATAGGGCACCCAGTGCCATGGTCCTCTCAAAAAGGGCCCATTTTGGGGCCTCATAATGGTAACACAATTTGAGCTGGAACTTATATCTCGTGTCGACTCATGTCAGAAAATTAATTTGTTTTTCGACTAGCATGTATAAAAGGAGGTCTACCCCTCTCATTTTGATAAAAGTTGGAATTAATAATCCACTCTTGAGATATAGAAAATTCAAGTGAACAAGAAATCAATTTTCTATTGAAGCAGAAGTGAAGTCAAGGTTCAAGCATTGGAGATGACATTCATATTTTTATTGAAAACTTTCATCAAGACATCAAAGAGATAAGACACACTAAGCCCCCAAGGGAATTTAGGATCTTACTACGTCAATATCAAGATAAAAGGGATATCAAAAGAAAGAGGAAAGAGAGAGAGAATCATGACTACGAGCCTAGTAAGGTTCGCTTACTATGGGTCATGAAAAAGAAAAATACCAAATTACAAAGCAAAAGGACTAGTTTACAAAGTAACTTGAGTATCGAAACATGTGATAGTGTGTGCATAAAGTGAAACATTGAGTGGTGTATATGCCTCCATGTTAAAGAGATTGCATATTTTTCATCGGGGGCAATTGCTTTAAGGTAGTATGCATCCAAAGATAAGCACGTTACCACAATGATATGCCCCCAAGAAAGGAAAAATCAAAGGATAATGGTCACAAAATCTAAAAAATATATGGGATCCACTAACTCTGGGGTTAGTATGCTCTTATGATGAATAATGTATATCATGAAATATTTGTATTGAATTGACCTCATCCCCCAAAGGTAGTGGAACCACATGCACAATGGAATAAGAGCACATGTGTCTTTTGAGTCAACATGGAAGAGATCAAAAGAGATCTCTTTATTACCTTGCACCAATGGAGTGACAAGGTTCATCCAAAGAGAACCTAACATAACAAAAAAACACATGGCGGGGGAAACACATTACAAACAAGCAATAGAGGAGAGAGAACCTATGGTACGAATGAAGCTAATCAAAAAAATCACCTACCTCCCAATCTTGTTGAACATTTTTTTTTGGAAGGTGGACAAGATGCAAGAGGAGAAACTTCGAGCATGGTAGATGGAGCTACTGCAAGTTCCAAACAAGGACCATGCTCTTATGATGAGTCACTTTTTCTATCACTAGGAGCTAGGATTAATGCTTTTAAGAGTTGTTTAGATAAATCATTGTCAACATCAACAAGCTCATACATATCATCAGAATCATTAGCATCAACATTAATAGCATGAACATCATTTTCATCCATTTCGTCATCAAGATTAATAAAAATAGGATATCTAACATGCATAGAACATGAACCATCATCTTTCTTAAGAATTTTTAATCTTGGTGATTTAGGTTGAAGTTCCTCCCTAGGGTTAGGCAAAGGCTAGACAAATGGGACCAAGTCAACACTTGGTGTCTTTGGGGAGAAAATGGGTTGACAAGCAAGTTCACGAGATTTAGCATGATGTCTTTGTTGGCATTCTCTCACACAATTGTTTCCTTTAGTTTTAGCTATTGAAGGAGATTGTGAAAATGATTGATTAACCAATTAATTAAGCAATTTGATTTGTGCATTTGAAGTATAAATGTTGGTCAATTTGAACAATCTCCTTCAATGGCTCCGATTGATAAGAATGAAAGTGTTCAACAACTTTTTGTGAAGTTTAAACCAAATAAAGGATTCATCAAGTTCAATGACAACAACAATACCTTAGGTAGTAGCCACAACAATAGGTGTGCTTGCTTGTATCCCCTAGTTTCATCTACTTTGCCATATAATTGATAAAGTTTATCCCAATAATCCTTAACCATTCTAAACTTATCAATATGAACGATAAGGTCATTTGATACATATTTCCTTAATGTTCCAAGAGCCATAGTACTTTTAATAAATCGATCCATTTTTAGACTAGGATTTGATCACTCACATATTTGGGGTCATTTTCCAACAAACTATCATCGTAATTCAAACATATTATTGTCGTAGATTCGACGAAACGACGAAAAAATTTGAGCGATTCGACGAAACGGCGAAAAGATTTTCATCGCTCAAATTTTGTCAGGTTATTCAACGAACACATGCTCGTCAAAATTTTGATGCCTTATTTGTTAGAAGTTGACACATAATGTGACAGTCTAATTCGTTGGAATTCCAGCGAAGTCGCCAATCTTTCGACAAACCATGTGCTGGGTTTTTCATCAGAATTCTGACAAAAAAGGGCATTATGCTCCGATGAGAATGGTGCACCTGCAACACAATTTTTTCGTCCCTAGTACAACATTCCCATTAGAGCATAGTACCCTTTTTTGTTAGAATTTTGACAACAAATGCAAGGAAGCGCTGACGGGAATGGTGCACCTGCAACGAAATGTTTCATCGCAGGTACAACATTCCTATCAAAACATAGTGTCCTTTTTTGTTGGAATTTTGACAAAAAATGCAAGGAAGCTCCGACGAGAGCATTGTGCCTGCTGTGAAATATTTCGTCACAAATAAAACACTCTCGTTGAGGCCTATGTTGGGCATGTCCATCCGAATTCCAACGAACAAGCTATATTTAAAAAAAAATTAAAAAAATCCATCAGGGAATATAAAGCATTGCAAATATGGAATATGATTTCATAAGCTTTCTCAAATATTGAACTACCCCTATATAACTCCTTACCTTAATGACTAACTAACTACGGTAAACTATATATTCTAACAATATTAAAAATCAACAATCCCATATATTCTAACAATATACAAACACAACCAAGAGGGACTATTTGGGTAATGAATACCTTGATAAAGCATGGATATGAGAGTGAGATGCAGAGATTACAATCATATCAACACACTAAGATTATAAAGATCTCAAACTACAAAGTGACCTCTCACAGTCCATAAGCAAAGATGTTCATATACAAGGATTGGATAAAAAAAAATTGTAGCAAGTTAATGACAAAGAGTAGAAGTAGTTAACAACTTTACCCAAGTAAGGATTTGATCCAATGCCAAAAGGGCCAAAGGTAGTTACAATGATTTAGGGTTAAGGGGTATAAGGTTTAGATGAATGAGAACATGATAGTATCATAGCAGCAATATGAATAAATCTTTGATAATCCCAAAGTCTGATAGACCTACAATACACAGTTAAAATAGTAACATCATTTAAATAAAAGGACAATTCATAGTTATATAGACTATCAAGAGTATCGATCACAACAAAATGCAACCATTGTCACAAAATGTCAAAGATCAAGCTACATCGATCGTTTAAAGCCTCAACATAGAACCAAGATAAGCATTAAAGTAATTAAGAGGTGTATGAGCAACTATGGTAGTTAGGAAAGAAAAAACATGACAATGTATAGCATCACAGAATCCAGTCATATGATAAAGGTGTTAGGGACACATTTCAACGTCAATGAACAAAATGCCTTATAAAGGGACAATGATATTCATAAGATTGAAAGTAGTCACTAGGATGAAAAGGTGACCCTTGGAGTTACCAGTTGAGTTGAACATCTAGTGAACGTGATGGAACCAATTCCTAAACAAGATAGACTGAAACCTAAGATTGAACCTAATATCACCTTTACCCAAAGTGGTAACTCAAAGCATACACTTGATGGACCAATATACATTACTGCTATAACTAATGGCAAACCCACATGTAGGGTGCTTATTGATCCACTACGTATGGTTAATATGAATAGAAAAGAATATATTTTCACATATGCATTATATCGAGATAATTATGATAAATCCGAAGTCTTGATTAAGGTGCATGATGGTTTTACTTGTCCCACCATTGGTTCCATCACCCTCAAGTCAAAGTTGAATTTAAAAGCTTAGATGTTCCTTTTACCATTATTTCTACCTTAGACCAGTTTCATGTGAAGTCGACTCATTTTTTAAGGCAGTGCCCTATGTAGTCCATTAAAATGTTGAGGTTCTTAGTTCAAGGACAAGTGTAAACTATATTTCATAGTGGGTTCTAGCCCTTGTTAGACAACTATTTGGTGTATTTGGTGAATCCTAATTTCTAATCTTTGCTCTTAGACTTAGACAGCTATTTGGTGTATTTGGTGACTACTAATTGCTAATCTTTGATCTCAGACTTAGACAACTATTTGGTGTATTTGGTGATTGCCCTTTTAAAAAGTTAAATGAATATTTGTCTATATAACTAGGAATATAAATATAAGCAACAAAATCTTAATCAAGGACCTTACCTTTGATGGTCTCCACTAAGTAACTTGTGTTGTTGTTTGTGTTGGCTCTGTTGGACCCTGCAATTAAGATTCAATAAATATTATTCAATAAGATTAACAATGGAGCATAATGAAATATTTAAAAGTGTGTTACCTTATTGATCTTCTCTTTGTTTCAATAATAGTTTAATATTCTCTACTTAACAGTGCCAACCACGTGAAGATGGAAGCTCATTTGGCCCTCCCCCCCTAACATCACTCTAAATTCCCTATTAACATATAACATTCATTCATTCTTTCATCCATTAATAAAATATAATATTCATTCATTATCACATAACATTCATTAACATGCACATTCATCAACATTTATTAACACATATCATTCATTAACATTCATTAACACATAAAATTCATTCATTAACAAATAATACAATTACAATCATTTATTTTATTTTTTATTTTTTTAAACTAAGTAAACACTAAGTGGAGCATCGTTTACTTCATCATTTCCCCCCTCTTCAGTTGTTGTGCCCTCTTCTCATGATCTTAATGTATGCCTAGTTCTGTACCCATGATGAGGATGCCTAGGCAAAGGGGGCTCTGCTGCAATAACAAAGAAATGGGTTTAATTCATAAGATTTTTTATTATTGGTACAAGTATCATTAATTAAAAGAACATTACAGGGGTGCTCTTTACCTGATGGGGCCGGAGATCTCTATTACCATTTTGACAAATTAAATTGATCGATACGAGTTGATTTTCTGTTACGATATATTGCCAGAACAATAGCTAATCCAATAGCTGCTTCAGCAGCAGCAATAGCTATAACAAAGATCGAGAAGATATCCCCCTTTACTTGCCTACTAGCAAAAAAATTTGAGAATGTTACTAGGTTTAAATTAACCGCATTGAGTATTAGCTCAAGACACATAAGTGCTTTAACCATGTTTCGACTTGTTACTAGTCCATAAATACCGATAGAGAATAAATAAGCACCTAAAATAAGCGCATGTTCGAGCATAATAGAGAAACTCCTCATACCTTAACCTCTTCAGATACAAACAAAAGTTATAATAAGTTTCTAATTTTCCATTATCGAAATCTAATTTTCCATTATCGAAAGAAGAAAATGATTCTTTCACGATCTATGAAGATAAAACAGTGTATTTTTGCTACTAATGCACAGGAGAGCTTTCATTTTCAAACTGTTTCTTCTCGACGAGGTATAGTAATGGCTCCTATAAGAGTGACTAGAAGAATTATAGAAATAAGTTTGAATGGAAGGAAAAAATTAGTGGATAAATGAGCCCCAATACGTTGAATATTGTTTGTTAAATCTCGTTCTGACATTTGAATATTGTTTGTTAAATCTCGTAATGCTGTATCTCTCCCTGGACCAGGACCACTTATCATAACTTCTTCTTATTTCAGAAGACCTTGATTTACTAAGGTATCAACAACATTTGCTGCTGCAGTCTGAGCAGCAAATGGTGAACGTCTTTTTGTACCTTTGAATCCACAAGCACCGGCAGAAGACCAAGAAACCGCTTGCCCCCGTGTATCTGTAACAGTAACAATGGTATTGTGAAAACTTGCTCGAACATAAATAACTCCTTTCAGTATTCGATGTTTAGTTTTACGTGGCAAAAATCTTCTTGTAGCTCTACGTGGCACATATTTTCTTCTAGTTTTTGACACAAATTTTTTTGTATTTTTTGACACAATGCAAATCTTC
Organism: Cryptomeria japonica; assembly: GCF_030272615.1. NCBI lineage: Eukaryota > Viridiplantae > Streptophyta > Pinopsida > Cupressales > Cupressaceae > Cryptomeria > Cryptomeria japonica. The sequence goes on from NC_081409.1 coordinate 326,762,813, forward strand.
TTATAATTTTTGATAAATTTTGATATTTTGAAGTAAAAAAAAATTAATATAATATAAGAAATATATATATATTTCTTATATTATAATAATTCATGGAAGAGAATCTCTACTATAATAGAAAAAAACTTATGTCGATTATAACATATTATATCTTTTATTCTAAATGTACTACAAAAAATGTAAATGTATTTATAGTACATCTGTAATTCATTTACAGAATAAGAATTTTATCCATTTACAGAATAAGAATTCTATCGATTTTCAAATTCACATTGGAAAACTAAAAGAAAAGAAATAGTAAGAATGTTTTCTAGCAAAAAACCATTTTCTTATTTTTTTCATATTGTATCAAATAGGAATAGTGTGGTAAAGGTAATTTAACTTATTACGTTGTAAAGTGAGATAAAAAAAATAGCGTAGAAAAGGTTTTTAGTGGGTTTCCTTCGAGCTTTATGAAGGTCCCATATCCGTCTTTTTATACCTTTGAATCCACAAGCACCGGCAGAAGACCAAGAAACTGCTTGCCCCCGTGTATCTGTAACAGTAGCAATGGTATTGCGAAAACTTGCTCGAACATAAATAACTCCTTTCAGTATTCAATGTTTAGTTTTACGTGGCAAAAATCTTCTTGTAGCTCTACGTGGCACATATTTTCTTCTAGTTTTTGACACAAATTTTTTTGTATTTTTTGACACAACGAAAATCTTCTTATAATTTTTGATAAATTTTGATATTTTGAAGTAAAAAAAAAGTAATATAATATAAGAAATATATATATATATTTCTTATATTATAATAATTCTAAATTGGATGCCAAAATTCCTTTTAGAATTCATATCGTGATATATAATAGGAATTAGCCCTATTTTTGTTTATGCCTCGGATTGTAACAAATTACAAGAAGGCGTTTCCGTCTACGAATTAGGCGGCACTTTTCACAAATTTTGCGAATAGAAGCACATATTTTCATATTTGTGGTCCTTTATTTAATGCTAAAATCTTTTCCTTTTTTGTTTATAGAGTTAATGGGCCTCAATATTGATCAGTAGCAGATATAAAGTCATCATCATATGAAAAAAAACTTTTCTGATCCTCGAATAGGAAAAGGTTGGATCGTTATTAACATCTTTATAATTGTTTGCTATACCGGTAGAGATTAATGCATGAAACATAAACATAGAGTCATCCACAACACATAACACCAATATTTTGTATGTGGAAACCCTGTAAGGGGAAAAACCACAGTGGGAAACCTTACCCACAATCAAATAATACTACTGCAGATAGTAAGTGTACATAAATGGGGTCTGCACATGCAGAAAGGCCAATAGCCTAGAGCTCACTACTCAATCACAAAATGGGAGTCACACTGACTACAGTTGGATGGTTAATCCAATAAGAATGTACTGCACAAAATAGCATCTGCATATGCTGGATTCAGTACTGGTGTAATGCTGATATGCTTCTACAAAAACCTAACTTCACCTTCAAATGATGTCTTTATGTATACCTCTTCTTAATATCACATATACCTTCACACAATTCTTTTTTGCATTCCACATTTGACCTTACAAATAAGATCTTACATTTATACCATAACCTAAGACCAATTTTAGTAGGTCAGCTCTACAAGATATTACAATAAAAACATTTTTCATGCAATATAATATCCGATGTAATAACTGATTAAACATGTTGGCTTAATGCATTTACAACAATAATAAATCATCTCCATAGCGTGCCATGCTGATCTGGAAAAGATAAACCTACCGGTGTAACCCTAGATAACCCTGGACCTATTTGTCGGTAAAAGAAAATATGAAAATATGAATATACCAATGATCAATTCTTCAAAACAAAGTGTCCACATGATGTCTTCGACATTATCAAGTGTCTTCCATATCATTCCAAGTGCCGGTGAACATTATATCCTGCCGGTGAACCATATACCAGTAACTGTGCAATAGTTACTTCCTTGCCGGTGAATGCTGTTGCATCTCCAAAGTGCTAGTGTTTCAGTAGGTGTTGACATCAATGACAAAACCATACCAAAATACCAACAATAACCTAGATGCTTAGGGTTTTAGGTTTTGGCTACTCACCTAATTGTTGTCTATAAGGTCGATGATGATTTTCTTTTGAAGTGGTTGGAAAATGTTGTGTGTGTATCCAAGTGAAGAGATACTTGATTCTTGGCAGACCGGTGTTGTGAGTATAGATCTGTAGAGTGTGGTTGCAGATGTAAAGGTACTGAAGTGGATTTTGTTTATTGCATATTGTATTTAATTGTAATATCTTTTTGTAAGCCGGCAAGGCATATTATAGTAAGACTCGTATATAAGTATGAGATCTTGTAGATCATTTAGAGATATGGACATAGGTGTGGACATATTGCATAAGTAACATGTGAATATTAAGGCAGATTTTGTAGTAAGGTTTTTGGTTATCGTATGAGCTTAAACCGGTACTGAACCTGGCATAGCAGATGCTAAACTAAAGCAGTACATTATATTGGATTTGCATAATCCATTTTGTAAGTCAGTGTGACTTCTTTTGTAATTAAGCAGTGAACTTTAGGCAGTTGGCCTTCATGCATGTGTAGGCCCCTATTGTAAGTAATATCCATTCATTGGCCAGTGAGTGAATATTGTGGGTCACAAATCCCACCGAGGTTTTTTCCACACTGGTTTTCCTCGTTAAAAATCTTGTGTTATGGTGTGCTTTCTATGTTGTGCTTATTGTTCTTATTTACTACATTAATTCTTGTTTACTGGTACACTATTGTATAATGCAATTTATTTAATAAGGACAAAAAATCTATTAACCGGCAAGATACTGATTCACCCCTCCCCCTCTCAGTATCTTTGGGAATCCTAACAATTGGTATTAGAGCCCGTTCCTTCTTTTTCAAAAGCTTAACAACTTGAGGGAGATTCTGACACTGGTACAGATGGATAACCTGAGAAAGCAATTGGAAACAACTCTTGTAGATTATGATGCAGAAAAGTTGAAGAATATCAAACTTGAAGATTATCTGAAGGCTGCACAGGAAATCATTCAAGGACTTCAGGAGAATCTAACTATTGCTAGAAACAAAAGAAGAGAACTTCATGAGAAGATACAAAATGATGATGATGAAAAGGAAACTCTTAATGATTTTGTAAGCAAGATGAAGCAACAAAACATGACCTTGAGGAATGAGATGCAAGATATGACTATGAGATTTTGTAAAGACACTGAAGACAGAAAGAAAAATGAAGATGACTTGGCTAGGAGAATCAATGATGCTGGAAATGAAAATCTAAGACTCAGTCATGCAAATGATATATTAAAGACAGATCCGATTCACTTGGAACGTGATAAAATTGAACTCATGAGACAAAAGGATTTCTTGGAAAATGAATTGGCTACTACAAATCAACATAAAGAGAAATTCAAGAAAAATTTAGAAGAACTTGATGATATGGTGAAAAATCATAAACCTAATGGAGATACTAATGGACTTGGCTTTGAAGTTGTGGTACTGCAAATAATCATGATCACAGTAAACCGGTAAGACAACCTAATGCCTACAAATTTAATGGGAAATGCTTTAACTGTAACAAGTATGGTCATAGAGAAAATCAGTGTAGATCTAGAAACTATCAGAACACTAATGCACCCACCAGTCAATGTTCTAAATGCAACAAAATTGGTCATAACTCAAAAAATTGCAGAATGAATGTAAGATGTTATGTTTGTGGAAGATTTGGACACTTATCTAATCAATGCAGAACACATACTGGCATAGGATATGGAAAAGAAATTCAGAAAAATAATGTGACTTGTTATGCTTGTAACAAGATTGGACATATTGCAAAATTTTGTAGAAGCAAGGCATCATCGACAAATAACAAAGAACCCAACTTGAAAGGTAAAGAGAAGGTTGATGAGGTAAAACAAGATTTTTCAAAACAATGGATTAGAAAGACAGATCAGAATGTTGATGAGGCTATTCCTTCACCGGTAGAACAGAGTATCACTCCACCGGTAGGAGATTCTTCATCTAACTGAAAAGAAATCTTTTGGGAGTATAGCAACTAATTGAAAATCATGCTAGTTTACCCTCGGTTGATGGTAATAAGATGAAATGATTCTTTACCGGCAGATGAGTTAAGTTTTCACTTAACCAACAAACATTTATTATGGTAGTTGAAGGAAATGACATTATAAAGCAAGTGTTTTTCACTCTTTTTCACTCACCAAGTATTCAAATTTCCTAAGAGCGTGAAAACCTGAGCGAAGGCATTCACAACGAGAAGTGAAGAAAATCATTCAAGCATTCAAACCTAAAGGTAGATTAAGGTATTTATATAATGGCTTCCTCCTCTACACCTGAATTCATTGCAAACCCTACTATTGTTGAAGTGGTTAAACGCCCTAAGCCCATATTTAAGATCATACCCAAAGTAGCGAAGCAGGATGATACCCTAGGTGCATTCTCTAAAATACCCAAAGGAGTTGCATATGTTGAAGACCCTAGGATATACATACATTGTCATATTCAGGAACTTGGTGCTGATGAGATAATGAACATGTATAGGCCAATAATTTGTGATGAAAATGGTAATGTGAAACCGGAACACAAGATAATTGAAACCCTAGGTTTTGTGGAAATACTTAGTATTCCTGATATTCCCAAGGAATTTGTAAGAATTGTGCTGAGAAAAGTTCATGGGGAATTCTTTTGGCTTGACTCCATCCATAAGATTATAAAAGAAGCAGTTAGGGCAGTGACTGGCTTACCTTCCACCGATAGCAGGCCTAATAAAACTAAAAAGGTTCCAAACAACACTGTGATGACCCTAATCAGTGCAACCCATGACAACAGATCCTTGAGAGTAAATGATGCGAAGGATATTAATGTCAGATTCATTAGCATGATTCTAGGATACAAGACTACACATGCTAACAGAATAAACTCTGTTTCTAGTTTATGTATCAAGAGTGCTTATGACATGGTGAACAACAACACAAAGATTGACATATGTGAATGGTTAAAGGATAAACTAATTGACAACCTGAAGAAAATTAAGGGTTACAAGAAAGGTACTTTCAGATTTGGTAACTTGTATGCCTAATGCTATACATTACTAAGGAAGTTCCTGATATAGGTAGAAAAGAATTTGGTTTTGACATACCGGTAGGCAAAAAACTACTAGATATCCTCAATGGCATGGGAGATGACATGGAAAAGAACATAATTGAATGCTTTTAGGCATTTAAGGCTAGAATGAAGATTAGCGAAAGACTATCTCAAACCATAGTTGATAAATATCAGAAAGAGATATGCTTTGTTATAAAGAAAGATGAAATCTGGATGGAAGTAGTGGTTCCTAGAACTGTTTGGGTTATTGAAATGGGTTATGAGGTAGATGAAAACATAATTGAGACATATGTTAAAGCCCTACTTGAAGCCCCTAGAGAACCCAAAGAGGAAATATTTGGAAATGTTGAAACCATTGAGAGCAATGTACAAACCCTTAAATGAAGGAAGAAAAGAGAACAATCTATCAGAAAAGCAACAAACAAGCCAAAGAGATTAAAGAAAACATATTGAATATTCTGTTAGCATTTGACATTATAACAGACAATGGGAGATTGTTGGAATTTCAATAAGGATATTAAGAAAGTTGTTGATGATTATGGATATAATTGATTAAGGATGTTTACTGTCTTAATATTATTATTTTGTCATTGATGTCAAGAAATTGATTTTCTAATTCAGTATGATGTTGCCATATCTTGAGAAGTATGATTTAAAGAGTATAAAGATGTCGGTAAAAGACACATGAAAGATTAAGATGAATAAGAGGATGAATAAGGTATTCAATGGGCAACTATTACCGAGTCAGACAATGATGAGATCATGATGTTTAGATTGTTTTGACATCATACATATGTTATAAATTGTGAGGTTAATACTATACTATGTTACCAAGCAAAGAACCTAGACAGTAAACCCTAAGGAACCTAGTCGGTAAACCCTAAGGTTATCGCTATCGGTTAATGAAGGCGGAATGTCTACCGAGTGAAGTTTAGTATTTACCAAGTTGTAACCGAGCTATAACAAAATGCATTAAATGGTTACATGCGTTATTTAATGAAGGAAGTTGATGAGTTGGAGTTGCTTAAATGATTGATAAGCCATGCATGAAGTTTGTTAATGAATCTATGGCAAAGGAAAGTCGGCAGGAAGATCTACAACGTAGACTGAACCGCAATACCCAAGCACAAGTTCCAAGAAATGTATGCAAGTTCCAAGGCAGGGTAAAACATTTTTAGATCGAAAGATGCATTGAACTTGGTCAAAGTTTGAAGATTTGATGGCTATGATTGATCATGGGAAATGTGATCAAGGAGATTAAGCGGTTAGCTAATTGTTTATAAATAGGGAACCGTTGATAAACAATGCATGCGGGCAAGTGTATGCACATGGATGCTACATAGTGATTACCGAGCACAGAAGCTTGAAGACTTGTTTGAATAACAGAGTATAGAAGCCCAACAGATGGACAAGATTAGTTCTATGTCTAGATTGTATTGAACAAATAAGAATCTGCTTTAGCATTTTAGATGTGAAGTTGCAGATAGATTTTTATTACTGTTATTTTGTGAAAAGTGATAGAAAATCTCTTAACCGAGTGGACTTAATAGTCTTATTTGTAAAACCCTCTAGCAAGGTGATATACTGATTGAGTGTTTGAAATCCTTTAACAAGGTCACTTCTAACAAGGTGAAGATCCTAACAAATCTGAGGGAAATCCCTTAACCGGGTCACATCTAGCAATGTGTTTGTAATCTTTAATAGGATTTGCTTTTAACCGAGCATACTCTAGAAGAGTATATTTCTTAGTGGGTCCAAAATCCCACAGTGGTTTTTCCCTATTTGGGTTTCCACGTTAAATCTGGTATTATGAGATTTATGATGTTTATATCCTTTTGAGTTTGCATGTTTAACAATTTTGGCTATATTACTAAAGTATATGTTACCGAGGTTGAATCTGATGTTTTTATGGAAGATTAAGTTTGTATGATTCACCCCCCCTCTCATCTTGTTGGCTATTGGATCTGTACTTACATTTAGTATCAGAACTATCAATTGGTATCAGAGCATTTGGACTCTAGAAGAAAAGTTTAAAGGCACTTGAGTTAAAGATCCAAAGATGTATAAGTGGGATGCACCGAAGCTGAACAAGTCAAGTTTCTCTACATGGCAGAAAAGGATGAAGCTGAATCTATCAGGAGTTGGAGAATATGTTGTATACTATTTAGAGAATGATTTTGTTACACCGAGCACCTATCCATTGACAATGGAAGAGATAAAGGCAAAGCAAGAACATATTCATGCAATGATTGAAATAACATCTGCATTGACCGATTCAGAGTTTAATGATCTAGAAGGCTGCAATGATGCAAAGGCAATGTGGGATAAGCTCATATCAGTATATGGAGGAGATGAAAATGTTCAAAGAGCAAAAGTAGATAGTCTAAGAGGACAACTTGAATCCATGAGGATGAATGAAGGTGAGAACATAACTCAGTATAGTACAAGACTAAAGGAGATTGTCAATCAAATCAAAGGAGCAGGTGGAACTATTGAAGAAAAGGATATAACAAGTAAGTTGTTAAGAACCCTTCTAGCAGCTTATGCAATCCGAGTCTCTACAATCAATGAATTGAGGTCTTTACCTAATATGTCAGTTTCTTTAGATGCTACTATTGGTAAGCTACATGCATTTGAGTTAAGTAACTTTGATAACAGTGGATCTTTGGTAAATAAAGTTGAATCTGCATTTAGTTCTTTTCATCTTGATGAATCTAATGATTACAATGAAAGAAAGTATAAGTACTTTGAAGGAGATCATAGTGGAGCAAGTGAAAGATTTCATAAGAACATGGAAGAAGTACACAAACTGTATGAGGAAATTAGAAAGCAGGAAGAGTTTGAAGCACTATTAGCCAGAAGGTTACCGAGAGGCAAAGGCAAGTATAAAGGAAAACTACCTTTGAAATGTTTCAATTGTGATAAAATAGGACACATAGCTTCTAACTATCCTGACAAAGATTCTACTGAAAAGAGAGATTACCGAGATGACAAACATAAAGATAATCATTATAGAGGACATCAAGACTTCAGAAGAAGAGATAGAAAGACATGCTTAATAGCCAATGAGGAATCCAATGATGATAAATCAGATGACATTGATACAGAGGAAGTAGTTTATGTGGCTATCAAAGATGGATCAGATGAAGAAAGGTATGAAGAAAAATCCCTAATATCTCACATAAACACTAATGATTCTTGGATCATAGATAGTGGTTGCTTACATCATATGACAGGAGATAAACACAAGTTTGTTATGTTAGAAGATTATGATGGAGGCTATGTTAGATTTGGTAATGATGCACCATGTCTGGTGAAAGGTAAAGGATCTATAACACTTCTTGACAATGCTAAATGTAATGATGTTTATTGGGTTGAAGGTTTGAAATACATTTGTTGAGTGCAGCATAGCTAAACAACACAGGTTACCGAATACAATTTCAGAAAGGAATTGTCAAAGTTCATGACAAGAATGGAAAGTTAGTTGCTACCGAGACACAAACAAAAGGTAATACATTTCATCTTGACTCAACTCGGAATAAATGTCTTTATGCAAAGATAAATGATACCTGGTTATGGCATAAAAGGTTTTGTCATGTAAATTTTGATAATTTGATCAAAATAAGCAAGAAGCACCGAGTAAGAGGTCTACCGAGTCTTGAAAAACCTGAGAATGCTATGTGCCGAGGATGCCAGATGGGTAAGATGACAAGATCAAGATTTACAAGTAAGTCTTACACTTCTAAGGGAATTTTAGATCTTGTGCACATTGATCTTTGTGGTCCTATGAAAGTTCAAAGTTATTATGGTGATAAATATTTCATATTATTTGTGGATGACTATTCAAGGATGATGTCAGTAATGTTTTTAAAAGAAAAATCAGAAGCTTTTCAAATGTTTAAATGGTACAAGGCAAGAGTTGAAAATGAAACAGGAAGACAACTGAAATGTCTTAGATCAAATAGAGGAGGAGAGTTCACATCTGATGAATTCAACTTATCCTGCAATGATCATGGTATTAAAAGACAAGTCTCTGCACCAAGAACTCCACAGTAGAATGGAATAGCTGAGAGAAGAAATAGATCTATTGTGGATTGTGCTAGAACATTGATGACTGAAAAGAAGGTGCCACAAACATTTTGGAGAGAAGCAATAAGCACAACGGTTTACACCTTGAACCGAGTACAATTGAAGAAAGGTACTTTGAAGACACCATATGAAATCTGGTATGATAAGAAACCCAATGTAAGTTATTTTAAAATCTTTAAAAGTAGATGCTATGTTCACAAAGATGATAGAAATGGCAAGTTTGATCAGAAGAGTGAAGAAGGAACATTTCTAGGTTATTCCTCTAGAAGCAAAGCATTTAAATGTCTGATCATCTAACAAAATAGTAGAAAGTGCAAATGTAAAAATTAATGAATTTGTAGAAAGAATGATGAAGGAAATTCCAAGGAACCAGAAGACTATGATGAATTTGTCTATGTTCAACCGACAAGTCTTACCGAGAAAACTGTTGAAGAAAATGAAGAGAATATCCAGTTACCAAGTGATGAAGAAGATCATACAGAGCCTACTAAGCCTATATTAGCCAAGTATGTCAGAAGACATCATGCACCAAGTCAGATTATAAGAGATAAGGATGATCCAGTGATGACAAGGAACAAACTAAGATAGGACACATGTCTGATATCTGAATTTGAACCGAGACTAGTGAAAGAGGCATTTAACAGTGAAGATTGGATAAATGCTATGATAGATGAGATTGATCAAATCAAGAAGAATGACACATGGACACTAATCCCAAGACCGAAGGACAAAAATGTAATCGGTACAAAGTGGATTTTCAGAAACAAGCTAAATGAAAAAGGAGAGGTCATTTGAAACAAAGCAAGACTAGTTTGCAAAGGTTATGCTCAAGAAGAAGGAATTGATTATGGTAAAACTTTTGCACCTGTTGCTAGACTTGAAGGAGTAAGAACATTGTTGGCATATGCTGCTTTCAAAAAGTTCAAGGTATATCAAATGGATGTCAAATCTGTATTTCTAAATGGAATATTAGAAGAAGTTTTTATTGAACAACCTGAAGGATTTGTTGAAGACAATAATAAAGATTAGGTATGTAAATTGAACAAAGCTTTATATGGTTTGAAACAGGCACCTAGAGCATGGTATGAAAGATTGCACTCTTATTTGATTAAGATTAGTTTTATAAGGACAAGTGAGAACAACAATATGTACATGAAGAATGATGAAAATGGAATACTGATCTCAACCATATTTGTTGATGATATTATATTTTGTGGGAATGACTCTTTATGCAAATGAGCAAAGAATTTGAGATGTCATTAATCGGTGAGACAAAGTATTTTATAGGTTTACAGATACTGCAAATGAAAAATGAGATTTTCATTACTCAATCCAAGTACATAAAGGAAATCTTGTAGAAATTTGGAATGGAGGATTCAAAACCAGTAAGTACTCCTATGACTACCAACTGTAAATTATCAAAGAATGATGAATTTGCATCTGTTGATGAGACACTTTACCGATCCATGATTGGAAAACTACAATATGTTGTTCACAACAGACTAGACATAGCACATGCAGTAGGTATAGTTGCAAGATTCTTTGCAGATCCTAAGGAAACACACATGACAGCAATCAAAAGAATTTTTAGATACTTGAAAGGCACTGAAGATTATGGCTTAGTATATTAGAAAGGAAATGATTTTGATTTGAAATTTTATACTGACGCTGATTGGGCAGGCAACATTGATGACAGAAAAAGCACAAGTGGGGGAGCTTTCTTTTTAGGAGAAAGACTAGTGAGTTGGCTTAGCAAGAAACAAGGATGTGTTTCACAGTCAACAGTAGAAGCTGAATACGTTGCTACAACATTGAATTGTACCAACATTGCATGGATCAAACAACTGTTGGAAGGTATAAATGAGAAAGTTATCAAGCCAGTAACTATATTCTGTGACAATACTAGTGCCATTAACATTTCAAAAATTCCTGTTATGCACTTTAAGGCAAAGCACATCTCTATCAAATATCATTATCTTAGAGAAGAAGCTCAAGAGAAGAAAGTGGTGTTGGAGTATGTTAGCACAAAGGAACAAATAGCATATATCTTCACCAAGCCACTACCAAGGGACACTTTTGAATATCTCAGAAGTAAGTTAGGGGTCCTACCCCTATCTTCTACTCACTGACCGAGTTCGGTGAAAGCATCAATCTGATGACTCTAACGAATATCTTTTAGGAGTTGATGCGGATTTACACACTTTAGGAGGTTTTCTAAAGGTGTACAGGAAATATTACAGGAAATAATACAGGAAACAATACAGGGAACAGGAATTGAAGACAAAATGCTCTGACTGAGACTGAATTGACACATTACAGCAGAAATTCACTTCATACAGGAAGATATTATGTTTTAGTTCTTTACTTTTTGGCATTGTTGTCAAAGGGGGAGAAAACTGAGAAAGGGGAGAAGACTGAGATTGGAAAAAAAACTGAAGAAAACGGGAGAAGTCTAATGTATGGGGGAGAAAATTTGTTGACAGCAGGAGAGCATTTCAACATTTCAGAATCACAGCAATCCGAATCTTTTAAGGTCAAATCAATTGGTTTTGCCATCAATGCCAAAGGGGGAGATTGTTAGCATTTGGCATTATAATAGACAATGGGAGATTGCTGGCATTTCAATAAGGATATTAAGAAAGTTGTTGATGATTATGGATATAACTGATTAAGGATGTTTACTGTCTTAATATTATTATTTTGTCATTGATGTCAAGAAATTGATTTTCTAATTTAGTATGATGTTGCCATATCTTGAGAAGTATGATTTAAAGAGTATAAAGATGTCGGTAAAAGACATAGGAAAGATTATGATGAATAAGAGGATGAATAAGGTATTCAATGGGCAACTATTACTGAGTCAGAAAATGATGAGATCATGATGTTTAGATTATTTCGACATCATACATATGTTATAGATTGTGAGGTTAATACTATACTATGTTACCAAGCAAAGAACCTAATCGGTAAACCCTAAGGTTATCGCTATCGGTTAATGAAGGAGGAATGTCTACCAAGTGAAGTTTAGTATTTACTTAGTTGTAACCGAGTTGTAACCAAGCTATAACAGAATGCATTAAATGATTACATGCATTATTTAATGAAGGAAGCTGATGAGTTGGAGTTGCTTAAATGATTGATAAGTTGTGCATGAAGTTTGTTAATGAATCTATGGCAAAGGAAAGTTGGCAGGAAGATCTACAATGCAGATTGAACCGCAATACCCTAGCAAAAGTTCCAAGAAATGTATGCAAGCTCCAAGGCAGGGTAAAACATTTTTAGATCGAAAGATGCATTGAACCTGGTCAAAGTTTGAAGATCTGATGGCTATGATTGATCATGGGAAATGTGATCAAGGAGATTAAGCGGTTAGCTAATTGTTTATAAATAGGGAACTGTTGATAAACAATGCATGCGGGCAAGTGTATGCACAGGGATCCTACATAGTGATTACCGAGCACAGAAGCTTGAAGACCTGTTTGAATAACAGAGTATAGAAGCCCAATAGATGGACAAGATTAGTTCTATGTCTAGATTGTATTGAACAAATAAGAATCTGCTTTAGCATTTTAGATGTGAAGTTGCAAATAGATTTTTATTACTGTTATTTTGTGAAAAGTGATAGAAAATCTCTTAACCGAGTGGACTTAACAATCTTATTTGTAAAACCCTCTAGCAAGGTGACATTCTGATTGAGTGTTTGAAATCCTTTAACAAGGTCACTTCTAACAAGGTGAAGATCCTAATAGATCTGAGGGAAATCCCTTAATCGGGTCACATCTAGCAATGTGTTTGTAATCTTTAACATGATTTTCTTTTAACCGAGCATACTCTAGAAGAGTATATTTCTTAGTGGGTCCGAAATCCCACAGTGGTTTTTCCTTATTTGGGTTTCCACGTTAAATCTGGTATTATGAGGTTTATGATGTTTATATGCTTTTGAGTTTGCATGTTTAACAATTTTGGTTATATTACTAAAGTATATGTTACCGAGGTTGAATCTGATGTTTTACTGGAAGATTAAGTTTGTATGATTCACCCCCCCTCTCATCTTGTTGGCTATTGGATCTGTACTTACATTTAGTATCAGAACTATCATATCACTGGTATTAAGGAAAGTGACCTGGAAGGGAAACAACCAAAAGCTCATCTTTCATCGGTTGGAACTTCATCTGACAGTGAAATCCCAGCTGAGTTTCAGAGAGTAGAAAGGAAAAGAAAACCTTCACTGACACCTTCTCCTACACCAAAAAGAAGAAAACAATAGGCAGTAAGGCCCCCAACAAAGAAAATGACACCAAGAAAGAAGAAGGAAAAACAAGTTATTCCTCCTTTAGACAATCTTTTGAATGAAATATCTGAAGAAGGAAACTTGTCTAATGTCAGCAAATTGTATAATACTTTTACCAATGAAGAAAAGGAAAGCATAGAAAATAGTGTCATTTTACACTTAGACATATATAAGAAATTTTTGATTGAAGTTGTAGATGATTTACCAAGTGACTTGTATAGAAGACTAGATGCAAAGAGATTAGCCATTGTGGAACTGGATAAGAAGATAAAAGTAGAAAAACTGCTTGCAGTTCACCCAGTGAAATCAACATAAGAAATTGATGAACTAATAAGTGAGGTAAACAGGATTGTATTTTCCACCGGTCACCGACATGCAACTTTAATGGCTGGTAAAGTGAATGAAATATCTGAAGAGACAACAGACAAATGGGATATCTTCTTTGTGGAGAAAGAAAAACAAGAAGAGCTCAAATGACCCAAAACTTTCAGAGTCTATCAAAAAGATAAGGACAAAGGAAAAGGCAAGGTAGGTGGACCTCTAAGCATAAAAGTAACAGATAATTTGCCCCCACCTCCTTCTGATACTCCACTAGTTGAGACTGTTGACACACAGACAACTAATAATGTTGAGTTGACACATGAAGACACCAATCCTGATTCTGAAGTGTTATATACAATGAACATTGATACACAAGAGGTAAACATTGTGGCTGATAAGGAAACCATTGAGAAGAAAGATGTGGCAACTGAGCCACCAACTGAGAATATTGAAATGGAAACACATGTTGAGCATACAGTTGGAAATATTGAGATTGGGGTTGAAACACAAAATGATCAATCAAATGATTCCCTCGATACTGGTATGGTAATTGGTGCACACACTGAAAAACCCACTGAGTTAGAGATCCGGTAGTGGACAGTTCAGAGGTGCATACTGAGAAACCGAGAGTAAATACTGAGACTTCATCAGAAAAACCGACAATAGACAACACAGAGAAACACACTAAGAAACCAAAAGAGAAAAAGGTTGAGGTAAAGGTTCAAATAGAGACAGTGTCACCGACAATAGCTGAGAAACCCAAACCTTTGCTAGTTGAGATGCAGACTTGGACTGACCTACTAGAGGTCAACATAAGCAAAGAGGTTACTCACACCGACAGAATGCAGATTGTTAAGGCAGTTGGACAATCATCTGGTTCCTCCTTAATTGAATTCAGACCGACAAATGTAACAGAGGTATTGTTGGACTCCATATAGAAAATAACAGATTGCAATGCACTTTCATATAAGGCTATTGATGACACAATTCCTTTATTGAAATTTATTGCACCCAAGTGCAATATGGACAATAAAGATTCTTTCAGCCAATTAGACATATTTTCTAAATATATCACCGGTAACCTTTTGACAATTGATCAGATTAATGAAGAAACATTTAGTGAGAAAATGAATAAAGAAAAGGAAAAATTCTTTGATGAGTCAATAAAGAAGTGCATGGGACACATAGATACCCCATTACCAACACTTACCAAAATAATAATGGAATTTAAGGAGTTGTACATGGACTCATGTAAAACTAACATTTTGACAGTGGATATAGATAAGAAAATCAGTAAAATACAGAAATAAATAAATGATATTGCTGATAATCTCATCGGTTCATTAGAACCCATATCGGTAATAGAGAAGGAAATAGCAAGCTTTGAAGAGAAAATTGAAAAATTTGAAAAAGAGAAGGAAAGAATAAAGTTCAAGGCTAAGGAACTGAAATGCAGACCTGGTCAGAAACTTGACATCCTCATCTCTTTGAGAAAAGAGATTTCAGAGGCACTTGTTCCAGGACTAATGACATCAGAAGAGAAAATGCACATACTCACCGGTACAATTCAAAGGATAGAAGCAACTTTGAAGGACAGTGAAAGGTTTACTCAGAGCTTAAATTTTGCACTAGCAGATCTATTTTAGATTGTAACCAACCGGTTACAGGGATCCAGCTGAGAACTACACCCAGTTGACATTTTTGACAACCTTTATCATTGATGCCAAAGGGGGAGTAGTAGAGATGAGAAAAATGATGACAGAAGAGATCATCTGCTCATGGGGAGCACACAGTTCTGGTAAAATTTTTGGACTTCAAATTTTGGATACATTTTTTATTTTTTCTCATGGGTGTTGCCATCAATGCCAAAGGGGGAGATTGTTGGCATTGCACACTCCAATGAGAAATTGTAGATGATTGAAGGTATTTTAATTGATGGCAACCTTGCAATCCTATGGCACTGACACTGACAGACTCTACACCGACAGATAGTTCACCGGCAATGACAAAGATGATTACCGACACCCTGGCCGACATGATTTTGTTTATTGCATATTGTATTTATTTGTAATATCTTTTTGTAAGCCGACAAGGCATATTGTAGTAAGACTCATATATAAGTATGAGATTGTGTAGATCATTTAGAGATATGGACATATTGCAAAAGTAACATGCAAATATTAAGGCAGATTTTGGAGTAAGGTTTTTGGTTATTGTATGAGCTTAAACCGGTACTGAACCTGGCATAGCAGATGCTGAACTAAAGAATTACATTATATTGAATTTGCATAATCCATTTTGTAAGTCAGTGTGACTTCTTTTGTAATTAAGCAGTGAGCTTTAGGCAGTTGGCCTTCCTACATGTGCAGGCCCCTATTGTAAGTAATATCCATTCATTGGCCAGTGAGTGAATATTGTGGGTCATGAATCCCACTGAGGTTTTTCCCACACTGGGTTTCCTTGTTAAAAATCTTGTGTTATGGTGTGCTTTCTATGTTGTGCTTATTGTTCTTATTTATAGCATTAATTCTTGTTTACTGGTACACTATTTTGGAATGCAATTTATTTAATAAGGATAGAAAATCTATTAACCGGCAAGATACTGATTCACCCCCCCACCCCCCCCCCCCCTCAGTATCTTTGGGAATCCTAACACAGTTCACATAAGGTCTCTGCCAAGTAGGGTTCCTCCGATCATTGTAAGATCTCTGCCAAGTAGGGTTACTCTAGTCATTGTAATATCTTTGCCATTCACCATTAGACCTCTGACCCATGTAAGATCTCTGATTGTTCACTCTTGACCTGCACTCAATAGCTCTATGCCCATACTTGTTGCAATTAAAGCAATATTCATCAAAAGTACTAGACTTATATCCTTCATATGCATTAGGTCTATATCCATCAAAAGTACTGGATCTACTTCTACAAACACTTGTAGTATGACCTACTTTATGACAGATAAAACATAATAGTTTGTAGGTTCTCTTTCCATTGTTTTTCTTGGTCTTTGGTGAAGATTTGGCTTCATGCATGGTGTCCTTAGTAACAGATGGATCTCCTTGTTCAAAGGTTGTGTATCCCAAGCCATGTGTATCTCCTTGCTACCTTTATGATTGAATCTTCTCATCAAGCATAGCAGTTTTCTTATTGAATTTAGCTAGTAACTCATTTGCATCAGCCAACTCCTTGGTAAGTTCATCATTCTTCTTTGTAAGACTTTCTCTAAGAGACATGGCCATGTCTAGATCAGCTTGTATTTCCTCTTGAATATGTACATGTAGGGTACCAATCTCCTGGTTCAGCTTAACGATCTCATGCTCCTTATCTCTTATTGTGTCTTCAACTATCCTTATGGTTTCCAACTCTTGACTCATCTTGATTGCAAGGGCTTCCAACTCTCTCCTCAAATTTGTCTTACCATCATTCAACTTTTCCACCTCATTAACCAAGGCATCAATGTTTGCTTCCTTGGATGAACTATTTTCACTGAGTTCCAACAACTACTCAACCAACTATTTTCTCTAAGCTAATGAAGCTTTGTACTTGACCTTTAGTTCACCAAGAGCTTATTTAGATTCTGCAAGCTTGTGTGAAAGCTCTATGTAACCCATTCAACCTTTCCCCATGCTAGCCTTAGAGATCCTTCCCAAGTGGTTAAGCCTTTAAGGGAATTAGGCTCTGATACCATTTTTTATTATGAAAATCCAGTTACTACTGAGAGGAGGGGGGGGGAATGAATTAGTAGTAAAAAAATTCTATAATACTTAAAAAATCTGTACCGGTAACTACTCAAACGAATCCGGTTAGCAGTTTTACCAAACTATTCACTTAAGTGTTCATCATTATACAAACAATGTAAAGATATCAAATTCACAAATCAACAATGCAACCACCATATGAACATAGATATTTTTCACATGGAAACCCAAATGGGAAAAACCACGGTGGGAATTAGCACACACAAAATATTTGCACTCTTTCGGAATGCACCCGATTAAAGGCCTAGTCTAGTTAAGAGCTTACAATATGCCCAGTTAAGAGAAGACCCTATTAGGAGTGACCCAGTTAAGGGATTTTTCTTAGCCCTGTTAGGAGTAACCTTGTTAGAGGATTTTAAACTCAAGTTAATTAGCCACCCGATGAAGGGATTTATAAATAAGACCTGTTAGGATCTACCCGGTTAAGGGATTTCAAACTGTTGGAACTGTTAGGGAACAACAGGGCAAATGATCTGATCACATCACTTCCTTGCTTGCTAGTATATATCCTTTTTAGCATAACTTTTCTACACACATGCAAAAACTTCAATCTGGTTCGACAACACCTTCTTCTCAAATCATCGACACACAATCTCTTCTCCAACTAGCCCTAAAAACACTTTTCAGTTAGGTCGGATACATAACCTTAACTACATTCAAAATACAATGAATTTACAGTACAGATGATTACATATCATTACAGATTATTACAAAAAAATTCAGGATAATTTCCACCATTGAATGTTCACAGCTCATCACAGCACATCAATTTGATAAGCAATCAAACCCTTGTCACATTCTACTAAGAACTTTGTTGTTTTCCAAGAAATCCTATCCTTGTACATGATCAAACACAATATTATCATTACGCATGGATTCTGACACGTCATCACTAAGTTATGAACATGATAAGATCCACCGCCAAACCATAAATCATTACCGGTTAAAGATTTGTTACCAGTATTCATTCTTCTTTAGAGAGTTCATGATAGTCAATCATAACTTACTCAATAGACCGAATATGCTAATGCAGTTTGAAACATAGGTGCATGTTCCTGTCTTCAACACTCCTATAAAAACACAATGTCTAACTCTTCACAAATCGTCTGTACTAGTCTCTTGATCATCACTCTATTCCTGTTTACCAATTTACAACAACTTAGCAGTTTTGTTGTCTAACACATTCCTCTATCGGTTAGGCTATACCGGTAGGCCTAGATGACTTAGATGACTAAGAAAACATGGTTGCCATCAATGACAACACAAATAAAGTCATCAAACAACTTACAACTATATCATTATCATCTAGCCAACTATCTCCATCAACTTTACTAGTCATCTTCATCTCATCAACATCTCCATATGCCAACAATCCCCCCATCATTATCTTCATCAGTTATGCCAACATTTCCATCATTTTATTTCAGTATCTACATTATTTCAATCAAGATTAATTTCTAAACTGGGGTTTGACTTAGGCAAGCCCTATTCCCAACCTATTTCCCTTCTTTTCCGTGTGTAGGAAACATATATGAAGTTGTACTCTTCAGTATAGGCACTATTTGTAGAGACGAATCAACCCTTTTTGGCTTGCGAAAAAATTAGAAGGACCAAGGTTACGGGCACACCGACCCTAACATTTTTGGAGCTTTTTTAGGGATCAAATCCGAATCTACATATACTACTCAGATCCAGGTGCATGCAAAAATTTGACAATTGTAGCTCACTATTTCTGCTTTTTTACCTTCATTTCCAAACCTTTTCCCTAATTCCAGAATTTCAACTCACAAAAGAGGGTAAACAAGTCACACTCCCCTTAAATCCATTCAGTATTAAGTCCTTATCGTTCTTGATTTGGGATTCGATCCATTGGATTCCTCCCTCTTTTGAATGTAAAGGTAAAATTAGAGGTTTTCATTCCTTTTATAGTGGAAACCCTAATTTTTCACCCTTTACATACGTCTACTAAATGTGGATCACCCACATAAGGTGGAAAATTGATAATATGATAAAACCACTAAAGGTGGAAGTTCCACATGAGGTGGGAAGTGATAATATGATAATACCATTGAAAACATAAATTTTCCTATGTCATCCCTAAGTCAACTTAAGTGACATGTGTGATTAGGACCTAGGAGAAGAACTTACTAGGTACAACACTTAATCTCACCAGTAAATATATCAAGTGACAAGATAAGAATGTAAATATTTATGCTTGCTATCATTTTTTTTCCTTTCTTTTCGATCGATAAATGGTACTTTATATTGATATTTCAAAAAATAGTCTATTACAAACATCATACAACAAAACGGAGACCACCAAAACACTTGCTACAAAGAAGCAAGACACATATAGTTTGATAATTACATACAAAAATTGTCTAAATGATCAAAACAAAAACCAATAAAACAGAAACTACTATGGCACATTAACCACCACAATCTCCTTGCCTTTCTCGCATCCTTCCATAGCATGCTCATGCTGATCCTCCTCGTCGACATGGTCATCATGGGCTTCCAAGGGGAAGCCAATCCACAACGACCTACCACCTGTGGTGTTCTTGGATCCTTGAGGCCTTCCACATTTTTTCTTTGGAGAGGAACCCAAGCTTGAGTCCTTGCCCAGTCTCCTTCCAAGAGAGGGGCTCCATTTTTCCAGCTCCAGTCAGATTTCAACATTTTCCCATGTCCTGATGTAGTCCTGCACTCCTTGCATACCGATTTGGGTTGAATCCCTATGAACTTCTTTACTACAGTTCACACTCCATAAAAGAAACGAGCATAAAGGGGGCTGAAATTCGCACGAATGCAACCAAACACCATTCAGGCACACAAAGCCTTCCCTATCCCTCACCATCCTGATGAAGCTTGCCAAGTCGCCTCTCCATTCTTCCTTCACACTATTTGAGACCAACCAGTGAACACGATCCACCCCTATCAACTCAAAGGCCTACACAATAAACATGGATGCTATATCCACGTTAGTGCAATTTTTGAATTACCCCCGCATGTATTCATCACCAAGCACAATCTTCACTATGTTGAGAAAGTCTTGGTCTTCAAACCTGAAAACATTTGAGAGACTCTCATCAGAGATGGCACCCCAAAAGGCCACCATAGGGCACATCACCTTAAGAGAAAAGTTATTCTCCATCACTAAACCAAAACACCAATCCTGCACTACCAACAATCCTACACTATCTTGCCAAAGACCCACTTCTCTATGCTCAATAACCAAGATCAATCTTTTCTTCCTTAACATGATAACTCCCTTCATAAATGCATATCATCCTTCGATATCCTTGAGACATTCCGCGACTGCACACCATTAATGCGAGTATCCTTTTCGCATGTACATCACATCTGGTCATCTCTCAAGCACCGCCACCCTGCCCGATAAAAAAACCCTGCAACGCGGAGGAATGTCGATCACCACAGACTGTCAACCCGTACCGCCACCAAGATGCACTCAAACCTCTATATTAAATGCTCGTCACCTCAATTGTAACAGGTAGTATTTATAAAAATTTTGCCCCAAGATATCGCATCTACTTGGGTACTGATATACTCAACACCCCAACCTCCAAATCTAAAGCCTCATTTGCACATCTATTTGCCTCTTGATTGCCACCTCGAAGAGTGTGGGATATCTTGAAGTCATCAAAAGATTTCAAGCTAGACGTGTTCATGTCTATATCATGACTTATTTTCTAGCTAAGCGAGCTACCACAGATAATTGCAATGACAATCACAAGGGAATCCCCTTCTATATGAAGCTTGGTCACCCCTATTCTATGAGATAGAAGTATAGCAAGAACAACCGCTTTGGCTTCAGCTTCGTTTTTGGGACCATTTGGCAACCTTTGCCATCCTTCACCAATTTTGACCCCAAGAGAGTTCATCATAACACATCCAACACTCGACGGTCCCGGGTTACCCTTGGACGCATCGTCGAAATTGATCTTTGTCCATCCATCTTCCAGGGGTGTCCACTCAACCACTCTCTCCCCAGCGTCTACCAGATTAACTCGATCCAGCCCATTAACGAGCTGCTTGCTATCATTTTTCATTTATGATAGATGTATCAAATTATGCACACACATGTCTACATGCAATTAGGAACAAAGAATTTTGGAAAAGTTATTTAATAATTTGTTCATCCTTTTCACCATTGAACAAGCATTTTGGGGAAATTTGCCTAATGAAAACTAGGTAATGAAATTAGGCACTGGCCAAACATGATCTAGATGAGTTCATATCAAAGATATAGTTTGAACTTGTCAAGTGATGGAGAAAGGAAATAAATATATATCTAGCACTGTCCAACTACAAGCTAGATAAATCATTATTTTGTCAATGTGCATTAGTAACCTATGTGGCCTCTTTGTATCCATGTTATTGCAAATACTATGAGAAAAATAATGTGATTAAAAAAAATCATTAGTTGATGGCCTTATAACCATATTGCAAAAGATACCAGAATACCGGTTCTATTATAATTTATGCATTTAACACCTCAATATAAACACAACTATGCTAATATTCTCTTCATTCAACATGGATTACTCAGTAGTACAACACATTCATTCTTAAAAAAACTACATGGAACATAAACAACAAAATGAAATTCTCTCTTTGTGTGATTTTTGGATCCTAAAGTGCCATGTTATGTTTTTGAAGCATTATTGTGAGAATGGTATATCAAATATGATAATGTTTCATTTTCATTACTACATATGTTTTGTGAATACCATAGATATTTTTAAATGAAATACTTTGTTGATACAATTGCACATAAACATATATTTTTGAAACATTTTATCATTCCTTTCTAGATGAAATAAACTGGTGCAAATGAATACAATAGATTGATGGAGTATGAGAATTTTGTCTACAAAATGCATAACACACCATTATCATATGTATTTAAAAAATAGAGCATATACTCCACTCGTTGTCAATAGTATACCTAGCTATTATTCATCATCTTGTTTACTCACCATAAGCTTTTCCAAATATGAATAACCTCTATCACTCACAAAAAGAAATCAAATCAAGCTAAGAGTAGCATCCTTATTCTTCCACTAAAGCTCTAAATGAATAAAACATCTTTTGATAATGCTCTTTATTAGTCCTTGCATGCATGTATGTGCATTTTTAGCTATCAACAACTCGGAGGTATGGATTTTTCATAAGGGTTTGTGTAACATAAAATCAGGTAAACACCAATGGACATAAGTATGTAGGAGGGAACATAGGGAGCTATCCTAAGTTTTGGGTTTTTTCATGAGGGTTTGTGTAATATAAAATCAGGTAAACACCATATGGACATGAGTATGTAGGAGGGAAAATAGGGAGCTATAATAAGTTTTGGGTTTTCCCTAGTTTTAAGTTCTTTGAAATTGGAAAATTATATGGGTTGTGGTTGGCTAGTGTGTATTTTTTTTGGGTTTCAATTTTGTGAAAAATAGATGCTTGTCTAATTGAAAACATAATGAGAAAAATATTAAACAAGTTTAATAATGTTCCTTTTTTGGTGCTTGCATGTAAGTGTGTGTCTTTCCAGGTGGGCATGAGTTGGAGGTATATGGGTTGTGTCACACATCGAATTAGTTGAATGCAATATTGACATATGTTACTATTTTAAAGAACTATTGTTTATGTTTATATCATGTGTTTGAAAATTGTATGAACCTTTCTTTCTCTAGAGTTTTCTTTGTTTGAGTGTGTGTGACAAGATATCTCAAATAATATTTCTATAAAATGGGCTTTGGAAGTTGGACACAAACAAAACCTAAAACAAATTTCTAATCTTATTATATTGTATTCAAGATTCTATAAATTGATTCACATCTTCTTTAGAACATAATCAAAACCGTCATTTATATTTTATTAAACAATTGAATACCTTGTTTGTTTTTTTAAACCATTATAAAAAAAAATTATAATTCCAAGTTTGAAGAATGATTGAAAACATTGGTAAATAAAAAAATATTACATAATTAAACCCCAAAACATTCCTAGATGCCTTCATTTGGGTTCACGATGGGAATGCTTCCGCAGATCCCTGGTTCGAATCCACCCGTTGAAAAAAAACGCTCCATAAACGCTCCATAGATAGATTTTGCAGCTGAAAAAGGCATGCTACTGGTTCGAATCTACCCGTCGAAAAAAAACTCTCCATAGATAGATTTTGCAGCTGAAAAAGGCATGCTACTGGTTCGAATCCACCCGTTAAAAAACATGCTACCGTTAAAATATTGCAGTTGAAAAAAAGCATGCTACGGTTAATAAACACGCTCCATAGACATATATTGCAGCTGAAAAAAGCATGCTACCGTTAACAAAAACATGCTCCTATTCTTTAACCTTTTATATATATGGCCGTTGATTTGGAAGAATAGCTCATTCGCAATGTTCAGAATCATCTGGGGAGGAATGCTCCGTATTTCCCTCCCTACATTGATTCTGTATGTACTAGCTGTGCGGACTCTTCTGGTTATTGCTGCTCCAAGGCCATAGTGATCATAGAGATGAAAGATTTTAGTGAATTGAATTTATAGAATCTTGGTATAGGGCTCGATGCCCTTTCCAGCAAGGAGTGAATTTGCCATTTGGTGAATGTTGTCCGAGGGAGTGATGCCTCCAACGCCTCAGAGGTCATCCGCATCACCAATCATGTGCGTAGGAATGTTGTAAGTCCCACATACTCAACGCCTACAAAGGAATTCTTGAGTTTAATTACTTAAATTGATCTGCTGGTTTTTCCTCTTTTCTGTTTCATCTTGTTAATGGATATATGTTTTTGATAAGGTAATTTTTAATTTCAAAAAATATAGAATTATGTTTTATGACATGTAGAATGCAATCCTTTTTAATTTTATGACATGAATGTTAACTTGGCCAACAGAGAACAAAAGGATTCTGTTGAGCAATAGCATTTGAGACATTCTGGCTCATCTCTTTACTCTGCAGTGATGTCTGCAATCTAGGATCTCTGTTACCATTTCATTAGTTTTTAAATATTAAATTAATTTTTGGCAGCAATTGTAGAAGTTCGGTCTGCAATCTGGGATATCTTATCCTTGCCTTTTTTGCTTGTTGAGTCATCTCCTTTCCTTGTGCACCCAGCCGAGTCATCCCCTATATCTTCTCAGCTACCTCCTAACTTACCAATTGATCCCTATATGCTTGCAGCTATCTAAAACTCCTCCAGACTACCATGACTACCCCCTCCCTGATTTCAGGTCATGTGACAAGCGACTTGAAGATGATCAAATCCCTTAAGAGGGTGTAGGAGATTCTCTAATACTAGGAGCTGCCACTTGTTTGATTCACTAAAGCATCTTTCTCCCATGTTTTATGCATATATATATAAATTCTTTTATGGATATTTCAAGGAATGAACTGTACTATAAAAATGAAATGCCAAATCAATGAAATCATTCATCTAGAAAGTTTGCCCATTATTATTTGACATGAGGATTGTCATCACTAGGACTATCATCATTGTGCTCTTGTTTATTGAAGATGTTCATGACTTATTCTTAGTTCACCCTATGATGCTGTGTTCACAGCTTGATACCGCCCCTCTAAAATTGATCAAAGCATTATTATTGTACTTATGAAATTCATGACCTACCATTCTACTATTCATGCCCTTTTCACCCTTGCATAGTCTCTTTTATTGATAATAAAGTAAAACTCAACATAAATACTCACAGCAAAAAATTTTTCACAAGGGTTTTAAATTTTTAATAATCCTGATATGAGGTTTAACAGTATTAAGGACTTCACTCAAACCCTATTTCTATCATTCATGCCCTTTTTTATGGAGTTTTTTCTTAGCTAGGGTTTGATCAAGTTTTGAAGTTTACAAAAGGATCTCCTTTTTTCAACACCACTATACCATAGAGAACAATGACGACCCCAAACTTACCATTCAAGGAGCATGTGGGAACTTGACCTTCTGTAGATTACCATGTTATGGGTTTACTCATTGAGGGGCCTATAATGACCTTTTAATGTTCTCTTGAAGTATGCTTTGCTACCTTATTTCTTGTAAGCTTTATCATAGGCGACTTCTTTGAACCCTTCTTCAAAACTAATATTGTTAGAACCCTGTCTTCAAACATATTAGATCGTCAAGCAACCAATCTTAGCACCTATCTTCCAAATGACCAAGCCACATGTCCTTCTCTTACTCATCTTTATATTAAAGATCTACCAACCAGAACAATGCATATTATAGGGTTTTCTTCATAATGATGACACAAGATCTTTGATTACCTCTTGACCAAATTTGGATAGGTTTCTGCCCTTTAGCATGATTTTTCATACATAATTTATCGCATGGTTTGAATGTTCATAATAACAAAGATTTTGTCACTCCCTTAAGACCTCAAGGGAAATATATCTTAAGCTCAAAGGAGGGGCAATGTACATTTGAAATTTTGATTATTATCTGTATATCAATACCAGTTTTCATTGAGAAATCTCAATCAATCTGCTTTGTGGCTAAAATGTATTTAAATTTTTTATTGTCTAACAGGACTGATTTCGGAAAGGAGAACCAGTATGTATGTTAGCTTATTATGGTAGCCGTGGACCAGCAAAATTTGCAGAGGTAGAAGAATGCTCAGCCAACATAAGGGACGGAAGAAACCATATTACTGAAGCTTAAATCTTTGAAAATGGAAGCATATTGCACGCATTGCTGGAGATGGTGTAGCTACAGGAAGACAGCAATGATGTGGATAATATAAAGCAGGCATTTAGCAAATGGCTACTTATGCTAAAAGTGGAGTGAATTTTAAAATAAATTAAAATTTGTTGTGAACTTGAATTTATATATCTAATAGTAATGTTAAACTTAACATACAATTTTTTTGTTTCATTCACATTGATGTTAACAGTTTGATTGTTGAAGTCAGATTCACTTCAGTAACTTAATGAATGTTTAGAAAGTTTTGTTTACATCAGATTCTATTTTGTTGGTTTCTTTGTTCATCATTCTACGTTTTTTGTTTTTTTTCTTTGCTTCATTCTATTTTTGTTTGGCATGGCCATGCCGCCTCTTTTTTTATTTTGTTTGTGAGTTTTACTCTAATATGTCTGGTATGTGTTTTTCTTTTGTATTTTATGTGTAGACTGTCTTCAAAAAAGTTTTTTTGGTATTTTGTATTTTTCTTTTTTCGTGGGTGGTGGTTTTTCAGGCAGCAGCGATGACGAGGAGGAGGAGGAGGAGCAATGAAGCAGAACTACACATCACAAGCACCAGGAAATACAACAGGTACGAACAATTGAATTTGTGTATCACATTTGAATTTGCATTTGATTATAAATTTATATTTTGCCAGCCTTTTGTTTATTTAATCGAATTTAAAAAATAAAAAATCTATTTTTTTAATCCTAATTAGTCTAATTCTTTTACCCATAAATATGTATAATCCAGAGTGGTCAATCTAGCTCACCATATTTAAATTTTTAGTTCTCAGTCACTTTATACAGTCTAACAGAGCATATAGATCAAGTCTGTAGTCTTATAATCAATAATACAGACTTGAGACTGCATTTATTTGTAATTCACTCACAATCTCACATCTCACATCTACAATTTCATGAAGTTTGAAATCTGTATCATTCTTGAACCCAACCAAAAGTCTATATGAATTTTGCTTCACCAGATGTAAATTCACTTTAAATCTATTGAACAATTTTAATATGGATTTTGGATTTCAAACCTCTGATTACCATATACAACTTAACTTTCCATCTCTGCATATAATATGTAAAGTCTTTTCAAACATGAACTAGAATATCAGTTTTGATTGATTGCAGAACTCAAGTCCACAGTTTAGCTGAGTATTAATTTGTAAGTGTCCACAGTTTAACTGAGTGTAAGTTTGTAAGTATACAATTTAACTATCTATCTCACAGGGATTATTCAGTTTCCCTACACCTTAGTTTAGTTTTCATTATTGTCTGCTATTACAGAAAAATGAAAATTACCAAGATTATTTTTTAGGAATTCCCGCCGAGTTTGGAAACTGTGACAACATTACTTAAGTGCGCCATCTTACTTTTTGAACAATCACAACTTAATGGAGTTAGGAATGCTCAGTTACATTGCTTGCTAAATGTAAAAAAAAACATTTCACTAGAGAACTATTTTCCATGTCAATTTTTTTTGTAAACTAGCAAAAGAAATTTAATATTTTTTTTTCGATCGGTAAATGATACTTTATATTGATATTCAAAAAAATTAGAGTCTTCAGCATTCGTTAATAGTTCATATCAAAAGAAACCCACCATCCCTCCAACCACCATACAACTTAGATCAAAATAACTCTGATACTACATACAGACAAAGAAATTAAAAAACAACATTTAAGTAAACTATTGTGGTGCACTAACCACCACGATCTCCTTGCCTTTCTCGCATCCATCTAGAATGCACACATGCTGGTCCTCTTCATCAACGTCAAACTTAATGGAGTGGAATGTGCATATGAGAGAGGTTAATGAACCTCCTTGTAAAACGAGAGAATGTGAAAAACACATAATAAATGATCTCATAGCCTTTTTTGGTATTACAGGTATTTTTTACCATTTTATGGTAAATCTTGTGTTCAATCTTTACAGTAGAATTGTAATACTACAATTTGTTTTTGTACATATTTACTAGAAAACTTCAAGCACCGTTTTAGTTTTATTTCCATTTTTTGACTTACTATCTCTCAATATCTAATCAATCTTTGTGATCTTTTTTCTTCTTTTTGGTCTGCATAATTTTTTTTCCAAAGCATTTTGATTTGAATTCAATCTTTAATTTATCTTTTAACTGAAGTTCTTGTCTTATCCTTTTGTTTTCACTATTGCAGTATTGACGATAAGGAGGATGATGAGGAAATAGCCAAGCAGCTAGCGAAAGCTATAAAAGTCTATTTATCTGAAGTCCCAAATAAACAGTATGTACCCTTTTCTATTTGCTGAAGAACTTAATAAGTTTGCTTATTAATCTCATGTTAAGCCACCACTTTGAAATTACTGCGAAATCTGGGAAGAGAATTTAAAAGGAAGACATTCATGCTTGTCTCAGAATACTTAGCATAAAAGTAGTAAGTAAATAACTAAGATTTAATCCAATTGGTGCACTTTAAAAAATAGTATACTGCATTCCCTAGTTGCTAATATTTAGATGTACTGCTTGAAATCAAAGGCCATTCAAGTATGTCTGACATCAGAAGTAAAGGATTCTACCTCTCTTTACTACTTAGTTTTGTACTTATTCAAGAAGATTGTTTACAAGTTGCTTTCAATACGTAGTTGACACATGTAATGTCAAATCTCAATTTGTTATGGTCTTCAAATTAACATATCTTAGAATGCACTAAGAATTGTTGCTATGTATGTGATTCTGTGTACACATGAGATTATTTTTAACAACTTAATGCATAAGGGTGTCAAATTTTGTACTTCTTGAGGGGGGGGGGTTGATGGTGAAGGCATGTGTACTACACATTGGAGGTCATTAGTTTGAAACCAACGGTGGATAGGGCTATAGACCTAGTTGAACAATATATTTGGCAAATGGAAAAGCAATTCCCATGTGGATACCTGTTGTGACCATTTCACACATCGCCCCATTGAAATGGGGACCCCCTCTTTTTTTTGCTCGGTTTTGCCTGTTCTTCTCTCTGCTTTTAGGGTTTTGAGTAAGTGAGTGAGTCGTCTGGACTAGGGCTAAGCCTTAGGGTTTCCTTTTTGATATTTTCAAGCCGAAGCCCAATCAAATTTTGAAGATTATTGAGCATCCTCGCGTGGATTGCAATTTTGAAAAAGGATGAGTCTGTCAGGATGTCAGGTGTGTCTGTCTAGGTCCAGTCGGAATTTTGAAAGCAAGTTCAAATTTTACCTAGTGTTAATGATGGAATTTTGCAATTTTGTCCGGGTGAATTTTGACCAAATTTTGGAAGGTTTGATAATTGACCCTTGGCCTTGGAGATGACCTAATTATGCCTTGTGAAGTGACTGAAAGCGTAAATTCTTGATATTTTGGCCTATAGAGGCAAAATCGCTCCTGTCCCTCACCCAGGGACTAGGGTGAAATTGGTATTTTATGCATCTTGGTTATTGACTTGTTTCATTTGTCTTGTGCAGGGCTGCCAGGAGATACAATCGAGCATGGATTGAAGGTTTTGAAAATTTTTTGAGACTCAAAATGGCAAGTTTTTTAAGGTTTAAGGCCAAATCGCTCCTGTCCCTCTCCCAGGGACCAGGGCGAAATGGCTTACTTAGATCATTTTCGGCCTCGTTTTGGATCGAACTAAAGCATCAGGGACGCAATAAGAGATGAAATCAACATGATGGAGCACCCAGACTTAGTCGTTTGCAATAAAAGTTGAACATTTG
Organism: Cryptomeria japonica; assembly: GCF_030272615.1. Lineage (NCBI taxonomy): Eukaryota > Viridiplantae > Streptophyta > Pinopsida > Cupressales > Cupressaceae > Cryptomeria > Cryptomeria japonica. The sequence continues at coordinate 326,792,832 of NC_081409.1, forward strand.
ACCTTAAGGACAAAAATCGCTCCTGTCCCTCACTGAAGGACCAGAGCTTGTTTCTCAAAGTTGCACTGTCCTTGCAGGGCCAAGACAATTTTTTGAATAGAAGAGATCAAGGAGGGCATGTTTTGTCCATTGGATATAATTTGGGTAATTGGCAAACAAGAAAGTATGCTAAAATGACAAAATCGCTCCTGTCCCTCACCGAAGGACCGGAGCTTGAACACCAAGTTTACCTTATTCTTGCCAGATTAAATGATTTCGCGATTTGGAAGAGATCAAGTAGAGTACGTTTTGCTCATTGAATATAACTTGAATGGACCACGAAGGAAAAAATCGACCCAAGGTACAAATGAAGCTCTTGTCCCTCTCCAAGGGACCAGGGCGATTTTCAAATGAAGCTCTTGTCCCTCTCCAAGGGACCAGAGCAATTTTCTCAAAAGACAAGTTTTTGGCAAAGGTGGAGCAAGTTTCAAGTTTGACATGAAGGAAGGAAGGCGTGATCACCCCGTTGAAGATAATCTTGAAGGTTGGCAAAACACAAATGAGCTTATAAATGTAAGTTCACTCCTGTCCCTCTCCAAGGGACCAGGGCGAAATCTTGGTTATCTAGCCTCCCCTTCCGAATTTAAACAAGTCCAAGCCAAGATACAGGGTCAAGATGATATTTGGAATGCCTCTAAGAGGAACGAAGTTGCAAAAGACCACAAAACTTGCTCAAATTGGCTAAGGCGCTCCTGTCCCTCTCCCAGGGACCAGAGCGAAATCTTCAAGTGTGCCTAATTTTAGAGTGCCAATTTCATTTGCAAGACTCAAAAGGGAATAAGGAGCAATGTTTTACGCCTTGAAGACAATTTGATGTTGATATGATTAAGGGTTTGTGCCATAAATGCAAAATCGCTCCTGTCCCTCACTGGAGGACCAGGGCGATTTCTATAAAATCAAACATCTCCCTCCAGAATCACGCCAAGGGAAGAATTGTGCAAAGTGAGGAATGCCTTTCGATGATGATAAACAAGGAATTGACCCCAAGACTCGACAAATTTTGGCTAAAATGTAAAAATCACTCCTGTCCCTCACCAAGGGACCAGGGCGAAAATCTCCAAAATATCAAGTTTGCTTTGCAAAGGACGAGTTTAACATGCGTAGAACAAACAAGGATGATCATTGCCTACCTTGCAAGTTGATTTGACGGTTTAAAAAACAAGGACCAAGGAGTAAAAGCAAAAATCGCTCCTGTCCCTCACCAAGGGACCAGGGCGAAAATGGTTTAAAAGGCATTCATTCCAAAAATGGAATAGGTTAAACTCAAAATACCAAGCGAGAACCCCATTTTGGACGTAGAGGATGAAGTTTCAAACGTCAGAAATGAAAGATGGAGGACCAATATGCATGGGCGCTCCTGTCCCTCTCCTAGGGACCAGAGCGATATTGATTAAAGTCCCAAATTCCTCCCATGTTTAGGCGCCGACATTTTTTGAAGTACATTAAATGCTAAATTCGATAAAAACTTTGAAATATTTAATTAAATTGGCATTTAAAAATAGCGCATAAGGCATTTAATAATTGATTTAGCCTTTTAAAAAATCGAAATTATTAATTACAAAGGCATTTAAATTAATTAATTATTAAATTAAATAAAAAGGGAGAGCGCTTGGGGATACTATTTTAATGTTTTTTTCAAAAGTCGTCCTCCTTTTTATTTAAATTTTGTTTATTATTTGCCTTATTTCCAAAAGTCGGCCTATGTGAGAATAAGGAGATGAGCGCTTATATAAGAAGGGGTACTTTGAAGCATTTTAAACCATCATTCAATCATTGTTACATGCGATTTTGGAGAAGCAATAGAGGGAGCGAAATTTCCATCCAAGGAGGAGTGTGAACTTTGTTAGAGGTTAGAGGTGGAGCGAGTTTCCCTCAAGGCGTTGAAGACCCCAAGGTGGTGAAGTTGATGAAGGAGGCGCATTTGCTAAGAGAAGCTCACGTTGAAGACTCCAATCTTCATTTTGCCTAGGCGAATTTCCTAATTTTGCATCTTTTTTAGAGTTAGTTCTCAAGAAAGGTATGGCAAGATCTCCCTTGTCCCAATTTTGAATTTTGAATCGTCCTAGCCTCAATCTTGAATTTTGAATTTTGAATCTTGAATTCCAAAATTGCATCATTATATTTAGGAAATGATAATTCAAGGATTTATCATGAAGTTTCCTAAACTTTAATCTAATCTATATTTCTATATTGCAAAATCCATTACTCATTATGAAATGTTGTGTAGGTATCACGATGGCGACCCCAAAGGCAGGAGCATCTACCAGTCGTCCAGCCCTCATGAAGGAAGATCAAAAGAACGAAGAATTGGAGACCAAGATCGTGTCGAAGTGGAGCAACATTGGAGATACCAACGTGGGAAACTTCAGTGTGAAGAAGTTTCGAGAGGTCCCTTACATTGGCAAGCCATCACCTGTCTCAAGAAGAATAATTGAAAGTGGCATTATCAAGGCAGCTGGCTTCCCTCCAACAATCCAGTGCCATGAGTTGATGATCTAGTGTGCTCGCCATTATGATCCACAATCAAGATCGATCGTGTCCAAGGAAGGAAACACTTTGGCTTACCTTTCAGAGGAGGCTATAAGTGAGGCTTTCCATCTTCCGGAGCATAGAGATATGATCTATAAAAGCTTAGAAGGAGCCAGGTCCATGTACGAAGATGATCCAGACACTTGCTCGAGCATCATCAACAAGAATTGGTTACTCAAGAGTCGTCCTCGCCTGAGCAAGATTCCGAACACACCACATAAGATCGACTTCCAGGAGGAGTACAGAGATTTGATAACATTACTCAACCGAGTTACAGGGGCTCCTCAAGCCTTCTATTTTGAGAAGTGGATGTTCTACTTCATCCAAGTGATAGTTCAAGGAAAAGGAACAATTCATTGGGCTAGAATGATTAGCCATTGCTTGGACGTGCAGTTAAGAAGACTGAAGGCTACCAAGTCTTTCCACATGAGTTCATACATCATATATGCCTTGATCAGGAGTTTTGAATATGCAGGACTACCTCACAGAGGAGTGATCGGAAGAGGGCCCGGGGAAGTCAGAGTTTGTGATTCCTATGTTCATTTGCATCATCCTCCAAGAAGTGACTACAAGTTAGTCAATGATACCTTCACGATGAACATCACCAGGACATTGCAAGGCGGGATTCACAATCAGCTATCTCAAGATGCACAAGAGCTTGTAAAGAGGTACGGTGCTTGGTTCATTCAATTTCAGAAGTTTACATATATTAGAGTTCATGGATGTCCTTCACCTCCTTACATGTTGCCAAGATATCCGACAGACAGAATAGTGTTACTTGAGGTGACTAGACAGTTGACAGCTTATGCGAAGGCATTCAGACACAGGCATGGAAATGGAGTTCCTGTGCCTATCATACTAGGAAATTCAGTTGAGGTATGTCCTAATGCTCTAGCCATGGATGATGCAGAAAAGGAGTTGGCCTTATATTCATTTTCATTCTTTGCCTTGAGAGAGAGTTTTGATCCTTATGGGTATATAGAGGAGACAGTCGGAAGAAAATACAAGCATGAGTTTCAGATAGAGGACTTTGTAATAAATCTCTCAGATGATCTTGAAGTAAAAAGAAAGATGCATTCTAGATTGCCTTTAGACTTCATCAGGAAATGCAAAATTTACAGAGTGGCCGACCAAGCTCAGGACAGTGGCAGACATCTCCAATCATCTTATGACCGAGAAAGCAAAGCAGTGAGGCTAGATTGGAATGAACCTGAAATTTTGGATCTAGATGCCTTGATGGCTCCAGTTTTGTCTTGTACTCGCAGATGGGTTGATGTGCAACATCAAAAGTTGAGAGAACAGGGCATATCTATGACTTTTACTTTGGAGGAAAGGCCAGGAGAAGGAGGAGCAAGTGTAAGTGAAGGTAATCCTAATCCCAGAAGCACAAGCGAAGGCAACCTTCGAAGCGTAAGTGAGGGTAATCCTCATCCTAGAGGCTCAAAGAGAAAAGAGAGACCTGAGAAAAGAGAATCCTCCAAGAAGAAGCCAGAGGCCAACCGAGATCGTTCATCCGGCACATCTTCTCGACAAGAGAAGAGGACACTTGGAATGGAGGAATCTATGGAATCAATGGTACAGAACGATAAACATGAAGAAGGACAGGCACCTCAACGTTCATCAAGCCGATCTCTCCAAGTTAATGAGTTACATGAAGACAAGGATGGTGATGAAGTGACATCTCCTCCCAGAGAGGAAGAAACATTGCCTAAGGAGATACAGGTTAGAGAAACAAGATCTGCCATTCCGGATTGGTTAAAGGAGAGACTGACAAGGGTGATTGTGATCGAGGACGAAGATAATGTGATTGATTTAGAAAGCCTTGTTGGGAATTCTCAGGAAGTGACAGAAAAGAGGAAGGCTACTAAGATGTCCAAGATGATCAGAGATGAGACAGGATCCAGGAAATTGCAGATAGCTACACCAGCAGTGGACAGGTATGAAGGTGAGATCCTCGCAGAGGAATATGATGTAGAGACATTTGAGCTTGGTCCACTCACAGCCGAGCAAACGTTGGATGAGGCAACCGATTCGTTTGAAGCACTTAAGGACAAGCTTAAGGAAGAAATGCAAAATAATAGAAAGCTTGAGAGAGAGGTCGGTGCTTGGAGAGGCTACTTTAGCCATCTCAATCAGCCTTTGAGGCGTCAGGATCCAGCAGTATCTCCTGTGCAGGCACTTCCCCTTGAATCAGTTGGTGAGGCAGAGAGAGTCAGGAGTTTGGTCCAGCTTATGAGCTCTTGGATTGACAAATCCCATACAGTTGCTATTGAATTTGCAACAAGAATGATGCAGACCATTCACCGAGCTATCTAGGTTCTTGAGATCATCCACAACCTAATGATAACGGTAGCCGCCTTTGCTCATACTAAAGATGTTATCATTCCAGTCCTGCAAGTAATCAGACAAACATCAAGGAAGGTCCTAGCACAAGAAAAGATAATGGATGGGGGACCTCATAGTTTACTCCAATGGTCAACTTTACTCCAGATGAAGGAAGTTCTTTTTGAGGACATCAGTAACAAATGCAATCAAGTTGAAGAGATTATCCATCTGATCCAGGACAAGGTGTTTGAAGTATTATGTACTATTCTTGGCAGGAGGATTGCAGTTGAGACAGATGTGGATTTGCAAGAATTAGAAGAAAGAGTCAAGGTCATCTTTTGCAAAGATGAGAATGTTATTACAGATGAGCAACGGGATCAGATGTTTGCTACCATGCTCCTAATTGAGAAAATCAAAGAACTTGAACCTGGATGGGACACTGCTCTTCTCAAGGCTTTCGATCAGGTCATCCACTTGGAGGAACGAATGAAGAATCTTCCCGAGATTCCAATTGCTGAGATCGAAGGAATCGTGTCTAGATTCATTGCATATGCTAAGAAAGAGCATTGGAAAGGGAATAAGATTCTATAAGAAAGGTTGTTATAGATGATGTTGCACCTTAATTGTCATTGGTCTATGTCTCCTAGGTTTTTGTGCCAAATTTAATATTTGGCTATGCATTTAATATTGTTCAATAAAAAGGGGGCTATTTGTAATAAACCCTAATTAGGGTTTAGGTGTCATAATCTTGGCCATTGATCTTCTTTTGATCTGGACTGTTCATTGTAATTGAGGATGCTATATATACCCTCATTCCTTTTCATTTTAAAATTAGCAATTAGAAATTAGAAAGAGAGAGCAATAAGAAATAGTTAGAGTTTAGAGTTTTGGGGAAGCAAGTTATTTTGTAGCAAGATTGAGCTTTGAAGAAGGAATTTCAAACAATTGTTGTTTATGATGGCTTTGAGATCAATAAAATATTGAAGTTATGGTGTTTTATTGCAATTTTGTGGTTATCTTCATGGTTGTTTACTTTCTTGAATCATTCTCAGTCAAAGTAGTATTTAAGTTTGAAGGACTAAGTGTTGGGCTTGATCTTTGGTGAGATTCACATTCCAAACCACTAGCTTCTTACTGATTGTAGGAACGCCTTGTGTGGTCGACTGGAAATATTTGGATTGCATAAACCTTCATTCATCATTGAGTCATAGATATGTACCTTCATGGTAGTGCTTATGATTCTTGATGATTTGAAAATCATTATTCACCTTAGAAGATCGCATCAGTTTCAGTAAAGTTGTTATTTCATGGCAATACTGAAGTTGGTAGAATCTTGCCAAGTTTAGCCTACGTTGAGTCATTCTTAGAATTAGATTAGGATTTATCTCTTGCAAACCTTACCCTTTTGATCTTTTTTGGAATTCAGTAGTATTAGGAAATCTTGTTCCTGCAATTCGGATACGTAAGGCCCCTTGATGAAACAGCAATCACAACGACCACTGGTGCTTATCCACACGTAGAGACCCTACATAAAAGAACATTGGAGTCACCTTGATTGATCCTTTTTTGCGACATCTTCAACAATCAGAGACTTTATTCAAGAGAGGATAAGGTACCCTTGGGTATTTTATTCTATGTATGATTGTGTACAAAATACACGTCAACAATACCACAAGTGATCTGTCAGTCACGAATTGGTGTTTCACTTGGCAGTGTCATGAAAAACTATGATTACCAAACATGATTATTGTTTGCAGATTAAATTGTCTCTTTCTCTCTTACGATTATAGTCTTTACTTTTCTATCAATCCCTGCTTTTAGTCCAACCCAACTTCATTCCATTCACAAAAAATTCAGGTCTTAAATAGAGCTATACCACAATGAATTGAGCTATTCTTTACACAAGACATTTGGCTTCAGAAGCTCATCTTCGACCTAAAGTTACTATAGACACGGGCATTGGGCTATTTTCAGTTTAAATCAGTATTTTAGCTCCTGATATTTTCTCCAAACCAAGATGGCTACCAACTACATTCCAAAATTAATGGGAGGAGTAAAGACTCTGTTATGAACTTTTTAGTCTGTGCCAACATTAAGTGACGTGATTTTCTGTGATTTGTATGCAAATCCTCAATATATGGCACATTTTCTGTAGCACCTGTATAAAGAAGTAACATGTATTATACAGGTTATAGTTTGCAAATAGATTTTAGTCATTTTGGGGTTGTGAAAACTTTCTTTAGCCTTCCATAGAGTGTTAAAATATAAGCTTGCTATGAAATGTTGATGTATTGACAGGTCAAAACCTAAGTTGTGTGAAATAAAACTTGTTTATTTGGGTGTTAATAAATTTTCTTTGTGATTTCAGGAGAGCAGCCACATACTGATCAAGCATGCAACATTAGATATTGTTTGGATCTGGTTCAGGTGTTCGATGTGGCAGAAGCAGTTGGCATTCTTTGATTACTATAATGATAAATACCTTTGCCATGTCTGTAGAATGATGTCTAGAGTGCAAAGTGATGCCTAGAGTTTCTCAATTGTTATTGAAGTCAATGCATAACAAATTTTAATTTTACTATTGCACTTTTGCATCATTTGCTGAAATCATTTAACTTATTTGTAAATGAATATGTAAATAGATCTATTGTTTAATAAAAAAAATTTGGGAGGGGTTGAATTTGCCCCCTCCTCAAGGCTACAGGGAATGGTCATTGGTCATGGCCATTGTTTTCGGCACAGTGTTTCTGCCTTGATTTTTTTTTTAAATTTTTAATTGCATATTTGTTTTTAAATTTTAAAGCAAGATATATGTGAAGTGTATGTTTGAATAAGATGTGTGAACTGAAATAATGTTGCATGAAATGTTAATATGTGAAACAACAAACTATATTTGAAATGTGTTTTAATTTTGACGACAACCACTTTCTTGTGTTTGTAATTTAGCATGTGTGCAAATTTGAATTTTTCTGTTCACCTTATATTAAGAATGTTGTATGTTTGAACTTTGACATTCACATTTTTTGTATTTGTACTTAGACATGTTTTTAACTCAAGTGTTTATCATTTGTGTGGTTGAACTGACTTTTTGCAAAACCTATTCAAATCAGGCATGTGTTCACTTTTGTGTCTTTGTATTTTGGTATATGTTTGAACTTTGTGTATATATAAACATTAGCATAGTCTGTATATGTGTGAAGTGTGTTTGAATAACTATGTGTGAATTGAATAAACATTGTGTAAATTTTTTTCAAACTTTGACAGCCATTTTGTTGTGATTGTACTTTGACGTGCGTTTGTATGTTTGAACTCACATTTACTTTGCGTGAAGACTATTAATTTTTTCAATCACTATATTGTATGTTTGAACTTTAGTGTGAAAGTGTGTTCGAAGTATTTTTTTGTGCGATGTGTTTACATTTGGTATGCTTGAATAAACTCCATGTGTTTGTGTTTGAAAAATTCTACATGTTTATTTTATGTGTGGTTAAACTTTGTCACACATTCTCTTTTTGTTGGTGTGAAATATGTTATAACTTCGAAATTCATTTTATCTGAATTGTGTTGTGTTTGAAATTTAATTTTGATAATTTACTGAATGTGTTTTTGAACTATCATTGATGTTAACTTTGTATGTGTGTGTTTGAACAACATCCATGTTTTTTGTTTCTATTTGTGTGCTTGAAAGGTAATTATGACATTACCTTTGTGTGTTCTTTGTATTTTAACTAGTTTTGGAATTCACTTAGTGTGTTGTTTGCAATTTAACTAATTTTGGAATTCACTTTGTGTGATGTTTTTATTTTAACTAATTTTGGAATTTACTTTGTGTGATGTCTTTGAATTAACTACTTTGACTTTGTCTGGTGTGTGTTTTAACTGAAAAAATTCTATGATGTTTTATAATTTTAGCATTTAGTTTGTGTGTGGTTATACTTGGTGTTTGTTCTAACTTTAGCATCCATTGTGTGTGTGTGTGCATGTTGTAAAAATGCATTCATTTCTTTCAATTATGTTTGGACTGTATGAAATAACTTTAATTTGCATTGTGTTGAATGTGTACAAAAAAGATTCAATAATGTTCACTTTAACTTACACTTTGTGTTGAATGTGTACAAAAAAGATTCAATAATGTTCACTTTGTGTGGATGAATGCATATGTAATTTCATTAATGGTATGCATTTGCATGTATATGTATGAAAGTTAAATTTATGTGATGTGTATGTGTTTGAACTAACTTTGGCATTCACTTTGTGTTGTGTTTGTTTAAACTAAATTTGATATTCACTTTGGGTTGCATGCGTGCTTTATGTTTGTCATGTTTGAATGCGCTCCATTTATAGTATGTTTGTACTTTAGCATGGTTTATGACTTCAATGTTCACTCTCTGTGTTTGTATTTTGGCATGTTTGAACTTAATGCTTATTTTGTGTGTGGTTGTACTTAGTGTGAAGTATGTTTGAAATTGTGTTTGAATTTTATTTCTGAATGTGCGTGTGGGTGTGTGTGTGCATGTGTGTGCATGTGTTTGCTTTCAAATCTAATTTATGTGTAGTGTATGTGTGTTTGTGTGTGTGTGCATGTTGTAAATATACATCCATTTCTTTCAATTATGTATGCACTGTATGAAATAACTTTAATTTACACTATGTTGAATGTGTCAAAAAAGATTCAATAATGTTCACTTTGTGTGGATGAATGTATGTGTAATTATAGTCATTGTATGTATTTGCATGTAAATTTATGAAAGTTAAATTTATGTGGTGTGTATGTGTTTGAACTAACTTTGGCATTGTGTTTAAACTAATTTTGATATACATTTTGGATTGCATGTGTGCTTTAAGTTTGTCATGTTTGAATGCACTTCGTGTGTCATATGTTTGTCCTTTAGCATGTTTTTTGTGTAATTGCACATTCATTGTATGTATTTGCATGTATATATGTATGAAAGCTAAATTTATGTGGTGTGTGTTTGAAACTTTGGCATTCACTTTGTGTTACGAGTGTTTGAATTGAATTTGATATTCACTATGGGTTGCATGTGTGCTTTATGTTTGTCATGTTTGAATGCACTCCATGTGTAGTATGTTTGTACTTTATGTTTTATGACTTCAATTTTCACTGTGTTTGTATGTTGGCATGTTTGAACTAATGCTTATTTCATGTGTGGTTGTATTTGGTGTGAAGTATGTTTGAAATTGTGTGTGAATTTTGTTTGATACTCAGTTTATGTATACAAGCATGTTTTTGAATAAAGTTTGTTTCATGAGTGTGTGTATGTGTGTGTGCTTTCAAATTTAATTTATGTGGAGTGTTTTTGGATTTGAAATTCGCTGTGTGTTGTGTGTGGGTGTGCACACTCATACACATGCATTTTTAAACTAAGTTAACATGCACTTTGTGTGGATTGTATGTGTTCAAATAAATTTTCCCATTTCCCTTTATGTTATGCATGTGTTGTGTTTTGTAAGGAATTAAATGATACATATGAAAATGATAAATTGAAAACACAATTTACTCTTATTCATTAACAAAATAAATTCACATTTAACAATTTTGCATCCACTTTATGTGTAATATGTGTGGGTGGTGCACTCTCACACATCTATGTGTTTAAACTAAAGTAGCATTCACTTTGTGTGGATTGTGTGTTCAAATAATTTTTCCATTTTACTTTATATTGTACATGTGTGTGTTTTATTAAATAATAAGTGAGAAAATAATAAATTGATAACACAAATTACTCTAGCATTTATTACAAAATAAATTCCTATTTAAAAATCACTGTAAATCTAAAAAAGATGTTGATTTCTCTTGTTGGAATATGGATGGAACTTAATTGTATAGCATAAGATTTGAATGAGGATGAATTTTGATAGTCTGTTTGCATAAGTTTGATTGTATTTGTAGAATTTTGGAGGAAAAATCAATTGAGAGATGATGAAGATCTGAGTTAACTAAATGATTGTAGAGTCAATTGGAGAAAAATTGAAGTTTGCCATTTTAAAATGATGAGAAAATAATAAATTATCTAATTTCATTGATGGATAATTGTCAAGAACAAGTTTCTATTCGAAGATGAAACTATAGATTGATGACTAATAAAAGAAGTTTTTAAAACGAGACAAAGTCAACTAATCTAAAGGAGTTGGCTAACTTGAAGATGCAGTTAACTAATAAGATAGAAAAAAGGAATTAAATAGTTAAAAATCATATAAGTAAATAATTAAATGTTTTTTGTTTTTGTTATCTCAGAGGTGTCATCAAGACTTGGCCTACGATCATGTTGCCGAATAAGTCAAGTTCAAGCAAGACTATTCCTCTGGGCTACATAATAATCCGCAAAGGACCCACCTTGGTCGTAGCTAGGTAAGTTGTTTTTCTCGTATGGATAAGGTTTGAACTTGTGTCGATTGTCCATGTCTACATTTTGGGTAAGGATAAACATATTTTTTAAGGTTTTCCTTAATCCCATCCTTTTCAAACTTTTTTTTGTAGTGTCGTAAATTGTACACCCTTAATTGGGTGGTACAATTTCATGCTTAGGTTAGCACTCGCCTTAGTGTGTTTGTATCTTCCATTTCAAATTCCCTTTAAATATTTAATCAAATCTAAAGTCTTTTTTCATCACTCCACACATAAAATTGGGCCCTTAACCCTAAGTGTGCACCTTTTTATTTTATTCTTTCAATTAATTAATTTATCAAAAGCCCTAATTATGTTCTATTTCGACCTTCAAGGTGTTGGAGTTGAGAAAATGCAACACCACAGGAGCCCAAATGATCTCTGCAAGCTGAAAAACCTGTTACAAGGAGAAGCAAGGAAGCAAATCACAGAAGAAAGAAATAGACAGAAAATATGCTCAAAAAAAGAGAGCTCAATATTCACAAAATGTAATATAATAATCCTCCTTCTTGTTACAATGAAAAGAATGAACTCAACCTTTAATAGGTTGAGAAACCCTAAAAGGGAAAACTTAGGTTTGCACATAATAATTAATAAAATAATTAATTATTATGCACCTAAAGTTAGCTTAAGTGTAAAAGAGATAAAGGGAGCTTAAATAATTAAACAAATATTGTTTAATTAATCAAGTATACACCCGAATACTCTAACACCCCCCCTTAAGCTAGACTTAGGGACAAGCTAAAACCTAGAACAACTACTGAAAGCAATAAAGATGGATCCCGACAATAAGGCCTAATCAGGTACCCAAAAACAATGAAATCTCTATAAATTGGAGAAATAGAGAAAACCACGTGGGAACAAAACTCTACTCTAAAAAGAGATGGAAAAGAACACCACTGAAGCATGAAGAACCTGCAAACTCTGTCAAAGAATAACTGCTGATTTGAAGAACCTCCACTAAAATAGAACATGATTAGGTAGAGAAGACTGTAATATGTATGAGTGCCCTCAAATGACACTACTCGAATCAGAAGGCAAACAAGGAAAACAATTGAAATCGAAGATACAGATGGCATGAGAAACCAAAGCCTGAAGAGCTGATCAATCGAACCATGGAAGCATTAGAACCAACATGACAAACCTCCCCATAATGCTGCAGAGAGAGAGGGACAGGTACACTGAAAAGAACAACCAACAAGAATGACATGATGAAGAACCAGGAACATCAAAGATGCTGAGAAAAGTACATGGTGTCGTGGAAGGAACACTCACTTGACACACATCATGAGGTGAATGTCGTGGAAGGAACACTCACTGGACAAAGGCAGATGGCAAACAACAGGCAAACATCAACCCCCTCATGACACTTTATCAATAGTGCATGTACAACAAGGCACAAGATGTGGAAGATTCCAAGTAAACAATGCATGATGACACTTTTATCTCAGTGTGTTTGCATAAATACAAGCTACAATGATAAAGAAATGGGAAATAGAAACAAGAACCAAAATAGAGACATCCTACCCAGAGAAGAGATCCTAGGACTTAAAACAACCAAGATATCCACTAGAGTGCTGAAAAGCAAAAAACTGAATAAAATATGCATGGAACAGAATCTGGAAATAAAACTTATATTGTTGGAAAGTACACAGCACACGTTTTCCAAAAATATAAATTTTTCAAAAAATGGAGTTCGGATGCTCATTCTACGTCCCTTGGAGTGCAAAAAAGAGACTTCACTTTGACTGGAAAAAAACACAGTCAAACAGCAAAATTGGAAAAAATTACCAACATGACGAGGTCTGGCTCAGAACCAGCTTTTCGACACCTATTCGTTTTCGAAAAAATGACTCCGTATGCCCAAGATATGACCAAAAGACCAAACCCCTCTCCAAAACAAGAGGAAGGGGTAGTCTAGTGGTTGTTCGGGCGGAGGTGGCCAGGGAACGGCGCTCCGGTGGTGGGCTGGTGGCTCTAATACCATGTTGGATTTGAGAAAATACAACACCGCAGGAGCCCAAATGATCTCTACAAACTGAAAAACTTGTTACAAGAAGAAGAAGGATTATTACATTACACATTTTGTGAATATTGAGCTCTCTCTTTTTGAGCATATTTTCTGTGTATTTCTTTCTTCTGTGATTTGCTTCCTTGCTTCTCCTTGTAACAGGCTTTTCAGCTTGTAGAGATCATTTGGGCTCCTGTGGTGTTGTATTTTCTCAGCTCCAACACAAGGCCCAATTTTGCATATCTAAACACCTTGAATCTTCACATACTCTTGGAATTGACTTTAGAATCACAATATCTTATTTCTTTAAAAATTTGGAAAATAGTTGGTCGGACCAAGAGGCCACCTCTTAGTCTCAACTTTTTCTCCCCAAATTTCGGAAGCATGTTTTGGCAGTATTTTAATGTTTGAATCCAGAGAATTGAGAAATATATTGATTTTAGGTCGGTTTATGATACAAAACAAAGTTAGGGTTTCATACATATAGCCTTTCCTTCCTCATTTGAGGGATCTGGATCTAACAATTTTGAAGGAGTTTCTTGCAAAGTGAAAGTGCAGGTTACGTGAAGTCTTCATCAACAAATCAAGCATCTATCAAGCCTACATCAATCATCTTCAACATCAATTATGAGCTTTGAAGACATTGAAGAATACTAGATTACTAACTGTTGATTGGCTTGTACCTCTACCCTAGGGTTTGGTATGGTTTCATGTTAATTTCATGTCTTTGTATGAGCTTCATAATATTCATTTTTCAGATTTTCAGTCATATTTTAGATCCATTATTGCATTTGTGATTTGAAGCATTTACATTTACATTTACAATCTTTTAGGGTTTACTCTCCAAAGCGTAGGGTAGAACTCTAGATTTACTTTCTTGTTTATTTAGGATCTTGCACACACATTTTCAATAAATTATTGGCTATTTGTGGAGGTGGAAATCATGAAAACAAGGGGTTTGATTAAGGAAAAACCCTATATAGCCACCTAGACACCATTTTTCAAGTTGTAGGTGCAGGTATAGAGATCCAACGGACCCACGATCTTCGGGATCGACGAAACATACAGGTGCATACCAAGTCTCAGAGGTAGATCTCATTTTTCTGAGACCAGGGCGTCGCGCCTTGATCCTCTATGTTTTGCAGCTTCTTTTGGTAGTTCAGTAGTGCAGACTCTTAGATGATAATTTCAAGAAGTAGAACTCTCTGCAGTATCAGGGACTAGGGTGTAACGTCTTGGTCCTACTCAGTTAGACATAATTTTTGGTGACATATACACATTTGAGTTTGATTTCCATTTCTGCACTGTCTTAGTTTCAAATTTGCATTTTTTTTGTATTTTCAGTTTATATTAGCATCTCTAGTTATCTCCTTATCCTAGTTGATCACACTATCACATTTTGCTCACTTCCTATCATCGCAACAAAGGAATAGAAACCCTAAAGATATTTCGTGACTCTCTTTCACAAGTAGTCAAAGTGAATCATCTCCTTAGGCTCTTTTTTATACCATTGTGTGCATGAGAGTGGGATTAGGTCTTAGTTTACTTGGTTCCATTTCCATTCTATACACTTTTAAACCTTTTTTTTTTGTTATTGTGATTTTTACATAGATAAGGAACATATAGAGTTATTTTCAATTGAGTTAAGAGCTATTTCTATTTATCTAACATTATTTAATTATTTGATATTGTCTTAGTATATAGCTATTGTGTATGGTGAAAATGGATAACAATAATAACAATATTGAAAGGCTAAATGAATTCAACCACCAAACCCTAGCCTAACAATCAACAAAGATCCACCATAACATATGAAGATTACCTAAGACAATGCAAATAACTCAAAATCACAAAGATTATACCATCACATGTCCAATAGGGTTTTTGATCTCCATTCTTCCTATCTCCATTGATCTTGCTTGATATATTTGCTCTCAGATTTTTATATGCACAAGAGCTCAACAAAGAACGGAATGTGGTTGCAAGTAGGATCGTAGTGTAGCCAAGTACTCCAAAATCAGTCATTAGTCATTAGGGTTTGACAATGAAGGAAGCATCTCCTTAAATAGAAGACACAATAAGAAATGGAGGGTTAAGATTGAGAGGTGTAGAAAGAGAGGTCGGCTATGATTAGAGGGTAGGTAGAGAAAATAGTAAAATAATGAAAGGGGTGGGTAGTGTATGAATTAAGAGATGAATGACATGTGTCATGTGTAGAAAAAGATAATGAATTAATTAAATAAATAAAGATTTATTTAATTAATAGAAGAAGTGGGATCAATTAAATAAATAAAATATTTATTTAATTTAGGAAAAGGATAATTTAAATAAATAAATGTATTTATTTAAATGAGAAATAAGGCTAGAAGAGGATAAATGAATTAATTAAATAAATAACTAGTATATATATCTTAAATTTTAATTTAATCTATATAATTTTCGCCGACAGATAGCCTTCTCTAGACATCTATATCTCTTTGATGAATTTAATATAGATTAAATTAAAGTATAAGGTATATATATTAGTTTAATTAATTATTAATCATGTCTTTCATTTCAATCATGTCTTGTTAATTTATCCTCAATCACTCTTTTCATTAGTAATTATTTAGTCTCATGACCTAATATCTTTTCTATGGTAAATAAATATTTTTATTTATCTATCCCTTTTCTATCATCTCCACAATTAAATATATATTTTTTAATTCAATTGCCTAATAAACTAATATGTGGAAGAGATGGGTGAGAGCACGAGTGTGAATTTTGGTGCTAGGGTTTCATGTGGAAGGGAGGAAGATGCAATGGAGATAGGGGACGATGAAAACAATGGTGGGAATGACAAGGAGGGCCTTCTCAAAGGCATGTTGCTCTAGTAATAAAGCTTTATCCTCATTTATTGGTTGATGTATCTTCCTACTTTAGTCAGTGTCGTGCTTGCCTAGAAATTGGTTTCTAATATTTGGGGTTCCTAGGTTTTTGTTGCTATTTGTAGTAGACCCTTCTATGATTATCTTCTATTAACACCCAATGTTTTGTGGGACAGTTTGTGGCAACTTTTATTGAGGGTAAAGATTTTATTTAGGCTACTTCTACCCAACGTCCTTTTCTATGTGGTGGCCATATTTTATCATAGTTGGAGACTACTCATTCAGAGGTGTGGTCGAGTACAGTCTACATTTTGTTTGTCCTAATACTTATGAATTCAATTTGTGAGTCTTCTCTATTAGTGATCACAAAGTATGGTGTTGAAGTGATGGCTTCCAATGGAGAGTTTGGTGGGTGTTATGCTAATTCAACCCTCTTCCTTGGGTTGCCTCCAGGGGGAAGATCATCTCGAATGCCAAGATAGTCGACAATAGCTTCGTCATTTTGAAATGTATCAAATTGTGCTGGTCCTTCATGATCCCAGTCAATGAGTTGGGGGTGAACAAGGGGAAGGTCATTAGTGTTTTCAGAGTTTGCTGGACTAATAGTGAAGATGTGGTTATATTCAGGTATGTCAAGGCAATCGTCGAGGTCATCGATGGCACTCTCCTCATCAGTTTCGATCGTGAGCGAATCTAAATTGTCATCACTAATAGCGCCTTCTGGGACAGGTGTCCTCATCCTATGCGATTTCAACCTAGGACCTTGAAATGAAGACTGTGCGGGATCCTTATGGGTTGGTTCTTGACCAACTCTGAACTTTTTGTAAAATTCCTCCTCCTCTGTAGGTTCATCTGGCTCTCTGAATGTCTCGGTGAGCTCATAGTCACTGGAGGATTTGTCTGAACCCCACTCCCACTCATTAGAGTCTTTGGAAGGATAATCCTCTTGTTGAACTTCGGCAACTTTGATTCGCCATGCCTCTTTTGTTCTTTTATTGTGAATCTTGGAATTCAGAAAACCGAGTCCCTTGGAGCGTTCCCTTCTTGCAGTTAGCTCAGGTTGTAAGGGCTCCATGACACCTTCTTTGCGTAACCCGAGAGGGCTTTTTCCATCATACCCGAATTTTTGTAGAATTTTAAAGCCTTTGCCATAGTTCTCACAGGGTATAATAGTCTGGTCATGTGTGTCCTCTTCACTATCTTTATAAAGCATTTTATATAAATTTTCCTCTTCTAGTTCGCCCCATCTTTGAAAGATGGTAGGATCCCATTTGAGTATCATGATGGAGATTTGCTTGTTAGGATGTGGCCTCCCATATTCTTTTGGGGAGCTCAGGACTTGTCGTAAAAACATTGTTTGATTCAAAGTGTATTCTCCCATGCCTTTGTCTTGAAACTTGCCTCTAAGTTCACCTTGTTTGGATGTCGAGGGTTTTAATGACTCAGGATCAATGTATGCCGAAGAAGGAGTAGCCTCACGGTTACTGGGAATGATAGTCTCAGTATGTGATCTCAAGTTATTGCAATATATGAATGAATTTGGATCACCATTGACTGTTACCTCGACTCCATTATGAGGAAACTTAATGCATTGATGGTATGTTGATGGGACTGCCCTCATTTCATGAATCCAAGGACGTCCTAGCAATATGTTATATGTGAGATCTAGATCTAGGACTTGACAAACCACATCCTTTGTAACTGGCCCAACTCTGAGAGGTAAGGTGACTGTGCCCTTGGACGAGCGCTCTTCATCATCATAAGCCTTGATGGTGATTTGGTTTGTAGAATTCACAGCCTTGTCAGAATATCCCAATTGTCTTATGGTACTCAAGGTACAAATGTTTAGACCTGCTCCTCCATCTATCAGGACTCATTTGATTCTATGTTTATGTATGAAAGCTTCAACGTGTAAAGGTGCATTATGTGGTTGACTTATGGAGGCGTCATCGGCTTTTGTGAACGTAAGGGAATGTGGAATGGATAGGTATCCCACCATGGCTTGAAACTGATCCACGTTCAGATCAGTAGGAATGGTAGTGTCTCTCAAGATTTTGTCAAGGATAGCTTTATGTGCAGGGGATATACGAAGAAGCTCCAGAATGGAGATGAGCGCGGGTGTCTTCCCTAACTGTTTTACAAGGTCATACTCAGGCTTGATTGATGAAGAATTGGTATTCTTAGTTGAGGCACCTGGCAACGTAATCCTACCTCGACGAGTTGTAACATGACATTCAGAAGTAGACTCGGAGGAAGATCCCACACCCTTTAGGACAATCTTGGGTCTCTGAGAAGGATTCTCAGGATTTTTGTTTTTGATAGTGATAGTAGAAATATGATTGTCCATCGAGATGTGATTGATAGTAGAATCATAATTGTAAGGTGCTCTAGTGTAATTGGCTTGATCATCTGTGACTTTGCCTTTTCCTTTGTCGTGTTTTGGGAACGGTTCCTTAAACATCTCATGCTCTTGATTAGATGAATGTCCCTCAATCTCAATGTCGCCTCTATCAATGAGATCTTGCACAATGTTTTTCAATCGATGGCAATTACTTGTCTTGTGACCCTTACTCTTATGAAATTCGCAAAATTCATCATCATTCCACCAATTTGGTTTGACCTTTGGTTCATATGGAGGAAAATCTGGAACTGTGATCACTTTGTTTGCCACAAGCTTTTTGAATACTGATTCAAGTGGTTCTCCCAATGGGGTGTACTTCCTTCGCGGTTTAGAAGTTGTTTGAGTGTTCACCTGATTGTTGGTAGAACTTGATCCAGAAAAGATGAACTTGGGTCTCACTGTGTTGGCATCAACAACACCATCATTAACTGTGTTCTTGT
This sequence comes from Cryptomeria japonica, assembly GCF_030272615.1. Classification (NCBI taxonomy): domain Eukaryota; kingdom Viridiplantae; phylum Streptophyta; class Pinopsida; order Cupressales; family Cupressaceae; genus Cryptomeria; species Cryptomeria japonica. The sequence goes on from NC_081409.1 coordinate 326,811,850, forward strand.
TCTTGTTCCAAAATTTTGGCTTGTCCTTTCCTTTAAAGTCCTCTTTGTTTTCTTTGAATAGCTTGATAATTCCTTGTTCAATTAAGACCTTTTCTGTTGCTAGGCCCTTTTCAATAACATCCTTGAATGTAGACAAACAAGCTTTCCTAAGATCATAGCCAATAGCCTTATTAACATTTTGTGTGAACATTTCTACCATTTGTTTTTGCGGGATTTCGCAAGAGCATTTGCTAGCTAAGTTTCTCCATCTCTGTAAAAATGTTGCGAAAGATTCTCCTTCCTTTTGTTTCGTATTGCACAAGGTAGTAACTGAGACATCTGTTTCAATGTTGTAAGAGAAATGCTGAATGAATGCCTCTGCCAAGTCGCCCCATGACTTAATACTAGGAGGTAATTGAGAAAACCATTCCATAGCTTGATCTCCTAAGCTCTGTGGGAACAACCTCATCAAGTATGTTTCTTCTGTCGCTACCTCAATGCAAGCTGTGAAGAATTGTCGTATGTGTGCCTTGGGGTCTCCTCTCCCTCTATATTTGTCAAATTTTGGTGTCACAAAGTGTGGAGGAAATGGAGGCATTGGAATGCTCTTATCAAAGGGATAAGGACATATATCTCTCATAGTGTATGTAGGTTTTGATGTACTCATGTCCTCCATTTTCTTTTGTAGATCCCTAATTTGTTGCTCCAAATTATTCTTGGGAGGGGATTGATTTCTTGTAGCATACCCCATGTTTGAAATGCCCATTTGAGGAGGAGCTTGTTGCATGTATGGATGATACTGATCATAGACATGTCCATATGGAGGTCTATATTGTTGCGACATGTATGGAGCACTTGGCATAACTTCATGTTGAGGGACCCCATATCTATTTTGTGCATATATACCATATTCAATAGGCCTTTCATTTTCCATTGTGTTGCCCCCAATTTTGACATGAGGTCTCCTTGTGTCAAAATTTTGAGGATGTCCTTGAGTATCCACTTGTTTTGATTGATCCACACCTTGAGCATGTGTTTGAGCATAAGGCCTCCATGATGGTCTTTGAGTGTAAGTATCATATGTTTGAGCTTGTGTATGTGGGATTGCTGGTTTTTGAAGCAAAACTGATGGTGACTCAGGCATCATATTATTCGGTCCTCTATTTCCTCCGCTATTTGGTCTCCTTTGATCCATGTTGAGTTGAGTTTGCTGTGAGGGTCGACTTTCTATAAGTTGAGATAAGTCAAAATCATGCGGTATTTTAGCTCCACTTTGTGCCATCATGTGTAAAAAGTATTGACGATCTCTCCTCATTATCTCTTCAACCAATCTATTGAAATGGGGATTCATAATGGATTCTTCTACATCTGCTGAATGTATTGAAAAGTTGTCCACATTGTCATTGCGTGTAGCATTGTTGTTTGTAGTGTTTGTGTTTTCCACATTTGGATTGTTTCTATAAACATCCATGTCTGGTAATGTAGTGTGCTCAGGATTATAAAATAAATCATTGTCATACTCATAAGAACTCATGTTTGCGGATTCTTGAGCTTCTTTAGCTATTCTCCTAGATTTTTGAAGACGGGTTTCAACCATGAACTAGGTGTTTGACCAATATGTGAGAGACTAGATGAAAAATGACAAGAGTATGGAAGACCAAGAGTTGTATGGAGTGTAAATGAATCTTGAGGTGTACTTGCAATGTCCAAAGTGTAAGACCAAGTATGTATGTAGTAGAGTAGGTGTGACTTCCAAAGAGAGGATAGTTTCTCTTGATGAGGTAAGCTGACCTTGACCCTAAGTAAGACCAAATGAGACCCAAAGGTAAGAAACCTTGATGAGGGACCACTTAGCAAAGTGTAGTAGTATGTAGTGTGTTGACAAAGTATGATGAGGACAAGCAAGTGACCTTTTGACTCAAGTTTAGACAATTGTGGATGTAAAATGAGATGTGAAGCAATGATGGACTATGTGAGACCCAAAGACAGGCTGAATGCTAGATGAAACCTGAAGAGACAACTTAGGAAGCTCAAGTATGCCGAAACTGATTTTCTTTGTTTGCTGGACTGTTAAAGTTTTCAATTCCTGACACAGACGCGTCTGTATACTTCACAGACGCGATTCCCAGACACAGACGCCTCTCTGTTTGACACAGACGCTGTTAAAAACACAGACGCTATTCTGCCCTTCACAGACGCGTTTATATGACGCAGACGCGGTTAAAACAGACACAGACGCGTTTCTGTAACCTTAGTGCAATTTTTCCAATGTGTGAAGTTGTTTTGTTGTGACCAAATCCGACTGTTTGACTGTTTTTTCGTGACAAGAGGACACAATTTTGATGACCCAATGTTTGCAAACTGTTTAAACTCCAAAAGTGTGTTGTTTGATGTAAAATTGTTTTGCATACACTTGAAGACACAAAAGACACAATGTTTTGTTGTTTTGTCTTGAATGTTTGAGTGTTTAGCATAAGACAAGCACAAATCTTAGGGCTGGCCAAGACAATAGTTGTTGATCCCACATAGGGTTTTACCCCCGAGGCTACGCTATTCAGAACGGATACTTAGATGCTTGACCTCACTGGCTCCACCCTCGGCACTCACTTCTCGGGTCAGCCAAGCATCAGTCCCCATGAAAACTCCCCATGGCGAACTTTGTATCTCTACTAAGAACCGTATGTGTGTGGGCCGCTACCAGAGGTCCGACCTCCTGCCTCAACAACTAGAAGGATTTGGGCTTCTAAAACAAAAAGGTGCTAGTAAGGGCATCCGCTTGTGTGGCCATACATGCGGCACTTTCAGCTCTGTAAATACAGAAGGCTCCCAGCCGGTAGGGGTTACGCCCTACAAATGATCAGATAAATTTGATCAAACGGGTTTATGGGGAGACATAGTGTCGGTATGAACTAATCAGCACACGTTATTCATAGTTTTCACCATGAATACATTTGATTATAGTGGTTTGGATGAGGTGGGTTTTCCTCGCTACCACTTGGGTCGTCCTCTTCTCACTAGTAGTCCTAATGACCACACGGGAAGACAGGCCCTCTAAAGATTAAACAAAAAGAGCCTATTGCTCAAGACACAAAAGACAATGATTCAATTTTAGTGCACCAATGGAAGTGTTTGCTAATCTATGAAAACAAGGCACACAACAAAACTACAAAACCCTAGCTAAGGCCCTGCAACAAAATTGTTAGTAGTTTGGGTTGTTTCAAATGATCACCCCTTCCTGCAAGCACACAAGTTAGGTAAATTTTAGAAAACCCAAAAGACTTTGTGAAAAGGGGCCTTCAACAAAAACGTTTTTGCCTCCAAAGTAAGCTGCACAAACTTGGTTAGCTAGATCTGCAAGGGTTAGCCGAAAATAAACCAGATCTGAAACTCTAAGCACAAAATCCGAAAACCCGAATCAAAGAAAATTGACAAATTTTCAAAATAGAAAACACAGACGCAGTTATACCAGACACAGACGCGTCTGTATGACACAGACGCGGTTCTGTAATGCACAGACGTGCTTGGATACCGCAGACGCTATTCCCGAACACAGATGCGATAAGATCAATCACAGACGCGGTTTTAATTCACAAACGCGGTTCCAGAAACCTGCAAAAATAAAATCTGGCAAAAACACAGACGCGATTCAAGATATTGTAGACGCTTCTGAAACACAAAAACGCGATCCGAACGCTCGCAGACGCGGAAAAACCTAAAATGTCATCGAAAATTGTCCGATCTGCAACTTCAAAAATGCGAAATCTGCAACAAAAATGTTAAATGCAAAGGGACAAGAGTCCCACCGGGCGTGCCAAAACGTGTATGGTGAAAATGGATAACAATAATAACAATATTGAAAGGCTAAATGAATTCAACCACCAAACCCTAGCCTAACAATCAACAAAGATCCACCATAACATATGAAGATTACCTAAGACAATGCAAATAACTCAAAATCACAAAGATTATACCATCACATGTCCAATAGGGTTTTTGATCTCCATTCTTCCTATCTCCATTGATCTTGCTTGATATATTTGCTCTTAGATTTTTATATGCACAAGAGCTCAACAAAGAACGGAATGTGGTTGCAAGTAGGATCGTAGTGTAGCCAAGTACTCCAAAATCAGTCATTAGTCATTAGGGTTTGACAATGAAGGAAGCATCTCCTTAAATAGAAGACACAATAAGAAATGGAGGGTTAAGATTGAGAGGTGTAGAAAGAGAGGTCGGCTATGATTAGAGGGTAGGTAGAGAAAATAGTAAAATAATGAAAGGGGTGGGTAGTGTATGAATTAAGAGATGAATGACATGTGTCATGTGTAGAAAAAGATAATGAATTAATTAAATAAATAAAGATTTATTTAATTAATAGAAGAAGTGGGATCAATTAAATAAATAAAATATTTATTTAATTTAGGAAAAGGATAATTTAAATAAATAAATGTATTTATTTAAATGAGAAATAAGGCTAGAAGAGGATAAATGAATTAATTAAATAAATAACTAGTATATATATCTTAAATTTTAATTTAATCTATATAATTTTCGCCGACAGATAGCCTTCTCCAGACATCTATATCTCTTTGATGAATTTTATATAGATTAAATTAAAGTATAAGGTATATATATTAGTTTAATTAATTATTAATCATGTCTTTCATTTCAATCATGTCTTGTTAATTTATCCTCAATCACTCTTTTCATTAGTAATTATTTAGTCTCATGACCTAATATCTTTTCTATGGTAAATAAATATTTTTATTTATCTATCCCTTTTCTATCATCTCCACAATTAAATATATATTTTTTAATTCAATTGCCTAATAAACTAATATGTGGAAGAGATGGGTGAGAGCACGAGTGTGAATTTTGGTGCTAGGGTTTCATGTGGAAGGGAGGAAGATGCAATGGAGATAGGGGACGATGAAAACAATGGTGGGAATGACAAGGAGGGCCTTCTCAAAGGCATGTTGCTCTAGTAATAAATCTTTATCCTCATTTATTGGTTGATGTATCTTCCTACTTTAGTCAGTGTCGTGCTTGCCTAGAAATTGGTTTCTAATATTTGGGGTTCCTAGGTTTTTGTTGCTATTTGTAGTAGACCCTTCTATGATTATCTTCTATTAACACCCAATGTTTTGTGGGACAGTTTGTGGCAACTTTTATTGAGGGTAAAGATTTTATTTAGGCTACTTCTACCCAACGTCCTTTTCTATGTGGTGGCCATATTTTATCATAGTTGGAGACTACTCATTCAGAGGTGTGGTCGAGTACAATCTACATTTTGTTTGTCCTAATACTTATGAATTCAATTTGTGAGTCTTCTCTATTAGTGATCACAAAGTATGGTGTTGAAGTGATGGCTTCCAATGGAGAGTTTGGTGGGTGTTATGCTAATTCAACCCTCTTCCTTGGGTTGCCTCCACTTGTTATGGTTTTAGGCATTTTTTCTTCCCTAGGAGGAATATTTGTGTTAGTCTTTGAATACCCTTTTGTATGTTTGCAATGATATTATATTTGGTGTGATCTCATTTGCTAGGTGTTGTGAATTTATCTACTTTGCTCATTTTGGTGGAGGGTGTGTTGGTGATGTATTTGGGGCTTCTAAGGCTATGATAACTTTGGTTGTGAGGGTTGATCCTGATGGAGGTGACACTGCAAATTTGGGAGTGATTTTCTTTAGCCTTGTCATTCATTCATTTGGACCCTTTGGGTTTAAGGTTTTTTTAGGCTACAGATGGTGAATATTTAGAGGTGGTTACCTCTATGGTCTTGGTTCATGTTGGTCCTCCTATTATGGATCCTATAGAGAGAGGATTTTTGAAGGGGGTTGTTACCTTGGTTCATGGGGGTAGCTATTTTATTGTGCCAATGGCTACTACTGAAGGTAATTCTTGAGAGGTGATGCCTTATGATTATTCAGTTCATGAAGCTTCCTTCTTCCTTGACCCTGTAGAGGTGGGTTTTTCAAAGGATCTTGTGGTGTTTCGGTACTGGAAAGTGATTCTTCTCTTTTCCTTCTACAATCATGGGTAGACAACGTATCATATCATGTTATATTTCTATTTTTCCTACTATAGGCCTATGAAAGTAGTCCTATTTGCTCATTTTGTCAAGTCTCTGCTTCTAGGATTTCCAAGAGCCTCCCAAATATAGTGGTTTTTTGGCTTTTTTGTGTTTGATTTCCCAATTGAGAACTTCCATGGTCTCAACTCAAGAAGTTATTTAGGAGGTCAATTCAGGGTGAGCACCTAAGTTCGCCTCTATTTGTTTTGGATTAGGCTTTTGGATTTTTCAGGAATCCTATTCCTATTAGTTGGGTGCTTCGATCAAAGATCCTTTTTTTTGTTCTAGAAGGTTTCCAAATGTCCTTTTGAAAACCCATTTCTATTTTCTTTTGTATAGGATTAGGTCCCTTTTCCCTTACCTAATTAAAAATTAATATACATGGAAGAAAGTAATAAATTATATTTATTAATCAACTCCAACTTATCTAGGTTTCATGCTAATTTGTCCGCACTTCTAACTCTTCTACTTTCCACTTTTCTCTCCACTTCCTACTCCCCCTTACTAATTTTCTCTTCCACTTAACTCTTCCATCTTTCCATTTTAACTTCTCTTTCTCCACTCAATTTCTTCATCACTTCTCCTTTCCTCCAATTTCAAATGGCTTATTTTGTTGCAAATATATATTTCAAATATATTTATTTTCCCTTAACTCTTCCTTATTTATATTTCATCCTCCACTTGCAAATACAACTTTCACATTTGCCTTCACTTAATTAATCCTTTCATTTGATGTCGTTCGTTGATTGACAATTGATCTCGTCCATCCAATCAACTTTCAAAAGTATATAAATTGGATTCTCATTTCTCATTTTTAATAATCACACTTTATGGATCATGCTTTATGAATCACACTTTATGAGTCACACTTTGAGGAAACCCACAACTTTTGAGTATTCGCATGATCACACAATCAGATCTCCCTTGCTTACCCATATGTGAACTTGATGATTTTAGAGGTCTATCATTTTGGAGAAGAAAGAAGAAACAAGGGAACTTCATCAAAGAAGAATGGATGTATTGGTTTACATCATTTTTCTTCATGTTTTATTTTGATGGTTTTGTTGGTGTAAGATTATGATTAGTTTACATGGTTTTCAGCTTTCATCATTGGCTAGTCATGTTTATTTCTAATGCTATGGTGTATGTATGTTTGTATGTGTGTGTGTATGTATGTGTGTGTGTGTGTGTGTGTATGTATGTATGTATGTATGTATGTATGTATGTATGTATGTATGTATGTATACATATGCTTGTAGCATTTGTGATGAAACATGTATAATGTTAAATGAATTAGGATTAGGGTTGGATGAAGTGTTTGAATTTGGTTTTGAGCTAAGGTTGGGGTTAAGGTCATGACTAGAGATAGAATCAAGGTTAGGGGTATCGTTAAGGTTATGGTTACGGGCAAGGTTAGGGTTATGATTAGGGATAGGGTTTGGGTTTAGAGGAAGAATTAGAATTAGAGCTAGGGGTAGTGATAGAATTAGGGTTAAAGGAAAAATGATACATATTTTTTTATTAAATACATTTCAACTTATTTTCAACTTGTAGAAATATTTTTTTAATTTTGATTATTTAATTAATCTTTTTACCTAAAATTTACATTTAAATTTCTAAAAATCAATATATTTAAAAAAAAATTAATTCAATATTTATTTAATTGATTGAGTCACTCATAAAATTTCATCTAAATAAATTAAGCTCTCTTATGTGATATATTAGCCCATTGCAAAGGAGCACATTGATTATTAAATAATGTTGCAAAGAATACAATGATTATTAAATAATATAATTCACATATTGTGTACATCTCTAAGTAACTTTTTATCCTCAATGTTTAAGTCAAGGTATTCGAATTGAAGCTTTCATAATTTAGTCCCTCTTCACAAAATTAATATGGAAGGTTAATGAACAAAATTTTAACAAGTTTCAATTATTTTTAATGCTTGTCCAATAATTTCAATCCTCCAAAACTACTAAAATATAATGTATTGTTTGAAATTTATAGTAAAATTTTTAAATGAATTTGCTGAATGCCCTTTTAAATAAAAAAGATCTATTGAACCAAATACATATTATTATCTATAATTTTCATCCTTTCACCAAAATTAAATAAATAAAAAATGTAATGGTCATACACCTTGAACCAAATACATATTGTTGTCTATAATTTCATCCTTTCACCAAAAATAAATAAATGAAAAATCTTTATTATAAATTTGTTTTTTTGAATCTTAGAAATAATTAACTAAATATGTTTGAACTATTTTAAATTTATAATACAAAAACCTATCCTTGTGTAAATGTATGCCTAAACCTATATTTGTAAATATATGCCTAAACCTATATTTTTAAAATAATTTAAGAATTATTAATTATCTTTTTAATATATTTAAAAGTAAAAATCAATCTTTTTATTCTTTAATTATATTAAATATTATTTTTTAAATAATTAAATAATTATTCTTTCTTTTTTTTTGGAACAAATTAAAGTCAAATCTTGATAAAGTAAGCATTCTATTCTTTTTTATTTTTTATGGAAATCATTTCATTTTAAGGCGAAGCCCACTTTTTAAAGTTTGAAGTAATAAAAATGTTTTCTTTTTTCGTAGACTTTAACGTGCACATGAAAACATATTTTACGTCTTTTCAACTTTACTATAAATTAAAGGCAAAGTTTAAGAATATGAACATTTTAAGCTAATGTGATAGAATTGCCTAAAAGTGGAGCAATATTTTAAACGCCTTTATAATGTTTCACACCTGCATTGAATTTACATGCTCAGATGGATTTAAATTGGCCTTTGTATTAGTTCATACATGAATTAGCGTAATTGATTTGTGGAAGGGCATAGTATGTGCATCTAGAATCTTTATCAGAAAACCATAGATTCCAACATATTAAGGCACAAAGGAAACAAAGCAAATAAACTTGTGATTAGAAAAATTTATAGGTAATGAGATGAAATGAATCACAATAAACTGAATATGTGTTCACACAAGGCAGAGGCAACAAAATTGGCCTACAAATAAACTACCTGCAAACATTTGTTATTGTTTAAGATTTAAGAAACCCTAACAAACAATATACGACAGACCTTTTTGTGGTACAACTGGTGAGAGTTTTTTTCATAAACATATTTTGCCAACAAAAAGAGTTATAAAAAATTGAATGCAAGATGTTAACATTGACTAAATAACATTATGAATCAAATTACCCATCAAAACCAAGACAGCTATAATATACTATGTAGCAATAATATCAAAGTTGAACTTACAGACAAACAAATATAAGCAGATATTACCTGGGCAATATCTGTTGTAATCAATGAATTTCTGTGTTTTATGAAGAAATCAAAGCTGACCAATATCTGTGTGTGGCATGCAAAAGTGGAAACCTATTGAATAAAAAGAAAGGTTATTACTAGGTCAACAGTTCAAATCCTCGATATGCTTCCCGTCATTCATAAGAAGTGTGTTACACATGAACTGCAATAAAGAATTCCACAACATTACTGTGCTTCATTTCTATTAAAGCGAATCAAATTTTAGGAGTTTTGTTAGGCCAGGGCGCCCATTAACCAATCATCTTTTAGATGATGATTCGATAAGTTTATATACACATAAATTTATTAACCTCCCTGAACTCTCACGCCTTTAAGGATTTCCACTTATTTTAAGCAGCAATATTTCATGTAAATAAAATCTTTTGTCAAAGATTTGACAAAAATATTTAATGAAACATAAACCCTTAAATCGATTGGCTCCTCAACAGATTGTTGAAGATATTCTAAAATAAGAACGCCACGAATTCAAAACTCTTTTCTGAAAAAACTTACTTACAGATTTGAAGTGAAATGATAAAAACATTCAAATGTCCGCCTATGATAAAAATAAGAATGCCATGAATTCAACATTCTTCTCTAAAACAAATTCCTTAAAGATTTGCAGCTGAACGACAAAAGGATCGATGCCTGAAAAATTTTCTCCATTGAAAATTTAGAAAAGATACAGAAAGGAATGCCGGTATTTCTTGCTTTGGCTTAAATATAAAATATTGACAGAGGAAATTGCAAACCTAATGCTCGTCGAAAGCATAAGAATGATGAGGTATTTTACAACCGCATAGCTATCGCAGTGACCAAAAGGAACAGATCATGTTCAGATAGTTGAGGCTTTGAACTTCCAAAGGTAAACAAAGAAGAAATGTTAAGAGATGTTCACTATATATGAATGGAGAAAAGTGGTAGAGTATGCAATAATGACTATTTTAAGTCATCTTTGTCATGCAAAATGTAACGCTCGATGGTGGAATGAAATGCGCTACAAAATGTAACGCGTTAGAGTAATATGCAATGCCCTACAAAATTGGATAAGTGTAATTTTCTGCTTGTACACCGTTACACAAATCTACTGACATAGCTGCCAGATATTGAAGTAGAGCTGCCTCAGTCATTATTTTTTTTGGAAGGAATTCGCTAAACTTAGGGTCACCCTAGCCAAGAATAGTCGCACTGGCCAAGAATATTCATTTGGCCAAGGATACAATCCGCTACAGCTATATCGCCGCTTCTTGAGATTTTTGACATCAGAATACACGTCAATTTTTTTATAAAATGGTTTTGTGTTAACGGACAAGATGGATTCCACTGTAGATCGCCTCTCGGCGAAAAAATTTATTTAATTAATAAAAGAATTAGGCTTAGATAATTAAATAAATAAAATATTTATTTAATTAGACATGACAATTTTGGGTGTCTACAGCTATCTATCATATGTTATATCTTTTATCTTTATATTGATACTTTATTTATTTTTTATTTGAAAATGGTAGTAATGATTTTCTTAAAATCTTATAAAAAAAAGTAGTTATATTGATTTTTGTAAATATTTGTAAATATAGAAAGATATTTGTGACATAATCTCAATCTATTTTAAGTAATTAAATTATAGAAACATCAAGAAAACATTCACTTCAAATTTTATAGAAATGTCTTATTGGCCGAAGCCTGAATAACTTTAGGGGGCTCCATCCCCATTGTATTAGAATTTCACTTCATATGTCCCTATTGGGAATTGAACTTGGGTCTCCATAGTGAGAACCTAGTGTTTTAACCAGTTAAGCTCAACCCCTTGGATATATATATCTTATAATTTAATCTATATTGAATTTTTTAATAAATTATTAATTTTAAGTGTAATATTTATTTCTAGTTAGTAAATTAAAAATATTAAGATTCTCTTATAAAAAAATCATAATTTTAATATTATTCATTTCAATTTTTTTAAATTTTTTTTAAGGTATACCATTCTGGAGGTAGATCCCTCTATTGAAAGTATCAAAGTCTCCAAATACATCAAGGCTAAATACACATATACAAAAACCTCTAAAAACTAAAGAGCCATAAAAAACACTAAGTTTCTACGGATCCAACACCTACATAATTCACCAACCCTAAATTCAGAGATAACTTTTTATTTAAATTTTATTAACTCTAGGACGGAAGGTTCCAAAGATTCAGAATTAAAAATATTATCTGGTTCCACTAAACCCACCCCAATGTTATCACGGCTTCATTATTTGTAGCATTTCCCATCCTAAAGGCAAGGGCTTAAACATAGTTACCTTCCTCATTTAGAAGAATTCACCCCCCCTCCAACATGACTAAGGTTCCCTTTAGCTGAAGCGTCGAAGTTTAATTTAAACCTCCCTCCTCTAGGAACTTGCCATTTAACGTTTTTCCTTCCTGAACTCTTTGGCACCATCCTTACATTTTTTTTTTCAATTCAGGCCATTTCTTTTGAATCTTACTATCCCATAAAGAGAATTTATGGGTTTTCTTTTATTAGCTGTTTTACATTAACTTTTTCGCAATTCCCATCCTTAATCTTCTTGATCACCTTGAGATTCAAGGATTTATCTTTGAAAATCCTTCGGTTATGCTTTTCAATTTATTTTTTAATTAATTATTAAATATTTTCAATTTGTATTATAAATTTTTTTCATAAAAAGATAGGTCTTAAATTTATTTTAATTTAGTATAATATCATTCTTTTATGTAAAAGAATGTAAACACATACTTGAGATATAAATATTTTTATTTTCAATTTGATACATCTTCAACACTAAGCAAATATCATCAATTTGACTCAATACTTATATTTATTGTTCCTTCTGAAATATTTTTTTATAGGTATAGCTTTAAGTATCTATATTTTTTTCTACAAACAACTATTTTCCTTGCCATCCAAATATTGAAACCCTAGGTCAATGAAACATGTAGGAAAACTTAAAAATTAAAGGACACAATTCATAACTGTGCTTTTTAATCTCATATTGGATAAAAAAACATATTCAAAGTTCCCTTAGTTTTAGAAAGGGAAAGAGAATGTATTAGGGTACAAGAGTATAAAACATATGTATTTTCCTCCAAGAGTTTGTAAATATTTGCATTCAAAATATTGTAGTTAATGCATGCGTTGCTAGGTGTTCTTAAAACTATTTTGCATATAAAAACTAAATAAATCTCGGAAAAGGAAAAGTCAACCAAATAGTTGAACCAACATCAATATAATAATTTTTGTGCAATTAGAAAAGGCAGTTGCAATTATTAATAAAACCTACCATATATCATAATATTAACAAAGCAAGTTGATTGTAAATACTTGCATTCAAAATAGTGTAGTTAATGCATGTGTTGCTAATTGTTCTTAAAACCATTTTTCATATGAAAACTAAACAAATCTCAGAAAAGGAAAAGTCAACCAAATAGTTTTTGATTAAAAAACAATGTTAATTACGACGCCGAACCCTTACATAGTCAGAGACTATAAAAAAGAAAAGCCACAAGCAGTAAAAAAAACAACACATCAGACCAAGCCCCAAACAAGCAAGGTTGAACAAAAGAAAAAGACCTGTCCAACCTTCAACAACTCAGACCCAACTCAAGGAGGGTAAGGACACCCGGGCCTTGGGGGGGCGGGGAGGACTTCCCCTTTTGCCTGCAACAAACAATAGTCCAGGTGATACTATCATTGGGACCATCAAGGGAATGACCAAGCGGCAAGGAACTCGCTTGTAAACCATCAATAGAGCCATTAAAAGGCTGCTTCAGAACAAGAGGGGTTTGTTGCAGAACAATAGGTTGTTGCAGAGGAGCGACATCAAGAGTAGAACCAGTAGGTGTAGAGCGGAGTTGCAAGTCAAGCGCAATGGGAGTTGAATCCTCCAGGGCGGGAGGAGCTAATACAGTAGAATTGATCGCAGAATCAACAATAGTAAGAGGCACTTTAGCCTCCTGAGAGGAGCTATCTGAACTAGGATCAACAGTAGCATCCTTTCACCAAGTAGCAACACCTTTGTGGCATGAAATAAAGCAGTCTGAAGCAAGATGACTCGTAGAAAAACATTTCCGATAGCGAAAGGGGAGGCCCTCAAAATCCAATGATTGTGTCCAAGGCTGATCCCCAACCATGAGAACCACATCTCTTGGGAGAAGCGATGAGATGTCGATATCAACTAAGATGTGGGCAAAGGTAGTGTGATCAATTGAAGATGTAGCATCATTGACCTTTAAGAAATGACCAATAGAGTTACCAATAGCCTCATAGCAAGAATGCTCCCAAAAATGAAGAGGGAGATTTGGAAGGCGAACCCAAACTAGACGCGCATTAAGTGGTTTAGTGAGAGGGTTAAAGGAAGTAGTCCAAGGCTTAACAAATATCGCTATATATAATATATAATCAAAAGATTTATAAAAATCATCATTTTTCTATCTTCATTAGGGATATATCAAAATGAGTCTGCAAAACATATAGTCTTGAATTGAAATGTAGATACAACAAAGCCATAACATTAAAAAGAAACACAACTATACCAAGTTAGCTATCACATAAAAATTGTACCAATTAAACATCACAACCACCTCTATAACTTTCTACCTTAGATAGATCAAGAAAAGGAGGAACATAATGACCACAAGGATTCTCATCAAGATGTTTTAGAAGGAGATAAATAGAGTCAAAAGTATCATAAGCTTGAACATAGAGAATTTCATGAAAATCTGATTGTAAATGATTCAAAGAAAGAAATGAATCCAAATGAGAGTTAGAAGCAAGGCCCTTTCTAATGATTTTTAGACTTGAGAGAATAGAAGGTGAATTGATTAGGTCAAATTTTCAAAAAATTCTACCAACTAGAGCAAAGTTGAAAATCCTATATCTCTCCAAAGCATTAACAAAAGATGAAATGAAGAAGATAAATGGATAAATATAAGTTATTGCTAGGAATTTGACCAAATCCTTATCATATAGAATATTCATACAACAAGAGAGGAAAAATGTCACCACCTCAAAAAATAAGGTATTTTAATTATCTTTAAACCATTTTTTTTTACCAATGGTTGCTCAAATAGCATCATTAATGAGAACATAAGCTAAGTTGAAGACATGACCCAATTTCTCCTTATCATATGAACAAGAATCAAGATGCTTTTGGAAACATTTTGGGAGAGAAACATGCCATAGAGAGACCATACATTAGAAAAGAAATTGCACAATAAGAAATAAAAAGAAAGTGAGTGTGTATAAGCTAAACAATTCTTTAATTTTTAACTTACATGATATCACAAGAAAGTCTCTAGCCTTACAACTCATGACATAACAAGATAGAGCAATACGATAAAAATGATTAAATGTCAAGGCTAAACTGATTGAGATAAACTTGCACTTCAAATTCTATGGTGAGAATAATTGTTTGGAACTAGTGTCCAAATTCAACCTTACAAAAGAATATTGTATTAAACTATTTTGTAGGCACCAACCGATATGAGTTCCAACCCAAAGAGGACACCAATCCCCAATATGATTTCCAATCACTAACCTATAGGAGACACCAATTCCCAGATCAAAAGTTGAGCATGAATGCAACAACTAAGCACCAACTTAGATTATGAGACTCCAACCTCAATTAAATAAAGATATAGGATTACAGAGGAAGTTGACATGTGAACCTTTCAAACTCAATTTGCATCATTTAACAATTTTGATTTTCTTCATAACACAATTATAGTGTGGATATGATATTGCATCTTTGCAAGATGTGTAGAGGAAAATTGTTCCTAGTACGATTCGACTTGGTAAATGGTCGCTTTGCTAGCAAGCCCATATAGGGGATTGGGCTTTCCAAATGAAGAGAGTGGAGGACATCTAAACTACAACTAAATAATTTGTATGCATTTGGACATTCTACAAAGTTGTAATAAGAAATAAGTAAAATAGATAGCTTATATATAAAATTGAAGTGGAAAGAGGGAAGTTTATTTAGCTCAAGGAAGACATGGTCAAGGAAGTGCAAGTTAGAATTTGCGTGCTTCATCAAAAAGTAAATGTTGTTGAAGACCCTAAAAGAAAGAAATTTGGGGAAATAGATTAGAAATATGAACCCCAATGAGTTTTTTAAGTTGTAGTCATACCCCAAATGTAGTCTTGTTAAGGGGAATGGAGAACTAGATCCGAACAAAAGATATGCTAATTAACATAATAGCATGAACATGCATAACACATTAGATTGAGACCCAAACGTAATTATATTCATCTAGTATATCATATGCACCCTTATATATGTTGGATATTGCTGAGAAGTTTGCTGGAATGATGTGTTGTCATTGATGTCAACATATTCTTCTGTGTATTCTAGTATTGCAGTCAAATTGGATGAGTTGGTTTGGCCAGTGTGTTGCAGATGAGTTGGTGCAGTTTAATGGGTTTTGAGATAAGTATCTCTAGTTGATTCAGCAGAAGTTTTAGAGGTTCACATGCTGATTTGATTGAGTTGTGAGATTTGGTATTGAGGTTTTTTTTTCCAGTTGTTCGTGTTATTTGATATTATGGATTTTGCTCCGTATTGTTTTGAAATTGCAATATCTTTGTTTGTGGATTTGGTAGAGTGTTTGAGACATTAATATGTGTCCTCAATTAAAATGGTTCATGATTTCAAGGTCCGCAAGTGAATCTTTCAGTTCGATAGTTAGTATAGTTGGTGTTTTTGAGGTTCAGTATAATGATGATAAAGGTTCTAATAAATAGTGATGTTGTGGTTGTTTCTGTGGTGATTCACGTTGCTTGTGGATGTTTCTAGATCATGTTCTATCTGTGTTGATGGTTCACATTGATCATTGTGTGCATTGTTGATCATTTTCTTGATCTGGTGGTGTTCTTCATGTTATGTGACATTCATGATGTTTGTAGTGTGTTGCAGGTATTCGAGGTGTAATTATTGGAGGTGTTTCTTGCGTGCGGTGTTGATTTAGGTCCACAATATGTCTTAGCCGAAATTGTTTTGGTCCGCATGTATTATTGTAGTGTGTTAGGTTATTGTTTTGTAATTTGTGTCGAGGGTTTACCTGACCTTGAAATATAGGTTGATGATTCATATAAATATATGTAATATTCATATAAGAGATGTATCTACGTGTGTGAATATTGATTTGATCTTTTAGTAGTAGAGGATAAGTGTGAAGAAGTGTGGAAAAGAAGAGTTTGAGTTTGTGCTTAACCAGAACTGTAATAGGCATGAGGAGATGCTATTTTATCAGTTCATGATCCTCCAGATGTAATCTGAATTTTTCTGTAAGGCAGTGAGCCTTCCCTAGGGTTGTAGCCCTTCTTGTTTTGTGATTTGAGTAGTGAGCTCTAGGCAGTGTGCCTAAATGCATGTGCATTCCCCATTGTAATATTTTCATTTACTCCTAACATGATATAATCTCATTTTCGGTAGGTTCCCACCGTGATTTTTCCCTTAACCACGTTTTCCATGTTAGAAATGTTGGTGTTATGTGTGTTATTGATGTGGTGTTGATTTGTGCTTTCATTGTTGATTATCAGATCTGAATTTAAGTTTAAGTTGTGTAGAGTTTGTGAGAAAACTGATTCACCCCCCTCTCAGTTTGCTGCATTTTTTCCAACAATATTTCCTTATATCTATATACATTCATATAATATATCTCCCCTTTGTATATTCTATCTTTCATTATACCTCTATTCTATTTCCCTATATTCACCTTATTAATGCAGATCATATCTTAAATATATTTCTACCTACTTAGTACCCCTAGTCTACATACTATGTTCCAATCAATGTGCTCTTCAAATCTAATGTGGCAAGATGCGACATGTTCTTTGGATGTCTATTTGTTTTCTCTATCCCTACCAACATCATCCCCCTTCTAAACTTTGATTTATCCTCAAGTCAGTCTTGTCGCATCGGAAGGTTATCCTTGTATATTTCTTGAAGGCTCTCAAAATTGTTTTTCCATTAAATCTTCACCAACTGTAGCTAGTGAATGTCTACTTTGAGTTGTAATAGTTGTTGTTCTGCTTTTGGAACCATGGTGGGGATTTTGATGGTTTCGAAGAAGTGTTGGACCTTTTGAAGTATTCTTGTAATGTGAGCCAATTGTAAGTTAACAACCTCTTTTAACTGATTGAACTAGTGCAAGGTTTTATAAAGGTTGTTCATGTCCTCCTCTACATTCTTCATTATTCTAATATGATTTTCAAGAGTACAACAAGTAGAAACACACTTATTTCTTTCCTCTTTCATTATGTCCTTTTCAAGTTCAATAGTGATGTGCTTTTTTGATGCAGTCACTGGTGAGGAGGGACCTCAAAGAGATCAATCCAGACCGGCCAACAAGAGTAAACACAATGGAAACACAAAGATATGCTGGAGGAAATGCAGAACAAATTGATTTATTGCATGAAATTTGATTACATCCAACCGGTCACAACCGGGTTACAACATACCAGCTCACAGGCCTGGAAGAATAGGTCACAACCAGGACCTTGAATCAAAAGATCTATCTTCTATGCATAGTCTAGCTATCTGTTTCTCTGACTTTTGTTACATTCTAAAGCATAATTATAAATATATATATCGATCCAAAGGATCCAGTCAACCCAAAAGGGATCAAAACCCGAAGAACAAGACCTAATGTGCAAAAATAACAAGGTCGACCTCCACCAAGAGATTCCTTCGGAAATCCAAAGGATGAAATGTAGATCGCGGGAAAAGGTTAGCCACACACCAAGGAACATCGAAATCAACACACAAGGCTCTGCAAGCTTTAGAATGGGTTTCGGTAGATCAATAGAATAGATCTTAGGCAACCGGTAACAAAGGAACAACCGGTAACAAGAAACTGTCAGGGAAACCAATAGCGTTATCTTACTGGAAAGTGATCTAAATGTGATGTAGCCATAACTGGTAAAAACCCTCAGAAGAGTCAACTGACTTATGCAACGAGAGAGACACAACAGAAACGGCAAGAAAACATAACAAATTCTTATAAACATATCATATTCAAGTTGTAGAACTTTTGGAAATCATTCGGTAATCATCGGATTATCATCAAAGAACATCCAGTAATTAACCGGTTACATGCAGGCTTCAAGCCAAAAACAACCCAACTGGGACTCTAAAAATCAACTAGATCACAACATGCGAATCTCAATACTTATTCCAAGTTCTGCTTTCTCTTCCCTTACAAATGATTACATAACATCATATTTACACCCACCAGAACATATTCGGGTCGGCCTCAAAAGATTAAATTCACCAATGCTGGAAAATGAAACGTGTAATTAGGTTGGCCCTAAGATTTAAGAAATCTTTCCAAAAAATAACAACCAAGTGATACAGTTTAGCAGGAACGTCGACCATATGCCAAAGAACACCAAACAAGACCCAAGATGGATCCACACACCAAGAATCGTGCTGGTAATGAAGGAAAACCAACTGGTAAGCACAAGAACTATCTCAAGAATCGAGAAACAGCCAACCGGAAGTGATAGCTGACCGGAGAAAATCCCAAATGAACTAGAAATCGGGATTCAACCACAAGGAACTGCCAGGAAACTGCAAACAAGATCTACCATGAAGAACAAGCAACTACCGGTACATACCGGTAAGAATATAAAAAACTACACAAGGAACTAAAGAATAACAAAATTGAAAGGAAATATTTTTGGTTGATGCAAGATTGCTCATCGGCCGGGGGCGCTCCTACATCAAAATGCGATGCGGTCTGAAAGCAGAAAAGATGATCAAGTATTCAAGTAGAATCCAACTCCACAGGATTCGGTGAGCCAAAAACAGGACACACAGAAAGGAAAACTGAAACTGCAAACAGAAAACAAACAAAAAGGAAAATGTTTTTGGTTGATGCAAGATTGCTATGAACCGGGGATGGTCCTGCATCAGACATCTGAGGTTAATGAAAAAGTGAGCCTCGCACTTTACTGGGGTCAGAGGGAAACCAAGGCGGTCTATCTCTGCCTGAGAAATCCAAGATGAATCTACAACTGGTCTGTCCTTCCACTTCACAAGGTATTCCTTATACTCATTACTCCAGGTACTACGCCCAATCCTACTGTCCAAAATCTCTTCAACCTGATCCGGTTCCTTCTGGGGCAACTGTTTCTCCAAGTTTGCAACACTATTCTCATAAAATTCTAGTTCATAGTACTCATGAAGATCTACAATGTTGAATACAGGTGAAATAATTAGACTATTTGGTAGCTCCACTTCATATGCATTTCCAGAACTGAACTTCCTAAAAATCTTACAGGATCCAAACTTCTTCATATGCAACTTATTATAAGTTCCAACTAGGAATCTCTCTTTTCTCAAATATACCATCACTTCATTTCCAACTTCAAATTCCTTATGTCTCCTCTTCTCATTTGCCTTCTCCTTATATTTGTTGTTCATGTTTTCCAAATGTTGTTTAACCTGAATATGCAATGCTGCCATGTGATCTGCAAAGTCTTATGCTTTTGAACTCTTCCAGTCTTCACTGCTAATGTCTCTCAATTTTTCTATACCTCTAGGGTGCACTCTGATAACAATCTCAAAAGGTGTTTTTCTATTACTTCTATTCATTGAATTGTTGTAGGCATATTCTGCTTGTGCAAGGATCAAATCCCAACTTCTTGTTTTATCTCCCACTAAACATCTCAACACCAAACTTCGGTTAACAACTTCTGTCTGTCCATCAGTTTGTGGATGAAAACTAGAACTGAACTTCAAATCTGTTTTCATCTTCTTCTAAAGTGTTCTCCAAAAATAGCCAACAAACTTAATGTCTCTGTCTGAAACCATGCTCTTAGATAATCCATGCAATCTCACCACTTCCTTGAAAAATAGGTCTGCTAGATGCAATGCATCTGATGTCTTCTTACAAGGTATGAAATGAGCCATCTTTGAAAATCTATCCACTACCACAAATATAGAATCATTCCCTCTCGGTGTCTTAGGCAACCCAAGTACAAAATCCATGCTTATATCCTCCCAAGGTCTTACTAGTACTATCAAAGGTTTATACAATCCCACATTCTCACTACTACCTTTTGCAACTTGAAAAAATCTACAACTCTGCACATATCTCGTAAAATCCTTATGAATCTAGGGCCAAAAGTGTTTCTCACTTACTAATGCAACTGTTTTGTCAATGCCAAAATGTCCAGCTAGTCCTCCACTGTGTTTCTCCTTTATCAAGTTCTCTCTCATGAAACTCTTAGGTATGCACAACTGAACTCCCCTGAATAACATTCCATCCTGAATGAAGTAATCCGACCATTTTCTCCTATCAACCATAACCGGTTCCCTACATGCTTTCCAATGTTTTACAAAATCTAGGTCTTCATAATACAAGGTCTTCAAATCTTCAAAACCTAATACTGTCACTCTCATTTCTGTCAGCAAATTCCTTCTCTTGCTCAATGCATCAACAACTTTGTTATATTTTCCACTTCCATGCATCAACACAAAGGTGTAACTCTGCAAGAATTCTACCCATCTCATATGTATTTGATTCAACTTACTCTGGCTCTTCAAATACTGCAAAGCTTGATGATCTGTATACATCAGAAAATCCTTAGGCAACAAGTAGTGTCTCCATTTCTTCAAAGCTTGAACTATGGAATAAAATTCCTGATCATACACTGAATATCTCTTCAGGGCATCATTCGATTTCTCATTGAAATAGTCTACCGCTCTCCCTTCTTGACTCAAGACTGCTCCTATTGTTGTTCCACTTGCATCACAATCTATTTGAAATACTTTATTGAAATCTGGTAAAGCTAACACAGGCTGCTCAGTCACTTTCTGCTTCAACAGTTCAAAAATTTTGTTTGCTCCGGTGGTCCACTTGAATTCCTTCTGATCTCCTCTCATGGTCTCAGTCATAGGGTTACAAACCAAACTGATTGTTTTGATAAACTTCCGGTAAAAACTAGCCAATCCATTAAATGATCTTACCTCCCCAATGCTTTTTGGTGTAGGCCACTCAATAATGGATTTCATTTTCTTAGGGTCCATCTTCAAATCATCCTCAGATATCACAAATCCTAAATAGATTAACTCCTCCTTCATGAAAGTACACTTCTTGATATTGATCAACAACTTCTCTTCTCTCAACCTCTGCAAAACTTATCTTAACTGAACAAATGCTCCTCTTTTGTCTTACTAAAATTAGAATGTCATCCCAATACACAATAACAAACTTACCCAAGAATTTCTTCAATACCTCATTCATTAGCCTCATGAAAGTACTCGGTGCATTAGTCAATGCAAAAGGCATCACCAACCATTCATATAGTCCTTCATTTGTCTTAAATTTTATCTTCCACTCATCAACTTCTCTGATCCTGATCTAATGATATCCACTCTTCAAATATATCTTTGTAAAGTATTTTTCTCCACTCAAACAATCCATTATGTCATCCATCCTAGGAAAAGGAAACTGGTATTTCACTATGATCTTGTTTATTGCTCTTGAATCGGTACACATCCTGCATTCTCCATTCTTCTTAGGTGCTAATGCCGCTAGTACTACACAAGGGCTCAGACTCTCCCTTATCAAACCTTTCTTCAGCAGCTCCTCCACTTGTCTATTCAATTCTTCATTCTTTGCCGGTGTCAACCGGTGTGCAAATTTGTTAGGCAAACTAGCTCTAGGAACCAAGTTCATGCAATGACTAATACTTCTTACAGGTGGCAATCCATCAGGTACATTATTCAAAATGATGTCCTCATATTCGGTCAGCAAATCTCTTATCTCTTCTAGGTGCTCTCCTTCTGGTTCCGGTCTCTTAGTCTTCTTAGGAATTGAGGCAAAACACACATTCTCATGTCTCAGTCCATCCATGAATTTCCTCCCATCTACTAAATAGATTCTGGCATTTGTACAGACTTCATTCTTCAAATATTCCTCCAAGGGCAACAAGGTTTGCTTCATCCCATTGGCCACAATAGTGTATGTATTCTTCCTCTCATCATGTATTGCCTGTCTATCAAACTGCCAAGGTCCACCCAACAAAAGATGACAAATATCCATAGGCATAATATCACATAAAATTTCATCATGATAATTCCCAAATTTCTATGTCACCAAACATTGTTCACTTACTAACAACTTATGTTCATCCTGAATCCATGCTATCTAGTAAGGCTTAGGGTGTTTCAATATCTCCAATTTCAACTTATTCACCATCTCTTCTGAAACAAGATTATCTGAATTACCACTATCAATAACAACTTTACAACACTTACTAGATACCTTACATCTGGTCTTGAACATATTCTTCCTCTGCAAGGGCTCTTCATCTCCTCCGGTATGACACAAAGCTCTCCTCATCATCAACAGTTCTCCATCTTCCGATTTATTGTCTGATCTGGTGGGGTTTTCTTCCACCCTTGATGCTCTTCCAGCAGCCTCTATCTTCTTACATTCAAATGCACAGTGTCCTCCTCCACACTTAAAGCATGTTCCTCTGAATGTCCTCTTGTCTTGTCTTCCAAAGTTCTCATTTTGATAACCATCTAGTTCTCTCCTTTGGTAGAAATTTCTATCATCCTTCTAATATAAATTACCTTGTTTGCTCACTTCTTTGTCCTTATTCTGACCTGTACTGGTTCCTCTACCTCTGGTATATCCTCTTCCTCCTTGAAATCTTCCACCGATAAACCTTCCACCTCTATCTCTCTATCTCTGCTCATGTCTTTTGTTCAATTTCTCTTCAGCCTTTAGGGCATACTGGTAAGCCTCTTCAACACTTTCCAATTTGATCATACTGAGCTCATCATGTATAGACATCCACAATCTGTTCAAATATCTTGCAAATTGTTCAACTTCAACATCAACATGTCCGGATATGATGTTCAACTTGTAAAATGCTTCGGTGTACTCCTTCACACTAGATTCCTTCTATCTAAGATTCTGCAACTTGTGGAACAAATCCACTTGATAATTTGCCGGCACAAACTTTGACTTTAACTTAGCAATCATCTGATCCCATGTCTTAATCTTTTCTTTTCCTCTTCTCTGTCTATCAACCTGCAAATGCTCCCACCAAAGAGATGCATGACCTTTCAACTGGGTACAAGCATATTTCACCTTCCTCTCTTCTGTGGTGTTTTCAAAATCGAAATACTTCTCCATCTCCGAGATCCAATCCATCAATTCATCTGAATATAACTTCCCATCATATTCCGGTGGGGTAAAATGAGGTTTAGTGTTCACCCTACTCAAAACCCTTAAAAACCTTTCTTCATCCGGATCAACCGCTAGTAGGTTTACTTGTTCTGCTGGGGCTTTTTCTCCTTCATCTTCACTCACATCTTCAATGTGTCGGCCTTTTCTCTAGGGTGTCTCCACGGCTTCTAAACATGTTGTTATTCCTCGCAACATCTCCATTACACATGGTCTACATTCCCATGCGCTCTACCATTCCTAGTTACTCTTTGTGCCATCGATTCATGCTAGTGCTCTGTAATTGCAGGTTGGATATGCAATCCACCACTCTACAACAATAAATTCAGGACACGCAACCTCCAGAATGAAACTTCACTCTGATAACACTTGATGCAGTCACCGGTGAGGAGGGACCTCAAAGAGATCAATCTGGACCGGTCAACAAGAGTAAACACAACAGAAACACAAAGATATGATGGAGGAAATGAATAACAGATTGATTTATTGCATGAAATTTGATTACATCCAACCGGTCACAACTGGGTTACAACATACCGACTCACATGCCTAGAAAAATAGGTCACAACCAAGACCTTGAATTGAAAGATTTATCTTCTATGCACAATCTACCTATCCGATTCTCTGATTTTTGTTACATTCTAAAGTATAATTACGTATAATTACAAATATATATATCAATGCAAAGGATCTAGTCAGCACAAAAGGGATCAAAACCCGAAGAACAAGACCTAACGTGCAAAATAACAAGGTCGGCCTCCGCCAAGAGATTCCTTTGGAAAATCCAAAGGATGAAATGTAGATCATGGGAAAAGGTCGGCCACATGCCAAGGAACATCGAAATCAATGCCCAAGGCTTTGCAAGCTTCAGAATGGGTTCCAGTAGATCACCATAATAGGTCTTAGGCAACTGGTAACAAAGGAACAACCGGTAACAAGAAACTGTTAGGGAAAACTGGTAGTGATATTTTTCCGGAAAGTGATCCAAATGTGATGCGGTCTAAAAGAAAAAAAGATGATCAAGTCTTCAAGTAGAATCCAACTCCATAGGATCCAATGAGCCAAAATCAGGACACACAGAAAGGAAAACTAAAACTGCAAACAGAAAACAAACAGAAAGGAAAATATTTTTGGTTGATGCAAGATTGTTGTGAATCAGGGATGCTCCTGCATCATTTTTATGGTATCCTTTTGTGATAGAGTATCTTTTATTAGTTCATCAATCAGTGTCCTCGGTAAATCTCACAATAGTTGTGGTGGATCTGCTTTAGTGTGAGGAAACTCTTGTCACAAAAGTGTACCTACTTGATGAAAAACCTTGATCATCAACCTTGTGACACATTGAAACAACCTCCAAAGTGTGGGACCTTGTAAAGTTGAGGTTGAGTCTCTAGAGAAGGCCGAATTCCTTTCCAATTAGATGCAGGTGTTTGTCTAACCCAACACAAAATAAAACCTAATCTATCCATCTGAGGGGAAAAAGAGGAAGAAGAAATGATTGTAAAGGGAAAAGAGGTTTGAACCTAGATTGGAGTTGATCTTCCCTGCCTATAACTGCACAAAATATCAATAAGGAACTACCCAAAGGATGCATAAGATCCTATTCAAATTAGAGTCCTAAGTGAAGAGTGAAGGTTCAAATTCTTGTAAGATGGCAAGAGGAACTGAAACTAGTCCACAAATGACATCTAAAGAGGGAATAACACAATCACCTACATTAAGGAAATAAATAAGAATGAATTCAGACAAGAAGGTGAACAAATTACACAATTTTTTTGAACTAAGTAAAGGCCAAATAGATAATTCTATTGATGCAAGGAGAATAAATTTTTACAACATAGAGAAACATTATTTTCTTGTCAAAAAAAGAGGAGAATGTCCTTGTAATAGGGTTACAAAATTGCCTTTGTAGTTTGGGCATAACTCTGGTCAGATTGCAATTAGAAACCCTAACCCTACTACGGTTAGGTTTAAAATCTTACTAAGGTTAGGTTACAAATTATCAGGGGGTAAATCAAATCAACAAATCCATCTGACTGTGTGCGTTACATCTTTGAAAATATCTCTGTCATTGGGGAAAAGCAAAAAATCTTACAGAGAGAAGTCTCTATGTTTGTATGCATCATGGTGACACTTGCAGGGTAAAAAAGTCTCTGATCTGCATTAAATGGTTGTAGGTAGTGTCTAGAATCGGTCTACAAAGTCCTTTATGGAGTAATGGTGGATGTCTGAGAGTGAGTAGATCAAAATTAGATCAAATTTGGCTACCGACTAGGCCAAAACTGGATCGACATGTTGGAATCCAAGAACACTGAGAGGGGGAGGGGGGGGTGAATCAGTGTTCTATAGATATGATCAATTTTAACCTTATTAAAGCATGCATACACCAACTGGTATACCGATACATATAGAATTGAAAGAAGTAAATCAACCAATAAGCCAATCACATAAATAAATACCCTAACACATAGAGTTATACATGGAAAACCTTAAAGAGGAAAAACCACGGTGGGGTTTGTGACCCACAATGTCAATCCACTAGCCATATGAAGAGATATTATAAAATATAGGGGCCTACACTTGTAGGAAGGCTTACATCCTAGAGTACACTGCTCAATCACAAAAGGAGCCTCACTGACTACATATAAATCTAGACTACAATCCAGAGAAATGAATGAACTGCTAAGATAACATCTTCTATGCCAGAATACAGTTTCGGTTAAGCTCCGTCTGTTCCAGTCTGAAACCCTAAGCCCTTTACCGAAATAACCCTTTACAAAAATATCCTAGCATACATAATCTCTCTCATATATTTTGCATCTACTATCCATCCATATTCACATCCTTATCATCGTCTTCATCATCATCATCATCATCACAAAATGATCTAATCCAACTAACCTATATACCCTATACAATTTATCATACCTTATGTTGACTTACAAAGATAATTACAATATCAATATATATGTCGGTTAGATAGCATAAATACATGAATATAAAAAACAATTGCTGATGCCAGATCCAAGAGATGTCGGCCTCCAATATTGATAACCTTATTCTAAACCATGTCGGCTTGCATTGTTGGTAACCAAATAAATCCTTCCATCCCACTGGTGCCAGTGCTGTTGCTAGTGAAGTGTCTTTGAAGTGCCCGTTGGTACACAACTGAACCAAAACATGAAGTCAAAACAAGATACCATGTTGCCATCAATAACAACATAGTGAAACCAGCCAATTGAGTGTCAATTGCCAACACGATTATCTAGTCGGCAACCACATTCTAATAAAGATTTAAATTCTAACGGTATATGAGATTTAAATTTGGGCCACAAGATTCTCCATGTCGTGCAAAGATGGACATGCGAGATGGGTTCACATAATCGTTCAAGGGCCCAAAAAGAGATTAAAACATCACCATTGAATTCCCTCTTTATTAAAATCCATTGGTCTCAAAGAAGCCACGTATCAGATAGGATCCACCAGACTTATCTCTGCATGCGAAAGGGGCCCCACCATGGGCTATGGCCTTTTTGCTAAGACCAAGCCTTTCTTCAAGATGCATTTTTGCCTTCATCGCCCTTGGTAAGCTATGCTAAAAAGCTCTTCGCCATTTCGCAGGCCAAGTCCCACCACAAGGTGAGACCATTGTGAAATGACGACAACATTTATATTAACTACCTTAATTTTGCGGTTTCACAAGGAGGGCCCCTCCCGTTCTCCCGTTCATTCGATCTTCCTCAAATGGAAAAAAAATCCTATTTCCTCGCCAATCCACTGCTAAATTTGGAGAAACTTGAAACCACTACGGGGCTAAACCTATCCTTGGTTGCTCCCATCATCCTGCTATCCTATGACCAAATTTGGTGGACTTAGAACCTTTGCAGGGTAGTGAGGGCCTTAAACTTAGAGGAACATTTCACTATGACATCAACCGAGTCTTGTCGACAAAACTCCATTTTGCCGAGACCAAGCCCATCGGTAAGACCAAAACATACATCTTGTCGACCTTTGAAACCTTTGCCGAAATATAATTTTTGCTATTTCGCAAGGAACAAAAATAAAAGGCTACCTCATCCCGCGATATAGCGAAAACAATTGGAGCCCGCTCACTGTTAAGGAGAAAAATGGGAAAACCAGCCCTGCATGATTTGACACCCTCTAGCTGGTAGAAACTTAAGTTATTTGATCAGTTGGGGTGGTCAACA
The DNA here is from genome assembly GCF_030272615.1 of Cryptomeria japonica. Classification (NCBI taxonomy): domain Eukaryota; kingdom Viridiplantae; phylum Streptophyta; class Pinopsida; order Cupressales; family Cupressaceae; genus Cryptomeria; species Cryptomeria japonica. The sequence goes on from NC_081409.1 coordinate 326,839,661, forward strand.
TAAAGTTATAATTTAGAGCTTGAGAAGGATAAGGGTATAAGGCATTTAGGGTTTAGGATTTTAGGGCTCAACTAGGAGTTTTCTGAGGGTTTTAGCCAGTCTACTCTGTCTCAGGTTTGAATTCTCAGGACTAAAGTTGTCATGAAAATCAGTCAATATTTTGGGTGACTTAGAGGGGTGACAAGCCTTCTTGGGAAAAATCATAGTTCTGATACTTAATATAAGTACAGATCTGATAGCCAACAAGATGAGAGGGGGGGGGGTGAATCATACAAACTTAATCATTAATGAAAACATCAGATTCAACCTCGATAACATATATTAGTCATAGAATAAAAACTGTCAAACATGCAAACTCAAAAGCATATGAGCAATATAAACCTCATAACACCAGATTTAACATGGAAACCCAAATAGGGAAAAACCACTGTGGGATTTCGGACCCACTAAGAAATATACTCTTCTAGAGTATGCTTGGTTAAAAGCCAATCCTGTTAAAGATTACAAAACACATTGCTAGATGTGACCCGGTTAAGGGATTTCCCTCAGATCTGTTAGGATCTTCACTTTGTTAGAAGTGACCTTGTCAAAGGATTTCAAACACTCATTTAGAATGTCACCTTGTTAGAGGATTTACTTATAAGACTGTTAAGTCCACTTGGTTAAGAGATTTCCTGTTACTTTCACAAGCTAACAGTAATACAATCTATCTACAACTTTACATCTAAAATGCTAAAGAAGATTCTTATTTGTTCAACACAATCTAGACATAGAACTATTCTGGTCTATCTGCTGGGCATCAATACTCTATTATTCCAACAGGTTTTCAAGCTTCTGTGCTCGGTGATCACTATGTAGCATCCCTGTGCATACACTTGCCCGCATCCATTGTTTATCAACAATTTCCTATTTATAAACAATCATCTAACCGCTTAATCTCCTTGATCACATTTCCCATGATCAATCATAGCCATCAGATCTTCAATCTTGTCTAGGTTCATTGTATCTTACGATCTGAAAAATGTTTTACCCTGCCTCAGAACTTGCACAATCATCTTGGAACTTGTGTTAGGGTAATGCAGTTCAATCTGAGCTATAGATCTTCTTGTCGACTTTCCATTGCCTTAGATTTTTTAACAAACTTCTTCCATGGCTTGCCAATCATTGATCCACTCCAACTCATCAGCTTCTTTCATTAAATATCACATGTAACCATTTAATGCATTCTGTTATAGCTTGGTTACAACTCGGTGAATACTAAACTTTACTCGGTAGATATTCTGTCTTCATTAACCGACTATGATAACCTTAGGGTTTACCGACTAGGTTCTTTGGTTGATAGCATAGTGTAGTATTAACCTTTACATTTTACAACATATGTATGATGTTAAAACAATCTAAAACATCAAGATCTCATTATTGTCTGACTCGGTAGAGTTGCCCATTGAATAACTTATCCCTTTATTCATCATATTCTTTCCTGTGTCTTTACCGACTTCTTTATAATCTTCATATCATATTTCTTAAGATATGGCAACATCAAACTGAATTAGAAAATCAATTTCTTGACATCAATGACAAAATAATAATATCAAGACAGTAAAACATCTTTAATCAGTTATGTCCATAATCATCAACCTTCTCAATATCCTTGTTATATTGCCAACAATCTCCCCCTTTGGCATTGATGGCAAAACCAATTGATTTGACTGCTAAGAAATCGGATTGTTGTGATTCTGAAATGTTGAAATGCTCTCCCCCATACATCAGACTTCTCTTCTGGTTTTCTCTCAATCTTCTCAAGTCTTCTCCTCCTGGTAGTCTTCTCCTCCTTGGGTAGGTCTTCTCCTCCTGGTAGTCTTCTCCCCCTTTTGACAACAATGCCAAAAAAAGAACTAAAACATAAGTTGTTTCTGTAAGAATTTATTTCTTGCTGATGTGTATCAACTGAGTCTCGGTTAGAGCATTTGTTTACAATTCCTGTTCCCTGTATCATTTTCTGTATTATCCCAATATTGTTCCAGTACACTTTTAGAAAAACATTCTTAAAGTGTATCACTCCAGCATCAGCTCCTAAAAGATATTCAATAGATTCATCAAAGTGATGCTTTCACCAAACTCGGTCAGTGAGTAAGAGATAGGGGTAGGACCCCTAACTTACTTCTGAGATATTCAAAAGTGTCCTTTGGTAGTGGCTTGGTGAAGATATCAGCTATTTGTTCCTTTGTGTTAACATATTCCAACACCACTTTCTTTTCATGAGCTTCTTCTCTAAGATAATGATATTTGATAGATATGTGCTTTGTCTTAGAGTGCATAACAAGGTTCTTTGAAATATTAATGGCACTAGTATTGTCACAGAATATAGTTACTGGCTTGGTAACTTTCTCATTTATACCTTCCAACAATTATTTAATCCATGCAATGTTGGTACAATTTAGTGCTGTAGCAACATATTCAGCTTCGACTGTTGACTGAGAAACACATCCTTGTTTCTTGCTAAGCCAACTCACTAGTCTTTCTCCTAAGAAGAAAGCTCCTCCACTTGTGCTTTTGTTGTCATCAATGTTGCCTGCCTAATCAACATCAGTATAGACTTTCAAATCAAAATCATTTCCTTTCTGATATTCTAAGCCATAATCTTCAGTGCCTTTCAAGTATCTGAAAATTCTTTTGATTGCTATCATGTGTATTTCCTTAGGATCTGCAGAGAATCTTGCAACAATACCTACTGCATGTGCTATATCAGGCCTGCTATGAACAATATATTGTAGTTTTCCAATCATGGATTGGTAAAGTGTCTCATCAACAGATGCAGATTCATCATTCTTTGATAGTTTGCAGTTTGTAGTCATAGGAGTACTTATTGGCTTTGAATCCTCCATTCCAAATTTCTTCAAGATTTCCTTTATGTATTTGGATTGAGTAATGAAAATTTCATTTTTCATTTGCAGTATCTGTAAGCCTATAAAATACTTTATCTCACCAATTAATGACATCTCAAATTCTTTGCTCATTTCATTACCAAAGTTCTTGCATAAAGAGTCATTTCCACAAAATATAATATCATCAACAAATATGGCTGAGATTAGTATTCCATTTTCATCATTCTTCATGTACATGTTGCTATTCTCACTTGTCCTTATAAAACCAATCTTAATCAAATAAGAGTGTAGTCTTTCATACCATGCTCTAGGTGCTTGTTTCAGACCATATAAAGCTTTGTTCAATTTACATACCTAATCTTTATTATTGTCTTCAACAAATCCTTCGGGTTGTTCAATGAAAAATTCTTCTTCTAATATTCCACTCAGAAATGCAGATTTGACATCCATTTGATATACCTTGAAGTTTTTGTAAGCAGCATATGCCAACAATGTTCTAACTCCTTCAAGTCTAGCAACAGGTGCAAAAGTCTCACCATAATCAATTCCTTCTTCTTGGGCATAACCTTTGCAAACCAATCTTTCTTTGTTTCGAATGACCTCTCCTTTCTCATTTAGCTTGTTTCTGAAGATCCACTTTGTACCGATTACATTTTTGTCCTTAGGTCTTGGGACTAGTGTCCATGTGTCATTCTTCTTGATTTGATCAATCTCTTCAGTCATAGCATTTATCCAATCTTCACTGTTGAATGCCTCTTTTACTATTCTTGGTTCAAATTCAGATATCAAACATGTGTTCTGTCTCAGTTTGTTCCTTGTCATCACTGGATCATCCTTATCTCCTATAATCTGACTTGGTGCATGATGTCTTCTAACATATTTGGCTAATACAGGCTCGATAGGATCTGTATGATCCTCTTCATCACTCGGTAACTGGATATCTTCCTCATTTCCTTCAACAGTTATCTCGGTAGGACTTTTTGGTTGCACATAGACAAATTCATCATAGTCTTCTAGTTCTTTGGAATTCTTGTCATCAGTTCTTTCTACAAATTCATCAATTCTTACATTTGCACTTTCTACTATTTTGTTAGATGATTTGATTAGACATTTAAATGCTTTGCTTCTAGAAGAATATCCTAGAAATGTTCCTTCTTCACTTTTCTGATCAAACTTGCCATTTCTATCATCTTTATGAACATAGCATTTGCTTCCAAAGATCTTAAAATAACTTACATTAGGTTTCTTGCCATACCAGATTTCATAAGGTGTCTTCAAAGTACCTTTCTTCAATTGAACTCGGTTCAAGGTGTAAACAGCTGTGCTTATTGCTTCTCTCCAAAATGTTTGTGGAACCTTCTTCTCAATCATTAGTGTTCTAGCACAATCCACAATAGATCCGTTTCTTCTTTCAGCTATTCCATTCTGTTGTGGAGTCCTCGGTGCAGAGACTTGTCTTCTAATACCATGATCATTGCAAAATAGGTTGAACTCATCAAATGTGAACTCTCCTCCTCTATCTGATCTAAGACATTTCAGTTGTCTTCTTGTTTCATTTTCAACTCTAGCCTTGTACCACTTAAACATTTGAAAAGCTTCTGATTTTTCTTTTAAAAACATTATTGACATCATCCTTGAATAATCATCCACAAATAATATGAAATACTTATCACCATAATAACTTTGAACTTTCATAGGACCACAAAGATCAATGTGTACAAGATCTAAAATTCCCTTAGAAGTGTAGGACTTACTTGTAAAGTTGGATCTTGTCATCTTGCCCATTTGGCATCCTCGACACATAGCATTCTCAGGTTTTTCAAGACTCGGTAGATCTCTTACTCTGTACTTCTTACTTATTTTGATCAGATTATCAAAATTAACATGACAAAACCTTTTATGCCATAACTAGGTGTTATCAATCTTTGCATGCAAACACTTGTTGTGAGTTGAGTCAAGGTGAAATGTATTATCTTTTGTTTGTGTCCTGGTAGTAGCTAACTTTCCATTCTTGTCATGAACTTTGACAATTCTTTTCTAAAATTCTATTCGATAACCTGTGTTGTTTAGCTGTGCTACACTCAACAAATTATATTTCAAACCTTCAACCCAATAAACATCATTGCATCTTGCTTTATCAAGAAGTGTTATGGATCCTTTACCTCTTACCAGACATGGTGCATCATTACCAAATCTAACATAGCCTCCATCATAATCTTCTAACATAACAAACTTGTGTTTATCTCCTGTCATATGATGTGAGCATCCACTATCTATAATCCAAGAATCATTAGTGTTTATGTGAGATATTAGGGCTTTTTCTTCATACCTTTCTTCATCTGATCCATCCTTGATAGCCACATAAACAACCTCCTCTGTATTAGTCTCATCTGATTTATCATCTTCAGATTCCTCATCAGCAATTAAGCAGGTCTTTCTGTCTCTTCTTCTGAAGTCTCGGTGACCTCTATAATGATTATCTTTATGTCTGTCATCTCGGTAATCTCTCTTTTCAGTCAAATCTTTGTCAGGACAGTTAGAAGCCATATGTCCAATCTTATCACAATTGAAACATTTCAAGGGTAGTTTTCCCTTATACTTACCTTTGCCTCTTGGTAACCTTTTGGCCAATAATGCTTCAAACTCTTCTTGCTTTCTGATTTCTTCATACAGTTTGTGTACCTCCTCCATGTTCTTATGAAATCTTTCACTTGCTCCACTATGATCTCCTTCAGAGTACTTTTACTTTCTTTCATTGTAATCATTAGATTCATTCAGATGAAAAGAACTAAATGCAGATTCAACTTTATTTACCGATGACCCACTGTTGTCAAAATTACTTAACTCAAATGCATGTAGCTTACCAATAGTAGCATGTAAGGAAACTGACATATTAGGTACAAATCTCAATTCATTGATTGCAGAGACTCGGATTGCATAGGCAGGTAGAAGGGTTTTTAACAACTTACTTGTCACATCCTTTTCTTCAATAGTTCCTCCCGCTCCTTTGATTTGATTTACAATCTCCTTTAGTCTTGTATTGTACTGGGTTATGTTCTCACCTTCATTCATCCTCATAGATTCAAGTTGTCCTCTTAGACTATCAAATTTTGCTCTTTGAACATGTTCATCTCCTCCATATACAGATATGAGCTTAGTCCACATAGCCTTCACATCATTGCAGCCTTCTAGATCATTAAACTCAGAATCGGTCAATGCAGATGTTATTTCAATCATTGCTTGAGTGTGTTCTTGCTTTGCCTTTATCTCTTCCATAGTCAATGGATAGGTGCTCGGTGCAACAAAATCATTCTCCAGATAGTATATAGCATATTCTCCAACTCCTGATAGATGTAGCTTCATCCTTTTCTGCCATGTAGAGAAACTTGACTTATTCAGCTTAGGTGCATCCCTCTTATACATCTTTGGATCTTTAACTCAATTTCCTTTAAACTTTCCTTTCGGAGTCCGAAGCTTTGATACCAATTGATAGTTCTGATACTTAATATAGGTACAGATCTGATAGCCAACAAGATGAGAGGGGGGGGGGTGAATCATACAAACTTAATCATTAATTGAAACATTAGATTCAACCTTGGTAACATATATCAGTCATAGAATAAAAACTGTCAAACATGCAAACTCAAAAGCATATGAGCAATATAAACCTCATAACACTAGATTTAATGTGGAAACCCAAATAGGGAAAAACCACTGTGGGATTTCAGACCCACTAAGAAATATACTCTTCTAGAGTATGCTCGGTTAAAAGCCAATCCTATTAAAGATTACAAAACACATTGCTAGATGTGACCCGGTTAAGGGATTTCCCTCAGATCTGTTAGGATCTTCACTTTGTTAGAAGTGACCTTGTCAAAGGATTTCAAACACTCATTTAGAATGTCACCTTGTTAGAGGATTTACTTATAAGACTGTTAAGTCCACTCAGTTAAGAGATTTCCTGTTACTTTCACAAGCTAACAATAATACAATCTATCTGCAACTTTACATCTAAAATGCTAAAGCAGATTCTTATTTGTTCAACACAATCTAGACATAGAACTATTCTGGTCTATCTGTTGGGCATCAATACTTTGTTATTCCAACAGGTTTTCAAGCTTCTGTGCTCAATGATCACTATGTAGCATCCCTATTCATACACTTGCCCGCATCCATTGTTTATCAACAGTTTCCTATTTATAAACAATCATCTAACTGCTTAATCTCCTTGATCACATTTCCCATGATCAATCATAGCCATCAGATCTTCAATCTTGTCCAGGTTCATTGTATCTTACGATCTGAAAAATGTTTTACCCTGCCTCGGAACTTGCACAATCATCTTGGAACTTGTGTTAGGGTAATGCGGTTCAATCTGAGCTATAGATCTTCTTGCCGACTTTCCATTGCCTTAGATTTGTTAACAAACTTCTTCCACGGCTTGCCAATCATTGATCCGCTCCAGCTCATCAACTTCTTTCATTAAATATCACATGTAACCATTTAATGCATTATGTTATAGCTCGGTTACAACTCGATGAATACTAAACTTTACTCGGTAGACATTCTGTCTTCATTAACCTACTGCAATAACCTTAGGGTTTACCGACTAGGTTCTTTGGTTGATAACATAGTGTAGTATTAACCTTTACATTTTACAACATATGTATGATGTTAAAACAATCTAAAACATCAAGATCTCATCATTGTCTGACTCGGTAGAGCTGCCCATTGAATAACTTATCCCTTTATTCATCATATTCTTTCTTGTGTCTTTACCAACTTCTTTATAATCTTCATATCATATTTCTTAAGATATGGCAACATCATACTGAATTAGAAAATCAATTTCTTGACATCAATGACAAAATAATAATATCAAGACAGTAAAACAGCTTTAATCAGTTATGTCCATAATCATCAACAACCTTCTCAATATCCTTGTTATATTGCCAACAAAAAATACCAGAGGCCTTAAATAGTCCATTGAGCATAGATTCAAGGTGCGAAAGAGATAACAAATTTTTTTCCCTCGCAACCTATGAGACGTTAAAATTCTACCATTCTAGAAAGAATAGCCTGTGCATGTGTACTTTATGAGAAAACTAAAAAAATATTTATAAATATTTACAAGAAACCTGAAAATGACCCTAAGCACATGCTTTGAGGTGAATACCATCAATGGCAATAGGGAGGGCTTCACTATTCATCCTTGTGAATGGAAATAATTTGCCTCCTTGCAACCTGCAATCACATAAGGACCACTCCATATTGCATCAAACTTTGAGTGTCTTCCTATATTTTCTCTATCAACATCTCACTTCAGGACAAGGTCTCCAACTTTGAAGGTCCTAAAAGTAGCCTTCTTGTCAAAATATCTCTTCACTTGTCCTTGATGGACATTTGGGGTTTGCATACCTCTCTCTCTAACCTCCTTCAACCTAGTTAGCTTTGCATATCTTACTAACATGGCATTATTTTCTAGGAGCTCTAGCTGATGTGCTAAATCAAGAGCAAGTATCTCAAGAGATAAGGGAAGCCTTGCTTCCCTCCCACATACCAACATGAAGGGTGAGTTACCTAATGCTATTTTTGGAGTGATTCTATCAACCCATAGGGTTGTTCCCAACTTTAGGTTCCAAGACCTTTGATTATCATCAAGAGTCTTTTTGATGATCCTAATGAGATTTTTGTTGGAGGATTCAGCTAGGCTGTTCCCTTGAGGGTAATAATTTGATGATGTCTTGAAGAGTACGTCATTTTGGAAGACCCATAAGCTAATCTAAAATCTGACAAAGGCCTTTGCATTATCTGATATGATTGTGGAAGGAGCTTCAAAACTAGTTGCAATCCCCTCAAGGAATTGAACTACTGAATTCTCGGTTGCATCCTTTAGAGTAACTATCTTTTTCCACCTGGTAAAGTAGTCCATGGTAGCCAAAATCCACTTGTGGCCTGAAATTGACAATGGATTGATGGGACCAATGAATTCAATGCCCCATTATGCAAAGGGTTGATCAGTTGAAGTGGGATGAAGAGGAAGAGTAACCAACCTTTGCTTGCCTGCAAAGAGTGCACACTCTTTGCATTGCCTAATCCACTTGTGAGAATCACCAAATAAAGATGGCCAATAATAATCTGCCCTAATAATATTCATGGATATAGTTCTAGCTGTGAAATGACCACCTAAAAGGCCATTATGAAATTCTTCTAGGAGCTTATTGGTCTGATCCTCCTTTATGCATCTTAGTAGGACACCATTTAGGTCTCTTTTAAATAAAATGCCATCCACTAAAGCATATGGGATGGAATGAAGTCTGAGATTCCTTCTTTTGGTTCTATCAGAGTGAGGAGGATAACTAACATCCCTTAGGAAAGCAGACATATCCTCAAACCAACCAATTTGTGCATTTTACTGAGTGTCAAGTTCTTCTTCTTCTTGCAACAAGAGGGAGACCTCTGGATCTTTTCCAAACGTTGAAATAAACTTCTCAGAGAGTCCTATACTTGTTATGAGCCTAGTTATCCCGATTTTAAGGTTATATTCCATGACCTTGGTGATCCATCTGCCCCTCTTATCACCTATATCCCTATTTAGAAGGAATTCCTTCATGCCGACATGTGGGAATAAGAGCTGAATCTAGTTATTTGAGAGCACGTGTCTAAATTTTTTTAATGCTCTCACAACTATGATGACCCGCTTCTCCACATAACTATACTTGAGCTCATAATATTTCAGGTCCTCACTAAAAAAAGAAATGGTCCACTCCAACCCATCTTGATTTAACTATGTTAAGACAATAGATATACTTTCTTCTTCTCCCAAAGTGTAGAGGATGAAGTCTTTCTCATAGTTAGGATTGACCAAGGTAGTGTTGATGACTGTTTTGACACACTCACCAATAGTCAGGTAGTTTATGCAAACACTCACCACCTCTCCTGAAAAGTAATGAGTCCGGAAGAACTCACTACTCCAAGGTCTCTATAATCGGGTCTCGACGGTGATGGGCAACTCAATGGTTGATGTGGTTATACCTGTAAAGGGGCATGCTGGTTAGAACTAAATCTCGCTGGTCATGGATAACTGCACTTCATCTCTTTTTTTATTTTTATGGTTTAAGATTCTCTGGGAAATAAAATGCGAAGCGTAAAGGGAAATAAGAAAATAACAATAAAGACCAATATAATGACAACTTAATGAACTACTCAATTAGTTCCTTGCAATCCAAGCATTTATCAAATATTATCCAAATTAGCATTCAACAATGGACCTCCTGAAAACCTGCAAAATCATCAATTTCACAAGTCTATGGAAATAAAATCATCAACAATATGGCCTATCACAATGATTCTCATACACCACTAACGTGCGCAATATGATTCATAAAGTGATGGACAAAAAAGATTAAACCACATTGCTAACTCCAAATAATAGACATTACCAGATTACTCAGAACAATTTGGTAGAATATGAATGTAGATCAGGCAATCTACAAGCTACTTTTTATATTAATCCCTATGAATGTATAACAAAAATAACTCAAACTTCCTAATCAATCTCAAAAATATTCTAAAAAAATCTCTAAGTAGGCCACAAATCATCAATTTGGGACCCTTAAAAATGAATTTAACTTCTCAATTTATAGAAGTTCTTTACCCTAATATCTAGGAAATAACCCTATCCTAAATTAAGAACTGAAACTAGTAGTCATAGTTAACTTGCAAGTTTCTGCCTTGACACTCCACTTAACAACTACAAATTGGGGATTGCATGAGCACTACGAAGACCCTGCTAGGTGAGCCACGTTTTTGTAATCATGTAGAATTTCTCTCAAAATTGGAACTTGAGTAGGAGCTGCAACTCAAAATACAAAATTAAAGCTTTGCCTTATTTCTTGGTAAAAGCTTTATAATGTTCAATTATACATGCAGCTGCTTGGACTGGAGGATTAGCTACATGCTTAATTCTAAATTTATACTTCTTCAAAACCTCATTCACATGTGTTCCCTGTTCCTCTAACTCCTTCACCATGTCTGCCACCTCCTAACATTCAGTAATCAAATATGTGTATCTGTCCATAAGGGCGATATCAAATTGGGTCGCGGGTCCTAGGTGTTGTGCCTCATATGCATCCCACTGATTCAAAACTTTTTTCTGGTCCATTATTCATATATTAGTTATTCTGAGGCCAAAAGGTCCTAGCATATTCATTACAAAACTCTCATATGGAAAAATTTCCTTGAGGAGAGGGTCCCGAATCACAGTCATATCCTTGATATACTGCTGAAACATTTCAATCTTCAGCTCCAAAATTTATACATAGGACTGTAAGTTTTTATAGCTGTCACCTCCAAAGAGGTCTTCTTTTATTACCATCTCTTCTCCTAGCCGCAATATCCTTTTCAAAACTCAGAACTATTTATTGAAAGTGTTTGCCTTCTGCTCCCATTGTGTGGAACAGGTTGCCAAAGCTCCACCTGCCTGTACCGCCTTACGGTATATTTCTACTATATTTTGCAAGAACAACCTAATCTTAGCCGCATTTACCTGGGTCCAGGATTTGGCGACAACAACCACTCGTCTCACCTCTACTAGTGCCTTTACTTCTCCCTCTGGAAGTGATGAGGTTGAAGGTAGGTCATCAACTCTATAAGAGTCTAGAGGTTTACTCATTTCGATCAGGAGTTGTTTATATTGCCCAAGTTGCACCTTAAGCTCCATATTTGAGGTGTGCTCCTTTTCAACGTGCCCTCTGACAACACTTGTGGCTAGCTCCAAAGTATCTAGCTCTCCCTATTTGGTTTGATTACCCAAATTTATCTGGGATATTTGATACTTGGGAGAAACCTATCCTTCAACTTCGTGTGGAATTGCCACATCTGCAATCACCTCACCGAAATTTATTTTTGACAAATGATGGATGGTTTTTAGCTTTTTATCCTTTGGTGGTTCCTTAGTGATTACTTGTTGTAGAGTGACCTGTGCGAGTTTCGCTTTTCTCTTTTTCTTCCTGAAGGTAAATTCCTACCATTGTGGTATATCTACATCTTTATCACCCTGATGTGACACTGTATCTGCAGTTATGACATGAATCTCTACCTGCTCCTTTGCTTCCATTTTCCCAGGGTCTTGAGGTGGTATAACTTGACGAGCTAAATTGGCTTGGAGAGTTTGTTGTTTGTGCAACTCGCCTAGTTTTCCACTGACCTCATTGTTGAATTCCTTTTCTTCATCACCTAGATCTGTTTCCCCTTGCCTGACTGCTATATCCTTAAGAAGGTCCTCTTGATCTTGAAGAGTTAGAATCAATCTCTCATTCAATATGTCTTCTACCTCATCCCTTTCTTGTTTGCCTTCTAGCAGTTGTTGTTGCTCAAGATCCTCTTCTTCCTGATCGGAATCAGACTCGATGTTTTTAACTTTCATTCCTTCAGTGGTAGATGTGAAGCCTTGCACTCTGGGCTGCCCTGCGGATATATTGACTAATGGTGGTGTAGGAGTAGTGGTGCCTGGAGCGTTTGTGGCATCTGTTGAAGGTGGGTGAGTGGGTATCTCCTCAGTAGCTTCTACATTCTCTTCTTGTTCTTGGGTACCCTCTCCTTCAGTGCTCCCTATAGCCATCCTTGGTGGAAGATTTTTGGCCAGTGGTACCGCTACTAATCCATCGGTCACTCCCAGGTCTGTAGCCTTTTTCAACAGTTCAGACTCCCTCATCTTCTCTTGGAGTTTCTTCAATAAGTCCTCAGTGCTCTTTTGAGGCTTGTCTTCTTCACCTGGGTCGGTGGACATATTTTTCCTCAAGGCTGACCTTGTCTTTCGAGCGTACTCCTTATGGCCTCTTGACTGAGGTACCCCTAAAGTGGATTCCTTTTGTTTTGTCTTTGAGACGTTGGGCCTTACCCTTTGGCGTAACCGTTGTTTAGTCCTATTGATGACCACCTGGGAGACCTTCTCCATATTTGTATCTTTGCTTGTAGACCATTTTACTGGGGAGAGGGGCCTCTTATCTATCCCTGATTCCCTATAAAATGGATCAAGTAACTCTCCATCATCCCTCAGGTCTTTAGGGAGGTTAGTCTCAATCCCGAAATCTCTTACCTATGGCACAGATAATCTGTTATAGCTCTTCTCCCTAACCTCAAAACTATCTTGTAGGTTGGCCCATAATTCCTCCAAGATAGGCCTATGCCCCTCATATTCCTTCAGCATAGCTTGTTTAATTTTCCCGTAGGGATCATAGAAATCCCAAGCATGGTCATACTTCTTCAAGTTCAAATCTTGGAGTTCTTGTTCTGCTAAATTCACCACTTGTATTTTAGAACATGCAAAGTATCCAATGGATACCGAGAAATCGATACCCATTTTATGTTTTGAGGACAACAGTGACTGGAGGGCCACAAGCTGCCTCACATACTCCAACAAAATTATCCTATCATTACAGTTCTAGGGCAGGAGCATTGGGTTGCCTATGAATCCGCTAACCCTGATGTAAGTAGAGTGTGGGTTTTGGATAAACCAACATGCCCACTCTCGGATGATAGCCATGGCCTCCGGGCTAACCCGATATCCTGCATCTCCTGTCAATTTGATTATTATCATAAAAATGAAAGCATCATTAACTCTCTTGAAGTGAGTCTTGGAATTGGCTAGAGTGAGTTGAGGATGATACCTCCATATTTTCTTCTATCCTTCCTCCTCTCCTAATTGACCTTCTACCTGCAGCTCTGGAAACTTTCCAACCCTAGCAGCTACCCAGATGACATATGAAGTGAAAAACAACTTTTGGGTATGCTAAACTTCCTTCATCTATTTGCAGATATTATCAGAGAGGATCTGTGGCCAGTCAAAGTATTGTTTCCCTATTAAAATGGTGGTCATGAATTGGAACATGCACAAATGAAAATGCTTACAATCTGGCTTGCCAAAGGCCCTTCTAAGCATAATGATTAAATCTCTTTGAGGCTCTTTGAAATCTTCCCTCAAGATCTCCATTGCCTTGAGACCTATCTTTCTTTCTTCTTCTAGCCAGTTTGTATTCATGTGCATCTTACTGACTGACATTTTGTCATTAAAGCCTCTTTTTTAGTTAATAGAAATACCTCCTCCCTAGTTGGGATTCCAAAGATGAACCCTAGCATATCTAGAGACAAGTCTATGACCGTCTTTCCTTGTGCATCTATGCACTTTCTAGTTTCCGGGTTATAGAATGGGGCAATGGCCATTATGAACTCTGGTGCCTGTAACGACTGTGGGAAGATAGTAGCCTCAACTAGGCTGAATCTCTTGATTCTCTTGTGGAGGGCCTCCAAACTAGGGTTGCCCAATTGAGTATTGATATCTTCAATTTCTATGTGGCCTATTTCAGTATCTGTGACCCATCTGACTTGGTCTTCCAGCTTTGAAACATAGACCTTTCCTTGATAATGATACTTCATGGTGGTTGGGAGTCTATCAATTTCTTTGCCTCTTTTGCTAGAGGATGAGTCCATCTAACCACTCGAACCTACATGGAAAACACAAATCTTCAGTCTTCAATATTAGGGAAAAACTTTGATTTACTTCGGGACTTCGGGGTCCCGAGGTCTCGGGCTAGGCACAAGTGGAGAAGGCTTGGAACTCTAGGGTTTCGAGGTTAGGTGTATGAAAAAGTCACCTAAAACTCCGGGGATCCAGGGTTCCGGGGTCATGGAATGGGAAGGCCCGGAACTCTGGGGATCCGGGGTCATGGAATGGGAAGGCCCAAAACTTTGGGGATCCGGGGTCATGAAATGGAAAAACCTGGAACTCCGGGGATCTGGGGTTCTGGGGTCATGGATTGGAAAGACTCAGAACTCTAGGAATTTGGGGTTCCGGGGTCATGGAATGGCCAACCAACCATAACTCCAGGGTTCCGGGCGCAAACACTAGGGCACAAAACGAAAAAATAAAGGCATGTGAAAACAAAGGGAAAGAAAAACAAACAAACAAAAAAGAAAACTAAACTAGAAACCACAAGAAAGGCAAGAAAATTCACCAACCTGGTGAATCAAAATTCCCAAAAACGCCAAGGAAAGCTTGGAGGTCCGAAAGTTCGCGACTTGGAGCTAGGAAAGAGGAGCTCTGAATGCACAAATGAACTTTAAAAAGTCCATCAACCCTATTTATAGCTCATCACAAACCTATCCGCACAAAACCTTAAACATGACCTCGGGACTCCGAGGTCCCGATGTTCCGAGCTCAAAATAAAACACCCTACCATGGAACTCTGAGGGTCCGGGGTTCTGAAGCAGGTAAGCAAAGATGACCTCGGGACTCCAGGACTCTGGAGTACGGAGGTCAAAAACAAAAAGGGGACCTCGGGATTCTAGGAATCTGGAGTTCTGAGGTAAAAACAAAAAAGGGGCCCACATTTCGACTCAAGGAGACTAATGGGGAAATAGATATGCTAGGCATAACAAATGGCGACTATCTGGGAAAAATGACTATAGACAATTTAGAACTTCAGAACCTCTGGTTAACCCGACACCTAAGGCTATTATCATTCAAAAGGATGTATAAGAGTAAAAGATGAGTGAAGCAATGAAAAGACAACCAAGAAGATAAATAAACATGATTAACTCTTAGGTGTGTGCATATGATTTGTTACTCCATCATTTCAACAATGTAGATAATCAGAGGAAACTAGGCACGAGCTACATAGGTGAAGTCATTAACCGTGTTTCATGCAAGGTTATCCTGAGCATAGCTCTACTACCAGGTAGGCATCTATAGCCCTGACAAAGATACCTCTGGTTCCCATCAAACAGTGCTCCACTGCTAGCCAGGCGTCCATAGCCTCGGTGGAGATTACTAGAAACACCCATTTGAGTTGCTTAAGAGGATTATTTCTTTTTTTTTTCTCTCTTTTTTTTAAAAACATTACAAGATATAGAGAATGACTTCTTTCTTCAATAACATTTCAAGCAACTTTCAAACATTGAAGTTTGATAACTGGGTTGGGAGCCACGGTGGATAACATGAAACGCCTTGACTTCGGATTTTTCACTTGAAAACCAGTTTATCTGATATCTCATAAAACTTTCTGATGTATCTTAATGTGATGTTAGTGTTGATTTTATCAAGCTAGCCTTTTCCAATTGAAAGTCAAAACTCACATCATATTTAAACGATTATATACCACTTTGAACGAGTATAGACAAAAGTTTGAAACTTAACCAAATGACAATGAAGTCGTAAATAGCAGAGAGTCAAAGTCTCTCAGAATTAGGCAAGATGTCATGCAAAGGATACCTATTTCCTTTTAGAATCTTTGAGAATAAAATATGTATACCCCGACTCAACAAACAAAAGAACAAACAAGCAAAAAACAAAAACAAAAGGGAAAACACACAACAAGGCCCAAAAACACGAAGCACAACCAAAAAGAAAATAACTAACTACTATATACAACAAGTCAAGCTTCATTGAGGATTTAATCAAAGTAGTGCTTGAGGAACTGACCATTGACGAGAAATGGTACCAGTTCTCCAGTCAAAGAGCTTAACCTAAAAGTGTTCTCGCCTAGAATTTCAGCTATTTGGTAAGGACCTAACCACAACCTTTCAAACTTGTGATGATCACCTTTCTTTTCCTTGGCCTTGTCCCATAACAGTACTAGGTCAGAGATTTGAAAAGCTTTCACCTTGGCCCTTTTATCAAACCATCTCTTAACAACGGCTTGGTGCTTGGCAAAGTGTTGTAGCGTATTAATCCTTTTTTCATGAAGTCTTAATAAATTTAAGAGGCGAACCTCTACCTGATCCTCAATGTCAAGTTCTTTCATTAATTGGAGGACTGGTATTTGCAAGTTGATTGGGAAAATAGGGGTTTGGCCATAGACAAGGTAATATGGAGAAGTTCCCAAGGTGGCTTTTACTCTGGTTCGATCAGCCCATAAGGCGTATCTCAATTGATTATACCAATCCTTGGGGTTTTTCTCAAGTAGCTTCTTGATGACATCTAGGATGTTCTTGTTCGTGGATTCAACTACTCCATTACCTTGTGGGTAATAGTTAGATGAAAATTTTAATATCACTTTATATTCATATGACCATTGCATCAACTGTGCAGAAGTAAAAGCAGAACCATTATCACATACCAGAGCGAATGACATACCAAACCTGGTGACGATATGCTCTTCAATAAATTTCAAGACCACCTCAGCAGTAGCATTTCAGCATGCAATGGCTTCTGTCTACCGGGTACAATAATCTATTGCTGTAAGAATAAACTTATGTCCTGCAGAGGAGTTAGGGTTAATAACACCTACGAAATCCAGTGCCCATTGAGCAAAAGGTCTTACCTCGACCACTGGTTGGAGAGGCATAGTGAGATTTCTTTCTCTGGAGGTTGTAGTTTGGCATGTATGGCAATGTCAAAAATGCTCATGAGTATCCTTAAATATGCTAGGCCAATAATATCCAGCCTTCAAGATTTGATGTGCAGTGCCATCTGCTGACCCATGACCTGTACCATATTTCCTGTGAAATTAATCAATCATATTATGGGATTCTTGATGATCAAGGCACCGAAGGTAGATACCCTCATAATTTTTTCTATAGAGTGCCAAATCCTTGATCATATAATTAGCACTTTTGAGCCTTAATGCTCATCTTTGCATGGTTGTCAATCCCTCAGGACACCTATTATTCAACAATATAAACACCAAATCTGTGTACCAAGGGTCCTGAGTGAATGACTTCAACGTATACTGTTGGCACTAGATTTGAGGGATGACGGTCACCATGGCATGAGACAATCCTTGCCTTCAGACCAACTTCATTGGATGCATCTCTAAGTCAAATTATTGCAACATTGCCATCCATTTCCCTTGATGTTCTCCCAGTTCGGACTACATGAGTAGTGACTTCACTGCTTGGTCAGGAACAATCGCATAAATTTTACTCCTCAGGATGTAATGTCTAAACTTTTTGACTGCTCTTACCAATGCAAAGGCCTATTTTTGAAGAGCAGAATATCCAACCTCAACACTTTTGGAAGGAGAGCTCATAAATGCAATAGGCTTCTCATCCCCTGCTTGCCTCTGCATCAAAACAACCACTCCTGAGTGTAGTGAAGCAAAATAATATATGTAAAACGACAATGTGTAATTAAGGCTAGTTAGTATAGGAGTTTTGGCGATGGATTTCTTGATCTGGATGAAAGCCTCTTTTTCTTTATTTGTCCATTTGACCTTAGCATCCTTCTTCATCATTTCATTCAATGGCTTAACTATTTCCGCAAACCTAGTAATACACTTTCTAACAAAATTAATCTTCCCAAAGAAAGGTCTCATCTCCTTTTTACTGTCGGGCATTTGTAACTTCAATAATGCTTCTACCTGATTTGGGTCTATAGAAATCCCCCTTTCAGAGATTACCTGGCCAAGTAGATTTCCTTCAACCACTCCAAACACACATTTTTTGGGGTTAAGGGAAATCCCATATCTCCAACATCTCTATAATACCTTTTCGAGGTGGTCTTCTTTGACCTTGGAAAATATCATCGAATCATCCATATAAATAATAATGCATTTTCCAATCAGTTCTTTGAAGGCTGTATCCATCGCTCACTGGAAGGTTGCCCCAACATTAATCAACTCGAATGGCATTATTTTGTATGCATACGTTCCCCACTTCATTGTAAACACGGTCTTCATATGATCTTCATAGTTTACCAATACCTGGTTATATCCCGAATAACCATCTAAAAATGACATCATTTGCGAACCATTCACTATTTGTAGTACTTCATCCAAAGAAGGGAGCGGGTAATTATCTTTCTCAGAGGCTTTGTTGAGATTGCGAAAATCCATGTAAAGCCATATTTCTCCATTCTTTTTCTGGACTGGTACCAAATTAGCAACCCAAGTAGAATGTCGTATCGGAAAAATAATCTTAGCGGAAAGTAACTTTTGTACTTCCTTGAAAATCAAGGGTTCTATTAGTGCATTAACCAGACGTTGCTTTTGCCAGAACGACTTTATGTTAGGTTTTAGGGGTATCACATGGGTGATAATCATTGTATCAAATATCTTTAAATCTTCATACCCCCATGCTATTACATCAATGAACTCTTTCAAGATCTGTATTAGTTTTTCTCTTTCATTTTGAGTGCAAATCTTCCCAATATAGACAATTCTCTCTTGTCCTTCCGAACCAATATTATGGGGCTCGTATTTTTCGGCATTTGAATCTGTTGTTAGTCTCTCTTTTACTCTAGGGTCTGAATCAAAAAGTCTCTCCAGGGTGACCATCCCTTTAGGAATAACGTTAGTTTGTAAATCCAAAATATCCACATTACCTTCATTGTTAAGATCATCCGATTTGTCTTCCTCATCAAAAATTTGATCTTCGAAAGCCCCTGAATTGGAAAGAAAGGCTAGAATGTGGGCATCATCTCGGAAGACTTGGAAGTGTTTTATATTATCGGGTACAACAGGTATAGAGATTAATTCCACTGAGAAATTCTTTAAAGGGGATTGGCTTACTAGTTCTAATGTACTAGCGGCTACGGCCAGCGCATCAGGTATTTTGTTGACCTTCCTGGATACCAGTTGAATATCGAAAGCATCAAAATCCTCAATCAAATCCCACACTCTATTTTGATATGCTGCTAACCTCTTATCATGGCACACATATTGGCTTCGCACTTGTTTAACCACTAACTCATAATCTCCTTGTACTTTCAAACACTTTGCCCCCTTCTTATGAGAAAAAAGTAATCCTTTAATCAAGGCCTCGTACTCCGTCATGTTATTATTATAGGGGAATTGGAGTCGGTAAGAAGCTAAAAGGGTTTTCCCTTTTGGGTTGGTTAACTCTACGCCAACTCCACTGCCTTGCTTGGATCTTGACCCATCAAACTTTAAAAACCATATTTCATCTTTTAGTCTCTTCACATTTTTCACCTTTGGGTCAATGATTAGGTTAGCGTCCGAAGGGGATTGCTGCTTCTTAAACTCGAGACCTTGTGATAATTGAGGTTGTTCAATTTCTGGTTGCATAAACACTTTAGTAGTGTTAGGAACAACCTGTTCCGATTGAGGTTGAAGTTTAGATTGTGTTTCTTCTTTCTTTGGCTCAAGAGGGATATCTTCCTCTTTGTTTTTAACAATCTTGACTACAAGAATCTCCTGGCTGTATTCTTTAGGTAAGGTAGTCTTGTCTATAGGGTCAACTATCTGGGGCTCTAATTTTTCACAAGTTAAACCTTGACCTTCCTCCATATTGGTGGTATGATCATTCTCTAAGTATGGAACTGAACTCATCAACTTCATAATCTCATTCTGACATGGGATACATGAAACTTTTGAGTGCTCCTCATGGTGTATCTGACACCACTTCGGAAGCAACAACTCTTGTATCTTCATAGTGTTTCCCAATAAACAAATTCCTTGTTGTGCTACTATAGTGAACTCTTTGACCCGCCTTCTATATGCGGTCTTGTCAACTTGAAATAGTTGAAGAGGAGCTGGTGCGAAGGAAGTAAGAATCTCATTGACCCTATAAAATCCCGGGCTTACTTTAGCAAATGCCACTTCATTGAGAGCACCATAATCCATGACTAATTTCTTCAATTTAGGCTCACTATCAATTCATATCTAGTTGCTTACCCCCTTCCATGGGAGCCATAAGTATGTAAAACAAGTTGAGAAATATCCTCCCAACATCTTGGACCAATCCCTATTGAGGAGCATCCCATATACTTCTGGAATATCCACCACTTGAATGTCAATATAACGAGATATTCGAGGATTAGCACCTAACTGGATGTATACATATTTCAAGTCTCCAATGACGTTAACCTCTATTTTGTCTAGTTGCACTATCTTACTGTTTGCACATACTAATTGAAGTCCGAGCTGCTGACATATAGAGTAGGGCATTACGTTTCCTGAAGCTCTTGAATCTACCAAACAGTTATGTAAATTCTTCCCACATATCTTCAAACTCAGTAAAAATGGTGGATTTTCTATTGCATCACTACTAATGTTGGTTTTGACTTCATTAAAATCTGCCATCTCAACCTCATTGCTCTGTGATTCTAATAGTTCCAATTTCCTAAGGAGATCCCTCTTCTGTTCAGGGCAATATCTCAATACTTCCATTAAGGACATAGTGGTGGTAGTCCTTTCCATCTCCTTAGTAATGTCAAATGATCCTTTCAGAACATAATCTTGCCCCTGAGCTTGTCTAGGGCATTTTCCTTGGAAAGCCTGAGGAGGATGAGGATTGTTGCTTGCATTAGCGTCTGGAGGTACAAACCCGCCCGTCGGTGGAGGTGGCTCTGTTAATGGAGCTTTGCCTTGACTCCTAAGATTGTAATTGTTCCTGGTTTAAAAGGCCTGAGCATCGTAGACACATGGTTCACCTTCAGCTTCAGCTTGAAATTCTCTACACAGGAAAGTATCGACAAACATGGCAGTATTAACCTTATCAGGTTCATCATTGGAACAATCTTTGGGCCGCAAGTTAGCTTGAGCAATTCTTATGATTTTCTCAAACTGAGCACAATTAACCTCAGAATGCGCAGCTATGCCATGCAACTTGCTCCAATTTGTTAGTAAATTTATATTAGCAAGGTTAATACTTTGTGTGTGGTTTGGGTTATCTCGTACGTCTGGGTGATCATGATTCACCCCACTATTATTTAGACCCGTATTCCACTGCCCATTATAAGGTTTGTTGTTGTACCATTGATTTTGGTTATGGTTATTGTAGTTTTGCTGATTATTATATGGTTGGGATTGATTATACCCTCCTGGAGGATTCATCTTTAGCTGGCTCAAGTCTGAAGTAACCTGTGAGATCATTTTCTTTAAGGTTTCTACTTCAGCGGATATATGGGATCCTTGATTCTCAGGTGTCGTAGTTGGAGGTTGGTTTGCTGAATTAATGTTGTCAAATGGTAGACTTCCGACTTGCGCTTGACCAGCATATTGTGTTTGAGTAGGGGTGGTATTGGTACCATTTTTCCAAGTCAATGCTTGAGTAGCAAACTGTTGATTCGCCTGAGGTTGGGGTGCATAGATTGGCACGAGGTTCATCATTGGGAAACGTATAGGTAGAGATGAGGGTACACTTGGGAGTTTATTGTAGTTTTCTTGGTTCACCCCTATAGGTAAATTATATCTGATCCCTCCCAGGGTTTGATTCAGCTCATGATTCATGCTAATTGCTAATGTGAAGACTTTCACCAAGGTGTCCCTTTGATCTTGAGGAACACTCTTCTTAATAAACATAGCAGTCCAAGGGTCAATAGCTCTTAGATATGAGTTGATGGCTACGTTAGGCGCTACTTGGTAAGGGGCTTGTATCCTCTTGAATGCCCTTTGGAAGCTAGTATTAAAAGTCATTAATGGCTCATTTGGCAATTTCTTAAGAGAAGCGAAGTGGTGGTATAGTGTTCCGGGGTCTACGTACACTCGGAATTGATCAATGATGGCCTTCTCCAAGAGATCCCAACCTATGATGGAGTTTGCAGGTAAGGTTAAGTACTAATTGTATTCATTCTCCCCAAGTGAATATGGGAAAAGTCTACATACTACATCTTGGTGTTCAATATGATTATGAACAACCGCATCTTTGAATGCTTCAATATGTTCATTAGCCGTTCGTCCCCCTAAATAGTAAAATTTGCTGCAAAATTTATCCGGGTTTCTAGGTAGGTCATGTATACCCCTTGGTATGGTTCCTAGTGGTGTGGTGTCTTGGTTGAAGTAGGCCATTGAAGTTGGTGATGGTGGATGTTGAGTCACAAAAGGTGCAGCAATAGGTTGAGGACTAGGAATTAGTTGATCGCCTACGTTGGGTATAGATGACTGTACTGGCGAGGCTGTTGAGGGTTGTTTCTTAGCTTTGTTCTTCTTCCTCCTAGTGGTAGACCCTAATTCAACTAAGTCGGATGGTGAAGAACCACTCCTAAGCACTCAGTGGAATCTCTCGGGAGAGAAAGATGATATACGATCTAGCTTAGTACCTCAATTTTGTGGTTGAGGAGGTGGTTGTGGATTTTCTCATGGGTTCACTTGAGGATTGAGTTGTCTTTGTGCCTTTGCTTCTATACGTATAGCCTTTTATCTCTTGTTGTCTAAGACTTGTCGTGTTTGTAACCAATCATTGTAATTTATTGTACTGTCCCAAGCAAAGTCGTATAGTTGGGTAAGAATGTCATCTTGCTCGTTGTTGAAATTAGGTTGGGTAAAGGGCATCAATCCGTCTCCTGGGAGTACCATATGTGGTTTACTAATGAGGGGATTAGTCTTGGCCCTCCTTCTAGTGCCAGTTTATGTTGACGAATGTTTTGACACACTCACCAACAGTCAGGTAGTTTATGCAAACACTCACCACCTCTCCTGAAAAATAACGAGTCTGGAAGAACTCACTACTCCAAGGTCTCTATAATCGGGTCTCGATGGTGATGGGAAACTCAATGGTTGATGTGGTTATACCTGTAAAGGGGCCTGCTGGTTAGAACTAAATCTCACTGGTCATGGATAACTACACTTTGTCTCTTTTTGTATTTTTATGGTTTAAGATTCTCTGGGAAATAAAATGTGAAGTGTAAAGGGGAACAAGAAAATAGCAATAAAGACCAATATAATGATAACTTAATGAACTACTCGATTAGTTCCCTACAATCCAAGCAATTGTCAAATATTATCCAAATTAGCATTCAACAACGGACCTCCAAAAAACCTACAAAATCATCAATTTCACAAGTCTATGGAAATAAAATCATCAACAATATGGCCTATCACAATGAATTTGATACACCACTGACGTGCACAATATGATTCATAAAGTGATAGACAAAAAAGATTAAACCACGTTGCTAAATCCAAATAATAGATGTTACCAGATTACACAGAACAATTTGGTAGAATATGAATGTAAATCAGGCAATCTACAAGCTGCTTTTCATATTAATCCCCATGAATGTATAATAGAAATAACTCAAACTTCTTAATCAATTTGCAAAATATTCTAAAAAAAATCTCTAAGTAGGCCACAAATCATCAATTTGGGACCCTTAAAAACGAATCTAACTTCTCAATTTATAGAAGTTCTTTACCCTACTATCTAGGAAATAACAACTACACTTAACAACTACACTCCACTTAACAACTACAAACTGGGGATTGCATGAGCACTACAAAGACCTTGGTAGGTGAGCCACATTTTCATAATCATGCATAATTTCTCTTGAAATAGGAACTTGAGTAGGAGCTATAGCTCAAAACACAAAATGAAAGCTTTGCCTTATTTCTTGGTAAAAGCTTTATAATTTTCAATTATACATGCAACTGCTTGGACTGGAGGATTAGCTACATGCTTAATTATAAATTTATACTTCTTCAAAACCTCATCCGCATGTGTTCCCTATTCCTCTAACTCCTTCACCATGTCCACCACCTCCTGACATTGAGTAATTAGATAAGTGTATCTGTCCATAAGGACGACATCAAATTGGGCCACCGGTCCTAGGTGTTGTGCCTCATATGCATCCCACTGATTCAAAACTTGTTGCTGGTCCATTATTCCCATATCAGTTATTCTGAGGCCAAAAGGTCCTAGCATAATTGTTATGAAACTCTCATATGACAAAATTTCCCTGAGGAGAGGGTCCCGAATCTTAGTCATATCCTTGATATATTGCTGAAACATTTCAATTTTCAGCTCCAAAATGTATACATATGACTGTAAGTTTTTATAGTTGTCGCCTCCTAAGAGGTCTTCTTTTATTACCATCTCTTCTCCTAGCTGCAATATCCTTTTTAAAACTTGGAACTGTTTATTGAAAGTGTTTGCCTTTTGCTCCCATTGTGTGAAATAGGTTGCCAAAGCTCCACCTGCCTATACCGCCTTACTGTATATTTCTACTGTATTTTGCAAGAACAACCTAATCTTAGCCGAATTTGCCTAGGTCTAGGATTTGGTGGCAGTAGTCACTCATCTCACCTCTACTAGTGCCTTTAAATCTCCCTCTGACACTGACGAGGATAAATGTAGGTCATCAGCTCTATAAGAGTCTAGAGGTTTACTCATTTTGATCAGGATCTATTTATACTGCCCAAGTTGCGCCTTAAGCTCCATATTTGAGGTGTGCTCCTTTTCAACGCGTCCTCTAACAACACTTGTGGCAAGATCCAAAGTATCTAGCTCTCCCCACTTGGTTTGCTTACCCAAATTTACCTGGGATATTTGATACTTGGGAGAAACCTATCCTTCAACTTCATGTGGAACTACCACATGTGCAATCACCTCACCAGAATCTATTTTTGACAAATGATGGATGGTTTTTAGCTTTTTATCCTTTGGTGGTTCCTCAGTGATTACTTGTTGTAGAGTGACCTTTGGGAGTTCTTCTTTTCTCTTTTTCTTCCCAAAGGTAAACTCCAGCCATTGTGGTATATCTACATCTTTATCACCCTGATGTGACACTATATCTGTAGTTATGACATGAACCTCTGCCTGCTCCTCTACTTCTATTTGCCCAGGGTCTTGAGGTGGTATAACTTGACGAGCTAAATTGGCTTGGAGAGTTTGTTGTTTGTGCAACTCTCCTAGTTTGCCACTGACCTCCTCGTTGAATACCATTTCTTCATCACCTGGCTTTGTTTCCCCTTGCCCAGCTGCTATATCCTTAACAAGGTCATCTTGATCTTGAGGAGTTAGAATCAATCTCTCATTCAATATGTCTTCTCCCTCATCCCCTTCTTGTTCGCCTTCTAGCGGACGTTGTTGCTCAAGATCCTCTTCTTCCTGATCGGAATCAGACTCGATGTTTCTAACTTTCATTCCTTCAGTGGTAGATGTGAAGCCTTGCACTCTGGGCTGCCTTGTGGATATATTGACTAATGGTGGTGTAGGAGTAGTGGTGCCTGGAGCATTTGTGGCATCTGTTGAAGGTGGGTGAGTGGGTATCTCCTCAGTAGCTTCTACATTCTCTTCTTGTTCTTGGGTACCCTCTCCTTCAGTGCTCCCTATAGCCATCCTTGGTGGAAGATTTTTGGCCAGTGGTACCGCTACTAATCCATCAGTCACTCCCAGGTGTGTAGCCTTTTTCAACAGTTCAGACTCCCTCATCTTCTCTTGGAGTTTCTTCAATAAGTCCTCAGTGCTCTTTTGAGGCTTGTCTTCTTCGCCTGGGTCGGTGGACATATTTTTCCTCAAGGCTGACCTTGTCTTTCGAGCGTACTCCTTATGGCCTCTTGACTGAGGTACCCCTGAAGTGGATTCCTTTTGTTTTGTCTTTGAGACGTTGGGCCTTACCCTTTGGCATAACCGTTGTTTAGTCCTATTGATGACCACTTGGGAGACCTTCTCCATATTTGTATCTTTGCTTGCAGACCATTTTACTGGGGAGAGGGGCCTCTTATCTATCCCTGATTCCCTATAAACTGGATCAAGTAACTCTCCATCATCCCTCATGTCTTTAGGGAGGTTAGTCTCAATCTCAAAATCTCTTACCTGTGGCACAGATAATCTATTATAGCTCTTCTCCCTAACCTCTAAACTATCTTGCAGGTTGGCCCAAAAGTCCTCCAAGATAGGCCTGTGCCCCTCATATGCCTTCGACATAGCTTGTTTAAGTTTTGCATAGGGATCATAGAACTCCCTAGCATGGTCATACTCCTTCAAGTTCAAATCTTGGAGCTCTTATTCTGCTAACTTTGCCACTTGTATTTTAGAACATGCAAAGTATCCAATGGATACTGAGAAATCGATACCTATTTTATGTTTTGATGACAACAGTGACTGGAGGCCCACAAGATGCCTCACATACTCTAGCAAGATTATCCTATCATTACAGTTCCAGGGCAGGAGCATTGGGTTACCTTTGAATCCACTAACCTTGATGTAAGTAGAGCATGGGTTTTGGATAAACTAACATGCCCACTCTCGGATCATAGCCATGGCCTCCGGGCTAACCCGATATCTTGCATCTCCTGTCAATTTGATTATTATCAGAAAAATGAAAGCATAATTAACTCTCTTGATGTGAGTCTTGGCATTGGCTAGAGTGAGTTGAGGATAATACCCCCATATCTTCTTCTGTCCTTCCTCTTCTCCCAATTGACCTTCTACTTGCAGCCCTGGAAACTTTCCAGCCCTAGCAGCTACCTAGATGACATATGAAGTGAAAAAAACTTTTGGGTATGCTGAACTTCCTTCATCTGTTTGCAGATATTGTTGGAGAGGATCTGTGGTCAATCAAAGTATTGTTTCCCTATTAAAATGGTGGTCATGAATTGGAACATCCACAGATGAAAATGCTTGCAATCCGGCTTGCCAAAGGCCCTGCTAAGCATAATGATTAAATCTCTTTGAGGCTCTTTGAAATCTTCCCTCAAGATCTCCGTTGCCTTGAGACCTGTCTTTCTTTCTTCTTCTAGCCAATTTGTATTAATGTTCCTGTTACTGGCTGACATTTTGCCATTCCATGCTTTTAAAGCCTCTTCTTCAGTTCATAGAAATACCTCCTCCTTGTTTAGGATTCGAAAGACGAACCCCAACATATCTGGAGACAAGTCTATGATCGTCTTTCCTTGTGCATTTGTGCACTTTCTAGTTTCTGGGTTATAGAATGGGGCAATGGCCATTATGACCTCTGGTGCCTGTAATGACTGTGGGAAGACAATAGCCTCAACTAGGCCGGATCTCTTGATTCTTCTGTGGAGGGCCTCCAGACTAGGTTTGTCCAATTGAGTCTTGATATCTTCAATTTCTATGTGGCCTATTTCAGTATCCGTGACCCATCTGACTTGATCTTCTAGCTTTGAAATATATACCTATCCTTGATAATGATACTTCATGGTGGTTGGGAGTCTATCAATTTCTTTTTCTCTTTTTCCAGAGGATGAGTCAATCTAACCACTCGAACCTGCAAGCAAAACACAAATCTTCAGTCTTTAATATTAGGGATAAACTTTGATTTACTTTGGGACTTCAGGGTCTCGGTGTCCCGGGCTAGGAATAAGTGGAGAAGTCTTGGAACTTTGGGGTTTCAGGGTTCCGAGGTTAGGTGTATGCAAAAGTTACTCGGAACTCCAGGGATTCGGGGTCATGGAATGGGAAGGGCTGAAACTCTAGGGATCCGGGGTTCTAGGGTCATGGAATGGGAAGGCATGAAACTTTGGGGATCCGGGGTTTCGGGGTCATGGAATGGAATGACCTAGAATTCTGGGGATTTAGGGTTCCAGGGTCATGGAATGGACAACCACCTGAAACTCTAGGGTTCCGGGTGCAAAAACTAGGGCACGCAATGAAAAAACAAAGGCACGCGAAAATGAGGGGAAAGAAAAACAAACAAACAAAAATGAAAAACTAAACTAGAAACCATAAGAAAGGCAAGAAAATTCACCAACCTGGTGAATTGAAATGCCCAAAAATGGAAAGGAAAGCTCAGAGGTCCGGAAGTTTGTGACTTGGAGCTAGGAAAGAGGAGCTCTAAATGCACAAATGAACTTTAAAAAGTCCATCAACCCTATTTATAGCTCATCACAAACTCATTCGTACAAAACCTTAAACACAACCTCGAGACTCCATGGTCCTGAGGTTTTGAGCTCAAAAGAAAACACCCTACCTCGGAACTCCGGGGATCCGGGGTTCCGAAGCAGGCAAGCAAAGACGACCTCGAGACTCCGGGACTCCAGAGTACTGAGGTCAAAAAAAAAAAGAGGACCTCAGGACTTTGGGACTACAGAGTTCTAAGGTAAAAACCAAAAAGGACCAAAAAGGAAAAAACAAAAAAGGGGCCCAGATTTCGACTCAAGGAGACTAATGGGGAAATATATATGCTAGGCATAACAGGTAGGAGCTTAAACAATGACTTGTTTGATCTGATCAAAGCCTTCCTTACCCTCCTTGCTCCATCTAAAGATCATGTCTTTCTTTAACATGGCTATGAGAGGTTTACCATAACAACCAAGTTGGGGATCAACCTTCTAACAAAATTAATCCTTCCAAGAAAGATTTCTAATCCTTTCTTATGGCTTGGGAGTGAAAGAGACACAATAGCTTCCACTTTCTCTAGATCAATGGCCATACCCTTTGCAGATATAATGTGTCCTAGAAGTTTGCCCTAATATGTGGCAAATACACACTTGTTGGGGTGTAACGAAACACCATACTCTCTGCACCTTTTGAATACTTTCTCAAGGTGAGCAAAATGGTCTAATACTTGTATGGAGTATACAGTGATATCATCAAGATACACAAGCACAAAATCTGCTAATTCTCCCTTAAAGGCCATATCCATGGCTTTTTGGAAAGTTTCACTTGCATTTGTTAGTCCAAAAGGAATCTTACAATAGACATAAGTGACCCATTTAGTGGTGAATACAGTCTTAAATTGGTCTGATTCTTGGACCAGGATTTGGTTATACCCTGACTATCCATCCAAGAATGAAAATCTTTCAGGGCCACTAGCTTTGGCTAAAATTTGTTCCATGGAAGGGAGGGAATAATGACCCTTAAGAGAGGCTCTATTGAGATCCCTAAAGTCTACACACAATATGATTTCCCCATTTTTCTTCCTAATTGGAACAAGATTAGCTACCCAAGAAGAATGCTTAATTGGAAAAATTATGCTAGATTCTATAAGCCTGGATAGCTCTTTCCTCATCAAAGGTTCAACCTTTGGGTTTATAGGTCTTTGATTTTTCCTAACAAGCTTTGCATTAGGATGTATCTCTATAATATGTTGAGATAAACTAGGGTCAAACCCTTTTAGATCCTCATATGTAAAAGCAAAAACATCACTGTATTCTTGACAAAGGTTGACAAAAATGCTTTGATCTATTTGAGAACATACATTTCCCAAATTGAGAGCTTTTCTTTCCTCCATGGATATTGATTTATAATCTCCTTTCCTTGCAGCCAGGTTCATTTCTCTCCCTTTTATTTGATCATCAGTATTGAAGATCCCCTCCAAGGTGATCAATCCCTTAGGCAACTTATTAGAATTGAGTTGTATAATTTGATATCCATATTGATTTTGTTACAGAGTTTGTTTCTTGTGGGAGAATTCTGCATCATCTTGTAGAAAGTTCATAATTTGTTGATCAGAATCAAAGACCTACAATTTGGCTTTGTTTTCAGGCACTGCAGGTCTCATGACAAGTTTGATTTGATGTTCTTTCTCTACTGCAACATGAGATGGAATGTCATGCCGAGAACTTACTACTGCTAATTTGTCAGCATGTTTATTCTCATTTCTAGGGACACTAGAAATGTTGAAGTCCTCAAATCCTTCAATTAGGTCCCATGCTATGTTTGTAGGACTTGAGAAGGTTGTTCTTTGTGATGCTTTGAGCTCTAATTTGATTAACAACTAACTCACTATCTCCATACATGTTTAAGAATTTAATCCCTCTTCTTTGTGTCATTTGGAGACCCAAAACCAAGGCTTCATACTTAGCTACACTGTTAGTGTAGCTAAAATGAAGTCTGAAAGAAAACTAATATTTCTCCCCTTTAGGAGAAATAAGTAGTACACTAGCCCCTACACCATTTTTGTTCCTTTAGCCATCAAAGAACATATCCTATAATCCATGCATGTCATTTCTTTCCTTTGATTGATTGGGAATAAAGGCATTTTCTTCATGAATGCAATATGTACTAAGGTCGGTATCATTGACCTCATAAATGGGATTAAACTGAAATGTATTTGCTCACTCATCGAGTAGGAAATTAAGAACTTCTTCCAATTGAGTTGTAGACTCTGATTGGAATTTATTCTCTCTCCTCATGTAGAGAATAGTTCATGTTGATAGGGCTTGGGGTATAGGGTTCAATGTGATCTTTTGCAATAGGCTTTGCCTTGATGGTCACCTTTGTAACATATCTCATCTTGAACAACATGTGAGACCAATCAGAAGATAGATAACTCCCTATCTTAGCAGTGAGTTCCCTTGATAAACAAATGACAAAGTAGGCCGGGAGGTCAATGACTGATATATCTTGCAACACACTATAGCTCGGGCAGGCATGTAAGGTTAAATTTAGATCCTTTATGACCTCCACAGTCTACATTGATGTGCCATCTATGGAAAAATTTAAGAAACCCCCCTCAGACAAGGTGTAAAAACCTGGTGAAAGCCGAGAAAAATATTAATTTTACTGGCAAATTTTTGCGGTTTATGGAGAAAAAATAATAATCTCCATTGGTGAATCATTCGTTATCGCTCAAAGTTTGTGAAAAATCCTAGCGAATTGTAATGTTTGTAAAACCAAAAAAATATTTGCATGGGTGAATTGTAATGTTTTTAAAACCAAAAAAAATATTTGCATTGGCGATTTCAAGCTATTTTCAAACCATAAAAAAAAAAATATTGACGATTTGAACCTATTTTCAAACCATAAAAAAAAATATTGGCGATTTCAAGCTCTTTTCAAACCATAAAAAAAAAATATTGGCCATTTCAAGCTATTTTCAAACCATAAAAAAAATATATTGGCGATTTCAACCTTTTTCCAAAACGTAAAAAAAATATATTGGCACCTCAGCAGTCCTCGTCAAGTCATTAAAACACATGGCACACAGTCATCAACCCTCTGTCTGAAAGACTACCCATTAGAAAATCTCGCGACTTAGCGACAAGCCCTTATGACTCTATCTCCATCTCGTAAGCTGAAAATGCTAAGCCTTCATAACCTCGAGATCTTGTGACTGAGGGCAAATGAACCACCACTCACTGATTCTCGACCTCAAAATGTTAAGTCCTCATCACCGTAGCGACTTGGAGAAAGTGGTAACTTTAACCCTTGTCACGTACTCGTCAACATAAAATTGTTTCTCTTAATTGCTCACACTTCACTCTCAAGCTCGCGGCTTGATCACGTCTTCAGACATTTAACCTTGTGAGATGGGGATAATCGTAAAACTTAACCACAAACTATCTAGTTGCTAGCTCGCGACCTAAAAATGCTAACATTAAACAAATATAAGAGATAGCGACAACTGTATGAAATGAGTTACTCGCTAACTCTCATGGCTATAAAGCATGACATTAGACCAACTTGAGACCTCGTGACCAAAGCAATTTCATTAACAATCTCTAGCTCGCTATCATAAAAGGCTAACACCCAAAAATCTAGAGACCTCACGATGTAAACCCAAACCAACTTGTCGCCAGCTCACAGCTTGATCACCTCTTCAGATATTTTAACCTCACAAGCTAGCAATAACCATAAAAATTAACCACAAACTATCTATTCGGTAGCTCACGACCTAAAAATGCTAACACTAAACAAACATGAGAGCTAGCGACAACTGTATGAAATGACTTACTCACTTACTTTCGCGGCTATAATGCATGACATCAGACCAACTCGAGACCTCGCGACCAAAGAAATTTCATTAACAATATCTAGCATGCTAACATAAAATGCTAACACCCAAAAAGCTAGAGACCTCAAGATTTAAACCCAAACCAACTTGTCTCCAGCTCGTGGCTTGATAACATCTTCAGACATTTAACCTTGCGAGCTAGCGATAACCATAAAACTTAACCACACACTATCTAGTCACTAGCTCGCGACCTAAAAATGTTAGTATTAAACAAACATGAGAGATATCGACAACTATGGTGGCAAGATAATATGTACAAGGAATTTTTAAGGCTTGGATGCTGACTCATTCCCGAGGGACTAGTTTGAAGGTTTCTCCTGAGTTGAGGTTGATTAGACAAGAAAGGATGATGATTTCAGAGGCATAAAAGGATTGGATAGATTCTGAGTTAGAGATGGGAGATCACAGATTTCTTTGAGAAATCAGAGGTTGCTTGTTGTTAGGGATTTTGAAGCAGAATTTGTACAATCAAGGAGGAATAAAATTAGAACAAAATCATTCACATAAGATGAGCCTTAGCAGGATGTAGTGTATTTGATAGGCATGAATTCTAGAGTCTAGAGTCACATTGAAAAACACCAAAATGATGGTTTTTCACATGAATGAGCATCACCGGATGAAGTGTTACAAATTTATAAATACAATGGGGTGGTGACTTAATTGGTAGAAGAGAAAAGAAACCTTTTTCATTTTCTGAGAGGTTTTTTCCTCATAAAGGAAGATGATGTTTGAGCAGGATTGTGCATGGAGTTGTTGTGTGCTTTGTGATACTGGATGGGTGTTTTTTTTTTTTTTTCTCCTGTGTGAGTTTGTTTTTTGTTAGAGGGGTTGTGAAAGTGAGAAGGATTGCTAGAGGGAGCGTGAAAGCCTTTTCTTATCAAGAAAGGCCATGCATGGCACATCCTCTACTTCTACTCTACCATTGGATGGCAGGGGGTTCGAAGAAGGAGCCCGTAGAGGAATGAAAGAAGGATTTGTTTGGGTGGGGAGTGGTAGCTAGTCATCTTTGTGACGGAATGGAAGTTGCGACCCCTCCCAAACATATTATGTTTACCCTAAAGCTCCTCTTTCCACTTTCTCTGATCCTGGGCATGAAGGCTCCAGCTCCTCTTTCCATTTTCTCTAATCCTGGGCTTGAAGGCTGAAGCTCCTCCTCTATTTTAGGGGTGACTTTACTTCTTGCCAGGACCCAATATCCCTTCTAAGAAGGGAAATGATTTGGTGGATAGAACGTAACATCTCACACTCCATCCAAAGGCATCAGGGTGATAATGGCATGGCTCAACCAGTTTTGCTTCTAACAATTTTCAGTTGACAATTTTGATTCACGGCCAGCGCATGGATAAAGAATATTTTTGTAATTGAATTGCATATGGCCTTTTAGGCCTAATTTTTGAGAGTAAATGTTTTGTTGACATGTGTCTCTTGGCTTGAAACTTGTTGCTCCCTTTTCTTCTATAAAAAGGGAAATCAAGGCCATTAGAAGGGTTCCTTTTGGGGGGGTCTCTTTAGGGTTCCTTTTCTGGTTCCAGTAGTGAGTCTAGATGAAGGGAGCAAGTTATATAGTAATTATAGAGCAAATGAAAAGCATTTAGTGTCAATATTTGTACAAGTTCTTGAAGGAGATATATGTAAATTTATTTTGTGATAGAAGTAGTAATTTTATTCAATAGAAATTAAATTCTGATCTATTTCT
The DNA here is from genome assembly GCF_030272615.1 of Cryptomeria japonica. Taxonomy (NCBI): domain Eukaryota; kingdom Viridiplantae; phylum Streptophyta; class Pinopsida; order Cupressales; family Cupressaceae; genus Cryptomeria; species Cryptomeria japonica. The sequence continues at coordinate 326,873,619 of NC_081409.1, forward strand.
CTCTGATGTATAATTCTATCATCTTTCAAATGAACAGAATCAAGAGTTTTTTCATTTGTTGCATTGTTATGGTGTCTATAATTTTTTATTTAATGCTTCCTATTATTCGTAGGAATGCAAAATTTCTATTTGTCTGGAATCATATTAAGGATGAACCTCATTGTAATTGGTGAGCAGATTACTTAAGGGAAGAGGGTTTTGAGGTCCCAAAAAACTTGTCGAACATACCGATGGATAAGATAAAGGAAATCTTGAATGTTCATAGAGGAATATATATATATATATATATATATATATCCATATACATATATATATATATACATATATATATACATATATATATATACATATATATATATATATATATATATATATAAATAAATACACACACATATAGTGGCAAGGATACAAAGGTCGAGATACATGTTGATTATAGGTATGAGGAAATGCCAACTTTATGGAGGAGGGAAAACATGTACATGATAGAACACCATATATATTACATAAACATCCATAGCATATAAAATCATAAGAGTATTAAGAATGAAAGGATCAAACACCACAATAGATAGGAATACAACATAATTAGTAAAACATGCATGCAACTCAATTAAAGGGAATATCTTTTGAGGATCCAATTCCATGATAGATGTTATAGACAAAGAATTAAGAACATAGCCTAAGGTTGGGTAGGTGAGATCAAATATATACAACACAATGAAAACCGAAACCCTAAACAAGATATAATAATGAAACACAAATGAGGGTAGATCCAAAATCTAATCAAATCTAATATAAAAAGAATGCAATCATTAAATCAGATCTCAAAAAATCACACTTTCATAATCAAAGGAAAACAAGAAAACATATTTACCCACAATGAATCAACTATTATAATTGGAAGGTCACTTCATCAAGACAACATCAAGACAACAAACCAGTGCCTTATCCTAGGGCATAGAGTCACATACAATTCAAAGACAACTTGATAATAAACTTCAATAAGATTCATTTGCAGATAAACATAAATGAATATGCCATTACATACACAACCTAGATTCATACAAATTATATAATCATCAAATTTGTATTAAAAAAAATGATTTCACTGAAACCGCCCCCAAGAACTTTAATTCTTTCCTTGAAAGAAATCCTAGAACAATTCCATAATCTGCTTTGCAGACACATAAATTGAAAATCCCTTGACCATTCAATTCATAGTGAAAACATAAATTCAACACAAAGATAGTTATGTGAAGATCTCAAACTGCAAATGATATTGATATTATATTCATATTGATATCATAAAGTAAATTCAATATGCGATTCAGATATGCACTTATCAAATTCTTGAACAATTGAACTATTATAACTGTATCAGAGTCTTCAATATCAATAAAAGTGGCCAAATGGCCATCCCTCTCTACCGACCAAAAAAAAAAGTGGCCATCCCTCTCAAATTAATCTTGGAATCCTTTTATAAGATTAGGATGCAACAAGCTTAGGATTACTTTGAGGAATCTTGGGTAACAACTTGACATGTCTTCTTTTGCTTTAGCATGGCTTGCCACCTGTCCACCTCTTTGTCTGTTGGCCAACTAAATGCCTTTACCTCTTCCAACTTTTCAACTGACTCTGTCCATCTAGCATCTATAACTGCCCTGACCTCAACAATAAACTTTGTATGGTCAACCTCAACCTTGAACAACGAATCAAGCATACCATTAAGGAAATCAACATCAACCTGGTCATCTACATGCTTGATTATTTCTTCTCCCTCTAGAATCAAATCAAAATTGCTGGTCCAATCAGAAACTGATTTCAATTCTCCATTACTACCATAAATTGAAGGCACCAATGTACTATAACCTTCCCCAAATGTTTGCAATTTTTCATTTATAAGCACATCCTTCCCTGTGAAAAGTGCATAAACTACATTGATTACCTCCACCATGTCTTTAGTGTCACTGATCTTGGGAGGGAATTTGTCACTATATAGAATTTATGTATCTAGCTTATCCATTAATCTACTTCTTCTTGACCAAACATTGAACAAAGGTCCAATGAACAAAGGTCCAAGAAAAGCAACAACCTTAGAGGATTTTTTACTTGCTTCTTTCAAAGAAATGTACAAATCATGCACTACCATCAATTTTCCTTTCGATACATTAGTCTCGTGTTTTAGAATTTTTGACACAACAGAGATAGCCTTGACATTTTGTTCCTTTTCAAGATTTTCAATTTTTTCTGTGTATTCCTCCATTTTTGCTGTCACATCAGCTGGTATTTCTTGTACTTGTTTTGTAATTTGTATTGGAGGGGGCTCATTTGCAATTTTTTCTTTCAACTCCACTAACTCTTCCTCTAGAGCGACCTTCTTCATCAGTGTCCCTTCATATTTTTTAGCTAATGCAATCAATTAGTTATATGTTCTTATGTATCTTCTTGACAAATCCTCTATTTTTGATAAATTCAGGAAAGAAACTTGAGTAAAAAATGAGGCAATCTTCATGTCACTTGTGTTCTACAAATTCTAGATCATTCTGTTAGCTTTCTTTTCTTCTTGGATATTTAGAAGGTGAGGCTTTTGAGTGGAAGGGGCCAAAGACCAAGAAACAAGTGCCTTTGACTTAGGATTAAATCCCGATCCTCTTATTACATCTCCAATTTCAAATTCAGTTTTAAACAATGGGTCCTCTTGATTCCTAATCCGATCAATAATAAAAATAGACTAGATAACCCAGTCAGGCATCGCAATCATACCAGTACACTTAATCAATTGTCTTGCCTGATCCACAGTTATTTCCTCCCCATCGGGATCATATTCCTGCAGTGCCTTGACAATCTCCTCATTCTTTTCTACATTTCCTTTCTCTATGATCAAATTTTGTCTTAATTGATTTTGTTTCAACCTTCTCAGAAAACTTTTAAATTCATCTGGCTTAATAAATTCATCATCTTTCATGAACTCATTTGACAACATCACATGCTCATCAAAGCCTTGGGAAAGGGCTTTGTTTGTTTCTCCCTGTTCTTCATTCTGCCCTACTTCTCTGAGATGTGTCCTTATTTGATGAAAGTAGTGTCCTTGTTCTGCAACAATTTCTCTAGCATGATCTCTCCTCATAATTGCACCCACCTCTTTGGTTTCTGGTTTCTTTAGAGGTGGCACTCAGGTAGATTGAACTTCATCCCCACTCTCTACATCACCAACAGACACAATAAGTGACCTCTTTCCATGTGAAGATTTTCCATCTTGGGGATCTTGTTGCTGAGCAACCACTTTTAAAATTTAAGGCATTTGTTCCATCAGAGTTTCATATAAACTCAACATTCTGTTAATCCTCTCCAGGTACGGGTTATCAGGGAAAAAACCTGAGAAACTAGGGTCAACATCCTTCAATTCTTCTTCAATTCTCATTAAAATTTTCAATTTTTTTCTCCTTTCTTGTACTTCCTCTTTTCTCAACAAATTTCTAACCACATATTCATCATCCAATGGTTCATGGTCCTTTATTGTGGCCCAAGGTGTCATTTTTGGCAATGCACGTTTAATAAATTGTTCAGGATCACAAAATCTAGACACAACATTAACCAACCTATACTGTTTAAGGAAATTTTTTACTTCATCAAAGGAATTCCTACCAATGGTAAAATCAGATACAACCCAAAGCCTAGGAAGTAAAGAACCCTTCTTGTGTTTCTCAAGGTATTCTTTTTCAACTAGGGTCAATTGCCAAATAAACTCCATAAAAGCAATCCTAACTGGAACAAATTTTGGTAAAATATGGGGAGGTTGAGGACACCCATAGACTCTGATCACAATAAAGTTATCAAAAAAGAAAAATTCCCCCCAGTTGTGTGAAATAGACCAGTTTGGAACATACTGGTAAGGTCTCAAAACTCTCCTAACATTAATTAACAATCTTTCCCTGTTTATTCCTAGCATTTTCATAATTGGCAAAACAATCCAATTTTCAAAGTAAAGGAAAGAAGAAGGGGGAGAACTATTGTCCCAAACTTGGATCCATCTTTGTATTGGCATTAAGACACCAAATTCTTCTTTGAACAACTCCAATTCTTTATCTATGAACTCAACATTATAGAATAAGATTAAATGCATCAACAATGAATAATGTTTAAATGTAGGGCTAGGTGCGCCACTTTGAATTTTGACTAGAGCAACCACATGGGCCACATAATCATAATCTTTGTTAACATCATGGTGTTGAATGTCCATAACCATCATTAGTAATTCAACTAAAACTGTTGAATCTCCATCAAAACCCAACACTTTGCATAATCCATAGATTGTACAATGCATATAATGGTGGAAAGGTGTGATGTCAAATGGTGGCTCGATACTATCTAGAATTCTAACTAGTTTCCCATCCATGCTAGGCATGTATCTGGGCATGGCATGCTTCTTAATAACACCTTTTTATTTTTCATAATCCTCTGCAATCTGCTCCAAATATATATCTGTACATGCAGCACCAATAATCTGGAAAGCTTCAACGAAGCTAGCTCTATTAATTGAAACTAGGGCAGACTGGTTCTTTCTTCTGATTACCCTAGATAAAAGGCAAAAGCGTTTGGCCAAATATTTGATCAAATCCACATCAACATACACATCTGGCACAATTAACTTTGCCATATTTAAATCCCAAGGGTTTGACATCGGCACACCCTTAACCCTATTATTCTAGAAATAATGAAACATAGCAGTACCAGACACATAAAGGGTGGTCGGGTTTCTGCATTGGCTCCATAAATCTTTCCATGCCATTTCATTTGTATTCAAAGCAATGGAAGCCCTTGGCAGAAAATCTACAAATTCTTCTTTGTATTTCTTATCCTTCTCTTCCTCAGTGGCCTTGGGATTGGAACCTCCACTTGTCATCGCCTTGCTCATTTTAGCTACAAGAGAAAAATTTAACCAATTTTCTAAAATTTTCCCACACCCAACACTCTGAATTCTCCAATGTTACTGTAGAGCTCAACTCATTGGATTACCTCGAAGATAGAATGCAATTATACAAAATCTCGGCTCGATCATGCAATTTATGGTATTTGGGCACCGTCACTTCTCTCATTAATTGGCACACTTGCATGAACTAGCTACTGTGGCATTAATTCAAATCTGAAGTACTAGAGTGAAATTTGAATTCATGCCCTTCTATTTGATTATCATTCAAAACTTTTACAAAACCTGGCAAACAAGTCCACATGTCAATCCCTGATTGCTTAACACCCCTTTTTCTCTTTTCTATCTCAGTTAATTTTTAGAGTGTCACTCAGGCACGTGGAAACAACTCACAATCTCGCATGGTGAAATGCACTTCCTTTAATCTCCTTCGCGAGCTATTGACCAAGCCATTCCCCATCTTTAATCACACACTTGCAACCGGTTATAACAATTTGGAAAGTAATGGACAAGTTAGCGACAATGCTACCAAATCCTCTTAATCTCAAGATCACAACCCCTTTTACAAATCCTCAAAGAATCTCATGAGTGAGCGACAACCGTTGATCTTCATCAAGCCCTTCAATCGTAACCTCGCAATAGCATTTGGAATATTCTTTCTTTACCTGCGAGCTGGCGACCACTGCAAATCTAACAAAACAACATATTTCATCACAAGCTCGCAACTCAAAACTTAACTTGACTTAAACCCTTGGAAGCCCATGACAACAACCCACTTAACCACCATCACATTCTCACAACACTTTTTGACTTAAGACTTACAAACCCGTGACCATGCGATGACCACAAAATCAGACCAAAACTTACCCATCGCCAGATCACAACATAAAATTCTAAACAACTTCAAAACCTGCAAGCAAGCAATCAAACCAACTAAGTTGTGATACCAACCACATCGCATGATCACAAATTAAAATGACTTAAGTGCAAACACCTTGCGACCTTGGGATAACATAAAATCACACCTAGTCGCAACCTCACAACATAAAATTGTCAAGTGCAAAACATATTGTGAGGTAGTGACAACTAAAATCTCCAATACTAGCAAGCTTATGACTTAAACTGACTTGATGACAAAGGGCCTGTGAGCTAGCAATAACCATAAAATATCAAACTATTTATCTCTTAACCGTAGTGACCCAACGAGTACCAACAAAAATTGATAGTCTCTCACTCTCTAATGTTTTATATTACCTTCATAAACAGGCATGAGCAGTGGCACACCATGTCCATTAATGACTTACTCGCTAACTCTCATGGCTATAATGAATGACATCAGATCAACTCAAGACCTCGGGACCAAAATAATTTCATTAACAATCTCCAGCTCGCTAACATTAAATGCTAACACCCAAAAATCTAGAGACCTCGCGATTTAAACCCAAACCAACACTCGCTAACTCGCCACTTAACTGTTAAACATGAAATTGATCTACGAGTTAGAGATGAAACATTAAACATGTCTCATTTTCTAACCAACCATTTGACCATACTTGATGTTGACATGGACAAATAAAGAGAGAACAACTCATATTTTCAATGCACGACAACTTTGGTTTACTAGCCAACCAAGGAAAAAAATAAACACAAAACCCTAATCGACATGAACATGACTAGAAATCATGAAAAGATACTTCCATGAAACCAAAGGATAAACCCACGATATGAATTGAAGCTCAACATGACTTAGCCAAAAATTTTACAGTCCTAACAGGAGTTGGTATTTTGGAAAAATAGAAAAAAAATTGTTCTAACATCATGTTAAGCATTTAATGTAGAACAGTAGAAAGGTTCTAACAGTTATGTAATATAAATAATTTTATGGATCTTGTGACACAAATTGTTACATTTCATGTTCAACATAATGTGGAACCAATTTACTAATAATTTAGAAACCAAATTCTAATTGTTTACTAATAATTCAAATTCACAATTAAAAATATGAAAAAAGTATCCGTTCTGATTGACAAATTCAAGGAATACAATATCAAAAATCATCAATGAAAACTATAGTATTGAAAATTGTAATAAGACTCAAGAAATGTAGTATAAATACCTATAAACTGACTGCTAATTCACTTCAGTGACTCAGTCTGAGGCTTCTATATCCCAAATGGACTCAATATCCTGAAACTGACTAGTACTAATAGGTTCATCTTCATTCTGAGTTAGGTATTCAAAAATTTCTTCATCTTTATGCTGACTCTGAGTCCAAGATCCATCATTTGTCTCAGCAGTAGCAGTAGCACCATGAGCTTTTAAAGTGTTGCATAACCCTCATCTTTCATGCATGGAATTCCAGATTGCTAGTGCCCTATCATATGGAAAATATCTAACATTATACTGAGTTACAAACAACCTCAAGCAAGTTTCTAAATTTTTCTTTAATTTGTTTTTGATCTTTGATTTCAAAAGACCTAATGCACTGAAAACTCTCTCATCTTCCACTGACCCCAATATAATTGTTTGACATAAATCAACAAGTTTGAAATATTTTGGTATTTCATTATGCAATACTTCACTCTGATCTATCCTTTTCCAAAGCCTTGTGATTGATCTAGGTTCAAATGGATTCTCCAAGTTTTCCAACTATTGTTTCATACATAATGCAAAGCGTTTACATTATTTTTTAAGATAATCTGAATTTAAAATTTCTTCTATTGGTTGTCCATCGCAATATGCATCTTTTGAAAATGTCAATATCAATTCCTCTAGTTTTTTATGAAACACCTTTGCTTCATTTGGATTATCTCCAATTGAATGCCAAAATTGAGGATACACACAACCCATGGCTTCAAGTATTTCTTCTTGAGGGAATCTTTCATGAATCTTAGTTGAAAGTTTGTATGCAATAGATTTCAAATTATCAATAACAGATTTAACAATCCTGTCAAAATCTTCCTTTTTAATTGGTAGTGCTTTGCCTCGCTTGCCCGTCTTAGATTGGTGCATTGGTATCTGAAATCCTTTTACAAAGACACATAACTCATTTTTTGCATTGAAATGTAAAAGAATTTCAGCATGATTCAAATCTGTAATTATCTGCCACCTAAAAAAATTTGGGCTTCGCCCTGTTAGATATGAATATAGACCATCCATGCCCAAGCATGTCATTTTGCGTAGAGTGCTATACTCATTGATATACATAGTTATGTCTTGGTATTTCTTAACAAGTTTGTGCCTTGAATCCAACATGGGGAGAAGATTAGTGAAAGTTAACAAAGTCTCTATATCACTTAACCTATGTAAGAGATCAGGAGCTTTGTCTACTGTAAGGTGTTACTCCTACATTATTCCGATCAAGGATTGATATTTTGTTAGAACTCATTCTACTGGTCCATGCAAGGAGATCCATCTAGTCTCAACATCCCTAAGAAGCTTGTTTCGTGCTGTTACTCCCTCAACAAAAATCTGAAATTATGCAAAACGTTTAGTACTTCGACAGAAGTATGAATGGAGCTTGTGGATCAGATCTTCAACTTTTGACACTATAGGGAAATTGTGTACAATTCTATATGCTAAATTCATTTGATGGGTCATGCAGAGAATGCCAACCATGTATGGTGCAATACTAGTTTGTAATCTTGTGCAAAGATCGGTCCTTTGACCTTGCATTACTGCAACTCCATCAGCTCCAACACACACCAATTTCTTGGAAATTGTCAAGTCATCCATACCAACAATTTCATTCAAAGCTTTCTTAACTTCCAAATATAAATTTTCTACTATTGAATTGTCCCTCATTTTACGAACACAGATTAGATGAGCTCGGCGAACATGTTCTTTTACGGTATACACATGCATACATACCCAACTAGTGTTATCTGCTGCAGTAACTTCATCTATGGATAATGAAATGAATTTTGACTCTTTTGCACTCTCCTATAAATTTTTCTTTTCCACCTCAGCAAGACAGTTTGCCATTTTCATCAAGCGTTTATTGACCAATGTGACATAGGATAGTGAGGAACATTAAAAAAAGATAATAAATTACTATATTCTAGGAAATCTTTTATACGATGCCCTCTCGATAGAATATGAAAAATAACACTCATCTAAATAGTCTTTGCCAAGTTTGCATCTTTCGTTGCATGTTCAAGCCCAACCTTGATTGTATTTCCACTATTACCAATCAGTGTCATTTTGTGGTTATGCTCTTCATATTCCATGACATACTTAACATGAAGACATTCTTCCTTTGATTTCCATCTTACTACTGGTGTTTCCTTTCCATCTATGATCTATTTTTCATAAACCTTACAAATATGCTTTTCTATGGTGTCAAGGTTTAACTGCATCTTCTTCTCTCTTTTAGTTTTCCAGCTATAAATCTTACACCTGCATTCTGTTGGTTGTTCATCACTGCTTGGGACTGGTTCAATGAATGGGTACTTTGATACCCAATCAATCTTAAAACTCCATGTCATTTCCCACTCCCACCCCATTTTTACTTTCCCTTTACTTTTCTTCCTACCAACATCATCTTTAGTACTAGCATTTTCATCCAAGTGAATTATCTCATTGTGTGTATCCCTTAGAACATCTTCTGCCATGCTCGTATTGTCATCCTCATTTTATACATTTAAATTAATGAAAATCCCACCTCGTGGTGGTGGTGAGCTACTGTGAATGGCTTCTGCAACTGCAAAAGCTGATGGACCCAAAACTTTGCCAATTTCAAAGTAAAAATTTATGGTAGTATCTCTAAGTTTTGGACATTTTTATGGCCTCCCAATCTCTTCAATTTCACTACCCTAAGGAGTCTTACCCTTGTCTGACATCCCAATCCCTTTACCACCCTGAGGAGTCTCAGTCTCACCCTTGTCTGACATCTCAATCCCTTCACCACCCTGAGGAGTCTCACCCATGTTTGACATCTTGACCTCTCACTACAAATTAAAACTAATACTATCAAGTATGAAGAAATGATTACTCACCTTTATGCCTTCTCAATTCTCTGAATCAGGATTCATCAATTCCTGGGCTTGTGTTGTAGGATTGTAACTCTCACCCTTCACCCTACAATCAACTTCGACATTCCAAATCAAATTGTGGAATGAAAATCAAGAGCTCCCAAATTTACTAATCAGACACAAACAAGTTGTAAGAAAGAGTGTTTCAAACTTTCAATTGTATATATATCAATCCATGATTGTATTTTTGGCAAATTCCATGGGCATTTCAAAATGCATCTTGATTTAAGCAGAGCGAAATGGGTCCTCAAATGATTTTAATGTTTTAATTGATATTGGTGAATTGGGCCTCATTATGCTTAATGTGAAATTTAACAATAGGCGAAATGGACCGGTGTGTGCAATGAAGATTTAATTTACCGTTGGCAAAATAGGTCCTGGGTATAGGGTCGTTTTAGTATTTCTGGTGAATAATGGAAGTGATCTAATATCCACATTTGAGTGATTTCAGGCGAATATTACGAGCATCCATGTGGAACGGTATATGGTCAATGGCGAAGCCAGAATATAGTAGACCGTTAACCTCAAAATTCTGGGTGATTTGACCACTGTGTTGCCCCAGACTATTCGCCATTTCCAGAAAAATGAAATCATGGAATTTGCCAATTGGCAAAGATTCGCCACTAAAAAACTCTCTGGTGCCATCTAATTGCACAACCCCTCTTGATATAGGCTCATATTTGATGCCTAGGTGGTCAACCACTCCTTTAGGCATAACTGAACTACTACTCCCACTATCTATCATGCAGTTGTGAACAAGATTATTTCCTATAATCAAAGAGAGATAAAGGGTGGAGGCTTACTGATTTTCTTTGAATTCTCAGCTTCCATAGGTTGTACCAAGCTTGCAGGATTTGAAGAGTTGTAACCTTTGTTGGCATTGACTTGTCATTAATGTTAACCGATATAGAAGGACAATTGGTATGGGAGTATTGTTGACATGAAGCCTTTAATGTCAACTATGTGTTGCAGGTCATCGGTAAGGAAGAGAATGTCATCCAGAGGAATTTTTATTGGAGTCACCGGTACACAAGTGAGTGTTTGACTTGTGTGGATGAAATGGGCAGGTTACTAGTACATTGTATCATCGGTAAGGAAAGTTTGTCAATTGACAATCTTATGACCAGTGTACAAGTAGGATGGGAAAGGTGCCTAAGCGGTTGTTTGTGATGAAGAGGCAGAATGTTACCTAAATCACATTAACACAGGAGGAGAAGGATGAATAGGTCACGGGTATGCTGTGTGGATGCAGAACAATAAAAATTTCATCGGATAAAGATGTAGTCACCATGAGAAGAGATGATTGACAGTGATTATGCCCCAACTGGATCACATGTGCCTATTTGAAGATATGCTGCACAAATAGCAAAGCCACATGAATGCATTGTAGGATGCAGATGACAAGGAATCACTACCACTAGTAAGTGGAGCTTATCTCCTATTTTGCATAGTGTGCATCATAGTTCTATGAGATAAGGAAGAAGAGGTAAAGGCAGGTGTTTGAAGGCTCACACTGGATCTATTGGTGAATCAAAGGAATGCCTCAAGTGCATGAAATCAAGGATATGCATTGGACTAACAAAGAAGGCATGTTGAGTTGCCGGAACAGATAAAGTGTGAGATACTGGAAGGGTTAGTGAACCGATAGAAAGGAAGGACCGGTTGTGTGTTGATTTTCAGTGACCAAGTCTAGCCGACATAGTGGTCTTTGTTGAAGTGGATATCAAAATGGATGCCACGTGGAGTTGAAGTGGCAAGCTTGTAGAGGTTAGTGAAGTGTTGTGTAGGGATAAGTATTCCTACATATGTGCATTTAATATGGAGCCCGTGATTTGTGGATCAGATAAGAAGAGTGTGGATCGAGGAAGAGTGAATGACAGAGAAAGATCAAGGAGTTGTTGGCACCTAAATCAAAGAAAGAGAAATCAAATTGCATGAGGAACTCGAGAAGGAAACAATTGAGATATTTATGGCGTTTTGACAGATGCAAGTCGATATACATGACCATGTTTTCTAAGTTTAGAAAATTTGTATTGGAAGGCATGTTAATGGAGATGATGTACAAACAACTATCTTGGAGATCAGATCGATTGAGATCTGATTAGATTTGGTTGCCTCGGGGTCGAAGAAGAAACCCTAACCGCCCAAAATTTGAATTGGATTTTGGCAGGAAAATCTGGCTACATGTATGCAAGCCAAAGATATTGTTTGTGCTATTGAAGGAGAGAGTATTGTTGTTGCATGTGAGAGAAAATCAATCAAGTACTCAATGAGTATCTCAAAAGAGACTAAGTGTATGCGAGTGTGAAACAGGTTGAGAGGATCAATTGGCAACATTGAGGAACCGATAGTTTGCAAGTAAGTATGTAAGGAAGTATACCGGTGGTGACTAAACCGACAAAGAAGAGCCATAGCAGATTGCAGAGAAGGGAAGCAGAGGACTGATAGGAATCAGATGGTAGATATCTGACTCAGTGATCAAGACCAGTGAGGGAGAAGAACAAAGGAGTTGAGAGAAGAGACAAACAGTAAAGAGAACTGACAAAGAGAGAACCGGTAGAGGAGGAGAGGAGGCTAAACGGATAAGGTTGTAATAGGAGATAAGATTGCAACAATAAGTAGGTGAGGAAGAGAATCGATAGTGAACTGGACCCAAGATCTAGTAGTGATATTTGTATATGTGTTACAAAATCCATTTGTAACAAGACTATTAATTTGTAAATGATTATGTTTTGTATTCACTAAGTTGTGGCTCGGTGCAGGGGTTGTAGCTCCTTGATTTGGTGCCCTAAAATCAGGGGTTGCATCACTTTGGGTTGGTGCCCTAAATCAGGGGTTAGTGCTCCTTGGGTTGGTGCCCTAAATAGTGTAATCAAAGATTCATTGTGAGGCTCGATCGGAGCACTAGTCTCCAGCAACATTTCTCACCCAAGGTTTTTCCTATCTTGGGTTTTCCTCGTATATGCTAGTGTTGTAATACCCTAAAAATGGTCATCTAAACCATGAGCCCCTAACCTCGACAACATCACCAAGGTCCTAACCAAAGGCAATTAAATAAATCTTGAGCACATAATTAATTTTTAAAATCATCAATGTCACATGGCAAAATTAATCAACCAATATTAATTAAATATTTATTTAATTAATTGATCATTCCAAGTAAATCATTTTAAACAATTATCTTATTTATTTTATTAAATGTCCTAGCATATTTAACTAAATAAATCAATTTGCCATTAAATCATCAAAAAGAGGAATTAATTTGAAAAATAAATAAAAATTGCCATAAATCTTCAAAAAAGGAAACAAATCAAGAAAGAGGAATTGGAAATTATGAGCACAAATCTTCAAAAAAGGAAATAAATCAAAAAAGGAATTAATTGACAAAAAAGAAGAATTAAAAATTGAGAAAAGAAATCAATTGGAGATGATCTTGAAAAACAAATTAAAAATTGATAAAAAATCTCAAAGAAAGCAATTAAAACAATTAAATATTAAAATTGAATGAAAAAGAGAATAAATCAATTTTTTTCCTGATTTTATCTTAATTTTAGTTCAATTTCCTTTAAAACTGAGAAAAGCATCCAATCACATCAAATCACCTGGATTGTGCTTCCTCTTGGAAAATCTTGACCGCTCATCATCATTTGATCTCAGCTATTGCTTTCTTTATGAATTTTCTATAAATTCAGGATCTCATCTCTCATTCAAATATCTTGGAGAATATATTGTTATTATGCTATTTTTTCTCTAGGTTAATTGAGAATTTGCATTTAGATATTCACATATTAGTTATTGCATACATATATATATCATTTAGCTCATATATTGCTTAAATCACGTTAGATTAATCTTGCATGTCTAGCTTAAATCTTGCATCCATTTAGCGATCATATAATGCTCATATAGAAAAATCCTTCGTTTAGGTGTTGTCTAGTCACTGGATAGCTTAGCAATCTGAGAGCAATTTAAACTCACATCTACTAGAAGGCAATGGGTCGCTTTGTAATGGTTTATATTATTCATTGATTATTGATTTTCTAACCATGCATCTAATGACTTAATTGAAGTGTTGTGTATTCCAGATACAAATACAGGTCCACTTTTCACACACACATTTTTTGGCACCCACCGTGGGGCTCGAACCCACGACTACAAGATTTCTAATGTTTCTTGAACAAATTTAATGTTTGGTTTTTATAACTAATAAACATGTGTTAAATTTGCAAATAAAAATCTTTCATTTTGCTTGTTCTTCCGTGACAGTAAAAAATGGTCTCTTTTTGGAGGGAATAACTTTTTATTGAACCGTTGGATGTAAACCAAATTTTGATATGTTGTTGAAAACCAAGTTGTCTACAAGTTCACTTAAGTGATTTTCCTAAGAATTTCATGTTTGAAAGTTAGGAATGATAGAGTGCAGTACTATCATTTTACTTATTCTTCTGTGACAGTCAAAAATGGTCTCTATTAGGAGGGCATAACTTTTTATTAAACCGTTGGATCTAAACAAAATTTTAATATGTTATATAAAACCAAGTTGTCCACATTTAAACCAAAGATATTTTCCAAATTATCTCTGGTTGAAAATTTATAAACAACAAAGTGCAGTACTATCAAAGCTATCATAACTAGGATAGTCATAAAAAATGGAAATTCTTGTTAGATTAGTTTAATTTACAGTTTGCATGCTAGAATTTTCTTTTGATGATTTTTTTTTATATTATTTTGGAAACTATTTTTGGGCTTTTAATGTTTGTAGGATGTTTGTCAAAGAATCTATCAATCAAACATACGCCTGCCAAAGAATCGAGAAGAAAATGACTACTAATATATTGGTTTTGCAGGTTGCCTAAGGAGAATCGAGTAAACATTGTGTATTCATTTATTATTTTCTTAGGCACTTAAATTTCTATCTGGTTAAAGAAAAAATCTGTCTTTCATGTTTTCAGAAAAATCTAAGGGGTAGGAGAGTATGCTCTTGTCTTTTATAGACAATCAGAAATCTAGACCCTCGAAGCTTTTTTCTAAGTTTTGAGATTTGTGTACCTTTAGTGGGCCTATCACAGTGGGAAAAAGTAATCACCCTATGAGAACGACCCAAGTGAGTACAGCTGGACCTGAGCATTCCAACTCACTATAATAAATAGGCCTCTAGTGATTAAAGTCTCAGAGGATGGGATTATTTGAGTTTTCTCTTTGATATCTCTCATATCGAGCATTTTGTGGGGCCTCGCGGTCTCAATCACGTTTATGTGACTATAACTTGTTTCGGTACCTTGTTGGGCTATAGGCCTCAATCATGCTTGCGTGACTTTAAGGGGTAATTTCAAATGAAATTCTTGACTAAGAACTATAAGATAGAAGCTACCCGGTTCACCTCCGAAAGGGGGATAATCTTTGTGCAAGAGAGATAGTAACTCTCCCAAGACACTTGCCATATCGTGCCCCCATTAGTGTTTGGAGTCAGCTAATATGACATTGAGAATCCATTGCGTGAGACTTAGGGGGCATATTCTGATTAGCTATTGGGTGTGTACCTAAGTCTGGAAGCAAAGGTTTTCTTCTCTAAGCCAACTTCCATAGGGTTAGCATGTTGTGATTGAATTATTATATATCTTGCATGTTTTCTATGTTTTCATCCCTAAAACTAAAACTAGAATACCAAAACTGGAGAAAACAACAAACAAAATCAGTGATCAAAACTTTGTCCATGTCACAAACTGGTATACCTTAGTTGTCAAAAACTCAGTCCACCTCTAAACTGGTCATCGCTAATCATTGAAACATCAGTCCTTATCAAAAACTAGTAGTCATCAGTCATTTAAATTCTGTCTGTCAGAATCTCGTCTCTATCCAATCCTCTGTCATATGAATTCCTGATCTTGTCAATCAAAATAGTCAAAGTTTCCCAGATCAGTCTACAACAAGCATAAAATTGGTTATCGTAATTCGAAGCATAAACAACCTTGATAGTGTACCCCTGTCGTTGCGTTGCACAATTTTGTCGATCATCTCTCAGCTAGTTCAAATAACATCTTATCAAACCTAAGCTAACTTAGATAACGTCTTACACAGGATAGATCATTCCTAAAACCAAACTAGATCTTAGTAACTTCTCTCAATCACTACGTTAAATGAACTACTAGCTACAATTTGATCTTGACTTCTGCAACACATCTAGCTCTTGGTCCTGTCGGTTGTAAATGCCTATTCAAACCAGAAGCTCTTCTAAATCTTTTGACAAAAGTAAGAATCTCATGGATACCTTAGCTCCAATTCCCATGGCTACCTTTGGTCAAATGCTTCAAGATATCAAGGAAGAAATATATGACATGAAAATCCAACAAAATAAATCAATGACTCCATTTGAAAAACAAATGCATGATATCAAGTGTGAGAAACTTCAAGGAATGCTAAAACGATTATGCAATTTGACGATCAAATACCAGCAAATAATTGACAATCAAAAGCCAAATCTCAAACACGCTCACAAGACACCTTCACCAAGTCATAAAGACATTTCCTCCAAATATCCTCTAGATAGACAGTTTACACCTTTGGAGCAATCTATTGAGTCAGCTTTGAAAGAGCTTCTTGAGCATAATCTTATCATATTGCCCAAAAAAGACCACATGGGGATGTGAAGTTTTGAGTAGTTACTGTGCATATCATAGGCATAACAAACATAAGACTTCAATGTGTATGGAATTAAAATATAAGATTCAAGATCTCATTGATAGTGGTGTCATTGAAATTGAAGATCCTAACGACTCACCTAAAGAAAAAGAAGGAACTACTTCTAAGAAGGATCAAAATCATGAACCTATGTCTAGCAAGGCTCCATATGTAGCCTCCATCCCTTTCATGATGCCTCCATCTCCTAAAAATTCTCAGAAACAATTCATACCATCTCATTCAAACAATGAAACTTCTCATGTTGACCTTCAAGGGCTATCTCATATGGAAAACCAAGTCAATGGAAATATTGATACAAGTTCCTCTAAAGATTTAAAAATCCTAGATCCTATGCCATCATACACTCCAATTCCAAACGTACCCACTCCAGAAGGCCCTTTCCAAAATGCTTCCCCATCATGCCAAAATATGGAGACCTTCCAAGAATCCCCTATGCCTATGAAAAATCCTATCCCTTAGAAGTGACTCCATGTCAAGAGGATAATTTGAAAAATGAAAAAATAAGTTCTACCATAAATCAAGATCAAGACACCAAAACTCCTCAATCCCATCTAATAATTGAAAAAGATCCTATTTCATTAGAATCCCATGATGATCCCCTTATACCTTTCCATTTCTTCCAAGATGACCCCCTTCCATCTCAAGAACAAAGCATCCTTCCAAATATCATTCCTGATCCACTTCCTATGCAAGATCAAGATATACCTTCCATTCTTTTCGATGATTCTATTGAAAGTCAGGAGAATAGCACCTTTAAAGAGGAATCCAATGATCTTCCTCTTCCATGTCAAGATCAAAGTATCCCTTTATTCCATTGTCATAATCCTCCATGTTCAACTCAAGGATCCATCATACCTGCAAATCCCCTTCATGATCCTATCATTCCTTACAAGCCACCTCCACCTCAAAATGGAGTTGCCTCTAGCATCAAAAGTAAGAAGAAACCCTTTGTTAAAAAGATCTTTCAAAGCATCCATTATCAAAGAAAAGGGTTAGACATTCATGAATGAGGTATATTAGAACCCCTTGCTATTAAAGAAAATGTTAAAGGTCATGGCCTCAGGGACATTTCTCAAGATGTTGGTATCTCTCATAAATCCTACATTTCTCCAGTTAAATCCAAATACATGCCTTCTCCTTCGCCCCTTCCATCCATTCTAGGTCCCTATATCCCTCCATCCCTTATGCAGGATCAACAAAAGCACACATCTTCGAGTACCTTCCATCCATCTAAAAGACCTCCATATCATTCCTATCTATCCACGCATCTCCCTCCAAGCAATTTGTATGCGAAGCATAAAAGTCATAAGTTAAGTAATCCACATGTATTCAAGGATCAACATGTCCCATCTAATTGACATGTCAAAACAAATAAAAATATGATCCAAAAAGAAAAAGAAAAATATAAAACTCCATAAAGGCCCACAAAGAAAGAAGAAAAGTTAAAAGTTATATGGGTTCCTAAGGCACTTGTACAAGCAATGCGCTCTAAGGAACTACAAAAGCATGAAAAATCAAAAACCATGTAGATCCCTAAGGGGTTGCTTGAAGCACAACAGTCTAAAGAAAAATCAAAATTGGCATCCAAAATTGTTGTTCCTCCATCAAAACCTTATGAGTCTATTCCTCCATCACCTCCTTCATCCATTTTGGGTTCTTATGCTCCAAAATCTATAACCTTTCCTCCATCCAAATCTCAAAATCTGAGATTCACTTCTCTTCCATATGTCCACCATTCCTCAAGGCGTGTGCCAATGTTGATCTTTCCAACATTTCCATCTAGCCATACATAATTCTTCCAACATCCCATCCATTATCCAACACCTCTTTTTCACCCTTCCATCCCTCTTATCCAATCCTTTGCATAAATCCTTGCCCTAGTTTCATTTCATTATCCTACCAACATCTTTGAGCATACCTTCATAGCCATGGTCTATTGCAACTCATATCTAAGGGTACCATCCAAAGAAGCGAGACATTGGCATCCTTCTTCCATCCCCTATCATGCCTCCATTATCTTCCAAAAAAATATTTAAAAACAAAAAAAAATAAAAAAAATAAAAAAATAAAATGATGAAAAGTTGAAAAAAAGAAAGTAAAGAGAAATAAATTCATCCTTGTGTGAAAACCACTTCATGCGGCATCTTGGGAAAGTAGCATGATTAAAACCTGGCAAACGGGCATCATGCGTAATCCATTATCCTTTTGCACTTTACACTGGGGGCAAGTTCCATCCATGTACATCCCTCTATTATTCTTCTTCCTCCATTATCCTTCATCCTCCATTATCCCTCATCCGCTCTATCTACGTTCATATCCCTTTTCCACCTTTGGACTTGACAAGGTTAAGGATCTTTGCAGGCTTCATGTGTCCTATCTATTACACTTGATCTAGACCCTTTGGCTCCTCTCCATTGCTCACTTACATCCTTCATTACTCCCTTTTGATCTTGCTTATCATATCTGCCTCCTATCCAAATCTATCCCTTGATCTTGATCAACACTATGGAAAAAATGCAAAAACATACTTTCCACAAACCTCTTGACATGGCCACTTCTTTGGACCATATGGTTGTTATGCTATATCCTTGCTTCATTGTGCTATATCCTTGCTTTACATTTCTAAAATCCTTGCTTTAAATCACTGAAATCCTTGGTTTACATTGCTACATCTGGACCCTATGCTTGGATTAACATTGTGAGATAGTTCTTGAAAGCATCCACCATCATTTGCTTATCCATTCATGTACTCAAAATCCCTTTTGCCTTGCTAGACACTAGGAGCAAACATCAAAATCCTAAAAATCAGAAAAAGTCTTGAAGAAATCATTAAAAAAAAAAAAAGTTCTGAAGAAATCGAAAAAAAGAACTCCCAAAGAAAAAAAAAAAAAAAAGAGGGAAAAAGAGAGAAAATGCCTTGGTGAAAACTGAGTAAACAGGCACCTTGGTTAAAAAAAAAAAGGAATCTCTTCCAAATAGGTGAAAACCTGGCAAACAGGCGCCTCTTGTACTCAAGCGCTCCATCTATCAACACAATGTTGGCATTCCTGCTTTCATGTAATTCTTTGATTTCATTTGTACACAACTTTTAGTCACTTTTGTGACATTCTGGTTCATTGGAACCCTCATGGCTTGAAATTGATGAATGTCCTAGTCTTAGGGTAATCGACTGATTAATTTACATGTCCTAAGCAGTATCAACCAAGTCATCTTTACGTCAGTGAAACCTGGTCATCCACTCCAAGTCAGTCACCTGTCTCTTGACTACTAAAGAGTTTTTATCACTGAGTAAACAAGCAAATCAACATTACCAAAAACAATCACTAAACAGTTTGAGCCATGCATGGAATTTTCTTTGTGTGCTATCTTTTATATTGGTTTTTGATTATTATTCTCTCTGAGTAACTTGAGGAAGTCTATCTTGACTAAGAGGAGCAAGGATTGGGGGCATAATACTTTTCTTTGTTTTTTGCTTGTAGGAATGATTCCAATGATCTGGAAACATCTAATCAGCTGGGTGTCTGTGATAAGTGCCTTCACATTAAGATGAAATCACCACACATACCTCGACTCTGCTTATTTGAATGCTATAGGGAGGTTCCCATCATTTCTTTGTTTGTTTTGAGGGAATTTCTTTATCATGCAATCCAGGTCCCTGTGAAATCTATCCAAGGATATGAACGAAAAAGGGTCATTGCGGACAAGATAATTAATATTGCACATGAAAAGAAAGGAACTCTAATCTACCTCTATGTTTGTAAAAAGCTCAATGATGAAAATTAAGCTTTTCAAATCCAGTGACTAGGTTTCGGTTGCATCTCATTTTGCATCTCATCTTGCATTTCATTCTGCATCTCGTGAATTTAGAGTGATTTCGGTACGGTAACAATGATTTCTTTATCTTCTAAATGAGAGTTTGAAGTATCCTTATTTCTCCGTTAAGTGGTCTCTTCCTCATGAATTCTCCGATCGAGTACTTGTGTATTGAGATGTGTAGCTGCATACATAAGCATTTTACATAGATTCATACATTCACTATCATCCATTTGAATTCACCTTATTGCATTGTATTGAAAAAATGAGACAAATTTTGCATTACTAGTTACTCATTCTCATCACTCATTTGCATGAATCATTTATTTGCATAAAAAAAAACAAAAAAAAAATACATATAGAATAAAGCATATAGATGGACATCTCATAATCAATCAACATAAGTACGATGAAATCAAATCAATAGCTCATAAATCGGCTATCCTGAGTCCATTTTCGGGATCGAAATCAAAATCTGACGTCAATTCTCTCATCAAAATTTCACAAAATTTGGACCACTTAGTGCTTTTCATCAAAAGTTCATTCTCTCTTCTAATTGTGCTCAATTTCTCGTTAATCAACTCTGAATCTCAATTTAATTTCTACAAATCAACTTTGCACTCAATTTCTCGCTAAAATTTCAAAAATTCCTCTGAATCAATTTGTGCTCAAATAACTTATCATCGCTAAAAATTGCCTATCATTATGAACCGTCGCTATCTTTTGATTTTGCTCCTGAGGGGGCATACTCATGACCTTATGATCTCACATCTTCAAATGTCAAGAAAATTTTCAAATCTCCATCAAAACTCGAGCAAAAATATTTTTCAACTAAAGAAAATCAATCAAATTCTTATCGCTAGGGGCATCTCAACTTCATCGCTTTATATCAAGTTGATATTTCTCGATCATCTGAATCAAATCAATCTCTAGGGGCATATCATTTTTATCACTTCATATCAAGCTGACATTGTCTTTGTCTAAATCAATCTCTTAACGTTAATCAGTTTCATTGCTTTTCATCAAGCTGATTATTCGTTTAAACTCAATCAAGGGTTTAAAGAGTTTCTTTGATCACACGCTCAATCTAAGCAGGTGTTTAGTTTCATCGCATCAAATCAAGATGGACAGTTTATCTTCACTCATCGTATCTTGATCAATCAAGTTCAAGATCAATTTTTATCTTCACTCACTATGTCTAGATCAATCAAGTTCTAGATCAGTAAGATCTGCTTCTTGATCAATCAAGTTCAAGTTTGGTATCTTTGCTCTCTATCGTTCCTAGTTCAATCAAGTTCGGGATTGGTATTACTTTAATCAACTCTATTCAACTTCATCACTTCAAATCAAGCTAAACACCTCGCTCTTCATCTGGTTCATGATCAATGAAGTTCAGAACTGGTAACTCCTAGACATCACATATTCTTTGAACCAACGCGCTGCTCGCACATTAATTCAAAGAGCGGCAAATGTAATACGCTAAAAATGGTCATCTAAACCATGAGCCCCTAATATCGACAACATCACCAAGGTCCTAACCAAAGGCAATTAAATAAATCTTGAGCACATAATTAATTTCTAAAATCATCAATGTCACATGGCAAAATTAATCAACCAATATTAATTAAATATTTATTTAATTAATTGATCATTCCAAGTAAATTATTTTAAACAATTATCTTATTTATTTTATTAAATATCCTAGCATATTTAATTAAATAAATCAATTTTCCATTAAATCACCAAAAAGAGGAATTAATTTGAAAAATAAATAAAAATTGTCATAAATCTTCAAAAAAGGAAACAAATCAAGAAATAGGAATTGGAAATTATGAGCACAAATCTTCAAAAAAGGAATTAATTGACAAAAAAGAAGAATTAAAAATTGAGAAAAGAAATCAATTAGAGATAATCTTTAAAAACAAATTAAAAATTGATAAAAAATCTCAAAGAAAGCAATTAAAACAATTAAATATTGAAATTGAATGAAATAGAGAATAAATCAGTTTTTTTCTTGATTTTATCTTAATTTTAGTTCAATTTCCTTTAAAATTGAGAAAAGCATCCAATCACATCAATTCACCTGGATTGTGCTTCCTCTTGGAAAATCTTGACCGCTCATCATCATTTGATCTCAACCGTTGGTTTCTTTATGAATTTTCTATAAATTCAGGCTCTCATCTCTCATTCAAAGATCTTGAAGAATATATTGTTATTATGTTTTTTTTGCTCTAGTTTAATTGAGAATTTGCATTTAGATATTCACATATTAGTTATTGCATACATATATAGATCATTTAGCTCATATATCTCTTAAATCATGTTAGATTAATCTTGCATATCTAGCTTAAATCTTGCATCCATTTAGCTCATATAGAAAAATCCTTTGTTTAGGTGTTGTCTAGTCACTGGATAGCTTAGCAATCTAAGAGCAATCTAAACTCGCATCTACTAGAAGGCAATGGGTCGCTTTGTAATGGTTTATATTATTCATTGATTGTTGATTTTCTAACCATGCATCTAATGACTTAATTGAAGTGTTGTGTATTTCAGATATAGATACAGGTCCACTTTTCACACACATAGGTGTTATGTGATGTCCCTCTTGTGTGAATGCATTTGTGTTTAGTCTCCTCACTAACCGGTAAGTCTGCATTGAGTTAGATCTATTAACCAGTATACTCCCATAGGTCAGTTATAGGGAAAAATTTGAGAACCACTGATTCACCCCCCTCTCAGTGGTGCATTGTGTCTGACAACCTTTTGTAGTCACCTTTGCAACATCAATGTCCTTGAGGGCCTCTTAAAGTAGGTCTCTCCAAGATGGGATATAAAGAGCATCCCACATAGAGACATTAAGGTTAGCCTTCCTTATTTTCTCCACTATGCTCAATAGAACCACAACCTTAGTAGGACCCTTTGTAGTAGCAATATCAAGCTTTGATATTGTAGGAGCCTTAGGTTTCTCCCCTTGTTTGACCTTTTGAGTCAAGTCTTGCTCTTTGTTTGGAGCAGTCACCTTGTTGGGAGTCTTTGGCATTGTAGCTTGTATAGAAGCCTATGGAGGTTGAGCTGCTATAGTAGAATTATTAGGATCTATGGCCCTCCTTTTGGATCTTATATTGTGAGCTACAGGGTCAATGTTAATCTAATTTATACCACAGAAGTCAACCTCCTTCCAATTCATTAAAGAAGAATCTCCTTGTGGATGGTTTGGACAATCACCAAACTGTTGTTGCCTTGAATAAGTTGGCTCATTTTGTGCCACTAAGGCCTAAGAAAAATCACCAAAAATGACATGAGGTCTAATTATGAGGTTTATTGCATTGATTACACCAATCTTTATCTTGAGAAAGATTGTTTTGCATTGGTACCAATGCTCTTGAGGTGTCTGCAGCTGTAGGATTTAAACTATTCAAGGGTCTATCATTATTCCACTGGTTTTGCCCTTGAAAGTTAGATGTCTGCTGATAGTTTTGATTTGATGGTTGGTAGGGGTTGTTGTCCTATAACAACTATCTATTGATTGAAACTATCTCATTCCCAAATATTTGCATCATGGTCTTGATTTCTGATCTTAGCTCCTAAATCTTTGAAGATTGAGGAATTGGTGTAGGTGTGAGTACTTGACTTGTTGATGCCATCGATATGGGTGCCAAAGTAGGTTGTTGTGTAGGATTCTCTGAGAACAAGGGCATTAGAGGCCTAGGAGACAACTTCCCCACCTATATTAGATAATTTTCTGCCTTAATGGTAGCATCATAAGCTCCTGGTAAGTCATTTCCTCCTAGTGACTATATCATAGTGGTAATGTCATTGTTTAGAGCCCTAAGAAAGTACAAGAACACATGGTTGGAAAAGGGCTTAACCAACATTAGGATCCTATCCCAATTTTTCTGAAATCTATAGTTGAAGTCCCCTGTGATCTCGTGGGGTGCTCTTTTTATAGTTGTTAGCTGCTTAACCAGTGACAAATGGTCACTTTTGTCCTTAAAATGCTTACATATCCACTTTCCCAATTCATCCCAGTTATGAATGGAGCCAAATCCTAAACCCCTATAACATTCTAGGGATTTTCCTTTAAATGATGAGACAAGAAGCCTCACTACTATGTTATCCTCTATGACATCGAATTAAGTGCAGATGCTTGCAACATCTTGGATGTGTTCAGCTGGGGTAATAGAAGTTTCTCTAATAAAAAATGGTATGGCCTTTAGGGCTGCTACTAGAATGTCTTCCTTTTGGGCTAACACCAAAGGACTATCAAAATTAAATGTGACAAATGCATGTGCTCTAGGGACTTCCATAGGGAATGGTGGCCTATTGATATGAATTACAGGGCCTCTAGGCTGTGCTACTCTTGTGATGGTGGGGTAGAATGGGATCGTAGGGATGTAGATGTTGCTGCTTGGGTTTGCCTAACAGGTGATAGAGAATGTCTACCCCTTCCTCTCCTAGAATTTTAATAAGTTGGATAAATTAATAATTGCCTCTAGAAGATGACCTAGTTTGTGTTCTTGGCATGAAAGCGACAACTAGTCATGAACACGAGTCTGAAATTGTCCTTAGATTTGCCAAGTATTGAATGTAATCACCTCCAAAGGCTAAATTTCTAAGAGAAGCACTAAATCCTTAGCATGAGTATTGAAATTGAGTCCCATCAGGCCTACTAGAAACTGTTGTCACAAAAGTGTACCGGCTTGATGAACAACCTTGTGACACATTGAAACAATCTCCAAAGTGTGGGACCTTGCAAAGTTGAGGCTCAGTCTCTGGAGAAGGCCAACCTCATTTCCAATTAGATGCTGGTGTTGGTATAATCCAACACAAAATAAAACCTAATCTATTTTTCTGAGGGTAAAAGGGGAAGAAGAGATGCTTGAAAGTGGAAAAGAGGTTTGCACCTAGATTGGAGTTAATCTTCCCTACCTATAACTACACAAAACATCAATAAGGAACTACCCAAAGGATGCACAAGATCCTATTAAAATTAGAGTCCTAAGTGAAGAGTGAAGGTTAGAATTCTTGTAAGATGGCAAGAGGAACTCAAACTAGTCCACAAATGACATCCAAAGAGGGATTAACACAAACACCTACACTAAGGAAACAAATAAAAATGCATTTAGACAAGAAGGTGAACAAATTACACAATCTGTTTTAACTAAATAAAGGCAAAATAGATTAATTCTATTGATGCAAGGAAAAGATATTTTTACAACACAAAGAAACATCAATTTCTTGTCAAGAAAAGAGGAGAAGATCCCTATAATAGGGTTACAAAATGGTCTTTGTAGTTTAGGCATAACTCTGGTGAGATTGCAACTAGAAACACTAACCCTATTAGGGTTAGGTTACACAATATCAGGGAGGAAATCATATCAACAAATCCATCTAACTATGTGTGTTACATCTTTGAAAATATCTCTACCACTAGGGAAAAGCAAAAAATCTTGTAGAGAGGAGAAGTCATTATATTTGTATGCATCATGGTGACACTTGCAGGGTAAAAAAGTGTCTGATTTGCATTAAATGGCTACAGGTAGCATCTGGAATCAGTTTGCAGAGTCCCTTTGGGAGTAATGGCAGATGTCTGAGAGTGGGTAGATTGAAATCAGATTATATTTGGATTTCAAATAGACCCAAAATTGGATCGACCATCCAATTGGCAACCACATTCTAACAAAGATTCAAATGCTAATGATTTGTGGGATTTAAATTTTGGTTGTTGGATTCTCCATGTCACACAAAGATGGACCCACGAGATGGGTCCACATAATAATTCAAGGGCCCAAAAAGAGATTAAAACATCACCCTCAGATTCCCTCTTTATGAAAATTTATCGATTGCAAAGAAGCCACGTGTCAGGCAAGATCCACCAGACTTATCTCTGGGTACGAAAGGGGCCCCACCATGGGCTATGGCCTTTTCACCAAGACCAAGCCTTTCGGCAAGACACATTTTCGCCTTTGTCTCCCTTGATAAGATATATCGAAAAGCCCTTTGCCATTTTATAGGTCGGGTCCCACCATGGGGTGAGACTGCTATGAAATGGAGACAATATTTATATTAACCGCCTTCATTTTGTAGTTTCATGGGGAGGGCCCCACCCATTCATTTGATCTTCATGAATGGAAAAAATATCCTATCTCCCTGCTAGCCCACTGCTAAATTTGGAGAAACTTGAAACCACTACGGGGCTGAACCTATCCTTGGTCGGTCCCACCATCCTACTATCCTATGGCCAAACTTGGTGGACTTAGAACATTTGCGGGGTAGTGGGGGCCTTAAATTTAGAGGAACCTTTCATTATGATATCGACCGAGTCTTGCTGACAAATCTCCATATTATTGAGACCAAACCCATCGGTAAGACCAAAAAATACATCTTGCCAGCCTTTGAAACCTTTGTCGAAATATGATTTTTTCTATTTTGTGAGGAACAAAAAATAAAAGGATCCCTCATCCCATGAAATAGCGAAAACAATTGGAGCCTTCTCACTGTTAAGGACAAAAAGGGGAAAACCAACCTTGCATGATTTGAGACCCTCTAGTCGGTAGAAACTTAAGTTATTTGACCAGCTAGGGCGATCAACATAAAATTAGAATTTAGAGCCCGAGAAAGATAAAAAAGGTATAAGGCCTTTAGGGTTTAGGGTTTTAGGGCTCAATTAGGAGTTTTCTCATGGTTTTAGCCCGTCTTCTCTATCTCAGGCCAGAATTCTCAAGATTGAAGTTAACATGAAAATCAGTCAACAAAAACTTGCTTTGTATCTCTTTTATTAGATGTTTCAGTTGGTCTATGCTTAATATATGTTGCTTAAGATTTCCTACTAGGTTGTGTGGCGTGAAATATTTCCTAATTGAAACTTGCACATTGGTAAAATATTGCCAAAATCCACTTGTGATTCTATCAAGGTCAATTTTAAGAGTTTGAGAGAGGCCACTGGCTATTTTTTTGTTTAGCTAAGAAGTCCTTAATACACTACATGGGAGATGTGGTAGAGGATGATGGCATGTTGTAGGACCATGAAGGATAAGAAGAGTGTTTTGATGATGTGGTTTTATATATTGATTCTTATTCACATAGTTTATTGTAAGCCTTTCTAATGGCTTACCTTATGTTTGTTAATTATTCAGGCAACTGAGGGGGGGGGGGGGGGATGAATCAGTTGACAACTAAACTTTTTCTTCAATTCTTTCACACATCTGGAATAACCAACAAATTTAATAGAAACAAATATAGCATGAAAGCACATACACAAAATGATCACACAATGAACACAAAATATGACATGGAAAATCCAAGAAGGGAAAACCATGGAGAATGTTAGTTCTCAATATATAAAAATAATTAAGGTGATTTTTTAAAAATGTGGCTCACTGCTAGAGGGCTCACTGCCTAGAAAGACACACTACTAGAGTGCTCACTGCCTAGAAAGGCTCACTACCAAAGGAAGAAGAAAGAAAAGTAAATCCACCACTATAACATAATCTACAATACTAGAACTACTTGTTGAACATACTGTACCACTGAAAGGGGGGTGAATCAGTGGTTCTTGAAAAAAAATTTTTTAAAAAAACAAGCTTGGAATACTGGTTATCAACCTAAACACTAAACAATCAAATTGGTAAGATAAGAGTGGATATCAAAAGAGGAAAACACACAAATGCATAACCCACAACACTAGATGTATGAGGAAAAACCAACATGGGAAAAACCTTGATGAGAAATGTTGTTTGAGTCTATTGCTCCAATCCAACCTCACAATGAAACAATTAGATTACAATAATTTAGGGCACCAACCCCTGCACCAAGCTCCAGCTCGATGTAATATAATGAAATACAATTTTGATACAGTGATAGCACCTAGTTACAAATGAGTTCTGCAACACCCAATCAATGAATTTTTGCCGATTAACAACCTCCTCTTCTTCACTGGTTCTCACACTGCCAGTTATCAGATTACTCTCTCTGATCACTCACCGGTTACTCCTAGCCTTTCTTCTCTCTCTCTCTCTCTCATAGCCCCACACTTCACAGTGTCACTCATGTATGCCTTCCTAACCATTCACTCCTTACCAGTTCGCTTGACTGTTAGAACTGCAACAGTTTACTAATTACTGTGTTTCTAGTGGTTAGACCCTCTCACCGGTTCAACCTGCTAATGCACTATAACTCTTTGAGAAATAACTCTAAAGCATATAGTATTTCTTGCAGAGGCTCTCTTTCCTTTCACACCTCACATCTAGCATCCCATAGTTTAAGTCTCGAGTTGACATATTTATCTTTTAGGGTTCCCACCAAAGGGTGCCTTCAAATGGTTTTGTGTTAGGTTTTTACCTTCACCAACTTGATCTGCATTAGATTTGATCTAATTTTCTTTTCAGGAAGGGTGATCCGCATCACACCAAATAGCACTGCCATCTCCTCACTTTTCAATGTGCATTTTCTATTTTGGGATGTCTACGACATGCTTTTCTGCATTTCTCTATCAATCACCATTAATGGCTTGGCTATTTCCTTCGACAAATGGGTACACAGATCAGATTGTCTTACAAGGTGAGTTCAATCACCTAGCCACCTTGTCTTCCTCGACTTGCAACATTCTTCCATCCTTCCATTATTTTCAGGTTCTTCATTAGTGCCGACCTTCTTGCTGACTGTTACATTGATGAATACTTCACCGACCTCTGCATGATCGCCACCTAGTTTCCACTTGTCATCCTTGTCAACATCCATCTATGCTCGGTTTTCTATGTCGATTTGACATCATTCACCGACCAAGATTGACTACCTATTCAACTCACCTTACCGGTATAACCTAACTTCACCAGTGGTCCTTCATACCCACTGACCTCTTTTCTATCATTGGATCAACTTGGCCTTACATCAAACATGCTGGTCCAACTACTCAGTCCATTTACCGACAACATTAAACTTCTCTATCTATACCGGTTCACATCCTTCAATTCTTCTTTTGCTTGCTTCCTTTGCCTTGTCAATGGTCCTACTTTACCAATAGATGATGCATTTTATGTGTACCGGTAACATACATTTATGTTTTCTTACACACATATGGAATTTACATCATCATGTCTTACTTCACCCATACCGGTCACTACTACTTACTCACTGGTGACCATGTCAAACCAGTTGACATCAATGACAACCTAATTCCAATAATACCAACATTGATTTCAATGCCTCTCAGCAACAACACACTTCACATATCAATATCAATCAGTTAGATCAACATGACACATCCATCACAAATATTGGACCCAAATCATGACTCATATGCTACACAAATATCGTTATTCTCAAATTTCGGATCAAACTGGACCCCAAATAGCACTACCCAACTTAGCAAAAATAAGAATGAAACCAAGATACTCATGAATACAATTGATCACCACCATATCTAGTAAATAGAGAAATCTAGATCACCATTAACACAAACAAACAAAATATCAACCATAACACATCTTTCAATGCACCAAGCATTTCAGGGAACACATCTTTCAAATCACCAACTCCCAAACAATATGTTGACATCAATGACAACCATCAACATCACATTTTTAACAATCTCCCCCTTTGTCATTGATGGCAACATCAATAAAAAACATAACTCTATTTGCATCATCGAATCAACATCTCTACACATCTTTGCATCTCTGCCCCTTTGACATCAAGGAAAAAGGAAGACATAACTCCCCCTATGAAACTCACTTTTCTCCCCCTAAGAGGAAGCACCCAAGCACTAGTCCAAATAAAAATATTCAAGAAGTTCACTAGACCAATGCACGTCCAAATGTATATCAGTTCAAATGAGGAAGGGGTAATACCCCTAACTTTAGCTGGAGATACTCAAAAGTATCCTTACACAACACCTTTGTGAAGATATCTACAATCTTCTCTTTTGGAGGTATATACTCAAGCTTTACTTCGTTGTCCAACACCTTTTTGTTGGCAAGAGACATTGTACTGGTAGAGATTATTGCATGAGGAATGTTTTGAGGTTGTCATTGATGTCAACTCAGATTTGAAATCACATCTGGTATATGCAGAATTGTTCTACCAAAAGTTTGATATCCATTTTGCTTAAGTCTGGAAGGTGGAATACAATATGCGGTAAGTATGGGTACATTGAGTAGAACACAATTTTGGTTGCATACTTTTGATTGCGGTGGAAGAGTTAGGTGATTGGATGTTTGAGATATCTTATTTTACAATCCTAGCCTCCGGTATTGATTCTCATGCAAGATAGAAGATCCGGTATTCAATATTTCAAGAAGAATAGGGTTATTTTGGTGTAGCGTGTTATGCAGAATCTTTGGGATGATTTTGGTGATTGATTTTGAGTTCAATGTGGTCAAGCCGACATGTGTGAAGAATTTAATCAATTTGTTTAGGTCTTCATATGGATTTGTAATCAGTTTGAGTTGACTTATTGTTACATGTTTCATGTTTTGCAAATATTTTGAAGTCGTTATATTTGTGAACTAATCAAGTGGTGCAAATATATAAGATCAATCTATTTGATCATTCATATATGGATTTTGATGTGAAAAGAGTGGATGAGCATCTGAGCATAGTTTCATGTGTGCTATCTTTGATTTTGTGCTCTG
This sequence comes from Cryptomeria japonica, assembly GCF_030272615.1. NCBI lineage: Eukaryota > Viridiplantae > Streptophyta > Pinopsida > Cupressales > Cupressaceae > Cryptomeria > Cryptomeria japonica. The sequence goes on from NC_081409.1 coordinate 326,904,722, forward strand.
GTATATGATAGAGTAGCAAAACATAGTGGTTTGTCAAAACAATGGAAGACAATCACTTTGCGCTTAACCGGAACTGCATTTTGGCATTTGTAGATGCTACTCATCAGTTTAGGCATTCTTTTTATCATTTGTAATAATTTCTAGGATAGTGATTCCTCCAGGGTTGTAGCCCTCTTTTGTAATTGGGCAGTGTACCTGAATGCATTTGCATTCCCCTCTTGTAATATTATTATACTCCTGATCATAGTATTATAATATTGTGGGTCTCAATCCCACTGTGGTTTTTCCTATTCCAAGTTTCCACGTAAATATTCTGGTGTTATAGTTTTGTGCTTGTTTGCATTTAGTTTTTGCACTTTGGTTTTATTCATTTGCATCTGATGGTTTAAGAATCAGTTTAAGAAAGTTGTTAATTGCATAACACTAATTCACCCTCCCCTCTCAGTGTTCATTGATTCCAATAATTGGTATCAGAGCCTAGTTCCTCCAAGGAAGCCTAACAACTTGGGGAAGATCCGAGAGAGTGAATCAATGGACTTTGGTTTGCAGAAACAAATTATTGTGGCACTTGAAGACCTAGATGCAGCAAGGAAAGAAGCAAGTAGCTTGAGAAGAAATCTGAGTGATGCTGAAAATTTCTTTGAGTCATTGAAAGAAAAAGTGAACACATCCAGAGAGAAGAGAAAGGAGTTGATGGACAAACTCAAGGAGAAAGAAGAGCAAAGCATTGATGATCAAGTTCTAAAAGACAAGACAAATGAATGTGAAAAACTTGCTAGAGATAATGCAGTCCCGAAGAATGAAGTACAATCCATTGTGATGAAGTTGACAAAGGAGATTGAAGACAAGAAGAACAATGAAGAAAATCTAACTCAGTCATTGAAGGATAGATCTGATGAATGTTGTATACTAAATCATGAAAATGACTTGTTGAAGCTTGAATTGATATAGTCCAACAATAATGAGCAAGAGCTTGAGAGACAAATTATAATTCTGATAGATGAACTTACCACTGCTAATGAGTACAAAGAAAAATTCAAAGATAGCTCAGCTAAGCTAGATGAGATGCTACAAAGTTAGAAGAATAAAGGTGATATGAGAGGACTTGGATTTGACAAAGGAGAAAACTCTAGATCTGGTCAAAGAAATGCTAAACCTCATTATTAAAAGAACAAGAGATCTTCGATAAGAAAATCTAATGCTTATAAATTCAATGGTAAACATTTTGTTTGCAATAAATTTGGTCATATGGCAAGTCAATGCAGAAATAGAGCTAATCAGAATAATTCATCATTCTCCGGACAATGTTTCAATTGCAATAAGTATGTTCATAAGTCAGTTCAATGCATAAGTATGGTAAATAGGAGAAATGTAAGATGTTATGCTTGTGGAAGATTTGGACATATTTCTAACGAATGCAAATCAAGGGGAAATCAATGTTATACTAGGCCTAATCGGAGAAAACACATTATTTTCTATGCTTGCAACAAATTTGGTCATATTGCAAAATTTTGTAGAAGTAAGAATATGAGAAAGAATGCTCCAATGGACAAGAAAAAAGAAGATCATAAGGGAAAAGATAAGGTTAATGAAATCAAAGAGCAACACAATAAGATGTGGGTTAAAAATGATGATTCAAATGCAGTAAATGGGTCCACACTTAATTCCAGTGTTGGAACCTCATTCAGTAACTAAGGCATTTGGTCTTAGGGGGAAGTTTCTCATGCAGATTGTTGAAATCCTCTTTCTAAGATTTTTAATCAGCTGCGAAAGGTTTTAGATGATTGTAGATGGTTGTGCAGATGATCTTGAGAGATATCCAGAAGATTTCATGCTAATTTGATGCTCTGATACAATCTTCACCTAAAAGTTAGGTATGCAAAAGATAAAAAGGCATGTAATTATACATTAGCTGTCAAAATAACAGATAGGGAAAGGCCTAAATTTAAGAAACACCCATTCAAATCGACTAAAGATGATCTGAATGGAGTATTTTCATTGGTTTATATGGCATATTACACATTGAAGATATTAGGGCATACATCCATTGCAATATTGAGGAGCTTGGGAATGCTGAAATGCTAACTCTGTATACACATCACATGATAGATGGTATGGGTAACCTTAAACCTGACTTCAAATCTTTGCAGGATAAGGATTTCATTCAGTTTGTGAACTTTTTGGTTTTCAATGAACCCAAATGGGTTAAGTACATTTTGAGCAGGGTCCATGATGAATTTATATGGCTTGATAAACTGTACAAGACTACCAAGCGAGAAATCCAAGATGTAACATGCTTGAATGCAACCAATGAAGTTCCTGGTCTAAGAAATGCGAAGAACACAACAGTGACAGAGGTAACTGGTTCCTAGCATGGTAGTAGATTGATGACAATTAGTAACATTGTTGAGTATGATGTCAGATTTGCATCCATGGTGATGAGATATAAGGTCTATCAATCTAGCAGAGAAAACTCAATCTCCAGTACAACAATTTATGCATCTTATCAAATTCTAAAAGAGGACAAGTTGTATGATTTGTGTGGGGTACTTATGAGTGAACTAATGGGAAATCTAATGAAGATAAAGGGGGACAAGAAACATGTTTTTAAGTTCAATACTTTGATTATCTGTTTAGCCTTCTATTTCATGAAGGACATCCTCGGTGTAGGCAAAATTCAATGGGGATATATCAAACAGATGGTGATGCAAATAAAGGAAGCCTTACAAGGATTAGGAGATGCTCAAGCATAGAAAGATATCCTATGGGGTTACTTAAAATCCTTCCAAGGCATGATATAGAGTAGGGAAAGGATCCCAAAGGAGATTGTAGAAAAGTATGAGGACACCATATGCTTCATGGTGGAAACTGACCAATGCCTAATGGAGGTCATTGAAACAAGGACAGTGTGGATCATACCCATGTGGTATGAAGTTGATGCAAATACTCTTGATGCATATGCACAACATCTTTTGAGTAAGCCGATGGATGAAAAGGAAGAAATATTTGGGATTTATAAGAAGATAAGATTGAGCTTGCATTCCCAATTCACCAAGCCTGGAATGCAGAAGAGAGTGAGGAAACAAGTAGAGAAGCTTGCTAAAGATATTGGAATTACAAAGGAGGCAGTTTGTAGGACCAGAGAACAGAATATCTTAAAAGAGGAGGACATGGTCAAACCCCCAAACCAGCCTCTACTCCTCCTAAGCCAAGGAAAAAAAGATCAAAACCTTCTTTCGATGCATAAAATATTGTCCCTCCACCAAGGCCTCAATCCAAATCATCTAGTGGAGTATAGAAGAGGAAGAAAGGGAAGCCAGAAAGATTCTATGTGGCAGCCACTGCAGAAGAAGAGACATAATTTGAGAAAACATTGAGAGAAGTGAAGAGGAATACTACATTTGCTAGGGTAGTCAAGAAGCAACCATCGGGTGAAGGTCAGCCAAGCAAGAAGCTAAGAGTTGGAGCTGAGCAATCCAAAAGGCCTTGATCAAGCAAGAAGCCCAAGTCTGAGCTTGATGAAGCATTGAAGTTTGGAAAAGTTGAAGGTAACTGCACTATTGTGCCTCCCATCACATTAAGTCAAATAGTTGATATAGTAGTAAAGGAAGGAAATTTGAAGCATATATCTGAATGGTATGAGAATTATGGTGAGAGTGGAAAAATGACATTAGAAGAAGCCATTGTTGAATATATGAATGTATATAGTAAAGCCCTGATAGAATTATCATCAATAATTTTGAAGGGTCTATACAAAATTTTGGATGCCAAAAGGCATATGGCTAATCTAGAAGATCAAAGAATGAAAGAATATGTATTGGTTAATTTATGCTCTATATTTTCTAAGAGTGAAGTAGAAAACCTTCTTAAGATTGCAAAGAATAGATTTATAAACAAAACTAGAGTTAATAGGATCATGTTTGGAAAGGTTTGATGAAGTAGCTAAGGAAACAAAAGCAATTTTGAAGCAAGTTTTGGAAGAGAACAAGTATGAGATAAAAATGGTGAAAGATGACACCCATTCAGAAGTGCATACACAAGATGATACCTCCATTCCAGATGAGAAATCAAATGAACAAGCAGTAGTTGGAAATGATACTGTTGATAATCAGTAGATTGCAGACTCCGGTGAAGCTGATCAAACTCCTTTGGTGACAACTATTGAATCCGAGAAGGCAGTTGAGAAGTTTGGTAATGAAAAGGGAGAGGATGCAGAGAAAGAAGAAGATGAAGTGAAGGAGAAGGATGGAGACAAGGTTGAATAGGTTCTGGTGGCAAGAGGCACTGTGGAAAAGAGAAAGAGGATTATCAATGACACAAATCTCACCAAAGGGTCTATCGATCTTAACTCACTATCTCCTATCCAAGCACTCAAGCTTGTAACACGTGCATAGGCCAAAGATAGTGAAGACTTATTGAAGTATCAATTAGAGAATAAAGAGTTCATATCCATGGTTATAAGTGTGTTGGAGAAAACTATGCCATCTTTCAAGCAAGATATAGTAGACTCACCCTCCGATAAGTTAAGGATTATGCTAAAATCAATAGAATGGTTGAAGGTGATAGGGCTAGTTTGATTTCTAGTATGAAGGCCATTCAAGAGGTAGTGGACGAAGGAGGCAAAATATACAAGTCATGTCTTCTTTTTCCTAAGTTCACAATTGAGATTGATAAGAAGATCACAGAATGCAAAGGTCAATTAGTCGGTATATCTCAATCTTATGCCCCCTAATCAATTTTTGCCAATAATTATGAAGTTCAGCTGATAGCTCTACTTGATAAAATCAAGAGTCTGAATCAGGAAAAATATAAAGTAGTTGGTAGAGTGGGAGAACTCAGGAATCTAATCACTCCCTAGTTGGATACTTTGCTTAGCAGTTAGCAGGATGCTATGAATTCTCTAAATAAGAGTGTTCTGTTAGATCTAAGAGGAGTTGAGATGCATTCCTATCTATTTAGTGCTCTTATAACATGTTGGAGAACCTTAAAAAAGGTTGGGATGATCACTTGCAATCCCTAAAGATCATTTTTGCATACATTTTTAAATTTCTATAAGTTATTGAGTATACCCTTGTACATAAATTTTTGCAGATACCTACCTTTTCCATTGATGTCAAAGGGGGAGAGAGAGGAATGAAGAATGGTGTATATTATCAAGGGGAGCTTGTTGAGTTGTTACATTTTTGTAGTTTTGAAGTTTTGCATTGTCATTTTTCATCAAGTGTGGCCATCGATGCCAAAGGGGGAGATTGTTGGCAAGAGACACTATACTAGTAGAGATTAGCGCATGAGGAATGTTTGGGGGTTGTCATTAATGGCAAGTTAGATCTGAAATCACATCTGGTATATGCATAATTTTTCTACCGGAAGTTTGATATCCATTTTTCTTAAGTCTAGAAGGTGGAATACAGTATGTGGCAGAGTATGGGTACATTGAGTAGAACTCAATTTTGGTTCCATAGTTTTGGTTGCAGTGGAAGAGTTAGTTGATTGGATGTTCGAGAGAGCTTATTTTGCAATCCTAGCCTTTGGTATTGATTCTCGTGCAAGATAGAAGATGCAATATCTAGTATTTTAGGAAGAATAGGGTTATTTTGGTGTAGCATGTTATGCAAAATCTTTGGGATGTTTCGGTGATTGATTTTGAGTTTGAGGTGGTTGAGCCGACATGTGTGAATCATTTAATCAATTTGTTTATGTCCGCATATGGATTTGTAATCAGATTAAGATGACTTATTGTTACACATTTCATGTTTTGCAAATATTTTAAGGCCATCATATTTGTGACCTAATCAAGTAGTGCAGATATATAAGATCGATTTATTTGATCATTTCATATATGATTTTGATGTGCGGAGAGTGGATGAGTATTTGAGCATAGTTTTATGTGCACTATCTTTGATTTTGTGCTGTGGTATATGACAAAGCAGTAGAATAGAGCAGTTTGTCAAAATAGTGGAAGACAATCACTTTGTGCTTAACTGGAACTACATTTTGGCATTTGTAGATGCTACTCATTAGTTCAAATATTCTTATTATCATTTGTAATCATTTGTAGGATAGTGAGTCCTTCGAGGTTGTAGCCCTCTTTTGTAATTGAGCAGTGTGCCTAAATGAATGTGCATTCTCCCCTTGTAATATTATTATACTCTTGATCACAGTATTATAATATTGTGTGTCTCAATCCCACTATGGTTTTTCCCTTTCTAGGTTTCCACGTAAAAATTTTGGTGTTATGGTTTTGCGCTTGTTTGCATTTAGTTTTTGCACTTTTTTTTTTTTCATTTGCATCCATTGGTCTAAGAATCAATTTAAGAAAGTTGATAATCACAAAACATTGATTCACCCCTCTCTTAGTGTTCATTGATTCCAACAATTTTCTCTCAGAGTGATAGTGAATAGATATATACTTTGTTCTGGAATTTTGTACCATATTTTTGGAAATGTTTATTGCACTAGTGTTATCACACATAATTGAGGTGGGTTCATTAAATAATACATCGATATCCTTCAAAGTCTACTTCATCCATAGTATCTATGTGCAACATGAAGATGTTGTAATATATTCAGCCTCAATAGTAGATAGAGATACAAAATCTCGCTTCTTACTTGACCAAGCAACCAATCGGGAGCCAAGAGCGAATGCTCCATAACTTTTACTTTTTCTTTCATCAAAACTTCCAACCTAATCTACATCTGTATAAGCTGCAAAGTGAAATTTGAATTTCTAGGATACCACAAACCAAACTCTTCTATTTCTTTTAAATATCTATTTTTTTTTTAACCACCACAACATGTGATTCTTTCAGTTCTTGCTAAAATCTAGCCACCAAGCAAATTGCATACATGATATTCGGGTAGGTAGTAGTAAAATATAACAATCCTCCAATCATTGATCTATACTAACTTGCATCAGCTTTAGGGGATTTATCATCGGTCATAGGTGTACACATCAGTTTGGAATTCTCCAACCCAAACTTCTTCAACAACTATTTAATGTATTTAGACCAAGGAATGAAAATTCCTTTGCTATTCTGATTTACTTGCAAACCAAGAAAGAAATTGAACTCACCAATCATGGACATCTCAAATTCCTTCTGCATTTCATTAGCAAGCATTTTGCACATGCCTTCATTTCCTCCAAATATTATTTCATCAACATACACTACAACAATTAAAACTTTACCTGATTTCATTTTTAAATTAAGCTTACTATCAACATATCCCTTTTGAAAACCTTGATCAATCAAATACTTGTCTAGCCTTCCATACCAATCTCTGGGAGCCTATTTTAATCCATACAAAACCTTCTTCGATCTGCAAACAATGATCATATTTTTCAACTTAAATCCTTCTAGTTGTTCAATGTAAACTTCTTTTAGCTCCCCATTCAAAAATGTTGACTTTGCATCTATCTGATAAACCTTAAAATCCTTAAAAGCTGCAAAAGCCATAAACATCATTATTGCCTCCATCCAAGAAATAAGGGCATATGTCTCTTCAAAGTCAATGCCTTCACTTATGTGTAGCCTTTCCAAACCAACCTTGCTTTATTTCTCACCACGTTTCCATACTCATCCAACTTATTCTGGAATACCCATTTTGTTCCAATTACATTCTTGTCTTTCAGTCCATGAACTAGTTCCCATGTCTGATTTTTTCTCACTTTCATCTAACTCTTCTCTCATTTCCTTTATCCAACTTTGATCATTGCAATATTCTTCTACTGATTTTGATTCAGTCTCAAATAGTAAACATAAAAAAACTTGTTCTTGAGCTACTTTTCTTCTTGTGATAATTCCTCTATTCTTATCTCCAATAATCGAATCTACTAAATGATTCTTTTGTACATACCTTGGGGTTTTAGATGTAGATACCAGAGCATCTCGAGTTTCTTTTTCTTTCTCTTCTTCTCTTGTTTCCTCTTCCCTTTTCCTATCAGTGGTATCATCAAATTCATAACTTGCCAATTTGTTAGTCTTTAGAAATGTCTTCATCAACCTTCACATTTATACTTTCAACAATCTTGTTCTGTTGTAATAGAAATATGCCTTTCTCCTTGTAGAATATCCTAGGAATGTGGCCTCATCTCTTTGAATATAACATTTTCGTCCAAATACCTTGAAGTATTTCACTGTTAGAGTTATACCATGTCATAGTTCATATGATGTCTTTCCATATCTCTTTTGGTATAGAATTATGTTAAGAGTGTAGACTGTTATGTGAATTGCCTCTCTCTAGTAGACTTCCAGTAGTTTAGCTCCTTTGATCATTATTTAGTTGCCTCTTGTATGGTTTGATTCATCCTTTCCACTACACCATTCTGTTGTGGTGTCCTAGGGGCTGATAATTGGCTTCTAATACCATGTTTGTCACAAAAGTTGTTAAACTCATTAGAAATAAATTCTCCTCCCTTGTTAGATCTCAAACACTTAATCTTTCTACCAACTTCAAATTCAACTCTTGCTTTGAATATCTTGAATTTTTCTAATGCTTATGGCTTCTCTCTTAAAAATTGCAACCCATGGCACTCTAGAATGATCATCAATTAACAACATGAAATATCTATCACCTTGTATACTCCTTGGTCTGATAGGACCGCATAAGTTTGTGTGCACCAAGTCCAACAATGCAGTGGATAATTATTCCTTTCCTTTAAATGTTCCTTTCATCTGCTTTCCTACTTGACAATCCTTGCAAATATTATTATCTGGTTTGGTCAACCTTGGTAAATCTCTCACTGCACTTGATGAACTAATCTTTACCAAATTATCAAAGTTGATATAACACATCCTTTGGTGCCAGAGCCAATTGTGATTGATCTAAGATGACAAACAATGTCTTGTAGCTCCTTCTAGATGATACATGTTTCCACCAGTCTTTTTCCCTACTGCAACAATATTTATGAATTCCTTCCAGATCTCACAACCATCATCTTGAAAAAACAACATTGTAACGATTTTCGCATATTTTCCCAACACTCAAGAGATTGTGATGAAAACCCTTCACATAGTAAACATTGTTAGTATTATGTTTTCCATCAAAATTATTATAGCCAATTCCTACAATTTGTGATTTCTGATCATCTCCATACCTAACTGAACCTCCATCATATTTCTCAAGTTTTGTGAACTTACTCTTATCACCAGTCACATGATTTGAGCATATCCACTATCAGTCAACCATTCATTTCTCTCTCCTAGAATATAAGGCAGTAGCAACAGTCTTAGAAACATCAATCTTAGGTACATCCTTTTCTACCAAATATAAACATTCACCATCTTCATAGTTTGATTCATCATTTGAAATACCAACATCATCTCTAACATAATAGGCTTTCTTATTAAAATTCCCTTTATTCTCCCTTAATTTTTGTCTTGATCCTTTTTTTAGACATCTAGTATCTATATGACTAATATTTCTACATCTAAAGCATTTAAGAGGTAATATACCTTTATATTTGTTGGTGCCTTTCTTCAATCTCCTTACAAATTTCACTTCCATGGACACATAGTGACATAAATGACAACACAAGGCAAATTGACATTGATGACAACATAACACAATACCCCATTTGCAACACAAGAAAGGTTTACATTAGTGACGACACAAGACAAGTTATATCGGTGACAACACAATGATGTGAGTTTATGACAAGGAACGCTCACTCCACTCTCCATTGGACCCATATTAGTATTTGTTTTCTTCATAGGAGAAGACACATTATTCTTCAATTCTCTTACAATATTTTTTGCTACCTCTTCCGTATGTCTAACAAACCTCTGGTAGTCATCTAGATCCTCACGTATGATGAGGTTGGCTCTCTCTTTTGTTCTAAACCTTGTGTTAAGAGTCTGGATGATCTTTGCCCTATTGTCCCAAGAGAAGGGACTGCATATAATATCTAATGCATGAGTCCAGATTATGGAATCCTTCCTTACAACATCTTTTTTCTATCAGTCAAGGCCTTCAAAAATTCAAATAGTAGTTTATTAGCAATATTAGTAACATTCTTCTTAAAAGTGACCAAGTGTCAGATGATGGTCTTCTCTATTGTCACCTTGTCTGTCAGAGGGGTATCCTTATATAATATTGTAGACACCTCCAAAGAATCATGCTAATAGATAGCATTCACCAAACTTTTAAGATCAAGAGGTTGATAATCACTATCAATTAGAGGGGTCTGAAAACTATTGTTGAGAAGTTGGGCACCAATAACATGGATGAAAAAGAATAAAAGGAGAAGTTTGTGATAAGAAAGATGTCCAAAAGGTCAAAAGATGAATGGAAGGATAATGTGGATGTAGAGGATGATTTACCTCTCATCCAAAGAAAGAGAACATTTTTCTCCACAACTGAGACCCCTGCTAAGAAGAAGAAGAATGAGATAGTAGTTGAAAAGAAAATGGAAAAGGAAAAGATGAATAAGTTTGATACCTCTCTAATCGTATCAACGGTATTCGATCACAATGACACCGCCTCAATCCACTTCATGAAGTAAACTATAGTGGTGATAATGAAGATATGGCCCTTAGAAAAAGGGGCAAATATCTTGCAAATGATGTCCAATCCCCAAGTCTAAAAAGGTCACACAGAGAACTGACTACGAAGCTCCTAGGTAGGAGCTCGAATTAGGTTGTTATGTTGTTAACATTGGGGGCACTTTTTGACAAAGGCAAAGGAGTCTTGTTCCATTATTTTCTAATAATACCCCATGTGAATTAGTTTGTGTATCAGGGATTTTCCTCCAAAATGCCCACCTCCAAAGCCTAAATGAGCTTCCTGAAGGGAAAGGGGGATTTTTTCTTTTGTTAGACAACACAAAAGAAGACCGTTGCATGATATTTTATAAATAATGTTAGATAAGAGAATATATCAAGTAGCTAGCTTCTGAATCTACACACACAAGCTTTTGCTGGCATCATCAGGAAAACTCCCAATCTTTAGATAATTGAAGATATGTGTGAATCATTCTCCCGAATTGACATGTACACACATAAGGCTATTAATTGAGTATGATCAGAGATGACCAAAGAGCGGAGGTCTTGTACCACAAAGTGGTATTCGTCCCGACCAAATTTCATGCCTACAAGAGAAGCAATGCTCACCATTTCATCCACATGATGATTTTCTCTCTATGAGATGCTATCGATCGTGTAAGTAGTGAAGTGCTTCAGGATGGCCAATACCAAGTCCTTGTATTGAGACAACCTCAACTTCTTAACATGATAATCACTCGTCACTTTGATCATAATGAGCTCAAAATTTCCATGGATGTGGATGTTCTTCACACCCATGGAAATCACAACACAAACTCTTGCAATCAGGCTTTCGTACTCGACGATGTTATTTGTACAATGAAATTCTAAACAGAAAGAGTGAGGAACTAGTTTTCCTTCAAGTGAAATGAAAACCACACTTGCGTCTGAGCCAATTTGAATCCTCGAACCATCAAAATACATATGCCACATGGAGTTCGGATCAATGATCAGAACATCCTCATCAGGGAAGAGGTCTAAGGTGGGAAAAGACTTGCTTGAGGGAGAGTCAGCGAACTGATCAGTGATGACCTGCCCTTTGATTGACTTTCAAGTTATTAAATGCAAGTCAAACTTAGAGAGAATCATCACCCACTTGGCAAGCCTTCTTGAGAGATCAAACTTTGCAAAGAGGTGCTTAAGAATATCATTTTTAGTAATAACCCATGTTTCTGCATGTAGAATGTAATGCCTTAGCTTTTGAGTCAAGAAAAAAAGGGCCAGACATTTGTTTTTCTATGGAAAAATATCAAGTTTCATATTCTATTAGAGTGCAGTTGATATAATAGACTTCTCTTTCCCGACCTTCATCATCGTGTTGGGCCAATAATGTCGCCAAAGTGTGAGAAGAAGCTGAGATATACATGAAGAAAGGTCTATCAAACATAGTTGGCATTAGGATAGGAGGATTAGCTAGGTAATCCTTGATATATTTAAATGCCTTTTGACATTCCTCATTCCTTTTAAAGCAGGCATATTTATTCAGCAATCATGTGAAAGGAAGGGTACGATCAGCCAATTGAGCCACAAAATGATGAATGGCTTGTATTTTTCCCTTGTAGACTACGAAGCTGAGAAATATTTTTTAGGTGGAGGCATGTTCATAATAGCATCGATCTTATCTGTATCTATTTTGATTCCTTGATGGGAGACAATGAATCCTAGGAGCTTCCCGACATCAACACCGAAGACACACTTAAGAGGATTCAGTCTCATCTTATACACTTGAAGTCTTTCAAATACTAGGCAAAGATTTTTAATATGCGTTCCACGTGCTAAGGACTTTACCAAGATATCATTGACATAGTCTTCTAAGACCTTATGGATGAATTAATGAAATATATAAGTCATGGCTCGTTGATAGGTTGCTCCTGTGTTCTTCAACCCAAATGACATGATGACATAGAAAAAGGTCCCCCAAGGGGTTGTGAAAGCAGTTTAATATTGATCTTCTAGGTTAATACGGATTTGTTATAACCTGAGAAGTCGTCCATGAATGAGAGAAAAGTGTACCCCATGGTTGAATCCATGATCATATCAATATTCGGGAGAGGAAAGTCATCCTTGAAGGAGGCTTTGTTCACATCCCAAAAACCAATGCAAATGTGGATTCGACCATTGGGTTTGCTTGCTAGGAAAATGTTTGAGATTCAAGGTGAATAGTCAATGGGGTGAATAAAGCTGGCTTTTAGGAGCTTCTCTATTTCGGCCTTGACTAATAAATCCACCTTAGGATTCATCTTTTAAATCTTTTTCTTTACCAGCTTAGCATTAGGACTAAGCACGACATTGTGTACCACAATGGACTCATCAATACCACGCATCTCTTCATAAGACCAAGCAAAGATGTCAGGGAATTGATGTAGCAAGTCAGAATGTTCTTTGAACTCTTCAGGGGATAAACACTTCCCCACTTTTATGACCTTATCAAGAGTCTTATCGCTCATGATGACATCAGTAGTTTCTCCATTAAGGAGCATACTATGATCTTCTAGATAAGGGACAAACATTTGTTCTTTGTTGTGAGATAGAGGTGCCCCCTGTGAAACAGATTCCCCAAAGTTTGTCTGGGTATTCAAGCAATATGGGAATCAATGTTTATGATGGTAAGAGGGCAGCCCATTGTATGTGCCAAAAAATTATTTCAAGGATTCTTCTGAAGGGAAAAGATCCAAGGGAATTTTGTTAGGTGACACACCCATCTCAATGAGTTTCACATGAACAAGCTTTAAGGGAAGGGAATTGACCGAAATCATGTTAACAGTTAACCATGGCTTCGCCTTTCAACCTGTATGATGATATCCTAGTCCGGTGTTGTGGTGATAAGGTTTGGCATCCAAACAAATTTGAATACCTTGTTCATTAGGTCCACAACCCTTTTTGTCATATCCAAGTCGAGACACAAGCTTGTATCCAGGACCACAGATATTTTGCAATTCTTTGAATGATGGTGGGTTCGTATAGAAGAGGTGATCAACATGATAAGCATCACCTGGCTTCATAGATGCATAATCATCTTTTGTAGATGAGATGAATGAAATCTTAGGAAAAATTAGATGGACAGGGTCTACTTTGTACTGACCAACATGAGAATTGGTAAAATCCAAAGAACCCTAATCATCACCCAAACATGCATTGACTTTTGATAGAGAAGGTGATTTAGCTGGGGAAGGTTTTATAGGTGTAGAATCCAACATCTTCACCTTAGGAGTATCTATCTTTGGGGTTTCTTCTTTCGAAGAATCCTTCTGATGTAGAGGTCGAAAGCAATAGTGTGATAAACCCACCCACACACCTTTGGTCTTCTCTTTTTAGTTATGTTTTACACCTCAATGGTGAAATCAACTTCTCACCACTCACCGGGTTGACACACTCTTATCCACTTTCTAAGATTTATCAAGATCTTCTACAATGCTCATTTGAAACACAAGAAAATTATTGGTTTTTGAGGACTAGACAAGCCCACCGGTATAGGTCTACGGGTACAAGTTTCATAGTTTTACCGATACCGGTTTGATAGACTTACCAGTACAAGTTCACCGGTTAGTAGCCCTATTTCATTGTCTTTTGGGACTTTTCTCCAAATAACACCAAACAAGACTTACCCAAATTTAGGTTTTAGACACCCTTTTGGGATCACTGTCAGATTCGAAAATATTGGATTTTCCACCTTATTCCTGCACTCTTCAACACCTACTTGGTTACAGGCCTAATTGGTCAGGTTAGACCGATCACACAAAAGAGGAATGGAGAATGGGATCACAAGAAGGTTCCAACTTTTTGGGAAGTTTCTTCTATATTCAAATACCCATTTTCAGCACTTCAACTCATCTTCTCATCATTGTTCATTGTCTATTCAAACAAACACATCTAATCTAATCTAAACCCTCAACTGGTTTAGACTAGGGCTTGCTGGAACTGTACCAACCAACTCCTCTAACCTCACCCTTCTGGAATCTCAAAATACACATCCCTAACTAGCATTCTACCCATGGCCATCAAATCCCAATGAGTAGACTGCAAGTTAGGGCCTTGCATTATAACCTTTGAAAATGGAGGGTTTCAACTTGTAGAAATTAAACGTCTGTAACTTCTACTAAATTTTACTTTGAGAGGTTAGATCTGGCGCATTAGAAAGGCGTTTCAGAGTTACTCGTAACCAAATCAAAACTTCATCATAAATTCTCACAATCTGTACGAATCGTACAGAAAATCTCTGTATGGTGAAATCAAATTTGTCTTATTCACTTTCTCCACCAAACTTTACAAAAACTTTTTACATGCCTTCCTATGGCTGTCCACATATATATAAACCTCTTCCAATGTCCATAACCAACTTTTGAATAGTTAGGACCATTGGAGAAGTAGTTGTCATCTACTAGCACATTTGAACTGTTGCTTGACAACAAATGCAACATTTTGCAATTTTGCAATTTTAGAACAACACTGGTTATTAACTACCTACACCTTATGGAAACACAACAAAGGTCATTATTTAGTCCAACACCTAAGACAACATCCTAGACATACTAACTTTGACAAAATCCAAATTCCAAGCCTTCATGGCCTAATAGACCTCTAGGTTTATATGCTCACCTAAGAGATTATTGACCATACAAAATAGGCATTCAGTTACATCAAGGTTGATCATTGATCCAACCTACAATTACAACATAAATGAACCAGTAGACAACACCATGTGCTTGAAAATTAGCTGTGAAATGAAATGTGCTCTGCACCATACTCCCTGTCCCAAAAGAAACTCAAGTCCCTTGAGTTGGGATGTCTATAAAGTGAGTTTTGGTCTAATTAATGGCCTCAAAAGTCATCCACGTAGCATCCTCTAAAGGTTGATTCTTCCATTTGACTAGGTACTCCAAGTAAGTCTTCCTCCTGGTTTGCTTGTTGATCCTTTGATCCAAAATACATTCAATTTCAGGTTTGGGTTGTGGGGAAAGTCCTGCTATCATGTCTGCAATAGAGGAATCAAATTAACTTGCATCACAAACATCATCAACAACACCCTTATATGCATATATATTAGAAACATTAAATATTAGTGACAATCCCACTTCTGGGGGTAGGTCTATTTTGTATGCATTGTTCCCACATCGTTTGAGGACCTTAAAAGGACCTATCTTCTTCATGTGCAACTTGGTGTACTTCTCCTTAGGGAGTCTTTCTTTATTGAGATGAATCATTACCAAATCTCCTACTATAAATTGAACATCTCTCCTTTTGAGGTCTGATGCTTGGTTGTATTTTGCAGAGGTATGAATCAGTTTATCTCTAACTTGTTGGTGTATATCCTTCATGATGTCAGCAAAGTCATATGCCTGAGCACTTCTTCTATCAATATTCTTCACGTCTCTAAGTTCAAGAATACCTCTGGGATGTGTACCATATACAATTTGGAAAAGACTTAACCCGGTGCTTCTATTCACAAAGTCATTATAGGAAAATTATGCCTGTGGAAGAATGGTATCCCAAGTAGTTCCATGCTCCTTGGTCAAGCACCATAACAAGTTTCCAAGGGACCTATTTATTACCTCAGTCTACCCATCAAATTGAGGGTGATAAGCAGAAGAGAAACACATGTTAGTCCCCAACTATGCCACAAACTTCTCCAAAAGTGTCCTAAAAAACTTAGAATCCCTGTTCGAGATAATGCTCAAGGGTAACCCATGAAGTCTGACAATTTCCTTGAAGAATAAACCTACAATATTAGAATCATCACGTGTAATCTTGCATGGTAAAAAATGTGTCATCTTAGAAAACTGGTCTACCACAACATAGACACTATCATAACCTAATTTAGTCCTAGGAAGGCCTAAGACAAAATCCATACTAACCGAATCCCAAGGTTTGGTAGGGATTGGTAAAGGAGTATAAAGGCCTGCATTTGAACTTTTACCTTTTTCCTGTTGACACACCACACATTCTAAAACAAATTTCCTCACATTTGTTTGTAATCTAGGCCAAAAATAAAACCTTCTAACCAACTCAAGTGTCTTAACAAGTCTAAAATGTCCTGACAAACTCCCACAATGTTTTTCTTTGACAATATTCTCCCTCATTGAACAATTACGAATATAAAGTTGACTACCCTTGAAAAGTAAACCTTCTTGAAGCATATACTCAGAAAAATTAGTATGATACCTTTCATTCATAGCTTG
This sequence comes from Cryptomeria japonica, assembly GCF_030272615.1. Classification (NCBI taxonomy): domain Eukaryota; kingdom Viridiplantae; phylum Streptophyta; class Pinopsida; order Cupressales; family Cupressaceae; genus Cryptomeria; species Cryptomeria japonica. The sequence goes on from NC_081409.1 coordinate 326,921,436, forward strand.
ACAAACCTCATAAGCCTCTTTGAAATCTACATCTTCTTGATACATGTCCTTCAAAGCACTGATTCCTATGCTTTCTAATTGAATCTCTTGGATTACCAAGTTCATCCTACTAAGGGTATTTGCAACTTTGTTGGCCACTCCCTTCTTATGCTTGATAGTGAATGTGAAACCTTGAAGGCACTCCATTCATTTCATGTGTCGGTGATTGAGTTTCTCCTTCCGGTTCAAAAAACTTAAAGCATGGTTGTTAATGTAAACAACAAATTCCATCGGTAATAGATAATGCCTCCAGTTCCTAAGAGATTGTACCAAGGCATACATCTCTAGGTCATAGGTTGAATACTTCTATTTTTCTTCATTTAATTTCTCATTGAAAAATGCCATAGGCCTACCCTCCTGACTCAAGACTCCTCCTATAGCTTTCTTAGATGCATCACATTCAATAATGAATACCTTACTAAAATTAGGAAGGACTAAGATGGGCTGTTCTGCAATCTTTGTTTTCAAATACTCAAAAGACTTGTTGGATTCATCATTCCAAGCAAATTGACACTTTCTTCCACCCTTAATGGTATCTATCATAGGAGCACTAACCCCACTGAAATTTCTTATAAATTTCCTATAAAAACTTGCTAAGCCATGGAAACTTCTTACCTCACTTGCAGATCTAGGTGTGGGCCAATTGAGGATTGCCTCCACCTTCGATGGATCCATTCTCACATTACCTTGGGAAACAACAAATCTAAGAAACACCAATTCCTCCTGCAAGAAGACACGCTTGTCCAAGCTAACCTTCAACTGCTCCTCATGTAACCTTTTCAATACCAAATCCAAATGCATCAGATGTTCATTTTTATCCTTACTGAAAATCAATATATCATCCAAGTATACTACTACAAAATGATTGATAAAGGGTTTAAGAACCTCATTCATTAACCTCATAAAGGTACTAGGGGCATTGGAAATCCCAAATGGCATTACCATCCATTCAAACAAGCCTTCATTAGTTTTAAATGTTCTCTTCCATTGGTCTCTATCTCTGATCCTAATCTGGTGATAACCACTTTTCAAGTCTATTTTGGAGTAGTACTTGGCCCCTCCTAGACAATCCATCAAATCCTCTATTCTCGGCATTGGGTACCTATATTTGATTGTTATCCTATTGATAGCCCTGGAGTCTGGAGTCAGTACACAACCTCCATGTCCCTTCTTTCTTAGGAGCTAACACTGTCAAGACTGCACATGGGCTTATACTCTTTCTAATGAACCCTTTCTCAAGTAACTCTTGGATCTTTCTTGCAACTTCTACATTTTGTTTAGGGGTTAGTTTATAGGCTGCTTTGTTAGGTAGGGTAGCACCTAGTATAAGGTCTATGCAATGACCGATTTCTCTTTGAGGCGGTAGAGTATTTGTTGTACTGTCTACAACAATTCCCTTGTACTTATGTAGTAGGTCTTGAACCTCCTTAGGCCCTACCTTCCCTTTTTCCTCATGGCTTTTAGACTTCTTTTTAGGTTCATTCCTAGGCTTGACAATTTTTGGCAAAACAAGGAGTATCCTTCTCCTTCAAATCCCTCATGAATTCTTTCTCATCTACCAACATGACACTAGTCACAATGTGTTTACCCTTACTGTCATTCGAGAGAGGGGTCATGGTAAAATTCTCTGCATTTTTGGTGATGGTGTAGACATTCTTTCTACCCTCATGCCTAGCATCTACATCATATTGCCAATGCCTACCAAGTAAAAAATGACAAGCATCCATTTCTACCACATCACACAACACTCTATCCTATACTCACCAATTGAAAAATCTACCCAAACTTTTTCACTAATCAACACTTGTCCTTTATTCAACCAAGATACCGTATAGGGATAGGGATGCTCGGTATTCTTTGCAAGTTAAGTTTAGTAACCATTTCAATAGAATCTGTTATCTGTGGATCCAGAATCTATAATGACCTTACAAACTTTACCTTGTACCTTGCAGGTGGTTCTGAAAAGAGACTTCCTCTGGGGTGGTTCTTTGTTGATTGGTTCCTTCAAGAGAGTCCTTTTTATCATCAAGAGCTCTCCTTGATCCGGGTCTACAGACTTTGAAGTTGATGTGTGGTAGGAGGTCATGCTCTGACTATCTTCCTCTTGAATCAAATGTTCTCTCCTTTCACCCCCTTGACCACCATTTCCTTGCTTCTCTGGACACCTAAAGGATTGATGTCCCACCTAGTTACAAGAGAAACACCTACCGGTGAAAACACTAGGTCCTCTTCCACCAAACCTTCCTCTTCCATTTTCTCTTCTCCCTCTAAAACTACCTTTGTTCCCTAATTCTCCCTCATGTTCCTGACTATTGGTTTCTCTGTGGGTCTTAGGGTATGATCCTCTACATTGAATATGCCTTTACCTTTGAAATTTATACCCCTTCCTCTATTATGGTGTTCTACTCGCCTTTTTTGCTTCTCCTCAATCCTAAGTGCCATTTGATAACACTTATACACTGATTCGGGATTAAACAAACTGAGTTCATCTTGAATGTTAAACTTAAGGTCATTCATGTACCTTGCTATCTTTTGTGTCTCACTCTCTGGTATCTTTGCTTTGAGCGTTATTCTGTGGAACTCCTTGGTGTAGGCACTAACATCCAGATAGTTTTTCCTCAAATTTTGTAGCTTCTTATGTAGGATTATCTCATAATTCTTAGGGATGAATGACTTCTTAACTTCTGACACCATCCTCTTCCATGAAGTGATGGGGTTCTTAACTTCCACTGTTCTTTCCCTTTGTAGGACATTCCACCAACTAAGGGCCGAGCCTTTCAATTTTGACTTAACCACCTTTACTCTTTGGTTATCCTTCACCTCCTCATATTCAAAATAGTTTTCTAAGGCCTCAGTCCAGTCCATGCACTCCTCTGGATTCATCTTCCCTTGAAACATAGGTAATTTTTCCTTAGTGTCTCTTCCACCTACTTTCTTAAGGGCTTCAATGAATTACCTTTGATCTGCCAGTACAGCTAGTTCCTCTCCCTACTCTTCTTCTTCTTCTTCTTCTTCTTCTTCTTCTTCTTCTTCTTGTTCTGAGTCTAGGACAACTTCCTTCCCAGCCTGATCCTTCTTCAACTTTGCTAGTTCTGCTTCCATCCTTTTGTTCTTGGCTAATTTCTCCCTCACTATCCTAGCCAATTCCACATTGGTGAATCTAGAGGGTATCTCTTCTTCACCTTGTCCCTCTATTCTATCTCCCATGGTTCAAACCCTTCCCAAGTTCTTCTAGTGCTCTGATACCACCTGATGCAGAGGTCGATAGCAGTAGGGTGATAAACCCACCCACACACCTCTAGTCTTCTCTTTTCGGTTATGTTTCACACCTCAATGGTGAAATCAACTTCTCACCACTCACCAGGTTGACACACACTCTTATCCACTTCCTAAGATTTATCAAAATCTTCTACAATTCTCATTTCAAACACAAGACAAGTATTGGTTTTTGAGGACTAGACAAGCCCACCGGTATAAGTCTACCAGTACAAGTTTCACAGTTTTACCAATACCGGTTTCACAAACTTACTGGTACAAGTTCACCGATTAGTAGCCCTATTTCACTGTCTTTTGGGACTTTTCTCCAAATAACACCAAACAACACTTACCCAAATTTAGGTTTCAGACACCCTTTTGGGATCACTATCAAATTTGAAAAGATTGGATTTTCCACCCTATTCCTGCACTCTTCAACACCTACTTGGTTACATGCCCAATTGATCAGGTTAGACTGGTCACACAAAAGAGGAATGGAGAATGGGATCACATGAAGGTTCCATATTTTTAGGAAGTTTCTCCTATATTCAAATACCTAGTTTCAACACTTCAACTCATCTTCTCATCATTGTTCATTGTCTATTCAAAGAAACTCATCTAATCTAATCTAAACCCTCAACTGGTTTAGACTAGGGCTTGGTGGCACTGTACCAACCAGCTCCTCTGACATCACCCCTCTAGAATATCAAAATACACATCCCTAACTAGCATTCTACCCATGGCCATCAGATCCCAATGAGTAGACTACAAGTTAGGGCCTTACTTGCATTATAACCCTTGAAAATGGAGGGTTTCAACCTGCAGAAATTAAACATTTGTAACTTCTACTAAACTCTACTTTGAGAGGTCATACCTGGCACATTAGAAAGACATTTCAGAATTACTCCTAACCAAATCAAAACTTCATAAAAAATTCTCACAATCTGTACGAATCGTACGAAAAATCTCTGTATGGCGAAATCAAATTTGCCTTATTTACTTTCTCCACCAAACTTTACAAAACCTTTTTACATGCCTTCCTATGGCTGTCCACATATATATAAACCTCTTCCAACATCCATAAGCAACTTTTGAATAGTTAGGACCATTGGAGAAGTAGTTGTCATCTACTGGCGACTTTGAAAAGTTGCTTGACAACAAATGCAACATTTTGCAATTTTGCAATTTTAGAAGAACACCGGTTATTAACTACCTAGATCTTATTTTTTGTATTAAGCATCATATAAATAGCAGTTACAAAATTCAAGAGTCTTGGCTGGATACCTTGCAGCCAGCTAAAGAGTTAGAACATAAATTGTCGGAACTATATCACTCAGGATCACGAGTCATGATATAAGATCATATACATTGGAGCTGAGTTACAAAATTACACAAAATGACAGACATATCAAAATGCAACATAGGGTATACAACTTGCTAAACACAAAGAAGGAATCAAGATCATTGTTTTCACCTACAGGGGGGAGCCATGCAGTCCAACCTAGCTCTCCCTCACACCAAACCAACACATTTCCTTTGGCAAACTGATATCTGAAGGGGTGGGAGGGTAATCCTTCCAGCTCCAGCTTAATGAAGTCTTCTCTTTGTTGTCGTGCCTCCATCTCTTGCATGAATCTCATTAGCCCCTATTCAAAATGAGTCTTGTTGCTTCCCATGCAATCCCAAGTGAAGTCATGTGAGAGCTCTCTAATGAATACTAGGGTAGTTCCATTTTTTAGCCACTTGTCAAATTTGTCTTCCTCCAATCTTAGTACCACTGTGACCTGCATAGAAACAAGGTAGCAGATGAGTCTCCTAAGAGACTCAGTGAGGTTCCTACTCTTTCCATTAAACACATCATCATTCCTAGATTTCCAAATGATCCACAAAATTTCCAAGGAGAGAGTAGACCAGAAAATATTAGCATATTTCTTGCCACCTCTAACATAACCAAATACCATCTCATCAACAAAAAAACAATTGTTATTAAGTGAGATACCAAACAGATTCCAGACTTCTTTGGCAAAATGACATTAAAAAAAAATGTGGTATACTGATTCAAGGATACGACAAAGTTTTCATAGTAGGGGTTCACCGTTGTTATCCTTAAGTGGCAGTTTATGAAGCAGGAGTCTCCAAGCAAAAAAATTCTTTTTTGGCTCAGTCAGGTTAGACCAGAATCTCAAGAGGCTAGCATGCCATTTTTTTGTATCCTAGGAAAGGTTCCAGGTGCGGTTAAGGTGCTCAAGAATATCCAGAGAGTTAGACAGGGTAGAGTAGATCATTCTGGCCTTGGTTAGTGGGAGGGGAGAGCCATCTATTTAGCAGAGGGAGGCTAGAGGGGAGGGTGAGGAGGGGTTCAGACAGAGAAGGATGGGAGCAAGCACAGAATTAAGGATGTTGTAGGTTCTGGCTTGGGAGAGGGGAAGGTTGAATTTGGACTTGAGAGTCTCCCAGGAGATCAAAATGCCATCTTCCAGAATGTGTTCAAATGTGACTAGTCATTGATTGTGCCATTTCAGGGAAGAACATCCTTGAATACAGGCTAGTTGTTTCCCATTGTGCAAAGCATTCCACCATATAGACCTTCCCAGATTGAGAGAGCCCTTCTTATCTAAAATGCCTTTATTGTTGATGTATTGTCTAACATGGTTCCAAGCCTTCCTTATAGACTTGAAGACTTCTGAACCTGCAGGGGAGACCTCAAAATTCTGAGCAATCAGGTGTCCCATGGGTAGGTTCTTCCACTTTTTTGCTATTTTTGGGGTGGAGCATTGAATATTGTTTCTAACAATCACTTTCTAGGATTCGTTCCCATCAAGGGCTTTACAAATCCATTTGGCAGCTAGTGCAATTCCCTAGAGTTTGAGGTCTTTGAGGCCCATACCTCCCTGCATCTTAGATCTGATACACCAATCCCATTTGACAACATGTTGCTTCCTTCTGCCCTTCCCATCTGATCAGAGGAAGTTCCTGATTTGTTTTTGTATGTAGTTGAACTGGTAATTGCTGAATAACCAGGCTAAGGAGCAGTATATGTTATACGGGGATAATAGTTTTTGACAGACCTAAAAATGACCTGCTAGGGAAAGGAAGTTTCGGTTCCATTTAGTGAGCTTCTTATCCACCTTATTTCTGAACCATTCCCACATTTCTTTCAAATTCAGGGACACAGAGAAGGGAATGCCCAGGTATCTGATGATAGTATTCGGACTTCCCCACTTCAGATCAAACTTAGATAGCTAGATAGGAGGGAAGTCAGTCCAACATAGCAAGGTAGATTTATGAAGGGCAATTCTACTGCCTAAGGCTTTGCAGAACATTTCAATGTGTGAAGAAGATATGTTAAATTTTCCTCATCCAAGGAGAATAAAATAGTTGTGTCATTTGCAAACTAGATATTGATGATTTCTTCTTTGTTAGGGAGTGAAATTCCTTTGACCCTAGGGGATAAACTGATGTCCTTTAGGATATAGTGCATAGCATCTGCAACCAAGACAAATAGGGCTAGGGAAAGTGGACACCCTTGTCTAATTGATCTGGAGAGGGTGATGTTGCCAGATTTTAATTCATTTACATCAACAACTGCATTGGCATCTCGAAGTAGTGTCTAAACAATCTTGCAGAAGGACTCCGAGAAGCCCAGACTAGCTAGCATCTGATTTATGAATCCCCATTCTATCTTATCATATCCCTTCTCAAATTCTATTAAGAGCATAGCCCCATTCTGGCCAGAGACCTTTTCCCATTCAAGTGATTCCCAGCAGGTCACCAAGTTCTCAAGAATATACCTGCCTTTAACAAAGCTTGTTTGGGTAGGGCTGATTATTTTTGGCAGGATTCTAATCAACTTGTTGGCTACTACTTTGCTAGTATTTTATAAGATACATTTAGTAGCATGATAGGCCTCCAGTTCTTAATCAAATAATTGTCTCCCTCCTTAGGGATGAGCTTGATAAGCCTTTGGTTGATCTCTTTGCCTAGTGTTCATTTGGAAATAGCCTCCAGATATAGGTCTTGGAGGTCTCCTACAATCCATCCAATGTTTTTCTTATAGAACTCCACTGGGAATCCATCTGGTCCAGGGGATCTATCATTGCCCATAAAGGGATGGCCATTGCGATTTCCTATCTTGAGATAGGGTGCCCTACAAACTCAAAGTCCTCAACATTAAGTTTGGATGGGGTCAATTGCTTAATGAGATCTCTAGCATGTCTATGGTCATCATTCACTTCATCTGAGGTAAAAAGCTTCTTGTAATAGTGGGAGAAGCATTCTGGGATCCCTTGGGAATTTGTGATATGAGTGTTGTTGTTCCATATAGCATTGATGTTCTCTTTAGCCTCCTTAACTTTGAGCATCTGGAAGAATAATTTGGAGCCCTTGTCTTCTGAGTCGAACCAATTTAGTTTGAACCTGGTTTTTAGCCCTTTAATTTTTTGATTCTGAAACTTCCTGAGATGATCTTTGATTGTCATTAGAGTGCAAGTAAGATTTTCATCATTAGGGGAGTTCTAAAGATTCATTTCCACAGTACATAGATCCTCCTGAAGTATTCTTTCTATCCTCCTGGTATCATTGGCCTTCTTTTTGCCCACTGTTTGACAAAGGATGGTCTAGGTTTTGATGTTTATATTCCATTCATCTATTCTAGAGAGCCGATTCATATTCTTTTTGTTAAATAGTTTGATAAAGGCTAGGGCGGAGCAGAGGTTCTCATCTTTTAGGAGTCTAGTATTGAGGATGAAAGAAGGAGGTATAGAGGAGGTGGGGGGAGTAGCTAGGAAGAGGTCAATTCCCATTATTACCGGGTGGTGATCTGACAAGGTAAATGGGGAGACAAGATAATGATCTACATTGGGGCCTTTGTCAATTTCAAAGTGGCATTTATTGAAGTAGATCCTGTCCAGTCTGCAGTAGATCCTTTTATTCAACTGTTGATAGTTACACCAGGTGTACCATATAGTGTTCAATTGGTCTTTTCTTCCGGCAATAGGGTCAAAAAGATGTTATTTATAAATCATTCTATCCCATTGAAGCCTTTCCATTCCCTTCCATTCAAATTTGTTGCCACCTTTTTTATCACTGGAAGATTCAACCATATTGAAGTCTCCCCCAATAATCCAAGGAATATCCTCTAGCTCTGTTAGCCAGTTCCATAGTTCTCCCCTTTCTTTGTAGTCATTCGGGGCATAGATAGAGCAAATTCCAAACCTCTGGTTCCCCATTTGAATAGAGACCCATATAGCCCTAGCATAGGGGGATTGTCCCCAGTTAACCACTTTGTTGGCCCATTTAGGACTAAGGAGTATGGCTGAGCCTCCTTTTCCTTTGGTATGGTTAGTGTAAAAAGAGGTAGCCTCCCTCCAGATACATTTGAGACCTATTTGCAGGGTAAAGCCCATAGCTTTTAGCTCCTACAAGAGGAGGCAATCCATATTCTTATGTGAATTAAGAAATCTCTTTATGATGTATTTCCGATCAGGGGCCTCAAGGCCCTGATGTTCCAAGATATTATTTTCAGCATGATTCACCTATTTGGGGTGGGTCAGTTTGGGATTTAAATCCCTCAAAACACTTGGGCCAATCCTCTTTGTTTTCTATATTGTTAGCATCAAATGCAATAGAAGAAGAGGGTCTACCTCTCTTTTTCCTTGCCTCAAAGATTCGTTCAAGACCTAGAGATTCCTTCCTGTTAGCACTATCCTTACTGTTCTTAGGAGATCTCTTCCTCCTAGTTTTCCTATTTTTAACCATAGTAAATTCATCTTGAGTATCTGCCAGCCCTTGTTCAAAGTTGGTGTTCACAGGAGTGAAGGGGTCAATTCTAGTCTCCACACCTTGAGTGGCAGTTGGCTCTGCCTTTAGGGCAATAATAGGGGTGCTAGCAGTATAAGAGACATCACTATCAGGGTCTCTCCTAGAGGCCTCTAAATTACGAGAAGCATTTGTTGGGACCTCCTCCATAGTAGGTCTTCCCCTTTCCCCTTGCAGGGTAAGAGTTTCATCAGTATTGAGTCCATTAAGTTCTTTGCCAGTGGGTAGTTCAAGGTCCCAGACCAAGGCCCTGTTAATGGTATCTGCTATAGCTAGAACACCCCTATCCATGTCCTCAAGGTTAGGTAACTGGCACCAAGAGGCTTCAATTTCCAATTTCTGATTGAAAAGATTTTGCTCAAGAATTTTCCTAGCTTCAACTACTTTTCTCAGTTTTCCCATCACTAATTGTTGAGCATTAAGGGTCCTTGGGGTTGAGAGATGAGCAGGGGTATCAACAGATTTAGTGGGATTAAAGGGAGGAGGATGGGAAGCGGCGAGGGCTTCCTTGATAGCATTGCTTTAGTCTAGCATGGAGTTAGCCATCGAGGGGGCTGAGGAGGAAGGGGGAAGGTTGTGGGGGAGCAGAGAGGGAGAAGGAGAAAATGCAGGGGGGGGGAGGAAGGGACATGAGGGGGTAGGTTCAGAGGGTGAGACTTTAGCTATAGGGGGGGGGGACTGGAGGCCCGAGTCTTAGACTTTGAAGGTTTATCTGACAATAAGGGGCATCTACTTCTAAAATGGCCACTAACCTTACAAAAATGGCAGGCATCAATTCCACCCATATACTCAATTGAACAACAATAAGTTTTATTGTTAAGGCGAATAACAATTTTAGTAGGGTATACCATACCTGGTTTCAAGGCAATGAGAAGTCTAGCATCAAGATGAGGGAGTACCGAGGGAGAAGAGTTGATTTTTACAATTTTCCCCAAGGGTTCCGCAATTTTGTTAACACAGGACCAAAGGAAGGGCGAGATATTATTAATGGTTATCCATTTTGGGTAGGAAAGGGCAAGAATTTCATCATTACAAGCCTCAGGGTCCCAACAAACAACCCTAAAAGACGAATTTCCTACCGACCAAAACTTCTTATTTACAATTTTGCTTTGGCTTTCCTTATTGTCAAAGAAAATTAGAAACAAACCCTTTTGAATCATTCTACAAAACAAAAGTGAAACCCTAGTTTATTGACCCACACATCTTGTAGCCATTTATTCATATATTGATGAGATGGTAAGTTATTTACATCAAAGGCAGCAAAAAAAACTGCTGAATCCCTAAGTCTAGAAATCTCAGAGGAAATGGCAGAGATCATTGAGTCGTTAGGTTTAATGGTGATACGTTTGGATGAGTAGACCTCACCTTGTGCACCGGAAAGATTGGCTTCATCTTCATAGTGGAGAGCGGCTTCAAACTTTGCTTCTTCAGGGAATGAAAACCGCTTGCCCTCCACTACCTGGCTGAGGGTTTTCCATTCCTCCCAACTGCTCGTAGAGGAAAGAATGGGCAGTTTTAGGTTATTGGGGACACCTTTGTTTGGCTCCATTTATTGCAGGGAGAGCAATAAATGTTTCGAGGGCTTCCCAGCAAGGCCAGGGAACCCTTGCACATGGTGGTGTCCTACAACCAGTGGCACCACCAATGTTTGTGCCCTAGTTGCAGAGTGCAATCAATTTCTTTCTTCCTTCCTTGCTACCTAGAACTTATGGAAACACAACCAATGTCATTATTTACTCCAACACCTTAGACAACATCCTAGACATACTACCTTTGACAAAATGAAAATTCCAAGCCTTCATGGCCTAATAGACCTCTAGGTTTATATGCTCACCCAAGAGATTATTGACCATACAAAATAGGCATTCAGTTACATCAAGGTTGATCATTGATCCAACCCACAATTACAACATAAATGAACCAGTAGACAACACCATGTGCTTGAAAATTAGCCTTGAAATGAAATGTGCTATGGACCACCTTCTTCTCAGGTGATTTCTCCTTTTTAATGACTTTGTTGGTGACCTCTTCCTTCCCGCGCTTTTCCTTTTTAGGGGATAAAATAGAAGCAGAAGTTGCAATCGAAGAAGATAGAGTGGGTACATAGTTTTGAAATGAAGGTGGAATAGAAGCCTGACCAACTGTTGCTATTTGACACAACTGCATAGCCTCAGGATTAGCCTTAACAGACCCATGAAGTGTAGATGAAACAACTCCAAAATCATGTAGCCATGGTTTGCCTAAAATAAGATTGTCTAATAAAGAGCTTGGCATAACATGCACAAGGGTTGGAATGGTGACTGGCCCAACCTTCAAGGATAGTATGATAGTCCCCACAATAGTCTTACCATTGTTATCAAAACCTCCAATGAACAAAGAAGAGGCTGCCAAAGAATTTGGGTCCACCTTGATCTTTGGTCCAAGTCTAAACCACAAACGTTCAGTGTTGAACCTGTATCAACAAGCATTTGTCTAATACCATTGCCATTCACATGAATAATATTAATCAATGGATCCGCTAAGTTCCTTACTTCGAGAGGTGGGAGTTCATGCAAATATAAGGTAATATTTGATGAATCTGCATGAATGTGATCCATCAATGCATTCAAGTCATTCGGTCTTGCAGAGGAAGGTAAAAAAATATTTTGCAAAGCTTCCTATAGCATACCTTGATACATTGGGGCGGTTTAGAGAAAATCCCAAAGTGAGATCTTAGCCAAAGTAACCTTAAGTTGCTTGATGAGATCATAATCACTTGGTTTCTTATCCACCGACACAGGTGCCTTAGGAAGGATAGGCTGGGAAGGAGGTAAAGAAGTTCAGGGTGGTTCAGGAACTTGTTTGTTATTTTGAGTGTTATACGTGTGAGCGATAGTATTATAAGATGATTGTTTGGATTGCATGAATCTTGAATATAAATAAGAAACTTCTCTTTTAAGGGGTTTCCCATGAATAGTTTTAAACTTATTAGCAGAAGGACTTGCTGCTATTACATGAATGTATGGTTTCTTAGGCCTTTGTGGGGCCACTAAGACAACAATAACATTCACAAAATCTTCATTCTTGCATGAGGATGACATGGAGGGTGACTCATCCTTTACGTCTCTCTTAAGAGAAGGTGCTTCAAGTCATCCTTCGAGAATTCCTTATCAAAGGTATCGAACTCCAAAAGGAAGAGATCCGACATTAGGAATTCACGCTAGGTTCACTAAAAATGAAGGGGAGGAAAATTTCCCCCTCTAAGATGATGAATCCTAGAAGGAAAATTAGTCTATCGCTACCTCTTCAAACCGGGGCTAAGGTGAGCTAGGGGATATCAAATAACTAAAGTAACTAAAGCACATAATTATGATGTGAGAACAATAAATACACAGAAACTGAGTTTACAAAATGATGAAATATTAACAACGGATTATTCTTTCCAATTGAGGAACTCTCGGGTTTTGGAATCTAGCGCAAAGCACAGACGATAGCACAATGCGGTCATCTGTATGGCCCATGAATAGAGAAGTCTAAAAATCCAACCTCAGTCATACCCCCATTTAGGTATTTTCACTCCACGGACAACCAGATAGATAGATTAGAAAACCCTCATAGTTCTGATAATATATATTTTACACCAAACCCTTGGTCACATAGTAGACACCTAGATCAATGATGTCTTCAATAGTCGTAGCCCTTCTATCACATTTCACATTAGTTAGCTAAGAAACCATATCATTCTTCAGCATTTTCGGGTCAGGAAGAGTGGTGAGGATACACAACCTTGTCAAAGCCCTAATTATATCCTTTGTGCTTTTGTGCAGGTGATTTAAAAATGTAATATTTCCATGAATCTATCTTAGGATTATTTGAATCCATGCATGCTTGTAGTTGAAATTAGGAATCTCCTTCCAAATGTTCAACCCTATGATGGTGGGAAAATAGGATAGGCCAACTAGGTTGGTAATGCCCTCTTCTAATCACATTACAATACAAAGCCACCAAGAGACGAATATGTTTGAATAAAACTTTATCCAAGAGTCAATTTAGTATTTATACTCTAGGGCCTTCTAATCTTTTTTTTTGTGGATGGTGTCAAATGGGAATGACATAAAGGCTAGGGTTTTAAGGTTACATCTAAAATGACTATAATGGAAATTTGAAAACTACTGTGCTAGGTGAAAATGGAATCAGGTATACTAAGACCTAATCCCACTCTCATTGACACATTGGAATACGAAAGACCCTAAGGAAGTGATTCACTTTGACTTCCTCTTGCAAAAGAGAGTCAACGAAAACTTTTAGGGTTTCCATTCCTTTGTTGATATGAGGGAAATGAGTCAAATGTGAAATAATGATAAGCTAAGCTAATGAGATGTATGAAAGCAACTATGTTAGCTTTAATAACCAAAAGATGTAGAAGTAAGACTGAAACACAAACTAAATATCTGACAGAGGAATTCTGATGTGTACTTGATACTGTAGCATCCTAAAATTGCGACACTTGCAATTTCGACTGCATTTTAGTCTTCACGATGGCGACGCAACACGCAACCTGAATGGAGACTCCGAAACCTGATTACGACACTGAAAACTGCATTTTCTTGCACCCTGGCCTGAACCTCCTTTGCACCCTGCTGTCCCGGGAGGTGGGACCAGAGAGCCCAGCGCCCTGGTCCCTGGCCCTATTTTGGGCCCGGTTTCCTATGGGGCTTCGGGTCCTTTTGTTTGCAATTTGGAAAATAAACTTTCCTGGTCGGCCTAAGGTCAGGAAAATCAGTCTATTAACCCTAATTGGCAAGTATATAAACTACATTTTCCTCTTTCATTCGATATGATGGAAAAAGCGTGGAAACTATACTCAAGCTTTCAAGCATTCAAGCATTCCTTCAAGCAATTGATCATTCTAAGTCTCCATTCAAGGCTAAGTGTTGCATTGAAGACAAGGATTCAACCATTGAAGAGGAGATCACTTACAACACATTACATGCTACAACATACAACAATACAACAAACAACAACATCTATACCTTCGCACATAAGGATACAAACATCCTTACAACAAGGTATTAGTACTTGTTTTACATTACATTTACAACATTTCTCATTTCTTGGTTAATTCCAAAACCGGGGTTTGACCTAAAGGCAAACCCCTAATCCCTAACCCCCCAATCATCTTCGCTTTTCTGTGTGTAGGTTGCTGGTACGCGGCTGAAATTGAAGATCTGGAATCCTTGTGCAGAGACGAACAGATCCCCCTTCATTTCGCGAATTTTTCGGAGGACCGTGTGCACGTCGGGCGCCATCGTCCCAACAAATTTTGCTCAAATTTGCAGGACAGTGCCGTATCGACATTTTACTACTAATTCCAGGTCCGCAGCTTCATCCTATATCCCTATCTCAGTTTATAAGCGAATCTTTCTCACTTTCTATGCATGCCTAGCTTAATTCTTCTATCAACATTCTTTACAAAAGAGGGTAGCCTTGCTTTCTCCTTGAAACACATTTAGCATCCAATCTTGCATTGTGTGGGATTGGATCTTGTGGGTTTCAACCCCTCTTTTGAATGTAAAGTCTCTCTCCTAAGTGAAAACCATCAACCCTAGTGAATCTCCCTTCTCTCTCCTTGGAGTTGGAAGAGGGGAGAGCAACTAGGGTTTGATCGCGATTTTCCGCTTTACAGATACTATAAATTGGGCTTGATTGAGCACGACCAGGGCGTTGAACGCTCTGGTCCTTGTTACAAAACTGAGCTGAGAATTTGGAATCTGCAAATTGAAGTCTTGGAAGTCTGAACTACAAAAACCCGCCATTGAACATAGAGGACCCAGGCACTGCGAGTTCTAGTCCCAGAGATATGAGACCTACTTCTAGACCTGGATTTGACTCTATTGATTCCAACTTCTTGAAAGTTTACAGCTCTGTTAGAAACCTGCAAATGTACCTGCAAGATGGAAAAAGGTGTATGGATGACTATATAGGGTTTTGTCTTAGTCAAACCCCTTGTTTTGGTGATTTCCACCACCACAAATAGCCAATAAAGTATTGAAAAGTGTGTGACATAGAATCTCATGTGTTTGTAAGATCCTAATGAGCTTATATGCAAAACTAGAGATCTACCCTACGCTAGGAGCAAAAACCCTTAATGATCATAATATAAATGCTTCAAACCACAAATGGATGTAAAGTAATAATGTAAATCTGAAAATTAATGATGTGAAACTCACATAGAGATATGAAAATAATATGAAACCATTCGAAACCCTAAGGGAGAGGTACAAGCTAATCATTAGTCAATGATCTCCTTATTATTATTCAATATATCTCTTAAGATTAAATTGATGTTGAAAAGGTTGATGAAGACTTGATGAATTCTTGAATTTGGTGATTGTAGACTCCACATAAAACTTGCACTTTCACTTCATAAGAGGTCTCCTTCAAATTGCTAGACAATGGATCCTTCAAATGAGGAAAGAAAAGGTTATATATATGAAACCGTAACTTTAATTTTGATCATAAGCCAACCTAGAATTGATGAAAATTTGTACAAAGCAAGATTTAAACATTATAATAACGCTAAAACATAATCCCAAAATTTTGGGAGAAAGATTCGGGACTAGTGTGATTCACACTGGTCCGATCAACTTTTCTCCAATTTTTTAGGGATGCAAGGTATCGTGATTACAAAAGTCAAATCCAACTTAGTACATCAATTCAAGGTGTTTAGATATGGGAGGATGAGCCTTAAAGGTAAAAATAGGACCTTATTAGGATTTAATTTAATTAATTAATTAAAGAAGATGAAATAAAAAGGGGAACACTTAGGGTTAAGGGCCCAACTCTATAATGTGGGGAATGATGAGAGAGGATTTTAGATTTAATTAAATTAATAATTAAATGATTAAAGGAATTTAAAATGTGAATGCAACACACTAAGGCAGGTGCTAACCTAAGCATGAAATTGGACAACCCTAATCAAGGGTGTATAATTTACGACGTTACATTTGGCCCCCGCATTAGCGGTCATATGACACTACGTGCATATGAAAGATAAATTATAGAAAAGTAAACATTCAAGGGAAAAAGGATATTTTCATAATATGTCGAACGAAGCCCCCAACGGTATCTATAGTATAATATTAGGAATCACATCCTACAAAACCACATTGTTATTTACAATCATGAAATCACCTAAATGCTTACTAAGGGTGATGAAATTTGAGGGTAGCTATTTGCCCCTTGTTTCGGCTTGCTAATTAGTGAGTTGAAACATGGTATCATGTTTACCACATTGAATTGTAAAGAGAGGTGATGACAAATGTTCATAACAAAGCTCAATACAAGACTTAAGCATGTTGAGGAACATTTGGTAAGGAAGAGAATTGAAACACGATTCTAGCACAACCAATAGTGCGAGAATTGGAGTTCTCTAGCTCGAGATATAAAAGATTAAGCAAAATATGCAAAATTAGGGTTTTAGGAGAGATAAAGCATTAAATGGTGAAAATGACCTATTCATTTGTCTTATTCCCTTTTGCAGAAGAGGAGCCCATATTGTTAGGGTTTAGGTAAATCTAGAGCAAAAGCAAATGAATAATTATATGCAGATACAAATACAAAAGCTGAAGAAAAATACATAACACAAAGAAAACATAGATTTAACATGGTTCACCCAAGATGGGCTACATCCACTTAACACAACCATCCAATATTTTCTTATTATCTAGTAAATCATTACAACACCATCACAATGCCTTTTTTATTTTAGTCGCTTAAAGTCATCCTTTTTAGGGTTTTTTCAATGTTGGTTTTTTTTTCTCAAAAATGGCAAAAAATATTTCTTGGGGGCTATGCCCTCAAACCCTTCCTTAGGGCCTAGCCCAACCCTAAACCTTGATGAGGATACATTATGTATACAATACTTGCATGATCATTTGCTACATATTAACAATCTCCCACTTGGAGATTGATCCTGGACAACACCATTGCACTTGCAACTCCCACTAGACAAAACACTTGGACTTGGTTGTTCCTTAATTTCATGATTTTCAGTCAAGAAGGCCAATAGAAGCTTATGAGGATATCTACTTCTCCCGTGTGATTTCCTTCATGAAATTATCTGTAGTATTGTGACATGTGTGAATCTTTTCAAGCCATAACTGGCCATCATCCAAAATAGACCGTATGAAGTGGTACTTGAGCTGAATGTGTTTTGTCCTCGAATGAAGAGAGAAATTATTTGCAAGATGAATGGAACTTTGGCTATCAGTGTACAATGGGCTATCATCCTACGTCTTGCCCAATTCCTCTAGAAAATATTGTAACCAAATCATCTCCTTGCTAGCTTCAGTGGCAGCAACGTACTCAACTTCAGTGGTTGAAAGTGCAACAACCTTTTGTAGTCGAAATCCAACTAACTGTTGTTCCCTCTATAGTAAAGACATACCCTATAGTACTCCTTGTATCAATATCACCTACCAGATCAAAGTCAACATATCCTCATAGAGAAGATTTTGATCCTCTAAAGCATAATGCCTTTGTAGTAGTACCTCTCAAATACTTGAGAATCCATTTGACAACATTCCAATGTTCCATTCCCGGATTGCTCATATATCTTCTGACAACTCCCATTGCATGTGCAAAATCTAATCATGTGCATACTATCACATACATAAAACCACCAACAATTGATGAATATAAAATATTAGAAATTTTGTTTACCTCTTCATGTGTCTTTGGACACATCTCCTTAGTCAATTTGAAATGACTAGCCAAAGGTGTACTAACTACTTTTGAATTCTGCATGTTAAATATTTTCAACACCTTCTTTATATACTCACTTTGAGACAAAGTTAATGTTCCATTTTTCCTGTTCTATGAAATCCTCATACTAAGGATTTTCTTGGTTGCACCCAAATCCTTCATAGAAAATGACCTTGCTAATTTTTGTTTAAGTTTGTTTATATGATGCATGTTACTCCCAAAAACAAGCATGTCATCAACATGAAGTAACAGGATAATATAACTAACATTATCCAATCTCTTAAAATAAACACAATGATAAGAATGACATCTATGATAACCTTGTCCATCCATGAAACTATCAAATGTCAAATTGTTGGATATTGTTGCTGTTAGGATATGTTGTTGTCATTGATGTCAACATGTTCCTGTGTTTTGGTATTGTAGTGAGTTGGTTTGGTTGTTTCGGTATGTTGTAGATGTGATTATGCGGATTTGTGATTTCAGTAATGAAGTATCTCTAGTTGATTCAGTGTTGATTTCATGATGCTATGTGGTGATTTGATCGAGTTAAGGATTCCAGTTTGAGGATTGGTTTTTCAGTGTTTAGTGTTGAAGTGTTATGGTATTTGGTCCGTTGTGCTCCAGAATGAAATATCTTGAGTTGCGGATTTGGGAGTGTTTGCGATGTTCATGTGTATCTTTAATTTAGATGGTTCATGATTTGGTGCTCCATAAGTTATCCTTCTAGTCCCAGTTGCTGCTGTTGAGTGTTCTTGAGTATCAGTGTATTGATCGATGAAGATTTGACTAAGCGGTGTTAGTGTAGCTATTGTGAATGGTTCTAATGTGCTTGTTGGTGTTTCCTATTCATGTCCTATTTGTTTTGCTGGTTTCCATTGATCATTGTGCATGAAATTGAAGATCTTATGGGTCTGGTGATGTTCTTCATGTTATGCGACATTTTTAGTGGTGTAGCGTGTTGCAGATGATCTTAGTGAGATTTCTGGTGGTGATATGTGTTTATGGATTTAATTTGGGTACATTTTATGTCTTCATGGAATTGTATTGGTTCAGTGGTTGATCTATATATCGTGTGATTTAATTTGGTAATTAGGTTTTAAGGGTTGAGTTGACCTTGTAGTCAAGGTTGATGATTTATATAAATAGGTGTCACATTCATGTAATTGTGTGATGGGTGTTGTGTCTACATTATCAGAGAGTGATGTATGAGTGAACAAGCGAATTAATCTTTTGGTGATAAGTGAAGATTAGAGAGTGTTGTAGAGTAGACAAATGTGCTTAACCAGAACTATCATTAGGTATTTGGAGATGCTATTCTTTTAGTTCATGTAATCTAGATTGTTGTTTGATCTTTGTAAGGCAGTGAGCCTTCCTCAGGGTTGTAGCCCTTCTTTTGAGAAGTGAGATCCAGGTAGTGTTCCTGAATGCATGTTCATTCCCCATTGTAATATTTTCACATATTATAGCAGAGTATCATTTTATTGTGGGTAGGTTCCCACCATGGTTTTTCCCTTACTGGATTTTCCACATCAAAATCTTGGTGTTATGTGTGTTGTTGTTATTGTGCTTATCTTTATTCTTTCTGCAATTGATTTGATATGAAGTTGTGATTAAATTGTGTGATCTGGTGAAAACTGATTCACCCCCCCTCTCAGTTTTCCTTCATTGTTGTTACCAACACAAATGCCATTGTCGGGTTGCTTGATTTAGGCCATACAGACTCTTCTTCAACCTGCACACTAACTCCTTATTACCTTTGACCTCATATCCCTATGTTTGTTGCATGTATATTTCCTCCTCCAAATCCCCATGGAGAAAATTTGTTTTAACATCTAGCTATTCAAGATGCAAGTCTTATGTAGCTACAAGACTTAGAATAGTTCTAATTGAAGTCATTTTTACAAGTGGATAAAATATTTCATCAAAATATATACGCTTTTTCTGTGTAAAACCTTTTATCATGAGTATGGTCTTATATCTTTTCTATCCTCCATCCTCCTCCTTCAGCCTATTAACCCATTTATTTAGCAAGGCTCTTTTTCTTGGAAGTAATGGGACTAAGTCCCAAGATTGATTCTGAATCAAGGAATCCATTTCCTCTTTCATGCCTAGCTCCCATTGTTGTTTGGTATCCACTTGCATTACTTCTTTATATCCTTCTGGTTCACCGAAATCAATTAATAAAATAGAATACAAAGAAGGATAAAAATTTTCAGGAGGTCTACTTAACCTCATAGAATGTCTAACACTTGCAGGAGTTTGTGGGATATTTTGTTGTTGCTGAGTATCGGGTACCAATGGCATTTTATTCTCAGAAATCTCATCCAGCACCACATATTCCTTTTTGACCTATTCATGCTTCTTTTCTTGCATTTGTTCTTTATACATGACCTTCTCATTGAATATAACATCTCTACTTCTAAGTATTTTCTAATTTTCAAAATCCCATAACCGATAACCAAAGTCATCCATTCTATATCCAATGAAGGTACATTTTTGAGATTTAGCATCAAGCTTGGTTTTGTTTTCTTTATCAACATGGATAAAAGATTCACAACAAAAGGTTTTCAGAAAACAATATTTTACCTTTTTACCAATCCATGCCTCCTTTGGAATGCCACCATCCAAAGGATTTGAAGGTCCTATATTTATTAAATAAACAATAGTATGTACAAAATTTGCCTAGAAATGTAGGGGCAGTCCAACATGCAATATCTTTCTCCTTGCATGCTCCATGATGGTCCTATTCATTCTCCGAGACACACCATTTTCTTGTAGGGTTCCTGGAACCATCTTCTATCTTTGGATTCCATTGTAAGAGCAATAATATTCAAATGATTAGCTACAATACTCACCTCCATTATCAGATCTAAGACACTTCAACTATTTTCCTGTCTCATTCTCAACTAAAGCTTTCCATTTCCTAAAAGTTTAAAAAACATCTGATTTTTGTTTCAGGAAATACACCCATGTTTTCCGGGTTGCATCATTTATAAAAGTAACATAATAACAAGAGCCATCAAGAGATGATACCTGAGTTGATCCCCATACATTTGAATGCACAAACTCTACCTTCTCACTCTTCTTCTCTTTCCCAACATTGAGAAATATGACTCTTTTTTGTTTCCCATAAACTCAGTTTTCACATAACTCTAAATAAAATTGCTTCAATCCTGGCAACAAATTTTTAGAGTGAAGGATTTTCATCCCTTTATCACCCATGTGCCCAAGCCTATGGTACCACAATTTTGAATATGTCCTTGCAACATCTATTGTAGTTGTCCCTGCAACAACTTTTTTCTGTAACAATTAAGGTAGAATAAGTATTACTAGTACACAAATACAATGTGTCTACCTTTGCACCTTTAGCTACTACTAATACACCTTTAGTGTGTTGGCAACAATGCAAAAAACTGAGAGGGGGGTGAATCAATTTGCACCAAAAACTATTGCAACTTAAACCACAAAATAAATCTGATAATTAACAGTTAAATCTTTAATCAACATCATATCAATAACACACATAACACCAAGATTTTTTATTTCGAAAACCCGGTTAAGGGAAAAACCACAGTGGGAACCTACCCACAATGAGATAATACCCTGTTAAGAGTAAATATGAATATTACAATGGGAATGCACATGCATTCAAGCACACTGCCTAGAGCTCATTGCTCAAAATAAGAAACCCAAAAAGGCTACAAACTTAAGGGAAGGCTCTTTGCCTTACAAGAAGTCTCAATGACTTACAAAAACATTCAGACTATAATCCGTATAATATGAACTGTGAAAATAACATCTCCATATGCTTGAGTACAGTTCCGATTAAGCTCGTTGTCAAATCTTCACTACAACACACTTGTTCACATAACTTCACACATCTTCCCTACTACTAAATGATTGATACAATATCCGCACATAGCGTGATCACTTTCAATGATTATTACATCTATTTATGCAAACCCTTCAACCCATGAAATACAAGTTGGCTAAACCCTTGATACAAATTACAAAATAATATCCTCACATGCTACAACAATACATGCAGACTAAAAAAATGTTGGCTAAGACATAGTCTGGACCCAAATCAATACTATAAATATGAAACACCTCCAACAATTATGCCTCGATCATTTGCAACATGCTACAACCACCAAGAATTCCGCATAACACGAAGAACATCACCAGACAAGGAATATCTTTAATATCTGCACAATAATCAATGTGGACCACCAATATGTGTAGAACACGATAAAAAGACAATCACAAGCAATGTGAATTGCATCACAACAATGACAATAACTTGGATTACCAAAATCACCATCATCTCTCTACTGGAGCTCAAAAACATCAACATAAAAGACTTTCAACCTAAAAAGTTTTCTTGTGGATATCCAAATCATGAACCAAGATAACTAAGGATACACATCAACATCTATAACACATTGCACTCATATGCAACCAAAGATATAGCGATTCCAGAGCAATACAGAGCACAAACCAGAATACCCTTTAAATTGCATCAACTCATTTGCAATACATAGGCTAAACCAACTCATACAATCTAACTGCAACACTAGAATACATAGAAAAATTTCCATCAATCTCCTCATCAACAATATCCACATATGTCACATATGTTGACATCAATGACAACACATTAATGACAACATATCAGCCAATATCCAAAATAGTGACCCTCCAAACATTGTATGTAAAGGTAACTATGCAACCTTCACTGCCCAGTTGTCCTGTAGAAATTACATTTCTTTTTAAATTAGGGACATACCTTACCTCCTTCAACAACTAGTCATTTCCATTCTGGAACTTAATTTTTATCTTGCCTTTTCCAACAATCTGACAGGTCTCATCATCACTCAAGTATACCTGTCCAAAGTCACCTTGAACATAATCTAGAAAATATTTTCTATGGGGCGTGGCATGAAATGAAGCCCCCAAATCTATTACCCAAGAATCATTAACATTATCTAAACATATAATTAAGGCATCTTGTAAAGTATTACTTACAAAATTGGATTCCTTATTGTCATCTTCATTTATGTCTCCTTGTTTATTTTCCCAAGACCAACCATCTTTCTTTAAATGTCCCAACTTTTCATAGTACCAGCAATGCTTTCTTCCTCTGGATTGAAAGCATCATTTCTTTGACTTTCGTCATGACTTGTCATGCCCAGGGTCTTTTCCTCTTTCCTTTGATCTTCCTTTGTTCTCTACATTCAAAACAATACTCGATGATGTTGAAGTCTCACCTATGCTTTTCTGTCGCATTTCCTTGCTTAGGATAACACCAACAACATCATCAAATTTCAAAGTGTTTGTACTAATGACAGAGTTACTTACAACCATAACCAAGCTATTCGAGATTTTTGGCAAAGAACATAATATTTAGAGAGCCCTAACCTCTTCATCAAAGTTAACTTTTACAGATGTCAATTGGGTGGTAACTGTATTAAATTCATTTAAATGATTTTCTATAGATCCTTCTTAACTCATTTTCATATTAAATAAACGCTTCATAAGAAATACCTTATTCAAAGTTGAGGGTTTCTCATACAATTTATCTAGTTCTTGCATCAGGTATGCAATCGTTGTTTCTTTTGATTTATTGAATGCTACAGATGGAACAAGGTACAACCAAATGGTTCCTAGTGCCTTTTTGTCCATAATATCCTAATCTTCATTTGACATCGTGGTTGGTTTCTTTGTCTTTCCTTCCAATGGCCACCACAAAATCCTTTTGATACAGGTAATCCTCCATTTGCATTTTCCATAAGTGATAATTCTAGCCATTGAACTTCTTGACCTTGAATTTGGTTTCTTTTATTGTTCCCACTCGGATATGAAAGTCCCTGTCAATTTACAGAAATACAATGCTCTGATACCAATTGTTAGGGTTTAGGTAGATCTGGAGAAAATACGAATTAACAATTATATACATATACAAACATAAAAGATTAAGAAAAATACACAACACATATAACATGGATATTTAACATGGTTCAACCAAGACATGGGCTACATCCATTGAACACAACCGTCTAATCTTTTCTTATTATCTATTAAATTAGTACAACACCATTACAATGCCTTTTTCATTTCAACCGCTTATAACATGCAATTTTTAGGGCAACATACAAAGTTAACCTTTTTAGGGTTTTTTCAATGTTGATTTATTTTTAGGGCAACATACAAAGTACTTGCATGATCAGTTACAACATATTAACACATGTAGCACAAAATATTGCGTCGACGACCAGAAATACCCACATGGATGGAGATCCCGAGGCAGTCTGTGCTTGATGACACACTGTTAGATGAGGTAGGCTTGTCCAACTACATTTTTACTTTCTATTTTACTTCGTTTAATTTATTTGATTAATTAGGAACCCTAATTCACATGTGCTACCCAACAGGAGCGCCTTGGTCCACCTAGGGTGCTCTAGTCCCTGCTGGGCACCTTGGTCCTCCTAGGGTACTCTGGTCCCACTGGAGTGCTCTAGTCCTACCAGAGCACCCTGGTCCTACTAGAGTGCCTTGGTCCCAGTAAGGCTCCCTGATCCATAGGAAGGATGGCCAAAGGCACACATGGAATCAGGTGTTAGATGATATGATGATAATATGATGTCATTGATTTGATAGATTATTAATTCATGATTCTGATTTTGCAGGAGTTTTCATACCTACGAGAGCATACTAATGGACTCACCTACCACCATCTATGGATCCAAATCCCTCATTTAACTTGAGAGGATCAATAGCTTCTTCATGTAGTGGGTTTGTGGTTTATCTGTAATATGCTTGTTATCAAATATCATGGTCCCATGCTTATGGATTTGATGGAGAGATGGGATCTGATACTTCGGCCTTCATCCTAACTGTGGGAGAGATGACAATTACCTTAGAAGATTTATACCATATTTTTAAACCCCTAGTGAGTGGACAAACAATCAAATATTAGAGAGATCACTCATCGATAGCCATGAGGAGAGATCATATTTATTGCATTGGTAGAGATACACACAAAGAAAGGAAGGGTCAGATTCTCATCTGATGGTTACTTTATCCCACTGACATAGTTCCATTGGTGAGGAGACTCATTATCACCACAGTGGGGCTAGCCATATGTCTCATCAGGAGAGTTAGTCACATGTATGGAGGTCTTACATATGCCATCCATGTAGTGGAGGAGCAACACATTGTGTTCTCATGGGGACGAAGCATGTTAGATCATCTCTATCATGCTCTTGGAGACTATGTCTATGGGGAGGGAAAGAGTTTGATGAAATGCATCCTTCTACAGGTCTAGATGTTTGAGAACATCACTATATGCACCAGGCCGGTAGGATATCTAGTTGATGTGGACATTGATAAGCCTTGGTCATATGGTTACCCATTCACCACTAGATCATGGCAGAGAGGTGACTTCTTGTACTGAAGAGTGATGAAAATTGAGACTGGATGACATTGTGTGGCGATCATACTGACGGATGGCAACATGGCTAGGTTAGAGTAGGAAGCTTCACCTTATGCAATAGAATCATCTTTTGAGGGTCACCATAGCTACATTGTCATGACATTCTATTTTGACAAAGTGCGGAGGCAATTCGGTCTAGAGTAGGGCATGCCAACAAGAGTATCAATCTACATACGACATTCTAGATATGTTGTGAGACCAAGAGAAATACCTATACCTACTGTAGATGAGATAGAGTTACTAGATTCAAAGGATGATGAGAGAGACGACTACATACCCCCACTCGAGGATGAAGTTGGAGTCTAGTGTAGCTACATCACATGGTGGGATAGGAATTTTGTTGGAGCCATTTTTTCATTAGAGTAACCACGAGGGAACTCTGGTCCACTAATGTGATCAACCAACCTACAGAGAGAGGAGAGAGGACACGAGGCCTCAGAGGAGTTGAGTGGCGAGGAGGGATAGGATTATGAGGATGAGGAGGAGATAGAGGAGAAGGAAGAGGAGAAAGAGGAGAAAGAGGAAGAGGAGGAGGAGGAGGACACATACATTCATCTAGGAGATGATACCATATCCCTAGATCCTCCTACAATATAGGATAGAGGAGAGGATGCAATGACAAAGGAGGAGACAACCCTAGAAATACCAATCTTGAGACTCCATAGATCCTCGCCATTAGAGCCACATCCTAAGATATAGAGGCGATATGAGCATGGTGAGAGTTGCAGAGTCGTACTGCAAATTTCTATATCATAGGCTCCTATCATAGCTGACTGGCAAGAGGGAGACCCAGGTAAGTCTTTATGTACAAAATTTTAATTTTTATGATGATATATATATGTATAATATTATCTTTCTCTCTATAGTTAGCGTATAGGAATGGAATGACCTTATCCATCACATACTCAACGATATCATCATGACATCACACATTCCACAGGCTTTGTAGATCATATGGAGACCATAGTGGAGTTTTGGGTGACATGATGATGTATTCTATCTGGTGAGGTTAGAGTTAGACCTCGGGTGAGAGGAGAGGGAGTGGCTACATGACGAGCTTACAGAGGCTCGTGTGGAGTCAACCATGTTCAGAGGCATAGTGATGGATCAAGATCGAAGGATCTTGTCGAGGAGCCAATCACAATCTACTTCTACTCATCATCATACACCCATGGGACCTCCACGACAGGGGCCAGAGGTCTCAAATAGCCACCATTATTAGAGGTGGTGATGTAGAGGCCACATTTTGTATCTAATGGATATGATGTATATGATGCACTCAAAATGTAAATTTGTAAGAAATTACATAATGAATTCAAGACAACCCAAAGCCAAAAGATTTTTGTCAGGAACAAAGCAATATAGATTAAACAATGATAATTTAATACCATATGATCCGACGACTGATGTTGTTTCGTGAGCCAAAGATGCTCAAAAGATAGCCTTCGCGAAATGGCATAATGGTAAAGATCACGCAAGTTGAAGAAGATCCGACGGTCGGTGTTGTTTCGCAAGCCGAAGTTTCTCGCCCATTAACCATCGTGAAATGGCAAAAAATGAGGTGGCAGGTCCGGGTGGCAGGTGAGCTGGTGGATCCCGCAAAGGTGGTGATGACATGGCCGACAAGTGGCAGTCCAATGGTGGTGATGAGGCAGACAAGTGGCAAATGAGTGAGGTGGCAAAAAGTGGACCTCGTCAGCAAATTGCAGGTTGCCACATGGCAGGGCGTCAGGAATAAAATGGTGAAAAATCAAAGTTAAATGTATAGTCATGACTATAGAGAAAAATCAAAAAATTTAAATGATAGAGGTGCACAAAAGATTAATTTGCCCAGGGGTTGTTGTTTGCCCAAAATGGGAAGTATTATATATCATTGGAAAGCTCTCAGAACAAGGAATCTAGTCATGGAATTAGTTTTAACAGATCTTAGATATTTTGAGAGTAGTTTCCATGGGAAGGAGAAAGGAAAGTATTCAGTTAGAGAAAGGAGACACTTGGCAATGTGTTATGCAGACCTAATCTTTTTCCCTCCTCTTCATATTCCCATTTCCTCTCATTTGTAAGGGTTCCTGAATTTTGGAGGAAGTACTCCAGATTTCATGGCTTCCAGTTCTGAATTTCTTGACCCAAATTTGTAAAACTCTATGGATCTTTTCAGGGTATAGAGATTACATTGCAGTATTGGAGATGTTTTTTCTAGTTGCAGGTCTTACCTGTGTCAGGAATGAGGAAATTTCACACAATATTATCTCCAGGCATGTATTTCATTGTTATAAATTGAATCCTCAAGGAGGATGGAATTTGTCAATTTCTAGGAGATTGTTGTGACTATTTGTAGGTATCCTTCAATGAAGGTTTTAAATTCTATAATCAGTCATAAATAATGGAATATGTATCCAAGATCTGATGATTTTGTGAAGGAATTGAGTAATGCATTAGCATAAGGTATTGATGCAGGAATATCTTGTAAGGAAAATAAATTTGCAGGTATGGTTTGCATTTTGCAGTTCTGTATGTGACTCTGTTGCCCAATGAACAAGGCACTGGTTTTTAAAAGATTTGGGGATACTTTCAGATTTACAAATTTGAAGAAAATCTATTTCCCTTTGTGTTTAGGGGTTGTGTTCTTTTCATTCCAAGCCTTGTTCCATCTATTGTTTATACAGATTTAGCCAATCTGTAGTGTGTTTCTAATTGGTTGGGTTTGTGGAATGATCTATCTGCTTATTGTTTGATGCTACCATATGTCTGCAACTGTTGTATTTAATGCATCAAAAGGGTTTCCCCCCCCTAGGTCTAGCAGAACTTGAAGTGCAGGAGGATCAATTAGGGTCATATGTTATGTTGTCCAAGTCCTGATGTGCTCTATAGATTGAAATTGGCCATTTCATAGAAGGATTGAAGGTGAACTTGGGTTAACCAGATTTGGTGAACAACAGAACACCTGCAAGCAAAATACCTATCACAAGAGAAGAATGGAGACAAAAAAGCAATAATGGCTCTAAAGAAGAAGATTATCATTCAGAGAGGGAATCAATTAAATGAAAAAATACAATACAATCCTTATAAAAGGATATTAGCAACCCTAAAGGTGTGCAACCTTAAAGGGATAATGTGTATTTAATAATTAGAATACAATATTATTAAATGCCTAAGTTTAGCTTAAGCGTAGAGTATAATAGACTAATAATTAAATAAATAATTATTAGCTAATACAAGATAACTCTAACAGTAATTTTAATAAGCCAATCCATTTTCAGACTAGGATCTGATGGTTTTTGAATAGTTCCATCATTGTAGTGGGTTAATCCTTTTTCCATTAGTGTACTCCATGCATTTATTTTCCACATTGCATAATTATGTGGAGTTAAAGGAGGAAAATTAGGAGAACCCATGACTGAATATACGGAGAGCACAAGAGAGAACTAAAAGCACAAACAAACAACACAACCCCCCAAATTTACTCAATCAAAGAACACACTCCCCCCCTCCACCACAAAAAATAAACAAATGATTATTTGGCACTTTATACTTAGTGAAATTATAATGAAAACTTGCAAAACAAAGGAAAAGTACCACATTTAGGCTATATTAGACTCAAATCAATATGCAAAAGACCAAATTGTGATCTTTGCATTACATCTGCCAAAAATAAGGCAAATAAGGCCATGTGCTAAAAGTGGAATTTTTTTATCACAATGACTACAAACTGCTGATAGCACTAGACTATAAAATATAGGGAAAATTATTCACTTTAAAAAAACATTCACTTGAAAAGGAGTCCATGTGAGCTCGAATGAGGCCTCAAAATTGTAAAAATAGGGATTACACAATTTTATGAAAAAATCATGCACAAAAATCAGAGCACACCTACACCACTGCAAAGAGAATGAAATTATACCCCAAATAAATAAAGATTTGTTGCACAAAGGAGCCCAAATGACTAAGATATTGTTGTTTGAAAATAGTCTGCGTAATTATGATGCTCGTATCACTGTGATACCTCCAAACTTCAAATGCCTATAGATTTGGCCTCTAGTGCTCATTTTGGATGAATGAAAAGGCAAAATTGACTTTCTCGAACATTTTGAATCCTATGGTGATCTTAGATTCAATCCAACAAGCCTTGATTTTTACCTATAATACAAAGCCACAAAAATAAAATAAAAAACCCCAAAATGCACAAAAAGAATCTCAAAATGACTTACCAAAGGCACTCTTAAAGATTTGATACCATGATAGAGTTGACTATGAAGGTATCCACCTAAGATCTAGAGGCCTAATGGAAAAAGCAAGAACAAGAGAAGATAAATATGACAATAATAAATGATATTCCTATCAAGATGCAATAGAATGTGTTGAAAGTGCATAGGAGACCCCTTGGTTAAATAGGCTAAGGTGAAACATAGGAGCACATAAGATTATGACAAGTGTCTTAATCTTATGACATGATACATAAAGTGATAACTCAACACCCACCTAAAGTAAAAAAGCGATAGTTTAATACGTCCACTAAATGTGGATCACCCACCTGAGGTGGAAAAGTGATAATATGATAAAACCACTAAAGGTGGAAGTTCCACATGAGATGGGAAGTGATAATATTATAATACCATTGAAAGTGTAAATTTTCCTATGTTGTTCCTAAGTAAACCTAAGTGACACATGTGATTAGGAGCTAGGAGAAGAACTTACTAGATACAACACTTAATCTTACCAATAAATATATCAAGCGATAGGCTAAGAAAATAAATATCTATGCTTGTTATCATTTTTCATTTATGATAGATGTATCAAATTACACACACATGTCTACATGCAATTAGAAACAAAGAATTTTGGAAAAGTTGTTTAATAATTTGTTCATCCTTTTCACCATTGAACAAGCATTTTGGGAAAATTTGCACAATGAAAACCCTAATAAAATTAGGTACTGGCCAAACGTGAGCTAGATGAATTCATATCAAAGATATAGTTTGAACTTGTCAAGTGATGGAGAAAGGAAATAAATATATATCTAGCATTGTCCAACTACAAGCTAGATAAATCATTATTTTTTCAATGTGCATTAGTAACCCATGTGGCCTCTTTGTATCCATGTTATTGCAAATATTATGAAAAAAATAATCCAATTCAAACAAAATCATTAGTTGATGGCCTTATAACCATATTGCAAAAGATACCAGAATACCAGTTCTATTCCAATTTATGCATTTAACACCTCAATATAAACACAACTATGCTACTATTATGTTCATTCAACATCGATTACTCAGTAGTACAACACAATCATTCTTAAGAAAACTACATGAAACATAAACAACAAAATGAAATTATTTCTCTCTGTGTGATTTTTGGATCCTAAAGTGCTATGTTATGTTTTGAAACATTATTGTGAGAATGGTATATCAAATTTGATAGTGTTTCATTTTCACTACTACATATGTTTTGTGACCATAGATATTTTAAAATAAAATACTTTGTTGATACAATTGCACATAAACATATATTTTTGAAATATTTTACCATTCTTTTTCTAGATGAAATAAACTGGTGCAAATGAATACAATAGATTGACGGAGTAAGAGACTTT
Organism: Cryptomeria japonica; assembly: GCF_030272615.1. NCBI lineage: Eukaryota > Viridiplantae > Streptophyta > Pinopsida > Cupressales > Cupressaceae > Cryptomeria > Cryptomeria japonica. Next base: position 326,952,383 of record NC_081409.1, read on the forward strand.
TGCTACAAAATGCATAATATACCATTATCATATGTATTTAAAAAATAAAGCATATTAATGCACTCACTGTCAATAGCACCTAGCTATTATTTCATCATCTTGTTTACTCACCATAAGCTTTCCCAAATACGAATAACTTCTATCACTCACAAATCGAAATCAAGTTAAGAGAAGAGTAGTCCTTATTCTTCCACTAAAGTTCTAAATGAATAAAAAAAAAAATTTAATGCTCTTCATTGGTCCTTGCATGCATGTATGCGCATTTTTATCTAGCAACAACTTGGAGGTATTGGATTTTTCATAAGGGTTTGTATAACATAAAATCAGGTAAACACTAATGGACATAAGTATGTAGGAGGGAAAATAAGGAGCCATCCTAAGTTTTGGGTTTTCCCTAGTTTTAAGTTATTTGAAATTGGAAAATTATATGGGTTGTGGTTGGCTAGTGTATATTTTTTGGGGTTTGAATTCTATGAAAAATAGATGCTTGTCTAATTGGAAACATTATGAGAAAAATATTAAACAAGTTTAATAATGTTCTCTTTTTGGTTCTTGCATGTAAGTGTTTGTCTTTCCAAGTGGACATGAGTTGGAGGTATATGGGTATTGCATGAGTTGGAGGCATATGGGTATTGTAGGGGAGGGTGTGTCACATCTAATTAGTTGAATGCTATATGGACATATGTTACTATTTTAAAGAACTATTGTTTATGTTTATTATGTCGAGAGGCATCTACAATGATATACAAATATCCTTAAACAAAAAATTGATTTTGAATAAATTTGATGTGTAGATGACAGGTAAATGCATTCATGTTTCAATTTCTCTATAAGTATTATTTTACTACTCTGAATAAAATAGAATCATTGCCACTTGTCTTTAATTATATAAAACTGTTACATCTTTAATGAGAGTGAAAGTGTGCAACATTATTCAGCTCCATGTCCTTCTTGACAACTAATAAACATGTAAGACAATTATGTGATATCTCTCGACATTAATTTACATATATTTTTTTAAGAATATAAGTATACTAGTATATCATTTGTTTGAAAATTGCATGAACCAAACTGTCTCTAGACTTTTCTTTGTTTGGGTGTGTGTGACAAGATATCTCAAATAATATTTTTCAAAAATAGACTTTGAAAGTTGAGCTCCAACAAAAACCTAAAACAAATTTCTAATCTTTTATATTGTATAGAAGATTCTATATATTGGTTCACATCTTCTTTAGAACATAACTAAACCCATAAACATTCAATAACTTCGCAGCCTTGGCTTCACAATGGGAATTCTTTCGGTTGCATCGCAGCCTTGGCTTTTGCAGATCCCTCCACCCATTGAAAACACATGCTACCATTAAAAAACATGCTCCATAGATAGATATTGCAGCTGAAAAAAGCATGCTACTGGTTCGAATCCACCCATTGAAAATAAAACATGCTACCGTTAATAAACACGCTCCATAGATAGATATTGCAGCTGAAAAAAGCATGCTACCGTTAACAAAAAAAATGCTCCTATTCCTTAACCTATTATATATATGGCCATTGATTTAGAAGAATAGCTCATCCGCAATGTTCAGTATTTCCCTGCGTACATTGATTCTGAATGTACTAGCTCTACGGACTCCTCTGGTTATTGCTGCTTCAAGGCCATAGTGAGCATAGAGATGAAAGATTTTAGGGAACTAAATTTATAGATTCTTGGTATAGGGCTCGATGCCCTTTCCTGCAAGGGGTGAATTTGCCATTTGGTGTGCCCTATCTGCGAAGGAATTTTGTTCGAGGGAGTGATGCCTCCAACGCCTCAGAGGTCATCCACATCACCAATCATGTGCAGAGGAATATTGTAAGTCCCACATACTCAACGCCTAGAAAGGAATTCTTGAGTTTAATTACTTAAATTGATCTGTTGGCATTTCCTCCTTTCTATTTCATCTGGTTAATGGATATATGTTTTTGATAAGGTAATTTTTAATTTCCAAAAACATACAATTATGTTTTATGACATGTAGAATGCAATCTTTTTTTTATTTTTATGACATGAATGTTTACATGGCTAACAGAGAACAAAAAGATTCTGTTGAGAATTAGCATTTGAGGCATTCTAGCTCATCTCTGTACTCTGTGGTGATGGTTTGCAATCTAGGATCTTTATTACCATTTCATTAGTTTTTAAATATTAAATTAATGTTTGGCAACAATTGAAGAAGTTTGGTTTGCAATCTAGGATATCTTATGCTTGCCTTGTTTGCTTGTTGAGTCATCTTCTTTCCCTGCATACCTAGCTGAGTCATCCCCTATCTGCAATGAATTACTTGATTGGTCTGACTTTATCCAACTGAAGATGTTCCTATATACTTGCGAAAACAGATGACTTGTTGTTACCACATCATTTATTCCTCATGGCAAGAGTGGGTCATCTTTTCCTTTTTATGTTGGAGTCTTAGTTCATGCCATATTACCTTGGTTCAAGTCCTTAATGCGGCCTCAAATCCTTTTTCTAGTTATTTAAGTCAAGTTCAGACAATCGATTGAACTCCTTGAACATGTTGAACCATTCTGAACTGGGTTCAACAGGTTCATTTAGGTTCAATAGGTTCCAAGGTGTTCAGGGAAAAGTTTTTCGTACTAACGTTTTCTCTAAGTATTTTGTAGCGGCTCTTCCAAAAGGTTTTTCCTATTCGGTGATATAACATTTGTATTGAACTTATTTGAACTAAGTTCAAAGGGTTCAAATATGTTCAACGTGTTCTACACAGCAAGTGGTCAATAGTTTGACACGGCGTACATCTTGAACTACTTGAACACTCAAGAAGTAGGTTCAAGGTGTTCATTTGGGTTCAATATTTGTGGGTCCCGCGGTTTCTAATGTTTTGAGAAGTGCATTTATTGCTAAATACGGAGAGGCAGAACCATATTGTAAAGTGATGCCATTCTTTGGCTTTTTTGAAATAAGTGAACATTTCAGGAACTAGCAGTTTCTTAAAGTACGTTGCCATGCATGCGGGGGTCTAATCTACCAATTTGCTGCGTTCGGAATGAAATTGCGAAATCATTGCATTTAATGTGTCTGTATCATTATCTTTCTCAATAAGGTATGAAAATCATTTGTGTTCTACATTAGCTACTTGTTGCTGGATTTTTGTTTATGTTATCCCTGGATAGGAGTCTTTCTTGCTGCTAGCCGTTGTCCGATTATATGACTGTGAAGGTGAGTCTTTCCTTATTTTCTCCAGTGTTTTCCCTTGCATTTTCTCTCATACAGAAGGTTTCATTGCAATCAAATTTAGGTTTCTTGTTTTGAGATCATGAAGTCCACCCTGCACTTGTTTGGAAACATCTTTAGCTTGGTGTCCACAGAAGCCATAGTTAGTGATACTGACCTGAAAGGTGAGAGCCTTGAAGATTTGAAAGAAAGGGTGTTCAAGGGTGTTGATAAGTCTTTTTGTATAGAGATTTTGAGTAGTGGACTTTTAGAAGCCGTAGCCTTTCCTCCAGCAATTCCTTGTCTAGAGTTGGTTCGGGAGTGTATTGCCAGATATGACCCTGTATCTAAAACTATTAAAAGGGATAATGGCGAAACCCTTCTTGCCATTAATCGTGAGGTAATTGCTTCAGTTTTCAAGATACCGGATTATCAGTTTTCTAATTTCTCTCCTGCCTAGTCAATCAGTGAGTTCAATGCAGATAGAGCCGGACACAGGAATAATGTGGCAAAGTTCTGGTTGAAGGTCCCTTAGAGAGGTGGTTCTAGGCTACCTAAAAATCCTAACAAGAACCACATGTTGCCACATATCCACGATTTGATGCTTCTGTTGCATCAAGCCAGAGGTTCTGCCAAAGCTTATAGCTTTGATGATTGGATATATTGCTATGTGCAATTAGTTCTAGAAGGAAAACAATATTTGAATTGGGCAAAGTTAATTGTTGATTCAATGAGAGAACAATTGAGTCTAGCCAAGCAGTTTCAACAAAACTTCTTTATGTCCTCATATCTTTTGTATTAACTGGCTTGTGTTAAAGAGTTAACGAGTATACCCAAGCAGCCCACTGAGGAAGATGTTTCGGTGTATGAGTTTTATCCAATGCTGCAAAAAGACAATGCCCTACAAGATTTCAGAAGGGTACACAATGCATTCCTGGGTGATATGTGTCATGAACTGAAGGGTACAAAGGCCAAATAGATTTCAGATGATGCACAAACCTTGATTAAGAAGTTTGGTAGTTTTTACATTCAGTTCCCATGCTTTTGCTATATACGAGTAGGAGGCTTTGAAGAGGAACCCTTCAAGCTTCTGCACTTCTATTTTGATTGTTTTGTTCTAGCAGAAGTATGCAGACAACTGACCTCATTGATCAAGAAGGTACAACCTAAGGACAAGTGGGAAGGTCATTTTCCAATACAATTGGGAGTGTTATCTTGTAATTCAATGTCTGATGCACTAAGTATAGGAGCAGACCTTAAAAATTTTAATTTCTCTCTGTATTCTAAAAGAAAAGGGTTTGACAATAAAGGATTTTCTTGGAGCCTTGGCTTAATGCCTTATCTTCCCATGCCATAGTTAGAAGATTTTTGGGAAGACTGTTCAGATGAACTTGAAGTCTTCAAAAGGGAAAACATGAGATTGGTGTTGGAACAGGTTATCTCTTTGCAAATAAGGTTAGATATTAAAGGGCTTGAAGATGATTATCTTGAACTATTTGAACCAAGGTATTTAGCCCATGCAGAGACTAAAATGCCCCCAATTAATTGGGATGAGGAGGAAAATGATGACATACAATTGAGAACTGAACGAGTTCTAGAAAGAACCGTGGAATGGGTGGCTAAAAAGAAAGCAATGAAGCCAGGTGCCAAGTCCCTTTCTGCAAGAGATATATCTTCACCAAAATGTCCTTCTAATAGTGCTCCTATTTGTGTAGGTAAAGAAATCAAGTCGACTCGGCCTAGACACAGGTCTAGCCCAACTCTGGATTTCAGTACCCCTCAGCATACTCGATCATGTAGTGTCGCCCAGAGGAAGATGGACCAGGTCAAGGAGATCGGAGTAAAAGATGTCGTGCTTGAGGCTCAGATCTTTGAAATTGAAGATTTGGATGGTGAAGTTGCTTGTGCTCTGGACTCCCAAACGGTGACTATGGCTATGATGCCACCACCAAAAATGATTGAAGGAACTACTCATTTTTCTATGACTCCTAAATGGTTAACAACCTCAGTGAACAAGAAAAGGAGCTCTCTTCTTGTGACCATTCCAATTTAGGAGATGGTTGCCAAGTACTTCGAGAAGAATCCAACCTGAACAATGATGAAGAAACCGGTAAATGGATGGTGGAAATTGCCTCTTACAAACTGAAAGATGAGAACAAAGAGGTCAGTTCTGATGATTTTGAAATCACAAAAGTAGAGTTGGGAAAGATGAGCAAGGATACAGACAACCATTTTTTCCAAGTATTAGCGAAGAAAATGCTTACCTGGTCAGAGAAGGATGGACGGGAGAAAAGAGAACTTAAAAGACACATAAGTGTTTTGGCTCAGTTCATCGATAGCATCGGTTGCCTTGGAGAAATTCCAATATCCCATGCCACTAAGAATTTTGACCCAACTTCTCCAGAAAACAAGAAGTTGATGAACCAAGTTCAACGGGCTAAGAGCATTGCTGAAGCGATTGAGAAGTGGATTGAACAAGTAATCAAAGATGATGAAAAATACATTACTGACTCTCGGAGGTTGTGTGATGAAGTATAGAGCTTGATTTCTAAAATCCAAAACCAGCTTGTACCATGGGAGAAAGAAGAGCACAAATGGCAAAATGTCCTGCCTCTGTTTACCAAAATCGAAGAGTATGGAACTACCAGATTTCTGACAGAACATTCAATTAAGCTAGTAGCTGATGAATGCCAACTTTTCGTGCTAAAGAAAACTATCATGTGGCGGGTGCTCACCTTTCAGTCGGTAATTATGGATGCAAAAACCTCTGTCTATGAACTCCAAGATTTACAAAGCAGTATAGTCAAGGATAATAAAGTGGTTAATCCCAATCATGACTAGGAGCTAGGAATCTGCGGGTCAAGCACACAGGAAGCAGTCAAGTCTTTCCGGTTGAACATGGAGAAGATCAGAGTCAAGAGTAGTTTCACGCCAAAGGATATAACCAAGGTAGCTAGGATCGAATCTATGGTTTTCATTGGGAATGATCAACTGCCAAAGCACTCAGAGAAGATGGTGCAACACAAGTGGAATAAAGAAGTGACAAAGGCAAAACTCAATGCAATGAAATTCCCAAGCCAATCAATGATCCAGGAACTCACAGCTGCTCATGACACTCACAAAGACAAAGAAGATGATGATGAAATATGACATAATGCATCCACTTTGGGCTAGTTTTCTTTATTTTTAAAACATTTTTTATAGTTATGCAAAAACTTTGGGACAACTGTCCCAAAATACTTTCTGTTGGTTTTGTAACTGTTTTATTAGGGAGTGGTCGAGTTTTTAGGGAGACCTCCCCCATTTAGACTATAAATTAAGTAAAACAGATGGTAGAAGGGTTAGATTTTAGTAACTAATTTTGTGAACTTCGACTGAAGTGTTGTTTTTGGCATTTTCTGTTCTTATTCAAAGGAAGAATCAGATGATTGGGACCTACTGTGAAAAAGATTGGCAGATATATTTTTTTTGTGTCTTTGTTGCATAAGGATATATATATGAAATCTGATCATATTGTTCTTGGGGGAGAAGAAATATTTGTGTATTTTGAATCTGAATAGATAACACATCTTTGCATATGTTCATCCGATGAAGTAACAGTAATTGATCATTTCATTGCAGTATTTCATTATTCTTCTGATGTCCTTTCCTTTGAGCATGTTGTTTACTCTAGAAAAGATTCTTGATTGAAGGCGAATTTATTTTTCTTGAATCTGTTCATCTTTAATTAGTTTAAGTGCAAGAAGTAAATTGAACTTTGTTTTAGTTACTGTAGTTACATGTATTAAAAAATTAAAGAAAATAGTTTTCCATTATTTATGAGATGTGAGGAAAGTTACAGCTTTTCATCTAAGAATGAAATAGGCGGCCTTATGTGCTTTCTAGTTAAAAGCTTTTCATTTAGATATAAATAAAAATAAAACATATTTCATGAAAAAACCAAGATAGGGAGCTATACCTATGCAAAAATTTAGAGGGAATTGATTTGAACAACACTTACCCAATTGTTCAGTGAATCATTTGTTCTCAGAATAAGGTAACAGAGTTTAAGGTTAATCATTTGAAAACAAAGGGCAAATCTGTTCACTAACACTTGCTCAAATTGTCCTCTATATCTTCTCACCTACCTCCTAACTTACCAATTGATCCCTATGTGCTTGCAACTATCTAAAACTCCTCCAGACTACCATGACTACCTCCTCCCTGATTTCAGGTCATGTGACAAGAGACTTGAAGATGATCTAATCAATTAAGAGGGTGTAGGAGATTCTCTAATACTAGTAGCTGACTTGTTTGATTCACTAAAGCATCTTTCTCCCATGTTTTATGCATATCTTGTTCATCTGATTCCCTACGAGGTCTCTGTCAAGTTCAGTCTGCTATAAGGTCTGTCATTTGTATCCTTCAAACACAAACAATCATTCATGAGAACTTTAGTGACTAGTATAGCACCTCACTATTGCATGGTGCTTGATCTTTTTATATGCACCATCCTACTGTCATGTCTCTACCATGCATTTTTGTCATTTATCTCCTAAATGTTTTTCTCTTAGATCAATGTTTGGGCCTTGATACAATTATCATACTGTTTCTATGTCATAAAAACTATCCACTTTTTCCAATAGTCCATAGAACTTGAAGAAAGAACTCACAGACTTTTTCTTGCTACTGTTATGCGTGAATTGTATTTTTCTTTATGATGATTAGGTCTCTAGACTGCCACTTGACCCAGAATTCTTGACCCAGATTTTGTCAAAATACTATGCCCTTGTCCTATAATCTCTAAGTTGCAAATTAGACCACTCTCACGAACCTCTACTACCATCTAGGATTGTGATTGATTTTGATTTCTAACTTTCTTACCACTAACACTTGTGCTTGTTTTATGATCCTTGGACTATTATGCACTGGTATTTATTACTGTCATCCATATGGCCATTATTTCACTTGGTTTAATTTATAACATTGTCATATAATATGTTAATGGCCCCGTCATATGCACTAAACCACCTCTACCTATATTGTTTTGACCCATATTTCTCATACCTTCATAGCAGTTTTGTTCACTATCATGATTCATTTAACAATTTCTTCCAACCATGCATACCAAATCGATATTCATCATTTTGGTGTTCACTCAGACATAGGAATTCAAAAGAGAAGTTTGATAGTGGTACTTGCTATCTTTTTTCTTTGTATTCTATGCTCTTATTGATTATTGAAAGCTTTGGCCTTTTTTATACATCTTTCATGATGCACTCCACAAGTTCCAGTACACTGTCATTGATTCTTTGTCGTACTTAACCTTTTCAACTCTATCATTGTCTAGATCATGCTCTCTAATTTCAATGTATTATGATGGATATACAATTTCAGTCAAGGCATGCAATTTTAGTGAACTGAGCATGGCAAACTTCTTACTTTAGGATTTTCAAGGTTAAAAATTCTTGCAAAGACTATCACTCTTTTCATTTATGGATATTTCAAGGAATGAACTGTACTATAAAAATGAAATGCCAAATCAATGAAATCATCCATCTAGGATGTTTGCCCATTATTATTTGACATGAGGATTGTCATCACTAGGACTATCATCATTGTGCTCTTGTTTGTTGAAGATGTTCATGACTTATTCATAGTTCACCCTATGATGTTGTGTTCACAGCTTGATATTGCCCCTCTAAAATTTATCAAAACATTATAATCGTACTTATGAAATTCATGACCTACCATTCTACTATTCATGTAGTAAATTCAACTTGTTCCTTTTCACCGTTTCATAGTCTCTTGCATTGACAATAAAGAAAAACTCAACATAAATACTCATGGAAGATTTTAGTAGTTGACAGAGGCAAAAAAATTATCACGAGGGTTTTAAATTGTTAATAATCCTGATATGAGGTTTAACAACATTAAGGACTTAACTCAAATGCTTTTTCTATCATTCATACCATTTTTTATGGATTTTTTTCTTACCTAGGGTTTGGCCATGTTTTGAATTTTACAAAAGGTTCTCCTTTTCTCAACACCACTATACCATAGAGAACAATGACAACCCCAAACTTACCATTCAAGGAGCATGTAGGAATTTGAGATTCTATAGATTACCATCTTATGGGTTTACTCATTGAGGGGCCTATGAATGGCCTTTTAAATGTCCTCTTGAAGTATGCTTTGCTACCTTGCTTCTTGTAAGCTTTGTCATAGGTGATTTCTTTGAACCCTTCTTCAAAACTAATATTGTTAGAACCCCATCTTCAAACATATTAGATCGTCAAGCAACCAATTTTAGCACCTATCTTCCTAATGATCAAGCCACATGTCCTTCTCTTACTCATCTTTATATTAGAGATCTACCAACCAGAGGAATGCATATTATGGGATTTTCTTCATAATGATGACACAAGATCTTTGATTACAGGGCTCTTGACCAAACTTTGGATAGGTTTCTACCCTTTAGCATGTTTTTTTGTACATTATTTATCACATGGTTTGAATGTTCATAATAATAAAGATTCTGTCACTCCCTTAAGACCTCATGGGAAATATATCTTAAGCTCAAAGGAGGGGCAATGTACATTTGAAATTTTGAATATTATCTGTATAGCAATAACAGGTTTCATTAAGAAATCTCAATCAATCTGCTTTGTGGCTAAAATGTATTTAAATTTTTTATTGTCTTACAGGACTTATTTCGGAAAGGAGAACTAGTATGTATATTAGCTTATTATGGTAGAAGAATGCTCAGCCAATATAAGGGAGGGTAGAAACCATATTACTGAAGCTTAAATCTCTAAAAATGGAAGCATGTTGCATGCATTGTTGGAGATGGTGTAGCTCCAGGAAGACAACAATGTTGTGGATAATATAAAGAAGGCATTTAGCAAATGGTTACTTATGCTAAAAGTGGAGTGAATTTTAAAATAAATTAAAATTTGTTGTGAACTTGAATTTATATATATTTAATAGTAATGTTAATATACAATTTTTTTGTTTCATTCACATTGATGTTAACAGTTTGATTGTTGAAGTCAAATTCACTTCAGTGACTTAATGAATGTTTACATCATATCCTGGTTTGATGGTTTCTTTGTCCATCATTCTATGCTTTTTGTTTTTTTCCTTTTCTTTCATTCTATTTTTTGTTTGGCATGGCCATGCCGCCTCCTTTTTAATTTTGTCTGTGAGTTTTACTCTAATGTGTTTGGTATGTGTTTTTCTTTTGTATTTTTATGTGTAGATTGTTTTCAAAAAAGTTTTTTTGGTATTTTACATTTGTCTTTTTTCATGGGTGGTGATTTTTCAGGCAACAGTGATGACGAGGAGGAGGATGACGAGGAGAAATGAAGTAGAACTACATATCACAAGCACCAAGAAATACAATAGGTACGAACATTTGAATTTGTGTATCACATTTGAATTTGCATTTGATTATAAATTTATATTTTACCAGCATTTTGTTTATTTAATCGAATTCAAAAAATAAAAAATCTAATTTTTTGTTTACCCTAATATTAGTCTGATTATTTTACCCATAAATATGTATAATCCAGAGTGGTCAATCTAGCTCACCATATATAAATTTTTAGTTCTCAGTCACTTTATACAGTCTAACAGAACATATAGATCAATTATGTAGTCTTATAATTAATTCTTTTAATAAATAATACAGACTTGAGACTGCATTTAATTATAATTCACTCACAATCTCACCTCTACAATTTCTCGAGGTTGATTTTTCTAACAAATCAAAGGAAAGTTTATGTTCCAATTGTTCTTGAGGTTGATTTTTCTAACAAAAGTCACACTGCCTATTTGGAATGTCATGTCCCCTTATTACATTTGGAAGTCATTCATTACCGAGGGTCCATATGATTGAAAAACTTCAAACCATTTTGTATCCCCATAATTAATTACACTAGTAGGCAAATCCAAAAGAAATTGGTTTTAGTCTCATATGAGATGCATAATATGGGGATCATATCATGGCTTGTTGAAGTATATGAGGCCCCAATTATTGTGAAGGAAGTTTTAAATTTGAATAGTTGATTTCTCATTGGAGGACATATCTTAGCAATCAAGTATCAAGTACATGGATCATGAGTTTTGGTTCTAATGTGCATATGAGAGAGGTTAATGAACTTCTTTGTAAAATGAGAGAATGTGAAAAACACGTTATAAATGATCTCTTAGCCATTTTTGGTATTACAGATATTTTTACCATTTTATGGTAAATCTTGTGTTCAATCTTTATAGTAAAATTGTAATACTACAATTTGTTTTTGTACATATTTACTAGAAAACTTCAAGCACATTTTTAGTTTTATGTCCAATTTTTGACTTACTATCTCTCAATATCTAAGCAATCTTTGTGATCTTTTTTCTTCTTTTTGGTTTGCATAATTTTTTTTCCAAAGCATTTTGATTTTAATCCAATCTTTAATTTTTTTCTTTAACTGAAGTTCTTGTCTTATCCTTTTGTTTTCACTATTGCAGTATTGACAATAAGGAGGATGATGAGGAAATAGCCAAGTAGCTAGCGCAAGCTAGAAAAGTCTGTTTATCTGAAGTCCCAAATAAACAATATGTACCCTTTTCTATTTGCTTTGAACTTGATAAGTTTTCTTATTAATCTCATGTTAAGCCACCACTTTGAAATTAATTCAAAATCTAGGAAGAAAATTTAAAAGAAAGACATTCATGCTTATCTCAGAATACTTAGCATAAAAGTAGTAAGTAAATAACTGTAAGATTTTATCTGGTTGGTGCACCTTAAAAAATAGTATACTGCAGTCCCTAGTTTCTAATATTTAGATGTACGGCTTGAAATCAAAGGGCATTCAAGTATGTCTAACATCAGAAGCAAATGATTCTACCTCTCTTCTTTACTACTTAGTTTTGTACTTATTCAAGAAGATTGTTTACAAGTTGCTTTCAATACGTTGTTGACACATGTAATGTCAAATCTCAATTTGTTATGGTCTTCAAATTAACATATCCCAAAATGCACTAATAATTGTTGCTATGTATGCGATTTTGTGTAAACATGAGATTATTTTTAACAACTTAATGCTAAAGGGTGTCAAATTATGTACTTCTTGAGGGGGGGCCTGATGGTGAAGGCATGTGTACTCCACATTGGAGGTCATTAGTTTGAAACCAATGGTGGATAGGGCTATAGACCTAGTTGAACAATATATTTGGCAAATGGAAAAGCAATTCCCATGTGGATATCACAAGTGATCTGTTAGTCACGAATTGGTGTTTCACTTGGCAGTGACACGAAAACTATGATTACCAAACATGGTTATTGTTTGTAGATTAAATGGTCTCTTTCTCTCTTACAATTATAGTTTTTACTTTTCCATCAATCTCTGCTTTTAGTCCAACCCAACTTCATTACATTCACAAAAAAATCAGGTCTTAAATAGAGCTTTACCACAATGAATTGAGCTATTCTTTACACAAGACATTTGGCTTCAGAAGATAATCTTAGTCTTAAAGTTATTATAGACACAGGCATTGGGCTATTTTTAGTTCTCAAATTAGTATTTTAGCTCCTGATATTTCCTCCAAACCAAGATGGCTACTAGCTACATTCCAGAATTAATATGAGGAGGAAAGGCTCTCTTATGAACTTTTTAGTCTGTGCCAACATTACGTGTTGGGCAATGGACCTATCACACTTTGTTTATGTAATTATAAAATCTTTGGGATGTGGAACCTAGCCCACTCTGTTTATGTAATTAGGAAATCATTGGGATGTGGGAACTAGCTCACTCGGTGTGACCTTGCCCACTCTATTTATGTAATTAGGGAATCTTTGGGACGTGGGACCTAGCTAACTCTATTTATGTAATTAGGAAATCTTTGGGACGTGGGACCTAGCTCACTCTGTTTATGGTTACACATACTCAGATATGTACAACTATTTTTTAACACCTTTTTATCAATGAAAAACTACTTTGCCTTCTCTAATTTATTCTTTTGTGTGCAAAACAGATAAGTGGCATGATTTTCTATGATTTGTATGCAAATCCTTAATATATGCCACTTTTCTATAGCACCTTTATAAAGAAGTAACATGTATTATACAGGTTATAGTTTGTGTATGGATTTTAGTCATTTTGGGGTTGTGAAAGCTTTCTTTTTCCTTCCATAGAGTGTTAAAATATGAACCTTGCTATGAAATGTTGATGTATTGACATGTCAAAACTTGAGTTGTGTGAAATAAAACTTGTTTATTAGGGGTTTAATAAATTTTCTTTGTGATTTTGGGATAGCAGCCACATACTGATCAAGTGTGCAACATTAGATAATGTTTGGATCTAGTTCAAGTAGTCGATGTGGCAGAAGCAGTTGGCATTCGGTGATTAGTATAATGATAAACGCCATTGACATGTCTGTAGAGACATGTCTAGAGTGCAAAGTGATGCATAGAGTTTCTCAATTGTTATTGAAGTCAATGTAGAACAAATTTTAATTTTACTATTGCACTTTTGCATCATTTGCTGAAATCGGTCAACTTATTTGTAAATGGATATGTAAATAGACTTGTTGTTTAATAATTTTGTTTTGGGAGGGGTTGAATTTTCCCCCTCCTCAAGGCTGAAGGGAATGGTCATTGGTCATGGCCATTTCTTTCAACCTAGTGTTTCTGCATTGATTTTTTATTTTTATTTTTTATTGCATAATTATTTTTTAAAATTTTTATATTAAAGCAAGATATATGTGAAGTGTATGTTTGAACAAGATGTGTGAACTGAAATAATGTTGCATGAAATGTCTTTTAACTTTCACATTCATTTATCTCAGTATTTAAACTTTATCATTAAATTTTAAATATGTGAAACAAACAAACTATATGTGAAATGTGTTTTAATTTTGTCAACCACTTTCTTGTGTTTGTAATTTAGCACGTGTGTAAATTTGAATTTTTATGTTCACCTTATATTAAGAATATTGTATGTTTGAACTTTCGCTTTCACATTTTTTGTATTTGTACTTAGACATGTTTTAACTTGTTTACCGTTTGTGTGTTGAACTGACCTTTTTGCAAAACCTATTCAAATTAGGCATGCGTTAATTTTTGTGTGTTTGTATTTTGGTATATGTTTGAACTTTGTGTGTATTTAAACATTAGCATTTAGTTTGTATATTTGTGAAGTGTGTTTGAACAACTATGTGTGAAATGAATAAACATTGTGTAACTTTGGGTGGGTTTGAAGTACTTTTTTGTGAAATGTGTTTACATTTGGTATGCTTGAATAAACTCCATGTGTTTGAAAAAAATTTGTAGTTTATTTTATGGTTAAACTTTGTCATGCATTTGCTTTTTGTTGGTGTGAAATATGGTGTAACTTTGAAATTCATTTTATATGAATTGTGTTGTGTTTGAAATTTAATTTTGATAATTTACTTAATATGTTTTTGAGCTATCATCTATGTTATTTTGTGTGTGTGTGTGTGTTTGAACAACGTCCATGTGTTTTGTTTCTATTTGTGTGCTTGAAAGGAAATTTTGACATTACCTTTGGTGTTGTTTGTATTTTAATTAGTTTTGGAATTCACTTTGTGTGTTGATATTTGTATTTTAACTAATTTTGGAATTCAACTTTGTGTGGTGTGTTTTAACTCGTGTTTCAAAAAATTCTATGGTGTTTTATAAATTTAGCATTTAGTTTACATGTGTGGTTATACTTGGTGTTTGTTCTAACTTTAGCAACAATTGTGTGTGTGTGTGTGTGTGTGTGTGTGTGTGTGTGTGTGTGCATGTTTTAAAAATGCACATTTCTTTCAATTATGTTTGGATTGTATGAAAGAACTTTAATTTACACTTTGTGTTGGATGTGCATAGAAAAGATTCAATAATGTCCACTTTGTGTGGATGAATGTATGTGTAATTGCATTATGTATGAAAGTCAAATTTATGTGGTGTGTATGTGTTTGAACTAACTTTGGCATTCACTTTGTGTTCTGTGTGTATAAACTAAATTTGATATTCACTTTGGGTTGCATGTGTGCTTCATGTTTGTGTATGAAAGTTAAATTTATGTGGAGTGTATGTGTGTGTGTGTGAAAGAACTTTAATTTATACTTTGTTTTGAATGTGTACAAAAAGATTCAATAATGTTCACTACTTTGTGTGGATGAATACGTGTGTAATTACATTCATGATATGTATTTGCATGTATATGTATGAAAGTTAAACTTAAGTGATGTGTATGTGTTTGAACTTTGGCATTCACTTTGTGTTGTGTGTTTAAACTAAATTTGATATTCACTTTGGATTGCATGTGTACTTTATGTTTGTCATGTTTGAATGTACTCCATTTATTGTATGTTTGTACTTTAGCATGATTTATGACTTCAATGTTCACTTTGTGTATGTATTTTGGCATATTTGAACTAGATTTGATATTCACTTGGGGTTGCATTTGTGCTTCATGTTTGTGTATGAAAGTCAAATTTCTATGGAGTGTATGTGTGTGTATGAAAGAACTTTAATTTACACTTTGTGTTGAATGTGTACAAAAAGATCCAATAATGTTCACTTTGTGTGGATGAATGCGTATGTAATTGCATTAATGGCATGTATATGTACGAAAGTTAAATTTATTTGGTATGTGTTTGAACTAACTTTGACATTCACTGTGTTGTGTTTGTTTAAACTAAATTTGATATTCACTTTGGGTTGCATGTGTGCTTTATGTTTGTCATGTGTGAATGCACTCCATTTATAGTATGTTTGTACTTTAGCATGATTTATGACTTCAATATTCACTGTGTGTTCATATTTTGGCATGTTTGAACTAATGCTTATTTTGTGTGTGGTTGTACTTGGTGTGAAGTATGTTTGAAATTGCTTATGAATTTTGTTTTTGAATGTGTGTGTGAGTGTGTGTGCTTTCAAATTTAATTTATGTGGAGTGTATGTGTGTTTGTGTGTGTGCATGTTGTAAATATGCATTCATTTTTTTCAATTATGTATGGATTGTATGAAAGAACTTTAATTTACACTTTGTGTTGAATGTGTACAAAAAAGATTCAATAATGTTCACTTTATGTGGATGATTGCATGTATAATTGTAGTCATTGTATGTATTCGCACGTAAATGTATGAAAGTTAAATTTATGTGGTGTGTATGTGTTTGAACTAACTTTGGCATTGTGTTAAACTAAATTTGATATTCATTTTGTATTGCATGTGTGCTTTAAGTTTGTCATCTTTGAAAGCACTTTGTGTAGTATGTTTGTACTTTAACATGTTTTATGTGTAATTGCGCATGCATTGTATGTATTTGCATGTATATATGTATGAAAGATAAATTTATGTGGTGTGTATGTGTTTGAACTAACTTTGGCATTCACTTTGTGTTATGAGTGTTTGAATTGAATTTGATATTCACTATGGGTTGCATGTGTGCTTTATGTTTGTCATGTTTGAATGCACTCCATGTGTAGTATGTTTGTACTTTAGCATGTTTTATGACTTAAACATTCACTGTGTGTGTTTGTATGTTGTCATCTTATTTTATGTGTTGGTGTAATTGGTGTGAAGTATGTTTGAAGTTGTGTGTGAATTTTGTTTGATATTCGATTTATGTTTACAAGCATGTTCTTGAATAAAGTTTGATTTCATGAGTATGTGTGTATGTGCGTTTGCTTTCAAATTTAATTTATGTGGAGTGTGTGTTTTTGAATTTGAAATTTTCTCTATGTTGTGTGGGGGTTTGAATGCACTCCATGTGTAGTATGTTTGTACTTTAGCATGTTTTATGACTTAAACATTCACTGTGTGTGTTTGTATGTTGGCATGTTATTTTATGTGTTGTTGTACTTGGTGTGAAGTATGTTTGACGTTGTGTGTGAATTTTGTTTGATATTCGATTTATGTTTACAAGCATGTTCTTGAATAAAGTTTGATTTCATGAGTATGTGTGTATGTGTGTGTGCTTTCAAATTTAAATTATGTGGAGTGTGTGTTTTTGAATTTGAAATTTTCTTTGTGTTGTGTGTGGGTGTGCACACTCATACGCGTGCATTTTTAAACTAAGTTAACATGCACTTTGTGTGGATTGCATGTTCAAATAAATTTTCCCATTTCCCTTTATGTTGTGCATGTGTTGTGTTTTGTAAGCAATTAAATGATATATATGAAAATGACAAATTGAAAACACAATTTACTCTCATCATTAACAAAACACATTCATATTTAACACTTTTTGCATCCACTTTATGTGCAATGTGTGGACACATCTATTTGTTTAAACTAAAGTAGAATTCATTTTGTGTGGATTGTGTGTGTTCAAATAATTTTTCCATTTCACTTTATATTT
The DNA here is from genome assembly GCF_030272615.1 of Cryptomeria japonica. NCBI lineage: Eukaryota > Viridiplantae > Streptophyta > Pinopsida > Cupressales > Cupressaceae > Cryptomeria > Cryptomeria japonica. Next base: position 326,969,933 of record NC_081409.1, read on the forward strand.
TACATATGTGTGTTTTATTAAATAATAAGTTTGAAAACGATAAATTGACGACACAAATTACTCTAGCATTTATTACAAAATAAATTCCTATTTAAAAATCACTATAAATCTAAAAAAGAAGTTGATTTCTCTTGTTAGAATATGGATGCAACTTAATTGTATATATATCATTAGATTTGCAAGAGGATGGATTTTGATAGTCTATTTGCATAAGTTTGATTGAATGTCAAATGATGGACATGATTGAACCCGTGTTGATTGTTCATATCTTTCAATGGCTTGACCAACCAGTCTACACCCTGGGGTCAATTGGTTTATGTATATTAAATTTTATGATATATATAAAATATGCCTAAAGATATCTTTCTTAAGGCACCTATTAGAGTTTAGGGTGAAAAATAGTAAAATCAGGTGCCTCTAATAGGGTTCAAGGTGGAGGTAGGGTTTTATTATGGTTAGATTAGGGTTTTATTATGATTAGTATTTTATCATGGTTAGGTTTAGGTCAAATTATGTTAAGGGTTTGATACAATTAGGGTATGGTTATGGTTAGGGTTTAATTATAGTAAAATTGGGGTTAAAATTGGAGGTAGGGTTTAATTCTAGCGTTAAAGTTAAGTATAGGGTTAGGTTATGGTTAAGTTTCAATTATGGTAAGATTAGGTATAGGGAAGGCTGCAATTAGGATTATTATTCTTGGACAACGGTTGTGGTAAGGATTGAGGTTCAATTACAATTAGTGTGTGGTTAGGGTTAGGGTTAGTAATATAATTAAATTATTATTTAATTAGGGTTAGAGTTAGTGTTAGGGTTAGGTTTCTATAATAAAGCTTGGTTTCAAGGTTAGCATTAGGGTGTAATTAGGGTTATGAGTTACATTAGCATAAATATTAGTGATAGGGTCAAGGTTAGTTTGGGTTTTGGGTTAAGGTTACAATTGGGTTATAGCTCATGTTAAAGATAAAGTTTAATTATGGTTAGGGTGAGGTTATCATAAGTATTCAATTACAATAAGGGCTAGAGTTCAATTAGTGTTATGATTCAATTCCTCTTCCATGCGCATCAACTCCACGAAGGTCTTCAATGGCTCCCACCCACGCCGCACCAATGCTCAAAATCTCTCTTTTAGTTCACCCTCCTGACATCTTACAAATGACAATTTATCTATAGGAGCATCCCCATTGACATCTTTAGACACATCAAAACCATCTCCAAGCACCACCCTTTCAAAGATGGAGTCCATCCCTAGCAAATACTCTGGTACTAGAGCCTTCATAATCATTTTCACAACGTCCACCAAGACTTCAAATTCCAAACCCCATGCCACCATTAACAAATATATATCCATTTTCATCCTATATTGGTGGCTAATATGATTAATTCCCCCCCATAAAAAATTTCATCGCATCAATCAACCTCTTGTCCTTGTACCACAAGAGGCCCTTCAATCTTTTGTCAGATACTTGCCCGATGAAAGGAACTAGTTGGCTCTGTTTTAAATGTGAAGCTAGCCTCCATCACCTTCACTTCTACAATACCACCACCTTTGCACCAACACTCAACACACTCTACAACCAAACTTTGTGAAAATGAGAATGAGATGCAGATAGAAATGCAAACAACATGCCTAAAAAATAATCGCACCTAAAAAGCCGAAGCATTCATCTATGTGCCATTGTTTCAAGAGCCATCTACCAACCCATGCCATCAAAAACTCTGCTCATTAATGCATATTCATAAAGGTGGTGTCCTTGCCATGATATAAACATTCTAATCCTACTATGGTGACATTTAATCCACCACACTTCAAGCTAGTTAACACGCCTGCCACTTTCCTTCTTCGTACTTGCCATTATTAAGAAAAACCTGCATTGGTAAGAAAAACTCACATCTCAAGGAATTGTTAGCTTGTTAGTATTCACTAAACAAATAATCCAAGCAACTAGTTTCATTGATGTGACATTCAATTTGCAAACTAGATTGGATAGCCAAATACATAGACATAACAGGGATATATTCAGATCAAACCTTCACCATTTATCCCTACTGTAATAACTTTTAATATCAAAGAGATCAGTTTCTTCTGTAGAAAAAACTCTATACTTATATAGGTATATGTATCTGAAACTGAATTTGATATCTATTTAATTATGGACAATTAGTATAGGTCCGTCCATACCTAAGCAGATATCTACTCTTACCCAACCAGAGATATATAATTATATACGTATTTGAATATGGAACATAAAAAAATAGGCTGCTATCTTAAAAGACTAGATAACACCAACTCATGACCATATTTACCATTAACTATATATGAAGTTAATATAACAGTTGGATCATGAGTAGTAAACTAAAATTCCTATGCTAAATATGATCTTAGAACCCTTTAAAATTATAGAGTTCCAGGCTAGTCACAATCCGAAAGTTTCCAAAAAAACCTTTGAAACTATTATCCTACATTTAAGGAGACTATAATATTGTAGTTCAAATAACTTCTTAGTGTTAATTAAACAAAATTTTAGCTCTATAAAATGACAAATATCATTCTTCCATTTCCATCAAATCAATGCATTCTTTGTTGCCTGGATGAGGTGGGTTCTCCATCCCAGGAGCCACTCCCAAAGAACTGCAAGAAGGCCCTGCGTCTTGCTTATTCTTCCTTTTCACCCATAAGGCTTTAATTAAGACCGACGATACAATTTGGATTCTTTCCATAGGTAACTCTGACATATCATTCAGAGTTTCCCATCCTTTCTCTCTCAGATAATCTACCCACCAATTGCTATGGGGTATTGCCCTAATGTGTATCCATTTCAATAGAAAATCTACATTTCTGCAAATAATCTCTCTGCATTGCTCAAACACAAATTTGTCCCTAACCTCCAATAACAGATGTTTATTCAAGATACCTTCTTCTTTATGGCCCTTCCCAACGTTAATCACACCCACATAGTCTTCTGGAAAAGGGATCATGGGATTTTTGTCTATACTTTCTACCACTTGTTCTAAAAGACCCAAGAATTCTTCCTTGAAGATTGCCTTGCTAAAAATTATGACCTCTTCCTTTCCAAAATCCACAATCAACAAGATGGCAATGAATGTAGCTGGAATGTCACAATTTACTTTGTAACTAAATACATGACTAAAATGCTCTTCCCCCATGACTTCTTGGATGGCTCTGGAAGAGAAGTCATCCAAGTCATTCAGAATTCTACTCTATCTCTCTAATTTGATTTCCCCCCTAAAAGCCATTAAACGGTTATCATTTTTCATCTTTTTAACAAAATTATCTAAAATCCAAACCTGTGTCTCCCCTTTTATTATCACATTGATTATAATTTAAGAATCTCCTTCCAAATGTAGTTTAGAGAAACCGAGTTTTAGGCCCCATTCAATCACCATTAAAGCTATCTAAGCCTCTGCCTCATTAAATGTTCCCCTATCTAGCTTTTGAGCAACCAATTCTAATATATTTCCTTTCCAATCTCTAAAAACCACCCCTACCCTAGAGACACCCAAACTGCCTTTAGAAGCTCCATCAAAATTCATCTTAACCCAACCTTCGTCCGAGGGTACCCACTGTACCATTTTTTGTGCCATAGGAGGGCAAGAAGATGGATCATCCCATTTAGGCCCATGAGCAGGCCAATTTTTTTAGTAAATTATTAATTTAAAGTGTAATATTTATTTCTAGTTAGTAAATAAAAAAATATTAAGATTCTCTTATAAAAAATTCATAATCTTTAATATTATTCATTTCAATTTATTTTTTAATTAATTATTATATATTTTCAATTTGTATTATAAATTTTTTTATAAAAAGATAGCTCTTAAATTTATTTTAATTTAATATAGTATCATTCTTTTATGTAAAATAATTTAAACACGTACTTGAGATATAAATATTTTTATTTTCAATTTGATGCATCTTCAAAGCAAAGAAAATGTCATCAGTTTGACTCAAACTTATATGATAAAAGTGGCAAATCCATTGAACAATTTTATTAATATAACAAAGTTTACAAGAAAACCTCTTGTTATAGCTCTTGAGCAAAATCCCATATAGGAATGCTAGTTTGATATCACCCTATACATGAGAGGAGACCAAAACCCAACCCAACACTAAACCAAGAAGTCCGACAAAACACCCCCCCTCCCCCCCACAATGGCCAAGCCACAATATTACAAGCAAAAAACCCATAAGAAAATCCACATCATGACTCAAGATACCAAGAACTTGAACTTTCATTTGGAGGCACAAAAGAAGAAGAGAAAGGAACCACATCATCACCCGAGGAAGGAGGAATCATCTGCAACAACTCGACCAAATGAGGGGATCCAAACATAGCCACACAAATTTCAAAAAGAGTGAATCCCGATAAAAACATCAAGAGCAATAACCAAATAGAGAGGAGAGGCATGATCAATCAACCCTTCAAATTGCACTAAAGTGTCCTCATAACAGTCACCAATTAATCCACACCTAGCAACAAAAAACAATTCTCCACACCATCCATTAGCAAGTAGCTCAGCAGTAGGCAAGAAACCACTATAAGGGAACAAACCGAAAACTGTAAAAAAATAGAGCATAATCCACATCATTAGAAGAGCAGATTGATGAGACCAGGAAGGTATTAGCCAAAGCTTGAACCATAGGAGCATCAAGAACAAAATCCATACACAGTGAGAAAACGAGAAATAATCTCAAATAAACTAACACCTGCATTTTCCACCAACCAAGATTTGCCCACCACCTTCCTAATGGCATAAGGAACATCTGGAGAACACAAATTAAAAATTCTACCAAGCTTCTCATCATCATAAGCATGAAAATCTCAAAATTCTCCAAATTTTGTAGGAACACAGACTCTGTAACATTCTGTAGAAGGAATAGACGACATATGGAAATGCAGAAACCACAACCAACAATGAAAAAAAAATCACAATACTGAGCAATATAAATCAATTCCATCATTAATTGTGGCACCAATTGCAAGAAAAATGAATGCAATGTTCGATATCACACACGAGCCGATATTATTGACTCAAGTAAAATCTCGAACAAGGCATTTCAACCATAAATCTACATGATCACAAGAGATACAAAAAGACATAAAAATATATGAGAACCCAACATGTCATAGCATGTGTTCCAAGAGAACAACTAAAATAGGACAAGAGATCAATTCACATATAACAGTCTGACGTAGTAATGATTGAACAATACTATGCTAGAATAAACAAGTATAGATGAAACAAGCAAAGAGCATGACCAATCATGATGACATAAACTTCCCAAGAAAGAAATCACAACATATAACAAATAATCATCAAACATCAAAGCAATAAAACAAATGCCTACATTTATAAGCATGAAAGGCACCACCCCTAATATTACACACTCAAATGCCTAGCAATAGGGAAAGTGCCAAAACAAAGTCATGCCATGTCATGACATATGTGAAAAGCACCACCACTAGCCATCAGAGTGCCTAACCTCAAAGGGAATGCCAACCAAATCCATATTAATATATAATTTTTAAACAAGAGGAAGGAATATCAGAAGAAGCAACCTCCAAGTATTCAGATTGATCAACTATTGCCTTATTAGCAAGGAAATCAACAATGCAATTAATTTCCCTATAGCAATGAGAAATCAAAAATGAATTGAAAAACTATAATTGCCCAAGGATTCGATCCAAGAGGTATCATAGCTGCCAAGAGGAACATTTCTTGTTAGAAACAACATGAAAAGTCACCATAGAATCACCTTCAATTACAATATCTATAATATTTAGATACATAGCTAAATCCAAACCAAATGATAAAGCATGAAACTCATCAGAATTATTAGTCCCAATACCAATAAATTTACAAGAAGCCTTAATGATTTTCGAGTTATGATCAAAGATGACTACTCCAATCCCTGAATTACCAGGATTACCCTTAGCAACACCATCATAATTCAGTTTAAATTGTAATTGTTGGGGAGGGGTACATTTAGCATTTCTTCGTTTACTATTAGAGGATAACCCCATAACCACCAAACCATGAGAGGGGATGACTTGAAGAGCCTTCCAATTCCAAGTGACCCAATTATCCCAGTGTGAAATGGAACGTAGATGATCCAAATTCTTGTAAATAAAGGAAATCACCACTTTGGATATAGAAGATTCAATTCTGACCAACACATCAGCCAAGGGGGAGGATTTCTTTTTGAAAATTCTATTATTCCTTTCAAGCCATTTATTCCAAATAATAATAGAAGGGGCAACAATCCAAAGGCATGAATAGAATGAAGAAGAGTATAACAAAGGCCAGGCCATGAAGTGAGACAAAAGATCAGGGAAGATAGCAGAAACCCAACTAAGATTTCCAAAAAGCCAATACCAACAATCCTAAGCAAAAGAACAACGAACAAATAGATGATCAAAAGATTCCATGAAGAAACCACAAAACACACAGGGGAACACAACATTAATCCCAAGCCTATCTAATCTCATCCTAGTGAGAACTCTATCTTGTACTGCTAACCAAACAAAATTTCCAGCACATAGGGGAACACAACTGTAATCCCAAGCCTATCTAATCTCATCCTAGTTAGAACTCTATCTTGTACTGCTAACCAGACAAAATTTCCAACTTTGGGGAGACAAGCCGAATGCCAAAAAAGCTTAGAAGGCCATGTATAAAAGAAAGAGGGAGGAGACAATGACATATAAACATCTTTAACTGTGTAAGAGCCTAACACATTCTCAATCCAAATCAATTCACCATCAAGGTCTGGATATACAAGCGGCCTCTTCTTAAGCTCCTCTACATAAGCGTCCTTAAGTTCTTGATCCACAGATAGAAAATCAATAGATTTCTAGTGAAACACTGGATAGGGTCCCATGATATCCACATAACAATAATTTACAACAAACAAACCCCAACAGGTTTTAAGAGTATTAAACAGAGGGGACCAATCCTAGACACTAATCATAGTAACATGCCCATTCCAGACTTCATCCCAAAACCTATCCTTTCGCCCATTGTGGACCACCCAAGGCTAATGAGGAAGAATGATTGATATGCAATTAGCCATGAAACTCTAAATAGCAGATCCTTTTAGAAGGGAGGAAGCAATGAATAACCTTTCTCTAAGACCCCCTCCCAAATACTTAACAAACATAAGAGAATCCCATTTTCTTGAGGGTTCTTTATATAACTTCCAAACTAGTTTTGCACCTAGGGGTCTATTTTGAGTCACAATATCTATAGTACTCGACCCCCCCAAGAGCCTTGGGAAGACAAACCTTGTCCCAAGCCAAAAGAGCAATCTTCTTCTTACCTCCTATGTTATCATTCCAAAGAAAAGACCTCAAAGAGGACTGAAGCTCATTAACAAACTTTTTGGGTGCTTTCAAAATTGACATCAAATAAATGGGAACAACATTAAGCATTGATTTAATTTAAGGAATCTTACTAGATAAGGTAAGCCATTTGTGATTCCAAGATAAAATTCTAGTAGACACCAAAGAAACCACCTTGTCCCAAAAGTTGTGTTTCTCCAAGCCAACAAAATAGGGAATTCCAAGATACTTACAAGGAAATGACCCCACCTCATATCCCCAAAATTGAATCAATCTATTCTGAACTAAAGGGGAAACATTCAAAAAGAAAATCTTAGATTTAGAGCTATTAACTTTCTGACCCAAGAAAGTAGAATAGTCTATAATAATTTTCTTAATAACTTTAGCCTCTACTAAAGATGCATGTCGAAAAAGGAGAGTATCATCCACAAAAAGACAATGAGAGTGGGGTACCAAAAAACAATCAATCTTAGTTCCCTTCCAAATACTAGAGGATCTAGCAACATGAATGGCTCGGCTAAAGGCCTCAACTAATAAAATAAACAGAAAGGGAGATAGAGGGTCACCTTGTCTAACACCTCAAGAAGAAGAAAAGAAACCAGAAGGGGCTGCATTCGATAAAACTAAAAATCTAGCAGAAGAGATGCAAGAGTAAACCCACTTAATCCAGCTATTCCCAAATCCAAATTTGTGTAAAATAGAAACTAAAGATGCCAATCCACTCTATCATATGCTTTCATCATGTCTAATTTAAGAATCATAGCCAAAGTCTTCTATGTAGAAATAGAGTGAAGGACCTCATGAGCAAGAATAGCACCATCTAAGGTATCTCTCCTAGGAACAAAACCACCTTGTTCAATAGAAATAATTGTAGGAATGAGCTTAGCAAGCCTAATTGAAATTGCCTTAGTGATGATCTTATACAAGGTATTGCATAGTGCAATTGGCCTAAACTTAGCAAAGGATTTGGGATTTTGAATCTTAGGGATAATTGCAATAAGAGTTTTATTAAACTCTTTTAAAATAGTTCTATTACGCCTTGACTCCTCAAGAGCGAGGAGGACATCATTCCACAAAGTCCCAACATTTCTGAAAAAACATAGTAAACCCATCAAGACCCGAAGACTTCTTCAGGGACATGGAGAAGACAACCTCTCTCAACTCAAGACTGGTAAAGGGATCCATAAGCATCCTATTATCTTCTTCCGTAATGAGAGGAGGAATGAAATCAACAAAATTGTTATCCAAAACAACAATATCAGCTGAGAGCAAGGACTTAAAAAACCTAACAGCCTCAAAAGCAATTGCATCCCCATCATCCAAACAATTCCCATTAGAATCATGAATGCAAGATATCTTATTACGCTGCATCTTCAATTTGGTAGAGGAATGAATTTTTTTAATATTCCTATCCCCTTCAACTAGCCACAAATCCCTAGACTTCTGCTTCCAATAAGATTCTTCACAGAATAATACTTCCTCAATCCAAGCTTTCAAGGATTTATGCTTATTAAAGGATACAAAGACCATGCCATTATTCTAGAAACAAATTCATTCAACTCTTCAATTTCACCTTAAATCCTAGCCTTCTCCCCAAAAATATTTTTAAAATCAAGAAGATTTCATTCTCTAATTCTTTCTTTAAGAAAGAAAAGCTTCTTTACAAATTGATACATCCTAGAATCCTCCACAAAGGGAGCAGATGCCCACCAATCTTTTAAAAGGGGCAAAAAAGACTGATCTTTGAACCACAGGTTCAAACTTGAAAGGGAGCTTCTGAGGAGCCCTATCCTAAAATATAGAGAACAAAATAGGAAAATGATCTGATCCAATATAAGGAAGAACTAAGGAATAAAATTCCAAGTCAACGTCAAACCAATTTTTCAGATACCAGAAAATGATCTAATCTCTTCTCAATTTGAGAAAAATCTTTTCTCATGTTAGTCCAAGTGAAAGGGCCATTATGATTTTTACAATCAACAAGACACATGTCCTTAATGAAATGACAAAAATCAACTATAATGTGCTTATTAGGGATAGTACCCCCATATTTCTCTTCAAGACTTGAAATAGCATTAAAATCCCCTCCGAAAATCAAGAATCAATTCATGAGCGGAGATGCAACCACAACCAACCTCTCCCAGAGCTTCTTCTTATCTAAAATACTTACAGGACCATAGATATTAAAAAGCCAGAACTTAACACTAGAAAGCTTGCTTTTAACCAAACTCAACATCCAATTTGAAGTGGAAGCAACCAAAGAAAAGTTCATATTAAAATCATTCCAAAGGAAGGTAAGCCCCCTCGAAGCCCCCTTAAAGGGAGATGCACAAAATTTCCACAATTTCCAAGAGGAGAACAAGGACTCAACAGAGGGCAGATTTAATTTGGTTTCTTGCAACATCAAAATATCACACTTCATTAAATCCAATCGGGATTTAATCAGCCGTCTTTTGTTAGGGGCATTTAAGCCCCTAACATTCCACTCAAACTTATATTTATTGTTCCTTCTGAAATATTTTTTTTATAGGTATAGCTTTAAGTATTGATTTTTTTTTTCTACAAACAACTATTTTTCTTGCCATCCAAATATTGAAACCCTAGGTCAATTAAACATGTAGGAAAACTAAAAAATTAAAGGACACAATTCATAATTGTGCATTTTAATCTCATATTGGATTAAAAAACATGTTCAAAGTTCAATTAGTTTCAGAAAGGGAAAGAAAATGTATCAGGGTACAAGAGAATAAAGCGTATGTATTTTCCTCCAAGAGATTGTAAATATTTGCATTCAGAATAGTGTAGTTAATGCATGCGTTGCTAGGTTTTTTTAAAACTATTTTGCCCATAAAATCTAAACAAATCTCAGAAAAGGAAAAGCCAACCAAATAGTTGAACAAACATCAAAATAATAATTTATGTGCAATTACAAAAGACAGTTGCAATTATTAATAAAACCTACCATATATCATAATATTAACAAAGCAAGATGATTGTAAATACTTGCATTCAAAATAGTGTAGTTAACGAATGTGTTGCTAGGTGTTCTTAAAACTATTTTGCATATAAAAACTAAACAAATCTCTAAAAAGGAAAAGTCAACCAAACAGTTTTTGATTAAAAAGCAATGTTGACTAGGGCACTGACCCTTTACATAGTCAGAGATTATAAAAAAGAAAAGCCCACAGGTAGTAAAAAACAACACATCGGGGCAAGCCCAGAACAAGCAAGGTCGGTCAAAAGAAAAAGACATGTCCAACCTTCAACAACTCAAACCCAACTCAAGGAGGGGTAAGGACACCTAAGCCTTGGGGGAGGGGAGGGGAGGACTTCCCCTTTCACTTGTGACAAACAATAGTCTAGGTGGTATTATCATTGGGATCATCAAGGGAATGACCAAGCGGTAAGGATCCTGCTTGGAAACCATCAATAGAGCCAACAGAAAGCTATTGTAGAACATGAGGGGTCTGTTGCAGAACAAAAAGTTGTTGCAAAGGGGCAACATCAGGAGAAAAATTGGTATGTGTAGAGCAGAGCTGCAAGTAAGGGGTAATAGTAGTTGAATCCTCTAGGGCAAAGGAGCCAATACAGTGGAATCGACCACAAAATCAGCAACAGTAAGTGGTGTTAGTAGAAATCAAGAAGGAAGACTGAGAGGGGGGTGGGTGAATTAGTCTTCACTGGATCACAATAAATTAAATTCCAAAACATAAACTGGTAAACTGCAGTAACATATAGATAAGCAAATTAACAACACAACACATAACACCAAGATTTTGACATGTAAAACCTAGTTAAGGAAAAAACAACGTTGTGAACCTACCCACAACAAGATGATACTTTATAGTAGTATGTGAAAATATTACAACGAGGAACACACATGCATTCAGGCACACTACCTAGAGCTCACTACTCAAAAGATATATGTCCAAAAGGCTACAACCCTCAGGAAATCTCACTGACTTACAATATGATTCAGACTACAATTCGGAAGGAATTAACTACAATGATAGAATATAAAAATGCCTGATAATAGTTCTGGTTAAGTACAGTTGTCTTCTTTACAACAACAAACACACCTCAACACTTCGCTGAATGATATATCCTTGTTCACACATTTACCTTTCTCTGATAATGCAGACACAATACCCACACCTAAATTACATAAGTATATCACTTCTATATACAAAACATCAACCTTGATAACAAGTCGACTAAACCCTAAACCCTCAACTCATAATTACAAAAATGACATTACACGATACAAAGATCGACCATCAGACCAATATTATGATTTACATTACATAGCATGGACCTAATTCAAATTTCCAAACGATTACATCCATCGAAAATCCTACCAAGATCAACTGCAACATGCTGCACCACCAGAAATACTACATAACACACAAATCATCACCAAAACTCGCACAATGATCAATGCGGATCACCAAAAAAAATAGGGCATGACTAGGAAACACTAGCAAGCACGTTAGAATCATCCAGAATAGTTGCACCAACACCTCTTTTCAAATCTTCATCGGTCAACGTCTCAAAGCTCAAGAACACAACCAATCATCAACTGTCAGGAGGAAAGATAACTTGCGAAGAACCATATCATAAACCATCTGAAATGAAGATACACAAGATCATCCAAAACAATAATCCAAAGTCTCAACACAAGATCTGATCACATCGGAAAATACTGGATTCTGCAAAACAGTGATCAACAAAACCAAACTCCAAAATCGGACCAAGAACTCTTCCCAAACTCACTGGAATAACTCATAGGAGTATGTTGATATCAATAACAACAACATATCCTAGTAGTAGCAATGAACAACCAAATCCAACAATCTCCCCCTTTGGCATTGATGACAACATATGAATGTGAAAAATAGTCAATACAAAGAAAGAGGATATCACCAACAAACTCCCCCTAAGATCAAGATAGATAAAACAATTTTTCACATGATCTCTCTCCCACTTTGACAACAATGCCAAATATTAAAAAATAGAAAACCAAACAAAGACATGAATCTCTCCCCTTGGGGTATACAACCAAATCAACAAACTACTCCAGCAGAGGAGCAACACTAACTCATCAATCTGGATACAAGAATAAGACTTTGAATTCCATCAGATTGATGCAACTCAATGCATCTAGTTCTCATCAGGAGGGGTGGATACCCATAACTTGTCTCTCAAATAGACAAATGTATCTGTAGGAAATGAATTAGTGAAAATATCAACAATTTGATCCTTTGTAGATACATATTTTACTTCACCTTCTATTCATTGACTTTCTCTCTCAAGTAATTATATTTGATTGATATATGCTTAGTTTTTGAATGGTGCACCAGATTCTTAGACATGTTTATAGAACTGAAATTATCACATTATATAACACATTAAGCAGTTCAGTGAGACGGTTAAAGGAAGTTGTCCAAGGCTTAACAGAGAGGGGGTGCACTCCCCAAGCCCACAACTTGCCCAGAACCAAATCCCAATCAGCTGAAGATGTAAAAGAAATAATGAAAAAGCCTTTAGCACGAGTAAAAATCTTAATATTATGAGCCACCAAAGGCCTCCAAGAGTCACTTAGTCAATAGTGGAGGTTCGGTAGTGAAGGCCAAGGCCTAGAAAATCTACACACTAAAGAATAGCTTTGGTAGAACCCAATGTTGTCCATAAACCACCACAAGGGAAGATTTGGCACATGGAAGAGGACGAACACCCTTGGAGGGCTAGGAAATAGATTTGGCCACATGAGCAAAGCTATGCCTACCAACAAAGGAAGGTTTGGGTGGGACCTTAACACCACAACATTAGTAGCAACAGGCTAAGAAGCATCCCCCAAAGAGTCAGCACCAAAAACACCACTTGGAAGGGGATCCATAGGTGGGGGAGGGAACGAACAAGCCACAACACCCACCGTCGAGGGCTCATAGCAGGCAGAGTCAACCCTAAGAGCATCAAGGCCAAACGGATCCTATAGTGCAATGTGGACAAAACCCAAAAGGAAGGGGGCACACAAGCCATCCACACCACCAAGTGTGCCACGGAGGAGGAGGGTAGTAGAACCATGCGAGAGAGAGCTGTTGTAGGCCATAGAAGAGGCATTTTTCAAAATTACTACTTGAGTGGGAGAAGCAGTGGGAGTCATCATAGAGTGTTATCAAAATATTTTTTCTCCTTGCGAAGACAACCAAATAGTTGAACCAACATCAAAATAATATTTTTTGTGCAATTAGAAAGGCAGTTGGATTTATGAATAAAACCTACCATATATCATAATATTAACAAAGCAAGTTGATTGGAAATCTTGCATTCAGAATAGTGTAGTTAATGCATGTGTTGCTAGGTGTTCTTAAAACTATTTTGCATATAAAAACTAAAAAAATCTTGAAAAAGGAAAGCCAATCAAATAGTTGAACCGACATCAAAATAATGATTTTTGTGCAATTAGAAAAGGTAGTTGTACTTATTAATAAAACCTACCATATATCATAATATTAACAAAGCAAGTTGATTGTAAATACTTGATCAAAAACAAAGCAAGTTGATTGTAAATACTTGCATTCAAAATAGTGTAGTTAATGCATGCATTGCTAGGTGTTCTTAAAACTATTTTGCATATAAAAACTAAACCAATCTTGGAAAAGGAAAAGCCAACAAAATAGTTGAACCAACATCAAAATAATAATTTCTATGCAATTAGAAAAGGCAGTTGTAATTATTAATAAAACCTACCATATACCATAATATTAACAAAGCAAGTTGAATATAATCAAGGAAAAAAACAAAGCAAGTTGAAAATGAAACATTATAAATTAGCATATAGACATCCATTAATAGCATTAGACATGCCCTCAATATTTGATCAAATGTTTAGAGAAGTGTCTTCTTATGCAATAATATTTGCTAAAAAGTACTTTACAAACTTTGCATGAAAATGAGAATTTTAGAAGAGATTATGAACACCCACCAAAGCATCACAAAGGGCAATTTTTTGTGAAATATTATAACTATAAATTTCGTGATTGACATGCATGTCTTCAGTATATAACATGCACAATGTGGTTTTGTTGAATTGTTCTTCATTGAAAGCTGCTCAATGTTTGAAGACCAACTTCAGATTAAGTGCTTGTAAGGCCTTGATCAATCAATTATAGTGCCTAAAATATATTATAGTGAAAAGAAGAACAATTTTTTTTCTTGAGCTCAATCACCACACAAATAAATACACAACAAAACAAAAACCAAATACTAAGATGTAGATAATGCCTCTTTGCTTACATGCAAGAGCAACTCTCATTCCCTAGACTCATAAGACCATTTTGTAACTGCAAGAAGGCCAACACAATCCAAACATTTTCTATCATGCACTCTTGGTTGAGAATTGTGAGAAACATACCGAGCTCTACCTAGATTTATAACAAAGCAAAAAAGTCATGAGTTAACTTGACTCTTCAAACATCATTCCCATTTCGCATATTAGATGTTACTTGTAAGTTGATAACTCAAATGATGAACCACAAGTACCAAACCGGTACTGAGAGGGGGGGGGGGTGAATAAGTACAAACACGAATACAGTCCAAAATCGGTTTGACAACAAATACCCCAAATGACTGACAAATCAGTAAAACAGAGTGCAACTGGTAACATCCAGTATAGCTCAATCAGTCATGAACCAGTCACTCAATAAGCTTCCCTCTTAGCTCAATACTACAGTATCATTATATTCTCATGCATAAAAAAATAAACTAAATCATCAGATCTTCACAACAGTGAGTTCAATATGTTTTATAGACAGGCATAAAACATAGAGCCTTCATATGCATAACAGATAAAATAAAGCATCACAAGACAAAAGCATTTCACACGACACACACATTTTTCATGTGGAAACCCAACTGGGAAAAACCACGGTGGGGATGAATACCCACAAGCTGCTTTTTGAACTCTTTAGAAGTCCACTCTGTTAGGAGCCTTGTCTGGTTAAGAACATTACAATAGGTTATGGTAGGAACCAATCCTATTAAGGATCACCCAGTTAAGGGTTAAATCTAGTAGGGTCACCTTGTTAGAGGATTTTAAGAACTCAATAGCTGAAAGGATCTCCTAAGATTCTCTAGCTTCTCAGAACTCATTAGCCTTGAGTTACTCAGTTAAGGGATTTGAAACAAGTCGGTTAAGGCCACCCGATTTAAGGGATTTTGAATCAAGCCAGCTAAGGCTACCTTGTTAGGGGATTTTACAACTGTTGAAGTTGTTAGAGATCAATAGGCATTACAATGATCTGTTAATAGCACTCAATGCTAATGCAGATCTATTTAGGCTCCTCTTTTCCTTCTGCACATTCACTTTGCAGGTATCTCTTCTCTCCTTTGGTCTGGCAAGAATCACGTATCGCTTTCCTTGGATACACACTCACAAATTTTGCCAACAACCTCAAACAAAAACCTAACATCGACCTTATAGGGAACAAACAGGTCGGTAGCAAAAACCCTAAACCCTTAACTTGTTAGGTTGAGCAATTCAAACGGTTCAATCCTGACCATTGAATCATACTACATTAAATGCACCAGTCTTGAGTCGATCTCAAGACATTCTCCATCATCCATTATCCACCATTTACGTGGTGGCTAATAACCCATCATGCGTTATCACTATTTGATAGACTTTGCAGATTCCCAAGGTAGATAGAAAAAGTCATCTTCATGAAAGATCCTTCATGCCCACAAAGCTTACGTGGCAACATGATCTGTCCTCCATCATACTGCTAACTCATCACACAAAGATCACTAATTGAGTCACACAAACTTGAGGTACTCCAACTAGAAACTCCGAAGTGGAAGCTGCCTACCAACCGGTAGTCATACAGTGCTTCCATGTGCCAGTTCCCATAACTACGTGCTGGTTCACCTTGAACAAATCTGTCACTTCACTTTGGCATATACTAGTTCACACATATACCAGTACCTCTTTCTTCACTTATCACATGTGCTAGTTCGCACTATGTCTCATATTGACATCATATTGTCATCAATGACAACATACAATATCATTATGTCTTCATGTCGGTTCACATAAGGCTCATGCCGGTTCACATAATGCCAACATAAGTACCAAGGTCACTAATCAACTTCCCTATGTTTGTAATTGCAAGCATTTCTTTTTTTTAACATTAAATATTCCATCGTGTTGTGGCTATAGAGATAACCTATAGACATAATCAATGATGTAATAGTTAATAAATGGTAAATTAAGTGATAAATAAATAAAATTAAAAAATGATAATTATTATTGTAGCGTCGTAAAATTGCGACACTTGCAATTTCGACTACATTTGGGTCTTCACGATGGTGGCACAATTTTGAACCTAAATGGAGACCCCAAAACCTATTTACGACATCAAAACTGCATCTTTATGCACCTTGGCCTGATCCTCCTTGCACCCTGTTGTCCCGGGAGGTGGGACCATGGCACCCAGCGCCCTTGTCCCTGGCCCTATTTTGGGCCCGGTCTGTTCTTGGGCATCGGGTCTTCAAGTTTACAATTTGGAAAATAATGTTTTTAGGTCAGCCTAAGGTCAGAAAAATCAGTCTCCTAACCCTAATTGACAAGTATATAAACTACATTTCCCCTCCCAAAAAAGGAGGAGGAAAAACATATGTGTGCAAGAGGCGGAAGCGATAGGAAAACATCAAAACATTCAAACATTCAAATGTTCAAGCATTCCTTCAAGCAATTGAGCATTCTAGGTCTCCATTCAAGGCTAGGTGTTGCATTCAAGACAAGGATTCAACCATTGAAGAGGAGATCACCTACAACATACAACATCATTACACCTTCGCATGTAAGAATACAAACATTCTTACAACAAGGTATCAGTACTTGATTACATTACAAACATTTACATTTACAGCATTCTCATTTCTTGGTTAATTCCAAAACCGGGGTTTGACCTGAAGGCAAACCCCTAATCCCTAACCCCCCAATCATCCTCTCTTTTATGTGTGTAGGTTGCAGGTACGCGGCTGTAATTGAAGATCTGGAATCCTTGTGCAGAGACGAACAGATCCCCCTTCATTTCGCGGATTTTTCGGAGGACCATGTGCACTCCGGGCACTATCGTCCCGTCAACTCTTGCTCAAACTTGCAGGACAACATTGTCTTGACATTTTACTACTAATTTCAAGTTCGTAGCTTCATCCCGTGTCTCTATCTCCGTCTACAAGTGAATCTTTCCTACTTTTACATACACTCCTAGTTCAATCCTTCTATCTACATTCTTTACAAAAGAGGGTATCCTTGCTGTCTCAACCCTTGAAACTCCTTTAGAATTCAATCTTACATTGTGTGGGATTGGATCTTGTGAGTTTCAACCCCTCTTTTGAATGTAAATTCTCTCCCAAGTGAAAACCATCAATCCTAGTGACCTCCTTTCTCTCTGCTTGGAGTGGGGGAACACCTAGGGTTCGATTTTCTGCTTTACATTTTGGTGAACTTGATGTGAACATCCTAATTCTGATTATTCATGGTTAGATCTGAAAAATTTGCTTCCTTAATTACATTTTCATGTTTGATCTTTTTGCAAATTTTAAAGGTTAATGGCATAAAAACCCTAAATTTTCTTTTTAGTAATTGATCTTGTGAAATGTTTAATTGTTAATGCTTGTTTCAGATCTACCCTTCTATTGCAAATTGTCAATTCATATTTGTGCCTTAATTCTGAAAATTAAGTGGTTAAGTGTCAAAACCCTAATTTTTAAAACCCTCTTGGTTCAACCTTTGACCGACGATTTCACTGATCAAAACACCTCCAAATCGGCTGTAACTTTGGATTCCGCAACAAAATCATAATATCTCTCATCCCTGAAAATTTTGAAAAAAGTTGCGAGCACCATGTGCACCCCGAGCGCCATTGTCCCCAACATTTTTTCTAAAATTTCGGGAGCTAGATCTTACTGTATTTTTTTGCTAGAATCTAGAATCTTGGCTGATTTCATCAATTCTAACACTTTCAAAATTAAAGTCAAAGTTGGTCTAGTGATTGCTTGGATTAAGGCTTTTAATCATTCAAAAATTGTTGAAATTGAAATTTTGTGTTAAAATTGTATTTCTTACTGTCCTAAATCTGAAAAGTGTGTTGGCATTCATTCGAAGTTTCAGTGCTTTATTCAAATTTTTGTAGTTTGTGACTTTTGAAATTAAGTGTTTAATTGCAACAACTTTGATTTCCGCTTCCAAAATTGAATTTTGCGTGAAATTGAGTCAACTGTTAAATTTCAAAGCTTGCATTGCTTTTACTATTCCCTCTAAAATCATAAAATTCAAAATTTCAGTTTCCCTCTTCTTTTTTTTTCAAAATTCAAATTTTGCATTTTTCAACAATCTTGGTAGGGTTCAATTTTGAGATTGCAACTTTAATTTGGCCTATCTACAAATTGTAAAATCACTCAATTTTTTCAGATTAGCTTTAAAATCATCATAACTTTCATCCCTGAAAATTTCGAAAAAAGTTGCGAGGACCATGTGCACTCCGTTCGCCACAGTCCCTGACATTTTTTCCAAAATTTTGGGAGATTGTCATGATTGCATTTAACAGCTTAAATATAGTAGATTGGCTGATTTTATTGAAATTTTCTACCTCTAAATTTGAAAATAAATTCAAAATCCAAGATTTCAATTTTCAAGATAACAATTAAAATTAAGTGCTACCCCCTTGGCCCTAATTTTCAATTGTGCCTACCTTTCTTGGAAGTTGTGTTTCCCTCTTCTTTCACAAATTTCAAATTGGATAATCATTATCTCATTGTTCAATTTTGCCAACTTCATTTTTCAAAATTCAAAATCTTCTCTCTCTCTCTCTAGTGCATGAGTTTTACAACAATAAGCCCTACTTACACTATTCCCGTTAGACGAAGCCTTAGAATTAAGTCTTTCCAAGGTTTAATTACTGAGGAGATGGAACCTAATTTGAATGGCCTTTTTAATGAGGACATGGGTAATTCCTCTAATCCTCTTAATGATGAAGAAGCTCTCCATGAGGTTTCTGTAGAACAACTTTCAAAATTGGATAACCAATTTGATGATTTTCAGCAATGGATGTCTCAAGAATACCCCGATAGTCAAGCTCTTTCATTAATTGAGGGTCTAAAATGTATGGTTCAAAGTGATAAGAATGGAATTGATATTTTGTGTAGTATTGCACACATAATGGATTCAAATGTGATGCCTATGAAGAGTTGTGCCGAAACTTTAGGTTATACACAACCTCCTACTCACGTCAATCATTCTATTCCTTTAACAACTTCTATTGCTAGTATACCTACTTTTACATCAAACATAATGACTGCTTCAATACAAAACATTCCACCTATGATCACCAATCATTGGGGCAACCCTTCTTCTTCAATTAACCCTCTTCCTTGATTCAATCCGACTTCTTCATTCATTCCTTCAATGAGTGTTCCTATTACATCTCCACAAATGAACATGACGCAAGGGGGCAATTCATTTAACCATTCCATTCCTCCTTGTAGTGTTCCTTCTTTCCAATCATCTCCTATGACTAACTATCATAGTGTCCCACCACCTTACTCTCAATCAATACCTTCTTTCAATAACATAATACCTCCATCACAATCTAACATGTCTAATATGAACTCTTCGACTGAAGCGACCATTAACAATCTTGCACAAACTGTCTCTTCTTTAAAGCAACAAATTGCTTCTATGAATCAATCTAAGTTTAGTGTGCCCACATTTGATGTTGCGAGCCCACTTTCTCTTGACATTGTTCAAGCTATCCCCCCTAAGCATGTTGAAATCCCGCAGTTGGAGCTTTATAATGGTAAAGGTGATCCTCTAACACATGTTAAGACCTTTCAAACAATATGTACCGATTTTGCTCATGACCAAAGGTTGCTTGCAAAACTGTTTACTAGAACATTAAGAGATAAGGCTCTACAATGGTATTGCTCGTTGCCTTCCTATTCTATTACTTCTTTCCAACAACTTGCAAATGCTTTTATTCAACAATTTCAAAACAATATAAGTCCTAAAGTTACTTTGATTGATTTAATGCATTGTAAACAAGGTGTTAAAGAAAAAGTGACTGATTTCATTGGTAGATATAAGCATTTGTGTGCTCAAATTTCTTTTCTAGTACCTGACAATGATATTCAAAGAATCTTTATTTCTAATTTACAAAAAGATATTAGAGAAAAACTTCTATTTTCTGAGTTTACTTCTTTCCAACAATTGTGTGCAACTCTTCACAATTATCAACTGACTGTGAGTCAAATGGAACAAGAAAATCCTATGGCTCTAAGTGATAAGGGTGATAGTAGTCAACAACCATTTGGGAAGTTTAAACCGAACAGAGGGTTCATTAAGTTCAATGAAAACATCACCAACAATATTGTAAATGCAGCATCAGGTGTGCCTCCTATTTCTAAGTTTTTCAAGAAAGAAAGAGAGTTTACTCCTTTGAATGAATCATTGCATAGTATTATGAATAAGTTATTGGAACAAAATGTGCTTACTCTCCCTCCTATAAAGAAAATAGATCCTGCAAAGATTAATTCGCCCTATTTTGATAACAAATCTTTTTGTCAATTTCATCATCAACCTGGGCATGATACTGAAAAATGTTTTGCTTTAAGGGGTAAAATTCAAGATTTGATTGATAATAATACTATGTCTGTTTCAGGTGTGAATGATAAAGGCAACACATCTGTAGCTCTTCCTAACCAAAATCTTAAGATTTTTACTAATCCATTACCTTCTCATACCTCTAATGTGATTGAGACTAATGGTTCCTCTTTCTCACCTGATGGTCTTGTGTCTATGACTTCGAATGTGATTAACTTTGTAGAGCAGCAGAAAATCCCTAAAGAACCTTCCATCACATTTGATTCTAGTGAAACAATCAGGGCACCTGATGGTTCTTTATATATAGTTGCAAAAGTCAAGAATACACCTTGCCGTGGAGTGCTTATTGATCCTTCTTGCATGGTTAATGTTATTACTGAAGAATTTCTTTTTACTTTGCAATTGAATCAAGTGATCTATGACAAAACAAATGTGGTTGTGAAATTATTTGATGCATTTTTCTCTCCTGTAATTGGTTCTATTACATTACCTATTGAGGTCCATAACAAATCCCTTGATGTGAGCTTTGCTATTATTCCATCACCCAAACAATTTCATGTGAAGCTAGGCTATCCTTGGCTATCTTCCATGAAAGCTATTGCTTCTCCTTTTCACAAGTGTTTTAAATTTCCCCATAATGGTGAAGTTGTTACTATCAATCATAGTCTCTTTAAACCAGTTGAAAGAACTTCTAGCATTCCTATTGATTATTTTTGGCCTAAACAATTCCAATCTCTTCCACCACGAAGTGATCATCTTTTCAAATCTTATCAAAAGTGGAAAAAAGATATGATCCTATCTCTAAGTGAACCTCAAACACCCAAACTTGATATTCCTATCATTCTTGAGAAGGAAGTTCTTCCTTTGAAAGATAAAACTAATGTCTTTCCTCAAGAAAATTTCCAACCCATTCCTATGGATGTGACTATGTCTATGTCTAATAAACTTTCTAAAAGTGGACCAATACCTCCTCGTCATGATGGACTTGGTCTCCTTCCTAAACCAAATATTCCTCCTTTATATGGAGCAGTTCCTCCTCCTTCCTCTTATAAAGAGAAGAGACCTTCCTCTTCTCCTATTATCCAACCTAAGAGACCACAACCTAAACACCCAAGTGATAAGGATGAGAACATTCCTCCTCCTCAATCTTCTCAACTTCCTACTAAGACTAGATGAAATCGTTCTGCTTGTGAACACTGACAAAAGCGTCATCTTAGAGCTCATGCAGCTGCTTCTCAAACTTTGCAATCCCCAAAAAAATACCTTCAGCTAGTATTATTCCATTTTCTCCTCAGCCGAAAATTGACCCAAAATCTCCTAAGCATAAGATGCATGATGGTTTTGATCTTGTGCGAGTTAAAGATCCTATTTTTATAAATCTTGATGATGATATAGATCAAAATGTTACTTCTCTTGCTTCTGATAGTGAATATGAATATGTTGATATTGATAACCATTTATCTAATGAATTTTCTAAAGCACTTATCTTAGCTCCTAGACAAGAACAACGTGGCTTGGAACATGAACATAGCCCTTGTTTGGATCTTGTGATAGCTCCATCTACTATGTTGGATGTTCCTCCTCTAGCATGTTTCCTGCCTTCCCGAAATATTGATCAGCAAGATCGGGGGGTGGATGATGTGCTAGACTAGTTCATTAGCACAGCAGACTCTCTCCTCCTCTCTTGATATCTTTTGTTACTTATTCTATGTGTTATTCTCATTCTTCTATTTGTTGTCCTTAGTGTTGTCTACTTGAGGATGATGCAAAGCATTGAGATCTCTTTTGGTCTCTCTCATGTTGACTCAAAAGACACATGTGTTCCCTTCTTCTATGTGACCTTCCTTGATTGGGGAATGAAGAACACTTATGCATAGATACATATGATATACATGAATTATTATATAGCATACTGACCCCAAGGAAAGTGAAGTCACCTTGTGGTTTGTGTTTTGTGTCTATTATCCTTGGGTTTATCTCACACTTGGGGGCTAAATCTTTGTGATAACATGTTCCTTTCCCTTCTCATTTCTTATGTGTATCACTACCTTAAAGCAATCACCCCCGATGAGGCATTTGTGATCGCTTTAATGTAGGGGGCATACACTCCATTCATATCTCTTTAGGATACTTGTTTCTTGGCGAACTTAGCTTTGCCTTGAAAATTTTTGGTATTATTCTTGCATGACTCATAGTGAGGGAACCTTACTACTGTTAGTCATGGTTCTCCCTCGTGATCTTCCCTTTTACTCTGTCAATCGAAGTCGTAAGATCCTTAGTCCACTAGGGGCTTGGTGTATCCTGCCTCCTTGATGTGGTGAAAGTCTTTCAATGTTGTTTCCTTGTACTTTACCGGAAGTATGGGCGTACGCTTATACTCCTGCTAAAGTGGGGGCTAAATGTAGCATCGTAAAATTGTGACACTTGCAATTTTGACTGCATTTGGGTCTTCACGGTGGCGACGCAATGTTGAACCTGAATGGAGACCCCAAAACCTGTTTACGACATCAAAAACTGCATCTTTCTACACCTTGGCCTGATCCTCCTTGCACCCTGTTGTCTCGGGAGGTGGGACCATGGTGCCCAGCGCCCTGGTCCCTGGCCCTATTTTGGGCCCGGTCTCTTCTTGGGCATCGGGTCTTCAAGTTTGCAATTTGGAAAATAATGTTCCTAGGTCGGCCTAAGGTCGGAAAAATTAGTTTCCTAACCCTAATTAACAAGTATATAAACTACATTTCCCCTCCCAAAAAAGGAGGAGGAAAAACATATGTGTGCAAGAGGCGGAAGCGTAGGCAAACATTCAAACATTCAAACATTCAAACATTCAAGCATTCCTTCAAGCAATTGAGCATTCTAGGTCTCCATTCAAGGCTAGGTGTTGCATTCAAGACAAGGATTCAACCATTGAAGAGGAGATCACCTACAACATACAACATCATTACACCTTCGCATGTAAGAATACAAACATTCTTACAACAAGGTATTAGTACTTGATTACATTACAAACATTTACATTTACAACATTCTCATTTCTTAGTTAATTCCAAAACTGGGGTTTGACCTGAAGGCAAACCCCTAATCCCTAACCCCCAATCATCCTCTCTTTTCTGTGTGTAGGTTGCAGGTACACAGCCGTAATTGAAGATTTGGAATCCTTGTGCAGAGACGAACAGATCCCCCTTCATTTCGCGGATTTTTCGGAGGACCGTGTGCACTCCGGGCACCATCGTCCCGTCAACTTTGGCTCAAACTTGCAGGACAACATCGTCTTGACATTTTACCGCTAATTTTAGGTCCGTAGCTTCATCCCGTGTCTCTATCTCTATCTACAAGCGAATCTTTCCTACTTTTACATACACTCCTAGTTCAATCCTTCTATCTACATTATTTACAAAAGAGGGTATCCTTGTTGTCTCAACCCTTGAAACTCCTTTAGAATTCAATCTTGCATTGTGTGGGATTGGATCTTGTGAGTTTCAACCCCTGTTTTGAATGTAAAGTCTCTCCTAAGTGAAAAATGTCAATCCTAGTGACCTCCTTTCTCTCTCCTTGTAGTGGGGGAACACCTAGGGTTCGATTTTCCGCTTTACAATTATGATGGTGGATTAATGTGAGTAATAATTAGGGAATGGCATGGTGATAATTATGGCTAGGTGAAATAATTTGTGTTGACATGGTGATGATTAGGATTAGGCAAAATAAGTTTACTCTCTACATGTTCAATTAAAATTGGTCATTACCTTTGTGTGGGGTGTGTGTTTAATCAAAATTTGACATTCCTTTTATGGTGTGTGTCTTTGTCTACTCATTAAAAAATGGAATTCCTTTTGTTTTGTTTGTTTTTAAATGAACCTAAGGGGTGGTAGTTTCCAAATATTAGAGATAAAATCAGCATACTAAACATATTTGTATTTATGTGTATAGAAAATAAATAATGAATTTGAAGCATGTAAATTTCATAATTGTTAACTAACATTATTTTACTAATATATCACATTTTTTATTAGCATAAAAGATGAAAATTGTATATATTAATTTGAATTTGATAATATGTATCACTATTTTCATATTTGGAAGAATATGAGTGCTTTTTTTTTATGTTTTAAAAAACTTGTATCATATCATATTTTTTGTATTTGAATTGTAACAACTTATTGTAGCTGGTACCATTCAAATACTAGGTGAAAATAATTCTGACTCTCATCCTACTCCATACACAACATTTAAGTTCCCATTATGTTACTTCTCACTATGTGGCATTGCTATCTTACTCACTAGGGGATCATTTTCATTCATGGTGGTACAATTTTTTGTGCAATCATGCACAATGAGAAACATAATATTTTATTTATTCTTTTTTTTTCATGCTTGGAAGGCAGGAATAACCTTTCTATCATTCTTTATTTCTAAGGCCCCACTTTCCATTTTTTGAATTTGTTTCTTCTATATGTATCTCTTCTTGATTGTGGAGGTACATATCATTGCTGAGAATCTCCTCTATCTTATTGGAATAAGTATCCCTGATGAGGATCTTATCCTTGCTTTATAAGTATGTATCCTTGGTTTGGACCTCTTCCTTAGTGTTGAAAGTCTATCAAATATTGTTTCTTTCTAAGGATTCACTTTTTCCTTTGTTGAGCTTCATCTTTCATAACTTGATCCTTCATGGAAGAACTTATGTGTTCCTTTGTTAGGAACTATTATTCCTTGAAATAGTTCTTTTTTATGAACGATCTCTCCTTAGTGAAAGTGTGCAATCCTTCAATACGAATCAACTATTTTGTAGGCATTGGACATGTGTATTCTTGGTCTCCTTCTTTCAAAGATGTCATCTTTATAAAATAAATCCTAATTGTTTTGAGGTAGGTATCTTTGGGTAAAGATATATTCCTCCTTTTATCCCTCAAAATAATATAATTAGGACAAGAGTGTTATATTTGTGTGAATGTTGTCATTGATGTCAAACCTAGTGATCAAGTTAGGATCAAATATGGCATATTGAGCAATAGTGGAAGATAGGTATGTATGTGATATGAAGCAATAAGGCATGTATGATTGACTGGAGTTATTTTCAGAAGATCCTCTTCTCCAAAATTTTGTGTTTTTCTTATCATGGTTTGTATCATGTTCTGGTATCAGTTGTATCAATTGTATTGCTATCCAAATGATTATATTACAGTATGATTTATGGTTCTATATTCCAGAATATATGGCATCTATATCTTGAATTTAGGAGGAGTTGTGCTTGGAGCTTGTGCTTATGGGTCTGGTAGACCCTTGTTTTGTTATGGTAATTGAGGCATATGTTTCAGTAAATGAAGTGTGTGAAGGAAGCATGTAGAAGATCAATGAAGGCTGATGTGGTTATCCTATTTTTGGTCGAGGCATATTTTGGATAGTGTGTTGATTCGAGAAAAATATTATTATGCAAATTATTGTGAAATAACTTTAATTTACACTTTGTGTTGAATGTGTACAAAAAATATTCAATAATGTTCACTACTTTGTGTAGATGAATGCATGTGTAATTGCATTTATTATATGTATTTGCATGTATATGTATGGAAGTTAAATTTAAGTGGTGTGTATGTGTTTGAAATTTGGCATTCACTTTGTGTTGTGTGCTTAAACTAAATTTGATATTCACTTTGGGTTGCATGTGTTCTTTATGTTTGTCATGTTTGAATGCACTCCATTTATTGTATGTTTGTACTTTAGCATGGTTTATGACTTCAATGTTCACTTTGTGTATGTCTTTAGCATATTTGAACTAAATTTGATATTCACTTTGGGTTGCATGTGTGCTTCATGTTTGTGTATGAAAGTTAAATTTCTATGGAGTGTATGTGTGTGTGTATGAAAGAACTTTAATTTACACTTAGTGTTGAATGTGAACAGAAAAGATTCAATAATGATCACTTTGTGTGGATGAATGCATATGTAATTGCATTAATGACATGTATTTTTATGTATATGTACAAAAGTTAAATTTATGTGGTATGTGTTTGAACAAACTTTTGCATTCACTTTGTGTTGTGTTTTAAACTAAATTTGATATTCACTTTGGGTCACATGTGTGCTTTATCTTTTTCATGTTTGAGTGCACTCCATTTATAGTATGTTTGTACTTTAGCATGATTCATGACTTCAATGTTCACTGTGTGTTTGCATTTTGGCATGTATGAACTAATGTTGATTTTGTGTGTGGTTGTATGTAATGCCCCACCAAGAAACCCTAAAGGATTCAACTAAAACTCTCAAAAAGGGTGCATATATATATTATAAAAATTAATAAGTTTAATGATACATTGAGTTAACATTAAGTTAGATTACACAATGGAAGACTTAACTTAACACCTAAAGGGTTTTCAATGAAGATTACTCGATTAATCCAATGAACATTAAGGTTTAGTAATCCAATTAGCAATGAGATTGATTAAACCTATTCATGGCAGAATGATTACCACATGAACATAACAATTAAATACCATAAGAGATTAAACTAAGCATGATTGAATATATACAACTGCCATTAGTTACATTACATCACTAAAGCTACATTCATCATAATCCCTATTAATGCATTTAATTAATAACTTCATACATACAATTAAGATTAATATCATCTAAATTACATTAAACAATTTAAACATAATGCCATTCATACATCCAAAATTAAAAGGAACTAGATGAACACATACACCATACAACACAAATTGATAATGGAGTTCACCCCTAATGGGCTACATCTCCGGGTCCGCTTCAAGTGAAAGACCATTCTATTAAATAAAAGATGAAGGATGCATAAAGTTTACATCAATTACATACTGCCATCAAGGAGTACATAAACAAATGATACATATGACCAAATTGGGTCCAAGAGATACATGAATGATCCAAGAAGAAGAAAGAGGATCCATTTGAAACATGGTATGGAGTAAATACAAGAGAAAAACTAGAGCACCAATGAAACTAATTCCTCGCAATCCATCATAAGCATCCCATGGTCTAACATGGATATTAGGTACTCACAAAAAGAATAAACAATAAGATATGACTCACACAATAGAGCTCCAAACTAAATCAACACAAACTACACACTAGTGAACATAAGGGAAGAGTGTCATCACATAGCTTGGTATGGTTACCCTAGCAGGCCTCCATAGGTCTCAACCCCCATCTTGGGTTACCCTGGTAACCTTTCTCGAACACCCGGCCCCATCCAAGTCTCATGTGGACCCAAACAATCCTTTCGTGAGGACAAGGTTGTTGGCTTGCCATTCCAGGCCTTCTCACTACATCCTAAGTCTGTACTAGCACTCAACCATGAGTGAGGTAAAATTATCTTGCTTAGTGTTTTCATCTACCAAGCCCCCTAATATATTATTAAGATATCACTTACTTAAGAAAAATTTTGATGGGTTACCCTGCTAACCACTTTGGGTGCGACCCCCAATCGAAAGCCACTCTCCCTTATGACACTTAACCAAAAATCATACAAACTCCCAAAACCAAGATATAACATGAAATTGTACATGGAGTTCAAAATGATAGAAAACCACTTGGCCAAATAACACCCTTATACAATGTTAACCAACTAACAATTCCTTGACTGAAGACATGAACAACCATGAAGACCACCATATGACAACATCTAACAATCTGACCAAGGACTTGCAATTTCGAAAAAAAATGCAAATACAGTAATTAAACATGCATCTTCACTAATCTAAATTGACAATAATTTTCCATTTTGTTTAAAATACAAGTCGACCAAGGTTTTCTAATTCATCTATATTTCAAATTACATCATATAAATAAAATCACCATCTCACAATAAATTAAAAAAAAATATATCATTTATATAATTATACATATTTGCTACTTGGTTTTTCGCGGGTTATGGAGGATAGCCGGCGTTTGGGGTCTTGGGCAGATGTAGCCTGAGAGGATCCACCACACACTCCACAATGGATTTTTACTAGTGGCCATTGGGAAGATAAGGCATTGCAAGTTAGTAAAGTAGGAAAGAAGGGATGGTTCTAGCCAGTTTCTAGGTACTTTCAGGGCTTTTTTGGAAGATAGCATAATTTCCCTCGAAGGCAGTTTTCTAAGACAAATTTCACTCAGGGGCTTGATTTCTATGGTAAGTGGTTTCAGAAGCAGTTGAATTCAAAAATAAAGTGGGGGAATGCTCGGGGAGATAAATGAACATTTGCATAGGTCGTTGATTCATGAAATGTGGATAAAGGTGTTGGGGTTTCAGTTTCTGCGAAGCAAGTGGAGAGTAACATACATTCTAACCCTAAGGAAGCTTGTCCAGAGAAGGAGAAGGTAAGCACTCCTTTTAAACCCATCTCTTCATCTCTAGCTTGGGTGTTGATTCCTTGTATTGACCTATTAGGATCTTATGTTGATAAGAAAACGTATTATCTGCATTCAAATGCTATCTCTGGGGAAATCTAGGAGGATCAGATTAGTTTGTCAAAGCTTTATGATAAATTACAAAAATGGTGGGTAGATATGCAGTATTTTCAGTTACTATCTGCAAATACTTTCATTATTGTTTTTGATTCACCTTTGGTTAGTGATAGGGTTTTGGGTTCTGCCCATCATTGGTTTGGGAAGCATTTACTTTTTGTTTCGGTTTGGAAACCTTTTTATGTTCCTGCTTGGTTGAATAGGAAATTAATTCCTTGTTGGTATGGCTTACCAAAGATTCCTTTTGAATTCATGGACCCAGATGTTCTACAACAAATTGTTAATTCTTTTGGTACCTTTATCACATCCAAAATGGATTTTTTGGAGGGGGAGGTTCTAGTAAAAAATTGTGTTTTGGTTAATCCTGACAATGTGCATCCCCGTACTTGCAATATCAAGTCTCATAATGGGATATGATGTCAAAATATTGAGAGGTTGGATTCTAAACTTCTTAAAACCCCTCTTCTCTTAGATGCTCTATTATTTATGGACTTTAAGAAGAATCTTCAGGTAGTTGGATCTGTTCCTAAGTCTTTTCCCGAATTGTTGTCTACAGGTTCGTTGGGTGTTAATAACCTTTCTCACATTCAGACTAACTCAAAAAAAAGGGGTTCTCATCAAATTTTTGTTAGTGTTCATCCAAGTATTACACAGCCAAATTCTATTATGGGGGTTTTTGAGTCAAAGTTACATTCTCAGAAAGATGTTCCTAATAATGAGATTGGTTTACATTCTGCATTGAATAAAATTAGTTCTGAGTTACAATTGAATCATAAGCAAGTTAATGCTTTAGCTTCTCAATCAAAGATTTTGGATTCTTCTAAGATAGATAAAAATTTTGTGGTTAAGGAAATTAACTTAGAGGTTCCTATCATAGAGGTACCAAATGATTTTGCTTTAATTACAGAAATTAAGAACCTAGCTTCTAATCCTTCTGATCAGGGTTGAGTAAACCTAGATAAGGAGGTGAATTTGGGTTTTAATGAGATGCCTGAAGTAATTGTGCCTAACATAGAATTGGTTCAACAAGTTAATGATCTTTTTAATAAACATGCTCCTCATACTGAAGGGGAGGTTGCAGATAGGGTTATTTGTTCAATTGACAATGACTTAGGAGGGATTATTTCATCTCTTCCTATTACTACATCAATTAATCCTTTTGAGATTTTGGCTTCTAAGGATTTGGGTTCTGATAATAATCTGTCTATTTTAGCTTCTCCAAAATCTATTAAGAAGTTACCAATTGTCCAAACTACTTTGGTCTTATCACCATCTGTAGGTTATCCTAGATGAGGTAGACCCCCTAAAAAGGTTCAAACTCAAATGGAAATTGATGCTGGGATACAGAAGACTCTGTCCCTTTCTCTTGGCATTGGTCAGGGGAGAAAGCCTCTTTCCTTAGGTAGACCTAAAAAGTCTAGCTCAATGCCATTAAAGGGGAAATAGAAAAAGGGTAAGCATCCAATGACCAATCCTCTTATGACTAGGTTAGGAGCTGTTAAGAGAAATTTACAAAGTTGCTTTGGAGATAGCAAAAAATCTCTGGCAAATGAGAAGAGGGGAGATTCAGTCTCCCTTCGAGGACAATGAAGATTATCTCTTGGAATGTTAGGGGCCTAAATGCCCCTAACAAGAGATGCTTGATTAAATTCTAGATGGATTTAATTAAGTGTGATATCTTTATGTTGTAGGAGACCAAATTGTCAAAGGTTTCTGCTGATGTGCTCTTTTCATCTTGGAAAAGGTGGAATTTTCTTTCTTGCTCAGCTTGTGGTGCTTCAGGAGGCTTAGCATTATTATGGAATAATTATAATATTGATGTGTAGTTGGTAACATCGACTACAAATTGGATGTTTTTTTTAGTTATTAGCAAGATTTCTAAGGTTAAGGTATGGTTATTTAATGTCTATGCTCCATCTGGGATTCAAGAAAAAAGTAAGTTATGGAGTGATTTGATAAGGGTTGCTTCCCCTTTGGAACAAGGGTCTTTAGTCATTTTTGGGGGAGACTTTAATGCAAGATTTTGGGAATTTCATTTTTGACATGGGTCTTTTTTATTGTAAATCTCAAAATGGGGTTTTTACTTGGACTAATATGAGAAGGGATTTTTCTCAAATAGCAGAAAGACTAGATTGGTTCTTGCTTTCAGAGAATTGGTTGGATTCAGATTTTGAGTTTTTCTCCTCTATTCTGCATGTGATAGGATCTGACCATTTTCCATTTTCTCTTAGTATTTTGTAGGATAAAGCTCCTTTTAAGTCTTCTTTTAAATTTGAACCCATGTGGTTCAAGGATTCTTCCTTCTTGCCCCTTTGTAATAACCCACCAAAATTGATTCAACAAAAATTGAGTATTATTTTTTTTTTTTCATTATGTTTTATTCAATTGCATACTCTGGGCATCCATCCAATTAGGATTAGGCATTCATCCATTCGGGATGAGCTTCTAACCATACGGGTTAGGCAATTGTCCATACGGGACGTAAAATTCCATCTATCCAATACGGGATAGGCATCTACCCATACGGGGTAGGCATCCATCCAAACGGGATAGGAGATGCTCTGGCCAGAGACTTAGACTCATCGAGACCATTCGGGTCCTGAGTCACTCACTAAGTACTACACTCTTCTAACAAGAATGCACCAAGGTCGTCGTCCTTAGGAGTAATTAAAAATAATACAAGCTTGAATTCCACCTTGGAATTTGGCTTAAAGCCTCGGGAAGTCAAGCGAATCCATACGGGATTCCTTCCGAGTATGCATTGAATTAAGTTTGATTATCTTATCTTTCAATTAGGATTCTTACTCAACCAAGCCTAGACCCCACCCATGAACGCCTGAGTACGAGGGACAACTCCGTCCCAACACTACCTACATACCCGCTTCGGCATGGGATCAAGGCGTAAAGTATGTAGTTCTATTTTCTATTCTATGGTTTGATGTAAACTGATTTGTGGGTACGCAACCCTTTCTAGGGTCAGTGTCCCAAACAGTTTCTCTGCGGTTGCTACCCACGATGGTAGCACTTAAGCGAAGGCTCAAGATTGCCTATTGCTTGTGGCCTAAAAAAAAGAAAATAACTAGATCCTAATACTTATCATGAGCGTCACCCAATTGCAAATCATCAATATCCCTTCGAGATGAATTAAATAAATAAAGAAAGTAAATTTCATGAGGTTATTTAACTTGACCATCCTTAAAAGGGGTTTACTATGGTGTATCTCAACGGATGTGAAAATCATTTAAAAGTTATCTTATTAAATTATCGATCCAAGAGGGATTACCCGCCCCTTGGATTTTAACTTCCAAATGTCCCTTATTACTCCCCGACGATTTATAGGGACGATGCCACAGACGTCGTTAATGCAGCTTTATTAGGCATTAAGTGCAGTAGTTTAACACGACGGCATTACCTGTAAGCATGACCCAGAGGCACCATATATACCGAACGCTGCTAGTTTTGGTTTTCCAACTTCCTTGTTTAGTTTTCTAACTACGAATAACAAAAATGAAAGCGTAAATAATTGAAGTAACTACTTGAAGTGTAATTTGCATAACAATGAAACTTGCATAATAGTAATTGCATGAAAGATATAATTATTCTATAAATAATTTGCATGCTATGAACCATTAATTAATCTATGGGAAATTTGCATGACATAAGAAGATTTAACGAGTCCAAAATAACGATTAAATTTAAGCATTTGTATTAATGTAAGTTAATCTCTAAAGACCAATCAAGTGTCCCAACGATTCTTTATGGGTTGAGTAACTTAATTTTAAAAGAATATAGTCTACAATTTTAAAACTTACTAAGGCAATTTAATTATGAACTTGCTACATATTAGCCCAATTTTTTTTTTTTCTAAGTCGAAATACGATATCTTAAAGCTTACACTAAAAAAAGGAATTCATTATTTCCTAAATGCCATTTCTATCAAAAAAAATTTTTAATTAAATAACAAAGAGTGTTAATTTCCCAATTTAAAATTTCAATCCACAAATTTGAAAGGAAAAGAAACTTTTTAAATTAAATAACATATTTTACTTGGTAGTGAATAGGGTGCGGGGTGGGGACCACGGGTCCCATCACCCTTGCGGCCCTGCATGCGCAGGTCCGCAGAGATGAGGGGACCCGCGGGCCCCTCCATACCCTACGACGGTTACAATGTAACCGTCCATGCACACTGTCGCCTTTTTACGTAAAATGCCGTGCGTTACGGAGTTCAAGGGAAATTTAAAGTTCGAAATGATTTCTTCATTTTTTTGGTTATTTATATATATATATATATATATGTATATGTATATAAATATATATGTTCTTATAATATTATTATTATATTCTTTTTATACAGGAGTATTGCATTTTTAAATTATTGAAAAATCACTTAGAGAAGGTTAGATAACAGGTAAATAACAATGTTACAGATTAAATTCCAGGGACAAAATACAATGAAGCAGTAACCAGAGAGGTTCTTCTTCTCGTTTTTTTTTTTTTTCATTTCTTTTGTTTTCTACACAAGGAGGTCTATTCACAGAGAAAAGGAGAAAATTTGTTTGTACACACAGGGAGATCTATTCACAGAGGAGAGATTATTTACAGGGAAAATCTTTCACAAAATGTTAAGCATATTTTTACAGAGGATTTAGAAAACCAGAAGATGAGAAATCTTAGAGAGATTGATTACAGCAAGATCCTTTCGAATACACAGTTCAGACTTTAAAACAATAACCAGAGAAAAGAATACATTTCAGACTTAAATCAATTCAAATCTAAAACTTAATAAGATATTCCAATGATTTAATCTGGATGAATCTAATCCTTATCAAAATTTTGAAATGAATGGATCTAATTTTTATCAAAAAAATAATCTGAAAACAATGAATCTAATTTTCATCAAATGACTCTATTCTCCTAAACCATTTAATCTACTTCTTTCAAAACTGAAACTAATTTCTTATCAAGAATTTTAAAACAAATGAATCTCATTCTCTACAAAATCTGAAACTAATTTTTATCAAGAATCTGAAACAATGAATCAAACAGTTTAATCTACTTTTTATCAAACATTTTAATCTACTTCTTATCAAAATCTGAAACTAATTTTTTTATCAAGAATCTGAAACAATGAATTAAACAATTTAATCTACTCTTTATCAAACATTTTAATCTACTTCTTATCAAAAACTGAAACTAATTTTTTTTTTAATCAAGAATCTGAAACAATGAATCAAGCAATTTAATCTACTTTTTATCAAACATTTTAATCTACTTCTTATCAAAACTGAAACTAATTCTTATCAAAATCTGAAACAAATGAATCTCATTCTCATCAAATGATTCTAATTTCCTAAATAATTTAATCAAATCTAATCTACAACAAGAATAAGATGCATGAAACTAAGTTTGAAAGAACCTGGGTGCTTGAAAATGGTGTTGAGTCTTCCTTGATCCTCCAAATTTGAAGAGAAGTCCTCCCAACAAAATCTTAGCTGAAAATGAAAATTGACTACAAAGGAAAATTTTACTTGCAGAATTTCTTATGGAATAGCCAACACTCATTTTGAAACTTGTACCTCTTTTATAAAAGAAATTTCAAATTACCACTACCTAATTTTTAATTGAAAAAAAGGAGATTCTCTCCCAATTTGGCCTCCATGCAAATTGATTAGGCTTAGTGGGAGGAGTTACATGCAAGGGTGGTGGAGAAGTCTCTAGAAGCTTCTTATTCCTCCTACAACATGTGCCTTAATTAGGGTGAGGGAAATTAAATAACCAATTAAAAAATATATATATTTTCCATGTGTGTGTGTGGTTTATTATTTTTATTCCCTTACAATATTCATTCAATAGTTTATCCAAGGAAATATAATAGAGTTTTGTATTTAATCAAAAAGGTGATAAAGGAGGGTTGTGACACCCTTCTTAGGAAATGGTGGGATTCCACTCCTTTCTGTTCAGGGTCTCGAATGTTTCAGATTGCTAAGAAGCTAAGCTTCTTGAAGATGAATATTAAAGATTGGAATTCTTTGCATTTTAAGAACATTTTCCATGAGAAATAGAGAATTCAGGATATGATTGAATGTCTTAATAGATATGTGCTTGATCATGGTATGGTTCCGCATGTGTTTAATGAGTTAAAGACTTTAAGAATAGAACTTGAGGAAGTATTAGCTAGGGGAGAAATATATTGGAGGCAAAAATCCAAAGAAGTGTGGCTCTCAGATGGGGATATAAATACAAAAATTTTCCACTCTTCCACAAAGTTAAAAAGAAGCAGAAATAGGATATCTTGCATAGAGGATCCCAATGGGAAATTACTCACAGAATCAGAGGACATTGCTTTAGAGCCAGTTAGATTTTTCAAATTATTGTTATCCTCGGAAGGTGGGAATTTTATGAATGATTTTATTTTTGACATTCCCTCCTTAGTGTTCCTAGAGGATAATAGAATGCTAATGTCTCCTTTTTCATTAGAAGAAGTCAAATGTGCGGTTTTCACCATGAATCCAAATAAAGCTCCAGGGCCGGATGGGTTTACCCCTTTATTTTTTCAGGATTGTTGGTACTTTGTGGGCAGAGATGTTCTATTGGCTCTTGAAGAGGCTAGGAGAAATAGGTCAATTTTAAAATAACTTAACACTACGATGATTGCTATTATTCCTAAAAAAGAGGTTATTAAGACTTTTGCTGATTTTTGTCCTATTGCTTTATGCAACACTTTGTATAAAATTTTTACTAAGGCAATTTCCCTTCATTTAGCTAAAATTATTTCTAAAATCATCTCTTTGGAGCAAGGTGGTTTTGTGCCCAGTAGGGAAACAATAGAGGGAGCTATTGTGGCTCATGAGGTGTTGCATTCTATCTCCATTCAGAAGTTTCCAGCCATGATTCTGAAATTGGATATGATGAAGGCTTATGATAGGGTTGAATGGGGGGCTTTAGGTCTTGTTCTTGAGAAGTTAGGGTTTTCTAAGGCTTGGGTTAAATGGATTAATGCTTGCATCTCTTCTGCAAGATTCTCAGTCTTAACTAATGATTCTCCTTGTGGTTTCTTCTCTTCTTCTAGAGGTTTGAGGCAGGGGGCTCCTCTATCCCCTTTTTTGTTTATACTTTTAGCTGAGTCTTTTAGTTGGGCTATTAAGGCTGTGAAATTGAAAGGGCTTTGGAAGGGGGTGAGGATTCTATTTGTCATTGTCTATTTGAAGATGATACTTTGTTATTTGGTCAGGCTTCTTTGAGGGAGGCATCTATTATACAAGGAATTATTCATAACTATGCCACATTTTCAGGTCAAAAAGTTAATGTTGAGAAGTCAAAAGTATTCTTCCTCAATACATCACAATTAGTTCAACATAGATTGCAGTCCTTTTGGGGTTTTGAACCTAGTAACCTCCCATATGCTTATCTTGGTATACCTTTCTTTATTAAACAGGATAAATTAAGCTTTTGGGATAAGATTATTTCTGTTATTTCAAAGAGAATTCTATCTTGGAATCACAGATGGTTAAGCTTGGCTGGGAAAATCATTCTTATTAAATCTGTATTGAATGTAGTTCCCATTTACCTTATGTCAGTGTTAAAATCTCCAAAATCTATGATTGTGAGCTTGCAAGACACTCTTAGGACCTTTCTTTGGAGTAGTAATAAAGATGGAAGGAAAAAAATTTCCCTAGTAGCCTGGGATAAAGTCTATTTGCCTAAGGATCTTGGGGGTATAGGTATTAGGAACTTGGAAAATCAGAATTTGTCCCTAGGAGCTAAGTTGGTCTGGAAGTTGTATGAGTATCTCGATTCTTTATGGGCACAAATCATATATGCAAAATACCTTAATAATGGTCCAAGAGAGTATATTTTTCAAATTTCAAATTTACCTTCTGGTTCAGTAATGTGGAATTTTATATGTAAATGCAGGACTGTTATTTTGCCACATCTCTCTTGGATTATTCATAATGGGAAGAAAGTTAGATTTTTGGAAGAGGTGTGGAATGGTCACATTCCATTACTAAATATTAGGGACGGGTCCCCTCTGATATCTATTCTTTCTTCCCTTTGGGGGGTCTTTGTGGCAGATTACTTTGATATTATATAGTGGAAACCTTAGGATGGCAAAGTGGAAATCCATTGAGTTTTTGGATGTTGATCAAGATCTAAAAATGGATTTTGCAAAGGTTATGGGAGAAAGAGTGATTATTCTCTCTAATTCTGAAGATGAACTTGTTTGGACAAAGAATATTTCTGGTAAATATGCGGTGAAAGATGGTTATAATTCTCTTATGACTGCAAAAGATTTATCTTCTTGGCCATGTAAGCTTTTTTGGCATTTGGCTTGTCTGCCAAAAGCTAGTGCTTTTGCCTAGTTAGTAGTTCAGGATAGGGTCCTTACAGGCATGAGATTGGATAGACTTGGTAACACTGCTATTTTTCCTTGTATGTTATGTAATAAAAATTTGGAATCCTCTTCTCACCTATTTCTTCATTGTGATTTTTCTTACCAATGCTGGCAATGGTTGTTTGATAAATTGAATTTGGCTTTTGTCATAGGGAAAGATCTTATTTCTCACTTTAGATCTTGCCCATTCCTATTTGCCTCATCTTTTTATGCTTGCCTCTGGATTGTGTCTCCCTCTATTTTAATCTGGAATATCTAGTTAGAACAAAATAACAGGATTTAAAAAAAAACAAGTTCTTCTCTTGAAGAGATTTTATTGAAAATTGAATCTTCCATTACGGAAGTTGCCTTGTCTCATATTTACAAGAATCTAGATAATCTCACCTCTTTCTCGCATTGGGATAGTAGGGTGACTAGGGTTTGGAAGATGTTATCTGTCCTTCCTTCTCATGGGTCAATTTTGAAAAAGAATGATGCTTTAAACAAGGGAAATTTGGCTATTTGGAAGCCCCCTCCTCAAGGACATTTCAAATTGAATTTTGATGGAGCTTCTCGTGGGAATCCTAGTTTGGTTGGGGTAGGTATGGTGATTTTTTATCATCATCTAAACTTTATTCAGGCCCGGTGTCATGCCATTGGTCATAAGACTAATAATTTTGCACAGATAATGCCATGTCTTTAGGCTTAGATATGGCTATATCCCTGGGAATCAAGGATCTTGTAATTGAAGGGGATTCGATGGTGATCATCCAAAGTGTTTTGAAGAAAAGGTCTAATTGTTGGCAATTGCAATATATTCTGGATCACATTTTATAGCAATTAGAGTTTTTTAAGTTTTTCTTGATTTCTCATTGTTATCGAGAAGTTAATAGAATTGTGGATTTCTTTGCTAATCTATCTATTGAAAATAATGCTAACCTACATGATGTAAGTGTGGATGAGTTCCCTGCTTCGGTTTTGGAATATTTGCACTAAGATTTGGGGGTCCTCTTTATATATGGCAATTTGAAATTCTTTCCTGCTTTTTTTCCTTTGGAGGCAATCATGTTTAGTTGAATATGCTCAGGTGGCAAGTATGCTTGATAGATGAGAAAATATTTTTCATTTATGAAGTATGGTTACGATCTAGCATAGGTAGAAAGGGTGGTTACCTTCAATGGTTTTAGGGTGGTGACTTTCTTGGCTAATTCTAGCTTTTGACAGTAATGCTAATTTGCGTGTTTCATGTTTGTTGAATATGCTCAGGTGGCAAGTATGCTTGATAGATGAGAAAATATTTTTTATTTATGAAGTTGGTTACGATCTGGCATAGGCAACAAGGGTGGTTACCTTCAATGGTTTTAGGGTGGCGTCTTGTCATTGTATAATACTAGGCATGGTCTTTTCAGTTTGCATTCGCACGAGTGTTATTTGTGCTTTGATTGTTTTGTGTTGCACGGAAGGGTTGCCTACTTGATGTTATTTGTCATGGTACTTGTGTTTTGATCATGATTGGGTAATCATTTCTTAATTGCATCTGATGGGGTGCTTTCATGTAGTGTTCTTCTGCCACCAGTACTGTGAGAAGTATCATGATATTATTGTTTTCACTTATGAAGATATCTCTTACGGGATTTAAATTTGTTGATTGCCTTCATTTGTAATCATGAATTGTGTTGGCACTTCTTGCTCATGTTTTTGTCTACAGATGTCTTTAAAAGATGACAACATTTTTGTATTTTGCATAAGGTTTTTTCTGGTTCTATCTTGGGTATGCATATGTCAAATGTTTCTGCTCTTTCATGATACAGGGTTACTGTTGAATGCCAAGTTGCGGTCTCAAATGATGATACGGGAAGTAGTTCTGAGATGCTTGGTAAAAATTTTCATTTGTTTTCTCCTCATGTGGATTTTGAGGTACGTAGGTTGGTGGGAAGTCTCTAGTTGGAGTCTGGTTCTAATTTTTTTGGCTCTGAGATTTTGTCTTGATTTCTTACTGTTTGTTATAATATTTTGTATGATGAGGGTTTTCTCCAACTCTTGGTTTCTATGTTCATACTTCCCTTGGTATGCTCTTGGGATCTTGTTAGGTTTGCACTAGATAACTATCATTTTGAGATAGGGTCTTTTTATTATGGGGGCTTTCTTCCTCGCTCTGATCTTTTGGACAATGGGCGGTGTGGGGAATTACTGTTTCAAATGAGAATGGGTTTAATATGTGATAGATTGGGGGATACTTTGAACTCATTTGAATACTTACTAGATTGGGTTCACCTCAGTTTGTGGATAAGGATTTGGTTTTTCTTATGGCGTTACATTCACTTCTCTCTCTTGGTTTTTTGGCTTTAGCGCCTCCAAGGTTGGAATTCCCCTTACAGATTGTCCCTCCTTTGGGAGAGGACAGGGAACCTCCTAATGAGAGCTCAAGCTCTTGGTTTTTAACTTGATTACATTATGCAGGTATCTTCTTGGTTCATATCTCTTTTTGATGTAGGATTATATCTCAAGAATTGTTCAAATTTTTTGCGATCTTGAGAGGTTTTGATGTGGCCTGGTTATTCGCTATGAGGTTGCTTCTACAGTTTCAAATTCAGTGGTATCTTGGCCTTATGGGGCTGTGTGGTTATCTCCATTTTTTGGATGGCATCTGGACACATGATATGTATATTTCTATAGCTATGTAATGGGTGGTCGGTTTTAGACTGATTTTGTAATGAGATATTTGGGTTATAAAAGTTTTTTGCTTTTTCAGGCCGCAACTGGAGGTTTTCTTGTGGGTTCTTTCCTGTCGGTATGGCCTTTGAACCCGTTGTAAACAAAAATTGAATATATTAATAAAAATAGTTTAGTGGCATGTCCACTTTTATGAAAAATAATAATTATACATATTTGCTATACATATAAAAATATAAAGTAGCTTATTTATTAATTAATTTGTTGTTTATATTTTTCCCAAAATGAAATAATCATTTTCATCTTTTTTCAAAATAAAATATCAATTTTAATTTCCCAAAACATATATATATAAATTATCACTTAAAAAAACAAAAAAACTAACATGAATATATATATATATATATATATATATATATATACATATATATATATATATATACATACATATATATATATATATATGTACATATATATATATATATGTATGTATATGTATATATATATATATATGTATATATATGTATATATATATGTATGTATATATATATATATGTATGTATATATATATATATATATATGTATGTATATATATATATATATATGTATGTATGTATATATATATATATAATAATAACAATAATAATAATAATAATTAAATCAAATTAAAATAATTTTTAAAAAATAAAACTTTTAACACTCCCCACATGGCTTTTCACAGCCATGTGACCCCCCTTATAAACAGGGTGGGGTACTATGTAGCGTTGTCCTCACATATGTGAGGCAACGCTCCCCACAAATGTGGGCAACACTCGCCAACATGAGGATGGGGTTGAGCCCCTAGCTCCCCCAACTCACGTAAAATAAGTAATCGTATTTATTTTTTAAATTTCTTCCAAACACGTTTCTAGAAAATGTACAAACTTTGAACAATTTTCTGAGTGAAAATAAAAACAACTTCATTTTTTTTCTTTTTC
This sequence comes from Cryptomeria japonica, assembly GCF_030272615.1. Lineage (NCBI taxonomy): Eukaryota > Viridiplantae > Streptophyta > Pinopsida > Cupressales > Cupressaceae > Cryptomeria > Cryptomeria japonica. The sequence goes on from NC_081409.1 coordinate 327,011,456, forward strand.
ATTTTTTTTTTAAAAACAAACCCCCCAATACAAAGTAAACTCAGAAAAATTCTGAGTTAATAAACAAAGATAGAATATTTTTTGTGAGGCCCTACCCCGACTCAGTTGGACATTTTCAGTTATTTGCATATTGAGACTATTATGGATGCTTTATTTTATGCTTTATGGATTTAGAACTTATATGATTCCATGATTTGGATCACATTGACATATATTGATGCTTTATTTTATGCATGATGATTATGAAACTTTATATGTTGCTAGAATAGAATTATTTTGAAATGGTGAATGTCATTATTGGAATCGCAAGACTTCATTTGGATGATAAAAAAAAATGATGCTTATTTTATGAATGGTTCAATTTTGAGAATTATGTTAATTGCTTATGTGGAATCGAATTTGAATGAATAAGATATTGAATTATTGTTGCCAAATGCAGGAGTGTTTGATGTGCAATGAAATCCATGTATTTAATTATGTATAATTGTGATTATTTGGAATTACTAATGTGTTAATTGAGATGTGTAGGAAAATTACCCATGTGACCATGAAATTTATATCGAGAACCAAACCTAGACCAATGTACGTTTGTTAAGCCAGGGGTTGTCTATTTGGAGAGACAACACCACATTTGTAATGTATTTTCTTTGTGAAGTGTATGATGCTTGAGTGTTAAAATTAATTTTTATGTATATGTGTAATCCTACAAGAGACAAATTCCATGTGTGCTTTTTTTTTATATTGTATTTTATTGTGTCACTTGACACATGTGCTGATTAGTGTCATTGATTTTGACTTGTCTCTTGGAGGGAGTTTTGTTTCTACCAAAGCCATTCAAACACATGAGTGTGGTCCCAAATTTGCCTTGGGTAAGGAGTCTTGGGAGTGGTCAACTTAGGTTTGACCCGTAGGTAAACTTCAGTTGGGTTTCTAAGGGGTTAAATGGACTCCTAGGGTCATTTTTAGGGCTTTTTCAAAGGTCCAAAGGGTATACCTATGGGTTAGGGGTATTTTGAAACATGTGACTACTCCCATGTGACTGTTTAGTCACCTCAAAAAGTGGTTTTTCCAAGGTGAGAGAAAATTCAACTTAGAAGGTTCCTCCTAGGATAGACAACCTTCCCTTTTGATGTCAAACTCTCTTCCCCATCTTCTCTCACCTTTTCCCTTTCCAGTTTTAGTAATGTGTAAGAGTTTGGGAAGGGCAACCAATGGGAACTCTCACCTCACCCAAGGGGTTGGGAAGTGTGTGAGAGGCCTTCTTAGGCAAGGATTAGGGACTTAGTGAGTAATCACCCACTCTCCATTGTTGGAGATTATGCATTGTTTTTTTAAAATTAGTGGTAGAATAGAATTTTTGGGAAGGATTGGAAAAAAAGTTTGTGTGGATTTGGGCAGCTCATCCCCAACTAAATCTAACATACCTATTGGCAGAATAAGGTTGGTTTTATTTCCTCTTATTTATATTGTTTATGTTGTCTTGTGGAAGGAAAGAAATGCTTGTTGAAAAAGATGTGTTTATGTAAATTATTGTTGGAGAAAAAAATGTAGTTTTCATTTCTATGTTTTTATTTATGTGTTCTTATTTTTTTGGGAGTGTCCAAGATCTCCTACTCTTGGGGGAGTAGGATGGTCTTGGGGTGGAAGGAGTATGACAGCCTTGGGTGAGAGGCTCTCCTTATGGAGAGTGATCTCAAGGGTGTCCTTTGTGACCCTTGCTACATAGCCTTGTGTATGCATTTGGGGGTCATAAGGGGAGAAAATATGGCCTTTGAGCCTTTGGGGGGCATAAGGCATGGAGATGTATCTTTGTTGTATTTTGTATTGCCATGAGGTGGCTTGAGTTGTAATTTTTGGCTTGCAATCTCCCCAATGGTACTTGGTCCACTTCCACCCATGGAAGGATCATCACAAATGTGGTGAAAGTGTAGCTTGGGATGGGAAGATGTATGTTGAGTGTTTGCCATGATTGTTGTGTTGTTTGCTTGTTTTTAACCCATCTAGTGCTTGGTTCTCCAAGCTCGGGGGTGGCTTCTAGTAAGCCTAGGCTAGGAGGTGAGCTCTCCATGGTCAAGTTGTGTTTTATTGTAGGTTGCTTGGGATGGGAAAGGAAAGAATAAAGAATGTTGTTGTTGTTTTATGTTGCAGAAAAGTTTAAATGACAAATGTATTTTATATTGAAGTTTGTAAAGAAAAAAAAAGAGCTATTGTTGTATTTATTTTCCAAAAGAAAAGAAATATATTCCTATTACCATGGAAAGGAAAATATTGTTGTTTTATTTTCAAATCCATTGTATTCATATATACTTTGTATTTACATTTGCTAAAGAAATATGAATATTTCTCCTACTTGGGTAGTTTTGCAAAAAGGAAGAGGAAATGAATTAGTTTGTATTTAAATCTTCAAAAAAAAAAATGATGTTGTTGCATTTATGTTTATTTGGCAAATGAAAATTTATTTCTGTTTCTACATGTTCATTTAGCTATATTAATGCTGTTGCAAATAAAAGAAAACTGTCATTATTTTTCCATTTAATGCAGAAAACAATTCGTAAGATAGTAGCTTATTGAATCAAAAGGAAGGATTAGCATTTAGTTCTTAGATTTAGTTTGATTACAAAAAGAATGGTTATATTTTAAGTTGCTATGCATTGTAGATGTTAGTTGCAGATTGTTAGATCTTAAACAAAACAAAAAATAGAATATTCAACATATGTTACTTCAACCTTATTTAGAAAATAAAAATATATATTTTCCTCATTATTCAATCTGCAATAAGTATTAGAAAATTCTTTGCATGCATTTAAAAGATACACAAGAATATTAATCTCCCAAACTGGCCCAAATGAGTTATAAATGGTAATACACAAATATATATATATATATATATATATATATATATATATATATATATATATATATATATATATATATATATATATATATATATATATATATATATATATATATATATATATATATATATATATATAATTCATTATTTTGAAAATCTGTTTATAGAAAAAAATAAAAAAAATAGTGATGTATTTACAGATTTAATAATACTAAAAGAAGAAGGAAAAAACTGATAAACTTGCTAAATAGGTCATTCCAATATATATATATAAAGAAAAATATGTATTTCGCATTATATTTTAATTAAAAAAAAGAGGGGTTTAAAAAAATAATGTTTGGGCAAATGGGGGGGGCACCGCAGCCTTGGGCGGTGACACCCACAGGCTGCGGGAAGCCACAGCTGTGGGCGGTGCCGTCCACAGGCTATGAAACTTGCAGCTGTGGGCAGCGACGTCCACAAGCTACGAAACTCGCAGCTGTGGGCGACGACGTCCACAGACTGCAAGGGCCGCAGCCGTGGGCGGTGCAGTCTGCAGCCCACGGCACTCCTGCGCTGTCTCCTCCCACGCCCACAAACAATAAAAGGAAACCCCCCCCCCCCCCCCCCGCTCGGCTCTCTCCCTTCCTTCACCTTCCTTCCTCCCTCCGCCATGAACAAAAAAATAATGTTTCCGGCTCAGCCCTGCGTGCGCCGCCGTGGAGAGGATGTGGCACAAAAAAAATAATAACGTCCCTCCCATGGCCACCGCCACTCCTTCACCTGCACACACACACACAATAAAATAGACATCACTCTCACACACACATAGCCCACACAAAAAAATATGTATGTTAAAACACACATGCCCTAACCCTAATTTCGGGTTAGGGCAAACATACTTGGCTTATATTTTTTTTTTAAAAGGGAGGAATATGTGTGGGAATGTTTAAAAGGGGTTAAAAGTTAAAATAAAATAAAACTTTCCCCCTTCCTCTTTAGAATATATTTATAAACATATATTTATCTTCGTAGGTAAAATATATGTTGGAGCATTCAAAAGGAAAATTTCAAAATTCTTGGGTAGAATAGACCCTTGAAAAACAAAAAAAACACAGCGATATTAGTAGGGTCAAGTGGCCCTTTTAAATTTTAAATTATAAAGTATTTTAATTTATGGGGATTTTATTTAATAGGGTTGTTAAATTAATAACTAGGACAATTTATTAGACCCCAGACAATTAAAGAACTATAAGAGATTATTGGACAAATAATTTTAGAGATTATATATTAAGTTTGAGATTAATTGCCAAGGGAGTCTAATTCCTTTATTAATAAAAGATTGGCGATAACTCTTCTAGAGAAATATTAGCTCGCTTATAACTCAGTTAATTTTATCACCAAATTAAATTAATGGTTTGATTCACTCAAAATATAGTTAAGACCAAACTAGTTTTGCATTATTTTAATTAAGTAAAACGTCCTAAGTTACGTATTTAAAAAAAAAAAAAAATTAATTCCATTTGTGCCCAAAAGTTTGGGCATGACATTTTTTTGAAACAAAATAACTACTCCCAACTATAACTAAATGGAAGTAAAACATGAATCAAAACTATATTTAACCAGAAATTGGAGATAAAATTGAAATTTCATGAAAACTTTTCCAGCCAATTCATTTTTCCCCGAATTGGAAAAATGGAAACTAATAAAATTTAAACCCCCAAATATGTTTACTCAATTGGATTTTTATACTCAAGCAGATTTAAAAGCCCAAATTCAAGCAAGCAAAACAATGGTTCAGCATGAATACAAAGATAAATTCCATTTCCTATTTTTTTAATTAAACAAAACACAAATCAAATTCCTACCTGAATTAGCTTTCCTGGATGAAAATTTGAGAAGAGCTACCAATTTCCAACTATAGAAGTTCTTCAACAAACTGAAAAACCAAATTTGCATTCCCAATTTTCTCCTCCCTCATTCCCGTGAATACAAAGGTTAAATAGAAAAGTTTTACCAAAAATTTCTATTTTAGGTTTAAATCCTTTCAACCAATCACATAATTTCATCTTAAAGCACTTTTCAAAACAAACTTTTTCCTAAAATGAATTTATTTTTCCAAATTTCTAAAATCAAAATTCCTATTTAAAAAGTCAATGGGTGGGATTTTTTATTTTTTTTTTCAATTTCTAAATAACTTTTCAAAAAAAACACATGATTTAAATTTCACAATTTGAAAATACAATTAATCAAATTCCCTAATTTAATTAATTAAACCAATTGATTTAACAATTAATAATACTAAGGGGTCCCAATTAATTTTAATCCCTTTATGTAAATATGCAAATAAAACACATTAACTAATTAAACACTTTAAGATTTAATAGTTAATTTCACAAACACATAACACACAACTCAAGTAAACTAGATAAACACATGACCTGCATAGACATAGGGAACTGACGGACGACTGACAATGCTCACTATTGAGCTTGGCTAGGGTTAAAATGTATGGCCTTACAACTATCTCCTCCACTTCCATCAGGTAAATAAGGTACGCTTAGACCTGTGAAGCCAGGTGGAGATGGTACCCCATACCTACATGATACTTGTACCTATGATTCCTGCATCACCAAGCCACGCATGCATATATATATATATATATTCAATAAAAGTGTTAGCTCGAGGTCAGTAACACATAAATCAAATTAACAACTAATCATACATAATGTGTAATTAACATTCACCAAAACACACATCAAGCATAATACCTGAATATAACATCACAACATGGTATATCAACCATCCAAGTAAGCCACTAAAAAGTCAACCAAGGTCAAACTAGGTTAAAAGAGTCTAATCACGGGAGGGGTACTGCATCCTCCCCCCTAGGGTTTGAGTTACTTCTGGAAGTCGCAAGATTAGGATGGAAGCACATGGACACAATAAGTCATAGAACTCACATTATATAAGCCAAAATCTTGACTATCTTCTAGGAAGATGCAATCTACAAAAAAAGTCTACTAACGTACCAAAATCAACATTCAAATCAACTATCTTAACAAAATTATTTCAATCCTTTCCTAACTCAAATAGGTTTTCAACAAATTTCCCTTCCACAATCCTTAATTACTAAAAAGCAACGCACTACACAAACATGACAACAATCACATCATCTTTCAATATCCAAGTTACACCTACCATTTTTTTTTTAATTGCTAGGAACCATAATTTCATTAAGATTTGCATAAATCATACAATATCTACTGAAATTCTTATCCAAAGCATATATCACAAAGTACAAACATCATAACTTACTCTACCCAAACATGAAAAACACTTATTTCACATCAGCACTCATCATAATAATGATAATTTCACATTTGATTATTATCTTACACATATATTTTCCTTCCTACATTACTAGGGCAACATAACATACTCAAGGTTAAGTACACAAATTCAGTCATTAATAGGGTATCATACTACCTTAAGGGTCCATAATGTATAGACATTGAAAGCATAAAGGTTCATGGTATATAAGCTAAAACAATGGTAACACCACAACATCAAATACTAAGGCGTACTATAATCTCATTCTAAGAGAGTAAGTGAATATAATTTCCATACAATGACACTTAATTTCAACTTAATTCAAATACAATCCATGTAGGCATCCCAACACACTCGTCAAAGCAATGAGTTTGCAAATCATTCACAATTATCCAAGGCATATTTCACAATTCACTAAATCTAGTTTACACTTCTATTTAATAAATCTGTGATACAAATCATTACATATGAGTTTCATCATAGAAAGACACTTTTAATTTTCTTAATTTAATATAGTACTATTGGTTACCTCGTTATGCCTAAATCCACTCTCCACGATTTTCTCCCTTAACACACTATCAAAGGTTCAAACGAACATGATAGATATAATGCTTAACACAAAACTAGGGCCAGCTAATTCAAACACTTAGAATGACCACCTGACACCTCAAACGATAGTAATTTAGAATTAAATCTCAAAGTCCAACATGAAATAAAGAAAGATGCCAACAATTTTGAAATTCAACAAAATCGAAAACATGACAAGTGTCATAATTTAAATGAAAAGAACGAGAATTTAGTGGTCATTCCGTAATTAGAAATCTCAAAATAAAATGCTAGCCCCATAGTCACATAACTCTAGTCAAAAGACAGTCAAAATATTGTCGCAATCAAAACTCAAAACAAGGTAACCATTTTAAGCCACACTATAGGGAGTAACTGCCACACAATACCCAAGATTACATGTCCTGAGTGCGTTAAAGAGTGAGAATTAGTCATTTAAGGCTATTGCACTAACTACATTTCTTTAATACTACAAATTTTTTATTCACACAAAATTTAATCTAATTATCCTTTATGTAGGTAGACATATGCCAGGAGGGTTAAGATATGTCATTTCACGTAAATAGAGAGTACATTCAAACATAAGTCACATTTTACAAGATATCAAAATTTACCGAGTACTCACATTCCTAACAATGGTATTTCAAGCAGCTCTTAAATATATTTTCTAGCCACTTACAGATATCAACAACCATAATTTAAATCACTAACAAATGGACGGACTAATCCTATCAATCTTCATCTATTCTACTAGGATTTTCTTAAAACAACACATTCTTTACAACTCAAAGCAAAGTAAGGAAATAACATCGTTTCCAAAAAAAAATTCACTATTCAACTCGACATTCATATTCATTTTAATAAACATGCAAACCTTCTCCACAGAGCTTAAGACTTCCATATTTTAACATAAAACAAAACCACAAAAGTATGATTTCATATGCTTTGTACACATACTACATGTAGTGCATACCACTATCTTAAACAATACTTGTTCTCTATAATGATCTATTAAGAAACTAAATCATACAAACTAATAATAGAATATATGCAAGAGGCAATCCATTTACTTACTTGACATGATATCCTAATAGGCATTACAAGATACTTTGGATCTTTAAAGAAAAATAAATCAAGAATTTCTTAATATTTCTATATAATATTCATTAATGAGCAATTTTATACAATATTTAATTGCAATACATTGTTTAGTAGCATTTATTTGTATCTTTATAACTAGATAGAGAGAAGGGGGAGAGAGTTTGGTAGTCGACCCATTTCATACATATGCACGTAAATCAACAAGGTCACACAAACATGCTTAAATTTATCTTTATATGCCTATCATCTTTATTGTACGATTTTCATTTCACTACCATTTTAGAAAAATGCCAATTGGCCTATCATGACAGTTCCAAATATAATGGATGCAACAAAATGTCCTAATTTTCCAAAAATGAAATCAAGACAGACAATCTTGTCTTTCATGAAAGACCTCTTGCGAAACCACTCACTACTCCTAATAATACAAAATACATCGTTAACTGCAACCTTTCATTGAAACCCAAAGTACAAGAAGAAGATGGAAGATGAGCTATCAACTAAATAATACATAATTATGCATGCACATCAAATATGGGTTTCATTTGCACCTTCTATTCATAGTAAGTCAATTATATATATCCCAAAGCAAGTACATTATTGCATTGTTCAAATAGGTCATCATTTGAGTCGGTATTATGAAACACAATGAAATCTTTAATGAAAACACATCAATTTCCCTCCTAACCATTATAACATGATCCCTTTTACACATCTTATTACAAACAAGTCAGTTTCGCATATCAACTATACGTAAATTATCGCATAGTGCCTAAGATAGAAATTCATTATGTTACTCCTACAATACACATGGTGAATTCCTTTATGAAAAACATACAATTTCCTCCCAATATCCATCATGATCTTTATAATTCATAGCCCTCTTATTATCCAAATGCACAGTAGAATCATTAGGCTCTCACAAGGGTTCATGAAGTCATAAATATTCACTCGCAATCAAAAAACATGCACAAGTGATAAATACACATATAACAAACATTTTAATTCCTTGAGAGAAAAAGAAGAAAGGATGATATACATTCAATTCACTACATCATATGAAATCAACATCTACCATAAAAGTTCTTCAAGATCACAAAACTAGGCCCTATCATAATCATAATACAAGCACATTTTATACTTTCAGATTCAAGACAAGCATTGTCCAACCCAATGGGTTAGTCTAAAGAATACAACATCAATTAGGGACGTACATACGATTCTCTCTTTATAAGAGTAATCGTAGACCAAGATAAATAATAAGAATCAAAGCACATATAATCACTCAATAAACACCAACATCAAGAAGGTGAAAGCAAGGAGTGTATACACATGATACTCTCAATTAGGGTTTACAGAAAGAACAAGAAATAGGAACCAAACATGAGTCATCCAAGATTAGCAACGTAATATGAATAAATCACAAGTAACATCAGAAGGGAAACATATGATGCACATACTACATACCACATACTAGACTTAGGGCAAAAAATATACCAAAGATCCCAGTGTTTGCAACCTTTGGCTCTGATACCAAATGTAATGCCCCACCAAGAAATCCTAAAGGATTCAACTAAAACTCTCGAAAAGAGTGGATATATATGTGTGTGTGTGTGTGTGTGTGTGTGTGTGTGTGTGTGTGTGTGTGTAATTTATAAAACTTAATAAGTTTAATGATACATTGAGTTAACATTAAGTTAGATTACACAACAGAAGACTTAACTTAACACCTAAAGGGTTTTCAAGGAAGATTACTCGATTAATCCAATGAACATTAAGGTGTATTAATCCAATTAGCAATGAGATTGATTAAACCTACTCATGACATAATTATTACCACATGAACATAGCAATTAAATACCATAAGAGATTAAACTAAGCATGATTGAATATATACAACTACCATTAGTTACATTACATCACTAAAGCTACATTCATCATAATCCATATATTACTGCATTTAATTAATAACTTCATACATACAATTAAGATGAATATCATCTAAATTACATTAAATAATTTAAACATAATGCCATTTATACATCCAAAATTAAAAGGAACTAGATGAAAACATATACCATACAACACAAATTGATAACAGAGTTCACCCCTAATGGGTTACATCTCCAGGTTTGCTTCAAGTGCAAGATCGTTCTATTAAATAAAAGATGAAGGATACATAAAGTTTACATAAATTACATCCTTCCATCAAGGCACACATAAACAAATAATACATATGACCACATAGGGTCCAAGAGATACATGAATGATCCAAGAAGAAGAAAGAGGATCCATTTGAAACATGGTATGGAGGAAATACAAGAGAACAACTGGAGAACCAACAAAACTAATTACTCACAATCCTTCATAAGCATCCCATGGTCTAACATGGATATCAGGTACTCACAAAAATCATAAACAATAAGATATGACTTGCACAATAGAGCTCCAAACTAAATCAACACAAACATGCACACTACTAAACATAAGAGAAGAGTGTCATCACATAGCTTCGTATGGTTACCCCGATAGGCCTCCATAGGTCTTGACCCCCATCTTGGGTTACCCTAGTAACCTCTCCTGAATCCCCGGCCCCATCCAATTCTCATGTGAACCCAAACAATCCTTTTGTGAGGACAAGGTTGTTGGTTTGCCATTCCAGGTCTTCTCGCTACGTCCTGAGTTTGTATTAACACTCAACCATGAGTGAGGTAAAATTATCTTGCTTAGTGTTTTCATCTACCAAGCCCCCTAATATATTATTTAGTTATCACTTACTTAAGCAAACTTTCAATGGGTTATCCTACTAACCACTTTGGGTGCGACCCCCAATCAAAATCCACTCTCCCTTATGACACTTGACCAAAAATCATACGAACTCCCCAAACCAAGGTATAACATGAAATTGTACATGGAGTTCAAAATGATAGAAAACCACTTGGCCGAATAAAACCCTTATACAATGTTAACCAACTGACAATTCCTTGACTTAAGACATGAACAACCATGAAGACCGCCACATGACAACATCTAACAATCTAACCAAGGACTTGCAGTTTTGAAAATGAATGCGAATACAGTAATTAAACACGCATCTTCACTAATCTAAATTGACAATAATTTTCCATTTCGTTTAAAATACAAGTCGACCAAGGTTTTCTAATTCATCTACATTTCAAATTACATCATATAAATAAAATCACCATCTCACAATAAATTTTTAAAAAACCAAAATATCATTTATATAATTATTCATATTTTCTATACATATAAAAATATAAATTAACTTATTTATTTATTAATCTATTATTTATATTTTCCCAAAATAAAATAATCAATTTTCATTTTTTTTCAAAATAAAATATCAATTTTAATTTCCTGAAACATATATATATTATTTATCACTTAAAAAAAACTAACATGAATATATATATATATATATATATAATAATAATAATAATAATAATAATAATAAAATTCAATTAGGAGATGACCCCGCAACATGACTGTTGTCATGAGCCCTGTTGAGAGGGTAGTCCCATGTTCGAGTCCCTTCGTCTAGTGCGGATACACTTTCTCTTGGTGGTGTTCATACCATAATTTTTGTGTTGTAGTGGTATTTGACGATTGACCTGGTCTCCTCCTATGATTGGTGTCCACCCTGCTCCTGTATCCACATTACTCCCGTGACTTGAGGTGTTGATGTCTCTTCGTGTTCATTGTGCCCTGCCAAGATCATGATGCCCACCTGCTAGTTGATCATGACACCCCCTGCCAGTTTAAGGAGTGACAAAGCCCATGTTGGAGAGATAAGGAGATTTGTGTTGGAGAGATAAGGAGAATTGTAATGGAGTGATAAGGAGATGTTTGGAGAGATAAGGTGTTTGAAGTGAAAAGGAGAGATAGATATAACAATAATATATGTGTGGCATTCATATCATCGATGAGGTGTTAATACCTCATCATGTAATCCCTCGGGGAGGGGGTCCCCCATTGTGACCCCCCCTGGTTCATAGCTCCAGTTAAAAGCATTCTTAACAAAAAAATAATCACAACATTATCGATAAAAATAAAAATAAAAATTCAATTAAAATAATTTTAAAAAAATAAAACTTTTATCACTCCCACATGGCTTTTCACAACCACGTGGGCCCCTTATAAAAGGGGTACGACGTTGTGCAGCGCTGCTCTCACATATGTGAGGTAGCATTGCCCTCACAAATGTGAGGTAGTGCTCCCCACAAATGTGGACAACACTCCCCAATGTGAGGATGGGGTCGAGCCCCTAACTCCCCCAACTCACGTAAAATAAATACTCATATTTATTTATTTTTTTAAAACTAATTTAAAAATAAAAAATAAAAAATTCTTCTAAACACATTTCCAGAAAATGAACAAACTCAAAACAATTTTCTAAGTGAAAATAATAACAACAATTTCAATTTTTTTCTTTTTCGTGTTTTTTTTTTAAACAAGCCCCCCAATACAAAGTAAACTCAAAAAATTTATGAGTTAATAAACAAAGATAGAATAATTTTTTTTGAAAATTTTGGTAGCATAATAGCTTACCAGGGAGATTTTTTTGAAACAAAATAACTACTCCTAGCTATAACTAAATGGAAGTAAAACATGAATCAAAACTATATTTAACCAGAAATTGGAGATAAAATTGAAATTTCATGAAAACTTTTCTAGCCAATTCATTTTTCCCCAAATTGGAAAAATGGAAACTAATAAAATTTAAACCCCCAAATATGTTTAATTAGTTGGATTTTTATACTCAGGCATATTTAAAAGCCCAAATTCAAGCAAGCAAAACAATGGTTCAACATGAATACAAAGAGAAATTCCATTTCCTATTTTTTTAATTAAACAAAACACAAATCAAATTCCTACTTGAATTAGCTTTCCTGAATGAAAATCTGAGAAGAGCTACCAATTTCCAACTGTAGAAGTTCTTCAACAAATTGAAAATCCAAATTTGTATTTCCAATTTTCTCCTCCCTCATTCCCATGAATGCACAGGTTAAATAAAAAAGTTTTACCAAAAATATCTATTTTAGGTTAAAATCCTTTCAACCAATCACATAATTTCATCTTAAAGCACTTTTCAAAACAAACTTTTTCCTAAAATGAATTTATTTTTCCAAATTTCTAAAATCAAAATTCCCATTTAAAAAGTCAATGGGTGGGATATATATATATATATATATATATATATATATATATATATATATATATATATATATATATATATATATATATATATATATATATATATATATATCAATTTCTATTTAACTTTTCACAAAAAAAAACATGATTTAAATTTCACAATTTAAAAATACATTTAATCAAATTCCCTAATTAAATGAATTGAACCAATTGATTTAACAATTAACAATACTAAGGGGTCCCAATTAATTTTATCCCTTTATGTAAATATGCAAATAAAACATATTAACTAATTAACATTTTAAGATTTAATAGTTAATTTCACAAATGCATAACACACAACTCAAGTAAACCAGATAAACACATGACTTGCATATCAGACATAGGGAACTGATGAATGACTAAAAATGCTCACTATTGAGCTTGGTTAGGTTTAAAATGTAGGGACTTACAACTATCTCCTCCACTTCCATTAGGTCAATAAGGTACGCTCAGACCTATGAAGCCAAGTGGAGATGATACCCCGTACCTACACGGTACTTGTACCTACTGTAGGCACCTAAAAATGGTCAACGCTTGCGCAGTCATACTTTAACATTTGCGCATTGCCTCATTTTAGGTTTTTGCATCGCATTAACATTTGTCCTATGATTCGCACTTGATCTTTATTATTTGCGAGCATCGAGTCATTCTTCTACATTCTTCAATCATTTCGTTCTCAAATTTGGTCTTGTCGACAACAACTTTCAATCACGATTTTGGTCAAAATTATCCTATCGTATCAATGCGCGTGCTTATTTGTCATTATTTTGGACATCGTCAATCCTAATTAGGGTTTTGTCCTATTTTCAATCTTGTCGTTTTGCAATCGATTTTGTCATCGATTGTGGTCATTTTTAATCTCATCATCAATCCTTGTCCTCTTGTCAATTTTGTCATTTTGCGATCAATTTATCATCAATCGTTGTCATGTCAATTTGGATCAATTAGTCATTGTTCCTCGTTAATTGGCGCATTTGTCAACCAAATCATTTATCACATTGGTCATTTATTAATTCAAAATCATAGTCAAATCAAATCAACATTAATTATCTCTTATCAAGACCTAATTTGTCATTTCTTCCTCTAGGTTAAATAATTTATTTATTTATCCTAAAGTCTTCTCCTCGCAATTAAATATTCATTTAATTGGCTAATTATTCCTCTTTTTGTGAATTAATTAATTTACCTAATTTTCTAATTTTCCACCTATTTTCTAATTTCCTAATTCTAAATTCCACCTAATTAAATTGTCTCTAGTTCTCCCTATTTTTGTGCTTCGGTGGAAGCATGAATTTCTCATGCGTCATACTCTTGGCATAGCAAGATGTCATAAGGTTCTAGTTCTCTAGCCTTTGCATTAGCAATATGTCATAATTCATGACATAGAAGGTGTCATAACCTTCTTCTTTTCACTCAATTGTGCCATTTTTGAAATCAATTGCTTCTAATATCCATTTCACGCTAATTTGATCTTTTCTCCAATTTTTCTATAAATTGGATGAATTTCTTCAATCAAAAAGGGCCGAATCAATCACGCTTCTAGTATCCTTATGCTATCATCTTGTCTTGTCAATATTGCTTTCATATTATGCTTATGCACTTGTAGGTGAGATCCACAAAACAAAGCCATTTGAAGGAGAAAGAAGGACAATGGAGAATTCTTGAGGAGACATTTCACATTTGTGATGGTTTGCATTTGAATTGAATGTCTTGTTTTTCATGTACCTCTATTGAATGTAATTAGGATTTATCATTGCAATTTAGTTTTCGTGATTGAGTTAGGCTAATATTTATGATGATTTCTAGATTCCTATCTACATTAATTGGTGAACCTAACGTGAACATGCTTGGATCTAATATTTTTTTTGAATGTTTTGTGAAGTTGCAGATTTTTCTTCTCAGAAAAAAATAGTCATAATCAATTGATAATGTAAACAATTTCGTGCAGAATTAAAATAAACGATTTCTGGGTATATTAGATCATGTTGTTACCTTTTTATATCATTTTACGGTTTGTGATTTGAATAAATATTGAGGAAGTTATGACATTTTTAATTATGCTTCTGTAAATGGTCAAAATTTTCAAAAAAAATAAAATCATGCAACCTTCATCTAGATTAATTTAGCTTGGCAAATTAATCATGCATTCATGCAAATTTTATCTAGATTAATCTAGGGTGGTAAATTTGATAAATTTCACATAGATTAATCTAAGAGGACAAAGAATCACAACTTTTATGGATTAATTTTGATGCTGATTCATTTCTCTTGATTCTCTAACATTGTTGGTAGCTTTGTGGCAAAACGCTTGACAAAGAATTATTTCACAAACTATTAATGAATTGTTTGTAAGTTCGCTAGCCAAAGAATAAGCATACCAAACTTCTAACTTGGGTTTTTGGAGGTTTCCTTGGATTACAACTAAACTTTGTGTTTGCAATTAATGTTATAGGCACCTAGTATGATTTCTAAATAGGTTGGAATGAACATGTGTTTGCTTTGATTGTTGAGTATTGACATTGGAGTAGGAGAATATGCTCTTATCCTTCTTAGGGTGATCAAAAATCTAGATCTTTGATACCATGCTCATTGTTTGGATTGTGTGTCACCTTTAGAGGGCCTGCCTTCCCGACCATTTGCTTTTGCAAGCAAGTGACAATCGTGAGAAGGGAACGACCCAAAGTGAGTATGGCTAGAATACCTTGGCATTCTAACTCACTATAAACAAATACCTGATGAGCGAAAGCTTTGAAGGAAGGGTTATGTGGGAATTGTAGTTACTTGGGAAGTGATGACCCTTGAACTCTTTCTCATATCAACATCTAAGTAGGACCTCATGGTCTAAATCATGCTTGCGTGACTACATTTGTTTGGTATCTTGGTGGGCTTAATGTCTCAATCACGCTTGTGTGACATCAAGGAGTAACACTTAAAAGAAATCCTTACTAAACACCTTGTATTTAGAGGCCAAAAATCCTTCTAGTTGCTTGAGAAGGACAAGTTCGAATACTTGGAAGAGATACTAAGTTTGCCATGGGGAGATTTCCATGGGGACTGATGCTTGGCTACCCTGAGAAGTGAGTACCATGGAGGGGAGCCCGTGGGGTCAAGCATCTATTTATTCTCCTTGAATCCCATAATGAGTCTACCTCTCAAGTACCTAATGTCCTTGCCTACCATAAGAAATGTGTGAATGAGCATGATTGTCTTGAGTCTAAGTGGAAATATCTTGTCTTCTTTGCTTGTCAAAAGTTGAATTGCATCTCATTTCAAAACAAGACAAATTGATTCAAAACAAGGTTAAACACAAGAACATTTCATCCAACAAAGTTCAAAACATCTTCAAACATGGTTGTCAAACATTTTTCAAAATCTTGTCTCAACATTCATGTCACTTAGATTTAGGTTCATTCTAGGTTTGCATTTTGCAAAATTATTGTCAATTACCAAGGTTAGGTTCCACCTAGGTCATACTCCTTTGCATATCAATAAGGGTCATCCATTTGCATGTGTCCTCTTGTATTAGAGTAATACCATTGTCATACATTTGCATTTGCATACCCTAGGTCTCTTGCATAGTAATTGTCCCTTTGCATATAGTGTCAAAACTAGGTTTTGTCATACTTGAGTAATCCAAATCTTTGATAAACCCTAAGTCATTGTTAGGAAGTCTAGACCTTATCAAACCTTTTGTCCTTTTGTCATCAATGTCATTTGGTCAAACCTAGCTTAGTATCCAATCATATAGGGGAGACATTGTCATCTTGTCCTTTTGTCACTTGGTCCTTTTGTCCTTTGAGGTCTAGACATCATTTCAATCTCCTAAGGGTCTCTTTTTAGATTTGCATTTCATAAGTTTGTCAAAATCTTCAAAAACACCAAAAACATAGGTTGCATTCTTTCCATAGATTGCATTTTCATCTATCTAGTTTGCATTTAGTTGCATATCATATACTATCCTTGAAAAATTCCAAAAATATTGCATTCGCATAGTGACATGTCTATTGAAACAAGGTTCCAAGCACCAATGATGCAACAAAGTTTGACATATCAACCAACAATGCAATCACAATTCTATCCAACCCAACAACAAGGCAATATTGATCAAACTTTTTATGATGAAACAAGTCTCCAAATACAAAAACTAGAGGAAAAACTAGCTCAAGAAACAAAGATATTGGAACAAAGAGTGAAAAACATTGAGAAGAATAGATCACAAATGTCCAAAATGTTTCAAAAATTTCCAGGTCAAAATCCAAAGATTGAGTCAATTGATGTAAGATCTCTTCTTGAACGATCAGACATACCAGCTCTCCTCTCCCAAATAGAGATGATGAAACAATTTCAAGAAAAGAGACAACAACAATTTCAACATTATGTGCCTCTGCAACAAGAACAAGAAGGTGTTTACTATCAATCAGATTTTCAACCATCACAACCAATTGTTCAACAGTCCGAACATTTCCAATAGACACAACCAATGGTCCAACCAATACAACCGATGGTCCAATTTCAACAATATGTCCAACCAACTATACAATGTCAACAAATAATTCAACCAATGGTGGAATATCAACAAGTTCAATCAACATATCAATGTCAACAACCACAACCAAACATTCAAAAACTAAACTTGCAACATGCACCAAGCCAAGTTTCAAACATGTCGGAACAATTGAACCAAGTCCAATATCAAAACATGACATCAAACCAAAAACACGTTCAAATTCCAAATACAACTATGTCAAAACCTCGAAAGAAAGGTGGCTTTATTGTAATGCTCTTAAGGAAATTACCAAGTGAGTTCTTTGAGGAAGATCAAAATAATACACTTATGTCTAGCAATGCCTCATCCCCCCACAAACAAATTGACTCTCCAGTGACATCTATCCCTACACCTTTAGAAGTTTCACAAGAACCTTCCATATTGTCCTCATCAAACAATACAACCCAGAATGAAAATATCCAAGGCCTATCCATAATTGATTGCCAAGATAATCCAATTCATGATGCACATCCCTGTCATGTTTTAGAAATACAAGACCCAATGCCACCATGCACTTTATTGCCATTACCTATTTTAGAGGACCCCATTCGAAGGCCCTCTTCCTCATGTTCAAGCATTGATTCATTGCCAGAATCCATCACAAATGTTCAAAGTGCATTTCCTTCATGCCAAAACATTGATCCCTTGTTAGAACCCCCCATGCATATCCAAAGTTCAACCTCATGTCAAGAGGATAATTTAGGGCATGAAGAAATGTGTCTTGAAACAGATCAAGATCAAGATCCCAAAACCTTATCATCCCATCCAATTGTTGACCAGGACCCCATCTTCCCAAACACTCATGACGACTCCTCTATTCTTGTCCATCCTATCCAAAGTCCTATTGACACTCCATTCCCCAAGCAAGATCAAGATATCCCAGTCCATCCAATCCCAAATGATCCCCTTCCATTCCAAGAACACAATATCCTTTCAAATCCCATTGACATTCCAAATATCCCTTCCATCCTTTCTGATGATTCCATTAAAAGTCAAGAGCAAAGCACCTTTAAAGAGGATTCCAATGATCTTCCTCCTTGTCAAGATCAAATTATGCCTTTAAATCCTCCACAAGATCCTTTTTTTCCTCCATCTCCTTGTCTTAATGCACCATATACACTCCAAGATCACATTTCTTTTGATGATCCCATTATTTCTCCCATTCCATCTCTTGAAGAGCCTGTCATTGAACCATGTCCCCCTCACGATCCTAATCTCCCTCATGATTCTAACATGTCAGTGCAATATGTTCATGAACCCTCGACATGCATAATGGGTTCTTCCACTTTGGTGCGATCCAATCCACTTCAAGATGGACTCGCATCTTCTTCCCAAAGAAATGAGTATCCCACAAGTCAAGATATTCATAAAGGCAAAGGAGTAGATCTCCATAGGCAAGAATCCCTTCATATCAAAGAGTATACTAATGGTCATGGCTATAGAGCTCACACTCAAGGCATTGGTATCCCTTCAAAGTCAAAATCCAAATGTCCACCTTCCCCATCATTTCTTCCATCCATTCTAGGTCCCTATATCCCTCCATCTCCTATGCAACATCAGCAAAGGCACACATCTTGGAGAATCTTCCATCCATCCCACATGCCTCCATATCATTCCCATCCACATCGACATTCATTCCCTCTTCCAAGAAATTTGGATGCCAAGTATAAGCATCATAAGTCTAGAAATCCACATGTATTCAAGGATCAACATGTCCAATATAATCGACATGTCAAAACAAAGAACAATATGATCTATAAAGAAAAAAATATATCCAAAAGGCCACAAATGCCCACTGAGAAAAATAAAGCAAAGTCAAAATATATATGGGTTCCTAAATCCCTTGTGCAAGAAATGCACTCCAAGGAACCACATAAGTATGAAAAATCAAAAACCATGTGGATCCCCAAGAAGCTCCTTGAAGCACAAAAAGAACAACCCATATTGGCATCTAAAATTGTTGTTCCTCCATCCAAACCTTCCAAGTCTATTTCTCCACCACCTTCTTCATCCATTTTGGGCCCTTATGTCCCAAAATCCATAGTCATTCCTTCGTCAAAATCTCAATATCCAAAATACATTTGTCCTCCATCAGTCCATCACCTCTCAAGGTGTGTGCCAATGTCAATCTTGCCAACATTTCCATCCACTCAAGCTGAATTCTTCCAATACCCTATCTATTATCCAATGCATATTTTCCATCCTTCCATCCCTCTGGTTCAATCCTTTGCATAAATCCTCACCTTAGTTTCATCTCATTTTCCATGTCCTTATCCTACCAACATCTTTGAGCATACTTTTAAAGGTCATGGTCCATTTTTTTCTCAAGGCTACTATCCAAAAAAAAAAAAAGACGCTTGAGTCCTTCTTCCATCCCTTATCATGTGTCCATCTTCTCTTGAAAAAGTCAAAATACAAAAAAAAAATGAAAAAAGAAAAAGAAAAAAAAAAGTAAAGCAAAAAATAATTCATCCACTGGTGAAAACCTGGTAAACAGGCACTTTGGGCAAGTACCGTGATGAAAACCTAGCAAATAGGTGTCATGCATAATTTATGAACTTCTTGCACACCACAATTGGGGGCAGGTTTCCTCCTTCATATCCTATTGCCCTTCATTATCCTATCGAACCCCTATCATTACCCTCCATTATCCTATTGTCCCTCATGTCCAATTTCCTCTTTCCACCTTTGATCTTGACAAGGCTGAGGATCGTCATGAGCATCATGCATCTTGTTTGTAGCTTTTAGTCCATCATAGCTTTTGGTCTTTATCCATTTGCTTATTAAAATCTTTCATCCATATTCCCTAGCTTATTGCAACTTTCTGCCACTATCCTGTATCCTATCCCGACCTTCAGTCCATGTCCCTTATCCATTCTTGGTTTTGCTTATCCTATCCATATCTTATCATTATCCATACACTCTTTTTGTCCCTTGATCTTGATCTGATATAAGGACGTGAAATGCAAAATTTAAACATAGTTTCAAAAACCTCTTGACATGTCCCTCATGCCATGTTCCTGCTTTACATTGTCATATCCAGTCTCTTCTCCCATCACGCAATAGCCCTTGGAAATTGCATCTGTATTGTCTCCATAATAAAAGGCCTTTGTCTTCCCTCTATCCACCAACATTTTAGCAAGCCTATTTATTCACCTGTCATATTCCTTGCCTTGCTAGACACTGGGGGCAAAAATCATAAAAATTGAAAAATGTCCTGAAAAAAATCATAAAAATTGAAAAAATCCAAGAAAATCATATAATGTCCTGAAATAATCATAAATTTTTTTAAAATGTCCTGAAATAATTCAAAAAAAATGAAAAATGTCTTGAAATAATCCAAAAAAAATTGAAAAATGTCCTGAAATAATCCATAAAAATTTGAAAAATGTCTTGAAATAAAATTCAAAAAAAAAAATCAAATAATGTCCTCAAAAAATCCCTAAAAAAGTCAAATAAAGTCCTGAAAAAATGAACAAAAAAATTTGTAAAACTCAAAAAGCAAAGAAAAAACAAAAATAAATCCCCTTTGAGCATCGACAGCTCGCTGAATGTACATCTAACAACAATCAATCCAACACTGCGCTTTAATGGAATCATGCGTTAATAGATGAACCTTTTCAATCAAACCAAGCATTCAAATTGATCAAAATTGTCTTATCAGTCGAACATCAACATCAAAATCATTTGTCCTTGTTACTACTATCATGGGTCTTATACAGGGTGTGGTATACTCGAAACCAGACTGTGTCCTATCTTAAACGAGGTACCACATGTCCTGAAACCAAACAACATGATCATCCTATCAACACTTTCAACTTTTGACAATGAAGATCAAGATGTTTGTTTGATTTGTTTGGATTTGTACATCTTATCTTTTTTTTTATTTATCTTTGGCTTCGATCATGTTCCTATGTTGCTTGATGATGTTACTAAGTGATTTAGAGTGACCAGGATGGTTCATGGTCCCTTTATTTCTTTTTGTTGTGATTGTTGTTTGTCTGTGATGTGTCTGTCTTTTCAAAAGGGGTTGCATTTCAGCACTGGCCTTCAATGCCATGTTGCTACACATTCATTTTGCTACATAAAAATAAAGGTTCTCACCTACAAAGTGCATTACTAAAAGCAAGTTTTTCTTAGCTTCTAACTATCCTCTGTCTCATTTCTTCTTACTAACATTTCTTCCGTCGGTTTAGATAGTCAGTCTGGTCTAGTGCTCCGATCTCCACACACATATGCTGCATCCTGCATTCATTGGTTAGTACATTTGCATTCATATCAAACATCATCTCATGCATTACATCAAGCATTTTATCCATTTCATATTATAAATGCATCCAAAATACATAAAATTATATCCATACATGTTTCACAATAAATAGTGCAATAAGTCATCCATACATGGAAAATAACTATAAGTCATAATATATCAATGCATATCATATCACATATCACAATAATATCAGAGTACAAAATTGGACTGTCTATCCTAAGTATGGCCCACAGGCTGACTACATAATATCAAACTACATGTCATCTGTCCTAAGGAGTATGTGCCTCTGTCACTGGGTGCTCCCTCTGTCCTCCTCATCCCTTCCATGTCTCAAGGATGATGTCCCTCCTGTCCTAGGTCCTGGCTGTGGTGGTATCATAGGTCCACTCACTCCCATGCTGCTCAATGACCTCCGAGAGCATGCCTTGCTCTCTGTCCTTGATCATGCCCGATATGAAGCTTCTCTTTGCTCTGGTGGAACGACACCCTCATATAGTGTCCTCCAATGGCATATCTCCTCTCTGGTCTCTACCAGCATCTGTGCCATCTCCCGTGCACTGGCATCTCTAATCGACCCAATGAACTCAGTGACTCTCTATTCCTCTCGCTGTGCCTGAGCTATTATTGTATCTCGAGCCGCTATGAGTCTGGCTATCTCTGCTCTGAACTAATCCTGCTGTCTCTCCAATGTCGCAATGTGATCCTACTAACTCGCTATGGTAGCCTTGCACATCTCCATCTCCTCTGTCCTAGCTATCTCCGACTCTATGGGAGTATCCTGCAATGTCTCCTGCTCAGCTGAGTCTGGCCCGTCATCATCCTCCCCACCATCATCTCCGTCCTCGTCATCCCCCTCATCCTCATCATCCCCCTCATCCTCCTCATCCTCATCATCTCCCTCCTCTCTAGCGAGTGGGAAGTCCTCTTGTCTCCTCGGTACTGGAATGTCCGGATCTGTCAATGGCACTAGTCGTCGTCGTGCAAACCATCTCTCATACTCCTTTGTCATCCCGGCATCCACCACATCTGACCTCCAATCCCACTGTCTTTTTTGTAGCTATGCAAAGTCAGCATATGCTATGTGTGGCTGAATCATACTCCCCCACTGACTCATCTCTCTGTGTGATTGGGCAAAGTGTGTGGTCCTCCTAGGTACATCCTGCCTCTCTCCAAACTGTCATCTGACTCTCTCTAGCAGGTACATCTCGATCACTCTCTGGCGATTCACTAGTCACCCAATCAGGTACCTCTCCTATCTACAATATGGTAGCTCTTCATGATCATCTGACCATCCAGGGCAATCTAGATATGGCCTCCATGTGAACTCTCTCAGTCTATCTAGCTCATGTCGCCAATACAGTATGTATCCAAATGGACCCTGTCTCAGTGCTCCCCCATAGCAATACACATGGTTGGTGTGGTATAACCTGTCTCTTTGTAATCGGTCAGCATATAGCTATGTGCTCAAATGCCCATACCTGAAGCAATGTGACTCCACAGCTCAGAGTCTGCACTCCCTGATATGCTATCTGATGTAGCTGAAAATACAGCATAGCCAGCACACATGGTCCCCATGCATACACTATCCCCTTTGTTGTCATCTGCTCTAGCACTCTTCCCCATCCAATAGGGAATCCATGTCCTCGTCTATCTCCTGCTAGTAGACATGCTATCACCACTGCTATCACCACATATCGTCGATCATACTCTAATGCCATGCTCTCCCAGCCGATCTCCCTCTTGACGATATCCAAATCATCTACGTCACAAATAAATAGTATGCACAATGTGTCTCTCCCTATCATTGGGTCATACTCTACCATCTCCCCATGTATCGGAATGCGGAGGATGCACCATACATCCTCTAGTGTCACAGTCACCTCTCTAGTCGCCAAATGGAATGAGGAGGTCTCCAAATGCCATCGCTCTGCCAATGCGGTAAGCAATCATGTGTTTGCCCTAATCTTAGGCATGAATGTGATGTAATATATCCCAAGTCCTGCTAAGATATCTCTATCCGTGCTCTTGAGTCTATGTCGTAGCATGAAGTAGTCTGGTCGGTTCTCCCGCGTGATCAACGGATACTGTCGACTCTACATCACAATTGGGGCACAATTTTGTCAGTATTTGAGCTTGCTCCTATGGGCTACATTTCCTTGTTTCATGGCCAAATCAAGGTGTTCTTTATCTATTTTTCCCTATCCTACCCTTATCCCCCCCTTTCGGATCATTTGCATGCAGTTTCGAACCAAAATTGAGTCATAAATGCATAATTGTGCCTGTGTCAAGACTCCTGTGCCTGTGTCATATAACCTGCACCTGTGTACCCCTACACAAGCATAGAAGACATGACACAAGTGTAGGATTCACCCTACACAAGTGCAAAACTCAGTTTTTGCAGTTTCTATGGGTCCCGCAATGTCCCGCAAGCAATCAAAATTCATGAAATTGAAAATATGGGTTTTTTGAGATCCATACCACTACTCCTGCATCGTCCGATCATTTGTATGTACGTACATGTTCTCCGAGGTGATCCACCATTGGAATGTTCGCCATCTCTCTATAAGTGTCCTTGTCCAGAGCAACAAATCCTCCTCTTTGGCTAGTGCAAATGAGCTCTTTTCACCTTCTTGGTCCCATTTATAGATCTTTGTCAGTGCATAGATGGACGTGCACCCTCTCCATCTTATATTGGTCGCAGTATTTTACACATTAAATTGCTCGTCCTTCATGCATCCGATCTCTGATTGTCAGTCCGTTCGATCCTATCATTTTTATCAATCAATTGGCCTCTTTTCTGCATGTTTCCGGCCAATTCCTCGAGGGGGCATGCATATGTCATTATTATTGTCTGGGGCATTTTCAGTATTGTTCTTTGAAACAATGCTTAAAATCGCATTGTCTCAAAGAGGGGCTGTAAAGTGGAAAATCGTGAGCGAACCCTAAGTGTTCCCCCCCACCACTCCGAGTAGAGGGGAAGGAGGTCACTAGGGTTGACGGTTTTCACTTAGGGGAGACTTTACATTCAAAAGAGGGGTTGAAACCCACAAGATCCAATCCCACACAATGAAAGATTGGATTCTAAATGAGTTTCAAGGGTTAATACAGCAAGGCTACCCTCTTTTGTAAAGAATGTAGATAGAAGGATTAAGCTAGGAATGCATGAAAAGTGAGAAAGATTCACTTATAAACTGAGATAGGGATATAGGATGAAGCTGCGGACTGGGAATTAGTAGTAAAATGTCGAAATGGCGCTGTCCTGCAAATTTGAGCGAAAGTTGACGGGACGATGGCGCCCGACGTGCACACGGTCCTCCGAAAAATCCGCGAAATGAAGGGGGATCTATTCGTCTCTGCACAAGGATTCCAAATCTTCAATTACAGCTGCGTACCTACAACCTACACATAGAAAAGAGAAGATGATTGGGGGGTTAGGGATTAGGGGTTTGCCCTTAGGTCAAACCCCAGTTTTGGAATTAACCAAGAAATGAGAATGTTGTAAATGTAAATGATTGTAATGTAAACAAGTACTGATACCTTGTTGTAAGAATGTTTGTATTCTTACATGCGAAGGTGTAAATGTTGTTGTATGTTGTATGTGGTATGTGATTTCCTCTTCAATGGTTGAATCCTTGTCTTGAAAGCAACACTTAGCCTTGAATGGAGACTTAGAATGATCAATTGCTTGAAGGAATGCTTGAATGCTTGAATGCTTGAATACCGTTTCTGCCTTTTTTTTTCTTCTTCCCAAAATGGGAGAGGAAATGTAGTTTATATACTTGTCAATTAGGGTTAAAAGACTGGTTTTTCTGACCTTAGGCTGACCAGGAAAGATTATTTTCCAATTTGCAAACATAAAGACCCGAAGCCCCATAAGAGACTGGGCCCAAAATAGGGCCAGGGCGCTGGGCGCCATTGTCCTGGGGGACCAGGGCGCTGGGCACCCTAGTCTTGAAGGACCAGGGTGCTGGGCGCCATGGTCCCACCTCCAAGGACAACAAGGTGCAAGGAGGATCAGGCTAGGGTCCTGAAAAATGCAGTTTTTGATGTTTCGGGGTCTCCATTTAGGTTTCATGTTGCATCGCCATCGTGAAGACCCAAATGCGGTCGAAATTGCAAGTGTCACAATTTTAGGATGCTACGTTTAGCCCCCACTTTAGCGGGAGTATAAGCGTATGCTCATACTTCCGGTGAAGTACAAGGAAACAACATTGAAAGACTTTCACCACGTCAAGGAGGCAAGATACACCAAGCCCCCAGTGGACTAAGGATCTTACGACTTCGATTGACAAAGTAAAAGGGAAGATCATGAGGGAGAACCATGACTGTCAGTAGTAAGGTTCCCTCACTATGAGTCATGTAAGAAAAATACCAAAAATTTTCAAGGCAAAGCTAAGTTCGCCAAGAAATTTTCAAGTATCCTAAAGGGATATGAATGGGGTGTATGCCCCCCTACGTTAAAGCGATCGCACATGCCTCAATGGGGGTGATTACTTTAAGGTAGTGATACATGTAAGAAAGGAAAGGAGCACGTTATCACAAAGATTTAGCCCCCAAGTGTGAGATAAACCCAAGGATAATAGACACAAAACACAAAGCACGAGGTGACTTCACTTTCCTCGGGGTCAGTATGCTGTATGATAATTCATGTATATCATATGTATGTATGCATAATTGTTCTTCATTCCCCAATCAAGGAAGGTCACCTAGAAGAAGGGAACACATGTGTCTTTTGAGTCAACATGAGAGAGACCAAAAGAGATCTCAATGCTTTGCACCGTCCTCAAGTAGACAACACTAAGGACAACGAATAGAAGAATGAGAATAACACATAGAAGAAGTAACAAAAGAAAGAGAGGAGGAGAGAATCTGCTATGCTAATGAAACTAGTCTAGCACATCATCCACCCCCCGATCTTGTTGATCAATATTTCAGGAAGGCAGGGAACACACTAGAGGAGGAACATCCAACACAGCAGATGGAGCTATCACAAGATCCAAACAAGGGCTATGTTCATGTTCCAAGCCACGTTGTTCTTGTCTAGGAGCTAGGATAAGTGCTTTAGAAAATTCGTTAGATAAATGGTTATCAATATCAACAAATTCATATTCACTATCAGAAGCAAGAGAAGTAACATTTTCATCATGAATAATATTTTCATCTATATCATCATCAAGATTTATAAAAATAGGATCTTTAACTCGCACAGGATCAAGACCATCATGCATCTTATGTTTAGGAGATTTTGGCTCAATTTCTGATTGAGGAGAAAATGGAATAATGCTTGTTGAAGGTGTTTTTGGGGATTGCAAAGTTTGAGAAGTAGCTGCTTGAGCTCTAAGACGACGCTTTCGTCAACGTTCACGTGCAGATCGATTTCATCTAGTCTTAGTAGGAAGTTGAGGATATTGAGGAGGAGGAATGTTCTCATCCTTATCACTTGGGTGTTTAGGTTGTGGTTTCTTAGGTTGGATAATAGGAGAAGAGGAAGGTCTCTTCTCTCCATAAGAGGAAGGAGGAGGAACTGCTCCGTATAAAGGAGGAATATTTGGTTTAGGAAGGAGACCAAGTCCATCATGACGAGGAGGTATAGGTCTACTTTTAGAAAGTTTATTAGACATAGACATAGTCACATCCATAGGAATGGGTTGGGAATCTTCTTGAGGAAAGACATTAGTTTTATCTTTCAAAGGAAGAACTTCCTTCTCAACAACGATAGGAATATCAAGTTTGGGTGTTCTAGGTTCACTTAGAGATGGGATCATATCTGTTTTCCACTTTTGATAAGATTTGAAAAGATGATCACTTCGCGGAGGAAGAGATTGGAATTGTTTAGGCCAAAAATAATCAATAGGAATGCTAGAAGTTCTTTCAGCTGGTTTAAAGAGAATATGATTGATAGTAACAACTTCACCATTATGGGGAAATTTCAAACACTTGTGAATAGGAGAAGCAATAGCTTTCATGGAAGATAGCCAAGGATAGCCAAGCTTCACACAAAATTGTTCGGATGAAGGAATAATAGCAAAGTTCACATCAAGGGATTTGTTATGGACCTCAATAGGTAATGTAATAGAACCAATTGCAGGAGAAGAAAATGCATCAAATAATTTCACAATCACATCTGTTTTGTCATAGATCACTTGATTCAATTGCAAAGTAAAAAGGAATTCTTCAGTAATAACATTAACCATGCACGAAGGATCAATAAGAACTCCATGGCAAGGTGTATTCTTGACTTTTGCAACTATATATAAAGGACCATCAGGTGCCCTGATAGTTTCATTAGAATCAAATGTGATGGAAGGTTCTTTAGGGTTTTCTTGCTGCTCTACAAAGTTAATCACATTCGGAGTCATAGACACAAGACCATCAGATGAGAAAGAGGAATCGTTAGTCTCAATCGCATTAGAGGTATGAGAAGGTAATGGATCAGTAAAAATCTTAAGATTTTGGTTAGGAGGAGCTACAGATTTATTGCCTTTATCATTCACTCCAGAAATAGAGATAGTATTATTATCAATCAAATCTTGAATTTTACCCTTTAAAGCAAAACATTTTTCAGTATCATGCCCAGGTTGACGATGAAATTGACAGAAAGATTTGTTATCAAAATAGGGTGAATTAATCTTTGTAGGATCGATTTGCTTTATAGGAGGGAGAGTAAGCACATTGTGTTCCAATAACTTATTCATAATACTATGCAATGATTCATTCAAAGGAGTAAACTTTCTTTCTTTCTTGAAAAACTTAGAAATAGGAGGCAC
Source organism: Cryptomeria japonica (assembly GCF_030272615.1). NCBI lineage: Eukaryota > Viridiplantae > Streptophyta > Pinopsida > Cupressales > Cupressaceae > Cryptomeria > Cryptomeria japonica. The sequence goes on from NC_081409.1 coordinate 327,040,090, forward strand.
ACTTGATGCTGCATTCACATTGTTGTTGATGATGTTTTCATTGAATTTAATGGACTCTCTGTTCAGTTTAAACTTTCCAAATGGTTGTTGACTACTATCACCCTTATCACTCGGAGCCATAGGATTTGCTTGTTCCATTTGACTCACAGTCAGTTGATAATTGTGAAGAGTTGCACACAACTGTTGGAAAGAAGTAAACTCAGAAAATAGAAGTTTGTCTCAAATATCTTTTTGTAAATTAGAAATAAAGATTCTTTGAATATCATTGTCAGGCACTGGAAAAGAAATTTGAGCATACAAATGCTTATATCTACCGATGAAATCAGTCACTTTTTCTTTAACACCTTGTTTACAATGCATTAAATCAATCAAAGTAACTTGAGGACTTATATTGTTTTGAAATTGTTGAATAAAAGCATTTGTAAGTTGTTCGAAAGAAGTAATAGAATAAGAAGGCAACGAGCAATACCATTGTAGGGCTTTATCTCTTAATGTTCTAGTAAACAGTTTTGCAAGCAACCCTTGGTCATAAGCAAAATCGGTACATATTGTTTGAAAAGTCTTAACATGTGTTAGAGGATCACCTTTACCATTATAAAGCTCCAAATGCGGGATTTCAACATGTTTAGGAGGAATAGCTCGAACAATGTCAAGAGAAAGTGGGCTCGCAACATCAAATGTGGGCACACTAAACTTAGATTGATTCATAGAGGCAATTTGTTGCTGTAAAGAAGAGACAGTTTGTGCAAGATTGTTGATGGTCGCTTCAGTCGAAGAATTCATATTAGACGTGTTAGATTGAGATGGAGGTATTATGTTATTGAAGGAAGGTATTGATTGAGAGTAAGGTGGCGGGACACTATGATAGTTAGTCATAGGAGATGATTGGAAAGGAGGAGCACTATAAGGAGGAATGGAATGGTTGAATGAATTGCCCCCTTGCGTCATGTTCATTTGTGGAGATGTAATAGGGACACTCATTGAAGGCATGAATGAAGAAGTCAGATTAAATGAAAGAAGAGGGTTAATTGAAGAAGAAGGATTGCCCCCATGACTGGTGATCATAGGTGGAATGTCTTGTATAGAAGTAGTCATTATGTTTGATGTAAAGGTAGGTATGCTAGCAATAGAAGTTGTCAAAGGAATAGAATGATTGACTTGAGTGGGAGGTTGTGTATAACCTAAAGTTTCAGCACAACTCTTCATAGGCATCACATTCGAATCCACAATGTGTGCAATACCATGCAAAATATCAATTCCATTCTTATCACTTTGAACCATACATTTTAGACCCTCAATTAATGAAAGAGATTGACTATCAGGATACTCTTGAGACATCCATTGCTGAAAATCATCAAATTGGTTATCCAATTTTGAAAGTTGTTCTACAGAAACCTCATGGAGAGCTTCTTCATCATTAGGAGGATTAGAGGAATTACCCGTGTCCTCGTTAAAAAGGCCATTCAAATTAGGTTCCATCTCCTCGGTAATTAAACCTTGGAAAGACTTAATTCTAAGGCTTCGTCTAACAGGAATAGTGTAAGTAGGACTTATTGTTGCAAAACTCATGCACTAGAGAGGGAGAGAAGATTTTGAATTTATAGGTAGCAAATTTCAATAAAATCAGCCAATCTCCTAGATTTAAGCTGTTAAATGCAATCACGACAATCTCCCGAAATTTCAAAAAAAATGTCAGGGACCATGGCACTCGGAGTGCACATGGTCCTCGCAACTTTTTTCAAAATTTGCAGGGATGACAGTTATGATGATTTTAAAGCTAATCTGAAAAAATTGAGTGATTTTACAATCTGTGGATAGGCCAAATTAAAGTTGCAATCTCAAAATTGAACCCTACCAAGATTGTTGAAAAATGCAAAATTTGAATTTTGAAAAAGAGAGGGAAACTGAAATTTTGAATTTTATGATTTTAGAGGGAATACTAAGAGCAATGCAAGTTTTGAATTTTAAAAGTTGACTCAATTTCATGCAAAATTCAATTTCGAAAGTGGAAATCAAAGTTGTTGTAATTAAACACTTAATTTCAAAAATCACAAATTGCAAGAATTTGAATAAAGCACTGAAATTTCGAATGAACACCAACACACTTTTCAGATTTAGGACAGTAAGAACACAATTTTGACACAAATTTTCAATTTCAATAATTTTTGAATGATTAGAAGCCTCAATCCAAGCAATCACTAGACCGACTTTGACTTTAACTTTGAAAGTGTTGTAATTGATAAAATCAGCCAAAATTCTGGATTTTAGTAGAAAAATACAGTAAGATCTAACTCCCAAAATTTCGAAAAAAATGTCGGGGACGATGGCGCTCGGGGTGCACATGGTCCTCGCAACTTTTTTCCAAATTTTCAGGGATGAAAGATATTATGATTTTGTTGCGGAATCCAAAGTTACAGCTGATTTGGAGATGTTTTGATCAGTGAAATTGTCGGTCAAAGGTTGAATCAAGAGGGTTTTAAAAATTAGGGTTTTGACACTTAACCACTTAATTTTCAAAATTAAAGCATAGATATGATTTTACAATTTGCAGTAGAAGGGTAGATCTGAAACAAGCATTAATAATTAAACATTTCGCAAGGTCAATTACTAAAAAGAAAATTTAGGGTTTTTATGCAATTAACCTCTAAAATTTGCAAAAGATCAAACATGGAAATGTAATCAAGGCATCCAATTTTTAGATCTAGTCATGAATAATCAGAAAGGATGTTCACGTCGGGTTCACCAAAATGTAAAGCGGAAAATCGCGAGCGAACCCTAAGTGTTCCCCCCCACCACTCTGAGGAGAGGGGAAGGAGGTCACTAGGGTTGACGGTTTTCACTTAGGGGAGACTTTACATTCAAAAGAGGGGTTGAAACCCACAAGATCCAATCCCACACAATGCAAGATTGGATTCTAAATGAGTTTCAAGGGTTAAGACAGCAAGGCTACCCTCTTTTGTAAAGAATGTAGATAGAAGGATTAAGCTAGGAATGCATGAAAAGTTAGAAAGATTCACTTATAAATGGAGATACGGATATAGGATGAAGCTGCGGACCTGGAATTAGCAGTAAAATGTCGAGATGATGTTGTCCTGCAAATTTGAGCGAAAGTTGACAGGACGATGGCGCCCGGCGTGCACATGGTCTTCCGAAAAATCCGCGAAACGAAGGGGGATCTATTCGTCTTTGCACAAGGATTCCAAATCTTCAATTACAGCTGCGTACCTGCAACCTACACACAGAAAAGCGAAGACGATTGGGGGGTTAGGGATTAGGGGTTTGCCCTTAGGTCAAACCTCAGTTTTGGAATTAACCAAGAAATGAGAATGTTGTAAATGTAAATGATTGTAATGTAAACAAGTACTAATACCTTGTTGTAAGAATGTTTGTATTCTTACATGCGAAGGTGTAAATGTTGTTGTATGTTGTATGTGGTATGTGATTTCCTCTTCAATGGTTGAATCCTTGTCTTGAATGCAACACTTAGCCTTGAATGGAGACTTAGAATGATCAATTGCTTGAAGGAATGCTTGAATGCTTGAATGCTTGAATACCGTTTCCGCCTTTTTTTTTCTTCTTCCCAAAATGGGAGAGGAAATGTAGTTTATATACTTGTCAATTAGGGTTAAAAGACTAATTTTTCTGACCTTAGGTCGACCAGGAAAGATTATTTTCCAATTTGCAAACATAAAGACCCGAAGCCCCATAAGAGACTGGGCCCAAAATAGGGCCAGGGACCAGGGCGCTGGGCGCCATGGTCCCACCTCCAGGGACAGCAGGGTGCAAGGAGGATCAGGCCAGGGTGCTGAAAAATGCAGTTTTTGATGTTTCGGGGTCTCCATTCAGGTTTCGTGTTGCATCGCCATCGTGAAGACCCAAATGCGGTCGAAATTGCAAGTGTCGCAATTTTAGGATGCTATAGGGGCAAAATGTAGGCACCTAAAAATGGTCAATGCTTGCGGAGTCATACTTTAACATTTGCGCATTGCCTCATTTTAGGTTTTTACATCGCATTAACATTTCTCCTATGATTCGCACTTGATCTTTATTATTTGCGAGCATCGAGTCATTCTTCTACATTCTTCAATCATTTCGTTCTCAAATTCGTTCTTGTCGACAACAACTTTCAATCACAATTTTGGTCAAAATTATCCTGTCATATCAATGTGTGTGCTTATTTGTCATCATTTTGGACATTGCCAATCCTAATTAGGGTTTTGTCCTATTTCAATCTTGTCGTTTTGCGATCAATTTTGTCATCGATCGTGGTCATTTTTGATCTCATCATCAATCCTTGTCCTCTTGTCAATTTTGTCATTTTGCGATCAATTTATCATCAATCGTTGTCATGTCAATTTGGATCAATTAGTCATTGTTCCTCGTCAATTGGTGCATTTGTCAACCAAATCATTTATCACATTGGTCATTTATTAATTCAAAATCATAGTCAAATCAAATCGACATTAATTATCTCTATTCAAGACCTAATTTGTCATTTCTTCCTCTAGGTTAAATAATTTATTTATTTATCCTAAAGTCTTATCATCACAATTAAATATTCATTTAATTGGCTAATTATTCCTCTTTTGTGAATTAATTAATAAATGACAAATTATTAATTAATTTACCTAATTTTCTAATTTTCCACCTATTTTCTAATTTCCTAATTCTAAATTCCACCTAATTAAATTGTCTCTAGTTCTCCCTATTTTTGTGCTTCGGTGGAAGCATGAATTTCTCATGCGTCATACTCTTGGCATAGCAAGATGTCATAAGGTTCTAGTTCTCTAGCCTTTGCATTGGCAATATGTCATAATTCATGACATAGAAGGTGTCATAACCTTATTCTTTTCACTCAATTGTGCCATTTTTGAAATCAATTGCTTCTAATATCCATTTCATGCTAATTTGATCTTTTCTCCAATTTTTCTATAAATTGGATGAATTTCTTCAATCAAAAAGGGCCGAATCAATCACGCTTCTAGTATCCTTATGCTATCATCTTGTCTTGTCAATCTTGCTTTCATATTATGCTTATGCACTTGTAGGTGAGATCCACAAAACAAAGCCATTTGAAGGAGAAAGAAGGACAATGGAGAATTCTTGAGGAGACATTTCACATTTGTGATGGTTTGCATTTGAATTGAATGTCTTGTTTTTCATGTATCTCTATTGAATGTAATTAGGATTTATCATTGCAATTTAGTTTTTGTGATTGAGCTAGGCTAATATTTATATTTGCTTTGATGATTTCCAAATTCATATCTACACCTACAATTCTTGCATCACCAAGCCACACACACACACACATTCAATAAAAGTGTTAGCCCATGGTTAGTAACAAATAAATCAAATTAACAACTAATCATACATAAGAATTAATGCGTAATCAACATTCACTGAAACACACATCAAGCATAATACCTTAATATACCATCACAACATGGTATATCAACGATACAAGTAAGCCACTAAAAAGTCAACCAAGGTCAAACTAGGTTAAAAGAGTCTGATCAAGGAAGGGGTACTACATTGTACTTGGTGTGAAGTATGTTCGAAATTGTATTTTAATTTTGTTTCTGTATGTGTGTGTGGCTGTGCGTGTACTTTCAAATTTAATTTATGTGGAGTGTGTGTGTGTGTGTGTGTGTGTGTGTGTGTGTGTGTGTGTGTGTGTGTGTGCATATTGTGAATATGCATTCATTTCTATCAATTATGTATGGATTGTATGAAAGAACTTTAATTTATACTTTGTGTTGAATGTGTACAAAAAAGAATCAATAATGTTCACTTTGTGTGGATGAATGCATGTGTAATTCTAGTCATTGTATGTATTTGCATGTAAATGTATGCAATTTAAATTTATGTGGTGCGTATGTGTTTGAACTAACTTTAGCATTGTTTTACTAAATTTGATATTCATTTTGGATTGCATGTGTGCTTTAAGTTTGTCATGTTTGAATGCACTTCATGTGTAGTATGTTTGTACTTTAGAATGTTTTATGTGTAATTGTGCATTCATTGTATGTATTTGCTTGTATATATGTATGGAAGCTAAATTTATGTGGTGTGTGTGTGTGTTTGAACTAACTTTGGCATTCACTTTGTGTTATGAGTGTTTGAATTGAATTTGATATTCACTATGGGCTGCATGTGTGCTTTAAGTTTGTCATGTTTGAATGCACTCCATGTGTAGTATGTTTTTCCTTTAGCATGTTTTATGACTTCAATGTTCACTTTGTGAATTAGTATGTTGGCATGTTTGAACTCATGCTTATTTTATGTATGGTTGTACCCGGTGTGAAGTATTTTTGAAATTGTGTGTGAATTTTGTTTGAAATTCAATTTATGTATACAGGCACGGTTTTTAATAAATTTTGATTTCATGAGTATGTATGTATGTGCGTGGGCTTTCAAATTTAATTTATGTGGAGTGTGTGTTTTTGAATTTGAAATTCGCTTTGTGTTGTGTGTGGGTGTGCACACTCATACACATGCATTTTTGAACTAAGTTAACATGCACTTTGTTTGGATTGTGTGTGTTCAAATAAATTTTCACATTTCCCTTTATGTTGTGCATGTGTTGTGTTTTGTAAGAAATTAAATGATATATATGAAAATGATAAATTGAAAACACAATTTACTCTTATTATTAACAAAATAAATTCATATTTAACGATTTTGCATCCACTTTATGTGCAATATGTGTGGGTGGTCCACTCTCACACATCTATTTGTTTAAACTAAAGTAGCCTTCACTTTGTGTGGATTGTGTGTTCAAATAATTTTTCCATTTCGATTTATATTGTACATGTGTGTGTTCTATTAAATAATAAGTTTGAAAATGATATATTGATAACATAAATTAATCTAGCATTTATTACAGAATAAATTCCTATTTAAAAATCACTGTAAATCTAAAAAAGATGTTGATTTCTCTTGTTGGAATATGGATGCAACTTAATTGTATAGCATTAGATTTGAATGAGGATGGATTTTGATAGTCTATTTGCATAAGTTTGATTGAATGTCAAATGATGGACATGATTGAATTTGTAGAATTTTGGAGGAAAAATCAATTGAGAGATGAGGAAGATTTGAGTTAACTAAAATGATTGTAGAGTCAACTTGAGAAAAAATGAAGTTTTCCATTTCAAAATGATGAGAAAATAATAAATTATCTAATTTCATTGATGGATAATTGTCAAGATCAAGTTTCTATTCAAAGATGAAACTATAGATTGATGATTAATGAAAGAAGTTTCTAAAACGAGACAAAGTCAACTAATCTAAAGGAGTTGGCTAAGTTGAAGATGCAATTAACTATTAAGATAGAAAAAGGAATTAAATAGTTAAAAATCATTTAAGTAAATAAATAAATTTTTTATTTTGTTATCTGAAAGGTGTCATCAAGACTTGGCCTATGACCCTATTGCCGAATCAGTTAAGGTCAGGCAAGACTAATCCTCTGAGCTGCACAATGATCTGCAAGGGACTCACCCTAGTCGTAGCTAGGTAAGTTGGCTTTCTCATATAGATGAGGACTGAACTTGTATCGATTTTCCATGTCTTTCAATGGCTTGACCAATTAATCTACACACCGGGGACAATTGGGTTATGTATATTAAATTTTATAATATATATAAAATATGCCTAAAGATATCTTTCTTGAGGCGCCTATTAGAGTTTAGTGTGAAAAATAATAAAAAATAGGTACCTCTAATAGGGTTCAAGGTGGAGGTAGGGTTTTATTTTGGTTAGATTAGGGTTTGATTATGATTAGGGTTTTATTATGTTTAGGGTTAGGTCTAATTATGATTAGGGTTTTCTACAATTAGGGTATGATTATGGTTAGGGTTTAATTATAATGAGATTGGGGTTAAAATTGGAGTTAGGGTTTACTTCTAGCATTAAAGTTAAGTTTAGGGTTAGGTTATGGTTAGGTTTCAATTATGGTAAGATCAGGCATAGGGAAGGCTACAATTAGGATTATTATTCTTGGACAATGGTTGGGATAAGGATTGAGGTTCAATTACAATTAGTGTATGGTTAGGGCTAGGGTTCAATTAGGATTAGGGTTAGTAATATAATTAAATTATGGTTTAATTAGGGTTAGAGTTAGTGTTAGGGTTTAAGGATAAAGAATTGTGTTAGAGTTAGGGTTCTATAATAAAGTTTGGTTTCAAGGTTAGTGTTAAGGTGTAATTAGGGTTATGGGTTACGTTAGCATAAATATTAGTGATAGGGTCAAGGTTAGTTTGGGTTTTGGGTTAAGGATTACAATTGGGTTATAGTTCATGTTAAAGATAGAGTTTAATTATGGTTAGGGTGAGGTTATCATAAGTGTTCAATTACAATAAGTTTTAGAGTTCAATTAGGGTTAGAATTAGTGTTATGATTTATTTACATTAGTGCTATGATTAAATTAATATTAAAGTTCTATTAGGATTAGGGTTAGAGTTAAGTTTAGGCTTAGGTTATGGCTAGGTTTCAATTATGGTAAGATTAGGTTTAGAGTTAAGGTTACACTCCAATGTTAGGGTTACTATTTCAAGATAATGCTTGGGTTAAGGGTTGGTGTTGAATTAGAATTAGTGTTAGTGTTAGGGATAGGGTTTAATCAGGAATAGGGTTAGTATTACAATTCATTTAGGGTTTAATTAGGTTTATAGTTAGTGTTTGGATTCAAATAAGGTTAGGGATTAAGGATAAAACATGATGCGAGGGATAGGATTATATAAAGTTTTATTTTTAGGTTAGGGTTAAGGTTTAATTAGGGTTATAGTTAGGGATAGGGTTTAATTAGGTTTGGGTTAGGGATATTGCCAAGGTTAGGATTTAATTATGGCAAAATTTTAATTATAGTTAGGGCTAGTATCAGAGTTCAATTAGGCTTAGAATTAGGGTTATGATTCTTTTGCATTAGGATTAGGATTATGATTCAATTTAGTTTAGGGGCAGGGTTCAAAATGTAGTGTTTGAATTAGGACTCGATTTGGTTTGGGTAGGGTTCAAAATGTAGTGTTTGAAATAGGACTCAATTTGGTTTTTTTTTTCTTTACATTTTATAAAATATTTTTAATACTTTTTAATTTATACCTATCTTCATTTAATTCTTAAAAAATATTTAAAAAATATTTCATGAAAAGATTTTATATTTTTCTTAAGTAAAAGAATATAATATCTAAGAATATTAAATAATTATATTCTAAAAAATAAAATAAAATAATTTTATATATGTATTAAAAAATAAATGATTAGAAAGTAAATCTATATAATATCTATGAGCATTCTTAATATAGACGTGTTTAATACTTTCATACTAAATTTATTATCTTTTATGTATTACTTTCATCTTTTGTTAATGTGATGAAATACTACTCATTTGTATTTATGATTAAAATAGATAATCGTTTCCATGTCACGTGTTGACATGCACTTTTACTCCTTATTTTTATAGTGAGATATGATTTGGTAGATTCTATCTCACTTGCATTACATTGTTGGCTAAATACATGGTCTACATTTTAGGTAATAAACATTTTTTTTAAAGTTTTCTTAATCTATCCTTTTCTAACTTCTTTTAAACCTTTTTTTTGTGTTATTGTGATTTTTACATAGATAAGGAACATATAGAGTTATTTTCCATTGAGTTAAGAGCTATTTCTATTTATCTAACATTATTTAATTATTTGATATTGTTTTAGTATATAGCTATCTTTTGTCTTTATATTGATACTTTATTTATCTTTTATTTGAAAATGGTAGTAATATTTTTCTTTAACAAATCTTATAAAGTTGGTTTAAGCATCCAAGTGCCACAAAAAGAAGCATTTTTGTTTAGATTGGGGTAATGAGGAGGTTGCAATTTTCATTTTAAAAATAATTCATTATTTTTATCCATATCCATCTATAAGAAGTGTAGACACCTAAAATTGTCCAGTCTAATTAAATAAATATTTTATTTATTTAATTATCTAAGCCTAATTCTTCTATTAATTAAATAAATCTTTATTTATTTAATTAATTCATTTATCCTCTTCTAGCCTTATTTCTCATTTAAATAAATACATTTATTTATTTAAATTATCCTTTTCCTAAATTAAATAAATATTTTATTTATTTAATTATCTTATTTCTTCTATTAATTAAATAAATCTTTATTTATTTAATTAATTCATTATCTTTTTCTACACATGACACATGTCATTCATCTCTTAATTCCTACACTACCTACCTCTTTCATTATTTTATTATTTCTTCTACCTACCCTTTAATCCTAGCCGACCTCTCTTTTTACACCTCTCAATCTTATCCCTCCATTTCATATTGTGTCTTCTATTTAAGAAGATGCCTTCTTCATTATCAAACCCTAATGAGCTAATCACTAACTACTTGATCATTTTGGCTACACTACGATCCTACTTGCAACCACATTCCGTTCTTTGTTGAGCTCTTGTGCACATAAAATCTGAGAGCAAATATATCAAGCAAGATCAATGGAGATAGGAAGAATGGAGATTAAAACCCTATTGGACATGTGATGGTATAATCTTTATGATTTTGTTTTATTTGCATTGTCTTAGGTAATCTTCATATGTTATGGTGGATCTTTGTTGATTGTTAGGCTAGGGTTTTTGTGGTTGGATTCATTTAGTCTTTCAATCTTGTTATTATTGTATCCATTTTCACCATACACAAGAAGCATGATAGGTTTAAAAAAAAAAATAGTTAATTGATTTTTGCAAATATTTGTAAATATAGAAAGATAAACGTGACATAATCTCAATCTATTTTAAGTAATTAAATTATAGAAACTATCTTATAATTTAATCTATATTGAATTTTTTAATAAATTATTAATTTAAAGTGTAATATTTATTTCTAGTTAGTAAATAAAAATATTAAGATTCTCTTATAAAAAAATCATAATATTTAATATTATTCATTTCAATTTATTTTTAATTAATTATTAAATATTTTCAATTTGTATTATAATTTTTTTTCATAAAAAGATAGGTCTTAAATTTATTTTAATTTAGTATAATATCATTCTTTTATGTAAAAGAATTTAAACACATACTTGAGATATAAATATTTTTATTTTGAATTTGATACATCTTCAACGCTAAGAAAATGCCATCAATTTGACTCAAACTTATATTTATTGTTCCTTGTGAAATATTTTTTTATAGGTATAACTTTAAGTATTGATATTTTTTAATACAAACAACTATTTCCTTGCCATCCAAATATTGAAACCCTAGGTCAATAAAACATGTAGGAAAACTAAAAAATTAAAGGACACAATTCATAACTATGCTTTTTAATCTCATATTGGATAAAAAAACATATTCAAAGTTCAATTAGTTTTAGAAACGGAAAGAGAATGTATCAGGGTATAAGAGAATAAAGTGTATGTAATTTCCTCGAAGAGGTTGTAAATATTTGCATTCAGAATAGCGTAGTTAATGCATGCATTGCTAGGTGTTCTTAAAACTATTTTGCATATAAAAACTAAACAAATCTTAGAAAAGGAAAAGCCAAACATATTTTATTTGTTTTCTAACCTCTTGATATGCATTCCTCATTGCGTCATGATCAAAGGGTGATCCATGAGCAATAGAAATAGGTGAGACAAAGGTAGGATCCTCATGCCTTAGGGAATTCAACCTTTCAACATACTCCTTGAGTCTATTGTTCTCAATTTCTAGCATCTTTCTTTTCTTCAACCAAGTTTAACTATCCCTCGATTGCTTTATCAGTATCATTCAGTTCTTGAAACTCTTGTTACTTCGTAGGAGGCCCGAGGTCAATTGTGGTAACCTAATAATCCATAGGAGTGATCACATTTGTAGTGTTATCACCTATCAGGACAACCGCTTGTGATGAGTACTCTTGTATCATCTCTAGTAATCTTAGAGAACTTCTTCATCTTCTTTTCTTTATCCTTGTCAATCCTGACTAGGAAGTCATCAATATCTTCAGTGGGTTGCACCTCTATCACTTTCTTCTTCTGCATAATGCTCAACAACCAATCAAATCTATAGAGAATTCAATCCCATCTTCGAGTTGATGATATTCATCAAGTCTCATCAAGGGTGAGATAACCTCATCATCTACTTTCTCCTTATTCAAATCCACCACGTCATTTCCCAAATAGACCACAAGTTGAATTGTGGGAGATCCTAGCTACTCTTTATCATCTTCATGTGGTGCCAATTGTGCTAATGCATGTTCATCTTGATCATTATGTAGCATCCTAAAATTGCACCCTTTGCAATTTTGATTGCATTTTGGGCCCTCACCTTATTGGTCTTATCCCCATGCTTGATCAAGACCTATTTTTGCCTCTTTTATGCAACCAAACTTCATTTTTCATCTTACACCTTGCATGACCACCTTGAACCTGCTCAACAAAGCATATAGAGGTAAACAAAGAAATAGAAACTGAAACAAGAAAAGACAAAAATTGAAGGTGTTGGAGTTGATTTCTGAATCTTAGGCACTAGGTCTACTCAAACTTTTGCTTTGATTTCTATAGAGGTGAAAACCTCTGATCCACCATAGTGGGTTTGAGTACCCCAGGAAAAATAGGATACTGAGATAGTTTCAAAGCAAGTGGAGTAGGCATGCCTACATTGGGCACCACCTGAGTGTGGAGCATGTTCACAGGCTAGGAGAATGGAGGAACACATAGCGAGGAAGTGATCATGAGAGGCTCCAAGGAAGGATCAATGAAGGCCTGCACCCATTTAGGGTGAGGCTTGTCAATAGTTATTATAGAAAATGACAATAGGATAGAATGTGAAGTAGAAGAAAGGTCAATAGGTTTAGATGGAGGTATAGAAGAGGTAGGGATAGACATAATTGGTTCACTAACAACACTCATGGTGACTTCATGCTCATGGGCCATCATGCACCAATGACACTTGCTCTCACACACTCATAGATTATGCCATAGATGGGGTCCAAAAACATAAGTCTAGGAAGGCTTAACAACATTGTGCTCCATAGGAGAGGCCTTTGGAGCTAGAACCAATGAAGGAGAAGGCTCGATTATGAAGCAGGAGGTGCAGTTGACCTAGGTCTTACATTCATAGCCACGGGTTCCCTTCCTCATTTTTCTTGAGGAGCAATTGGAGGACAAGGGAAACATTTGAAGGCTATGATGTGGGAGCCAATGGAGATGAGTGAGAACAAGGTGAATGTTTACCCTTATCATACCAAGTAGGATGAGGGATGTCAACAAGGATAAGAATCTCAAAGGGAGGGTGGGATGTAGATCATGGTAGCATGGGTGCCTTTCCTTTGTATATATTAGGTATAGACACAAGAATAGGAGGCACCACTAGGGATTATGTGGTCCTAGGTGGGAGAGGAGGTCTACCCTAAGGAATAGGTTTAACCTCAACCCCTAATGAAGAAGGAGCATAAGGTACCACCCACTCAACATAGGAATAGACAAGGTGGTGATAGGTGCAGGAGGAGGAAAGTAAACTACAAGTTGAGTTGATGAAGAGGCCAACCCTCTCATATTGTATTTATAGTAGGCTCTATATAATAAATTTGTATGGGTAGTCATGGACCTAATTAGAGCAGGCAAAAAATGGTCTAAGGAAAAACTCCCACAGGCGATCAGTGGCTAGAATCCAATGTCCTAGACTATGTGCACTTTGCCCTCATGAGGAAAATTTAAACATTTATGAACCATTGAAGGGACTACTTCTATGGTGATTAGCTAGGGGATACCTATATTAGCCTAGAATAGGTTTGATTTAGGAATGACAACAAAGGTGGTGGAAACTGCTTTGGGTCCCACAAGGACCATCAAAGTGGTATTGACAAGAGGCAAAATGGAAAGCCCATCATGTTTAGACAAAGGCATGAAACTCATCATACCTCTCCCTATGATAGCCATTAATGAACAAGGCTTCCTCCATGATGACATCAAATCGGTAGGTAGGATCTACAATCACACCTGTAATAGTGTAATTGTTGATCTTGGCTAGGATGTATAACAAAGTAGGTTCCCCGTTATAGGGAGTGTCCAAAGGTGTGAATGATATTTCCTTGTTTTGTATTTTCTGGGTAGGGGGTGAGATAGGAGTGATAATGACCATGTTGACTATATGGTCTTGGACCAAATGTCTAAGGTGGATACAATACTCAATATCATGTCTAGGAACACAATGGTACTGATAGAATTTAGAGCCATCATATCATCTAGGGTATGATCTACTATCAAACAAAGATTGGATCTTAGGGAGAGTTATGAGGTTATCTTTCAACAACTTATGCATAATGCTTAGGTAGGAGTTAGTCAACTTTGTAAAAATGTGATTTTCCAATATCTCCTATGTGGATCTCTCAATAACCTAAGGGACTGAGAACACATTCACCACCACCTTGTTCTTTTTAGACCCTCCTCCAAAAAATTCTCCATGTGAACTTGAGGAAGATTACCCAAACTGAGTCATCATGTGTTGATAATCAATAAGTGCAGTGCATAAACTGGTGAATTTGAATAGTGATTTAAAGCCAATTTCTCTGTTAATGTTGGTTGTATATTCTTAATTATCATTCTTTGTAAATCACTATCTGGTAGGCAAAGTGGATCTTGGTGGAGATGAATTGATATCCAGAGATAAACTTCACCACCTTTTTGTTAGGCTTTTGCTTACAATGAACTAAGTTCACTATGGTGGCGTGGCTTCCAATGTTTACTTAAAACCTTGTACAAAAAACATCCATAAGTTGATCAAATAAATGAATGGAATAATCAAGAAGTGAACTATACTATTTTAATGCGGTTCCTTTAAGGAGCCGAGAGAATAGGTTAAGTAGTACAAAGTCCAAATTATGATAATGTAGTGCCCCTACCCTAGTCAGTTTACAAAAACCGGTTTGACCTTGGTTGAATTTTTTATGTGGCATTCTTGGGTGGTTGATTTACCATTATGTAATGTTGTAGTAAGATATTATGATTATTGTGCGTACCTATTAATGTGCTTTCACATCGATTTTTATGTAAGTTTATTTGTTCTCCTGATTCATGTTATTAATCTTGGGCTAACAGTTTCATTATATATATATATATATATATATATATATATATATATATATATATATATATATGCTTGTGTGACTCATGGTTGCAGGAGATTACAGGTACAGTACCACCTAGGTGCGAGGTTCATCTTCACCTGGATTTGCAAGTTTGAGTGTACCTCTTTGGTCCTTAGAGTTTGGATTAGGTGGTTGTAAAACCCTCATTTTACCCTAGTCATGCTCAAGTGAGCGTCGTTAGTCATCTGTTGGTTTTTCCTTTTTGTTTGGGCTTGCGGGTCATGTATCTGGTTGGCTTTCTTGGGTTGTGTTCTTTGCGTGTGATAAAATTAAGTATTTAATCCTAAGTATTTAATTTGATTTAATGTGTGCTTACACATTTTAATTAAGGAATTAAATTAAATAGGTTTCTTTTATATGATTAATCATTAATTAAAAATTGCTCTATTCATGTTTGTAGCAAGTTCAATTTAATGGTTAATTTTAAATAATGAATTTATTCAGTTTATGCATTTTGAAATGAAAGATTTAAATTTATTCGAAATAGAAATAATTTAATCTCTTTTGCATTTTGGAATAGAAAGGTTAATTTCAATTACTTAAGAAAATCAATTTTAATTAGAAAAGCAAGTTATATATATATATATTTTATATAGTGTGAAAGATTGATTTTGGGATTTTATTTTAATTAAAAATATTTTACCCTCATTAATATTTTGAAATATAAATGTTAGTTTTGTAATATTGAGAAAATTAGAAATTAAATGAGGAATAGAAAGCATTTTGATTTATCTAATTAGAAAAGCAAGTTTAGAATATTTGAATAGTTTGAAAAGAATGATTTTTCATTTTATTTAAAAGAAAGTGTTTTAAATTCAAAGATAAGAGATTAGGTCAAATATTCTTCAATTTTAACCTAGGTTTCAAAATATTTTGGGCGAATTTTTTTGGAGAGCATTTTGAAAACATTTTTGGAGGACTTTTGGAGGAAAATTTTGCATTCCAAATTTTGTTTTTTTTAGTTTGGTTGAAGGATTTCTACAGTTGGGAAAATTGGTAGCTCTTTCCAAATTTTTATCCAGGAAAGCTTAACCAATTTGGTTGAAGGATTTCTACAGTTGGGAAAATTGGTAGCTCTTCCCAAACTTTCATCCAGGAAAGCTTAACCAGGTTGGATTATTTGATCTGTTGTTTTGTTTAATAAAAAAAATAAAAATGGGAAATGAAATATTCTTTTTGAATTCTTGTTTGTTTCATTGTTTTGATTGTTTCCATTTGATCAGTTTAAATTTAATCAGTTTCCATTTTTTTAAAATTTGGGGAAAAATGAAATGGGCAGGAAAAATTTTCATGATTTTGTTATTTGATTTCCAATTTCTGGTTGAATATAGCTTTGATTCATGTTTTATTTCCATTAAATTTAATCTGGAAGGAATTATTTTGGTTTAAAAATTCTTCCCTAGCATGTTGTTACACTGCCAAATTTTGTTCCAAAATGAAACCCCTGTAGAAGTTTTTATTATGCCGTTTCAGAATGTCAACGCTATCTCCAAATTTAGAAACTGGGTTTCTACAAAATCTTTTGGGTTTCTCTGTGACTTTGCATTCTAACTTTTGTATAAATTTCGTAAAAATCAAGTTATGGATTTTTGAGAAATGATATAAACCGTGTGACTGTGTTTATTTATATATATTTTTTTATATATAAGGACTTGAGATTTTTATGTGGTTGATAGAAAATAAAATTTAAGTTGATATGATTTGTTTGAAATTTATAATGATATATGGATCTTATATTTAATTTTGCATTTATAGGAAATTTAGTCAATATGAGTTTATTGGGAAACCAAAATCTTTAATTAGATTAATTTATGGCATTTGACTATTATTTTTTTTTATTTTTTTTTTGAAAAAAAGGATTGTTTGGAAATCATAATGCTTATGAACCTGTCTTCAGTCAATTATGAATCGAGAGCTATTTGGTTCAATTTTGTGTAAAAGAGTAAATTTTCTTGTACATGTCATATGGATGTAATTGTCATTATTTTGCAAGTTAAATAGAATAATTAGTGATTTTTGGAATTATGTATTACTTTTATGTTTTTTTTATTGTTTTTTAAATTAAAAAATAAGTATAGATAAACTGTGTCAAGATAAAATAAAAATGATGTTTTATTTTGAAAATGAATATCATATGTTTATGTGATTAAAGAATAATTGATTTTATATTACTGGGTGCTCTGCTTACTATATTAATGTATTTATGGTTTGAAAACTCATGATGATGTATTTATGTTATTATATGATGCAATCGAACTTTAGGGAGTTAGAAAACCATGAACGCCTATACCTAGACAAGGTAGATTATTGCAATCAAACTTAGATCCTCTAGAAAACTGGATCGATTGTAATGTTTAACCGATGTGGAAAAAGATTGTCTTCTCTGGGTTATGCCTGTGCATGTTTAAATTTATGTTTTCACATTTTCTTAGGGAATGGCAAGTCCTTGTTTGTAATTGTTGGTTATTGTTGTTTGTCAGTTTGGGTACTGATTTATGTCCTTGATCCCGAATCTTGACTATTTTCATGTGATGGTTTGTATTCGATCATGTCCTTTGTGCGAGTGTTTAATATTGGTTTGTGGTAGACCAAAGTTGACCAGGTCTCTAGTTAGAGTACCATCAGCCAATGCACCCCGTATGAAGTTCAGTTTGACCAAGTGGGTAATCCTACCAATATTGAACTCTATTTGCTTGACCTTGTGTATTCTTGGGTTTTAGGAGTTTTCTTGAATATGTTCGCTAGTGTGTTGTTGTGTTGCCTTTGATAGGAGCACGGTTGTGGAGTCATCCTGATGTTTATTACCCTCATGAGAACTTGATATTCATGTGAGACCATGGGATGCTTATGATGGGTTGTGAAGATTTAGTTTCACGGATGCTCCAGTTGATCTTTTATAATTGCTTCTTATTATATTCGGTTGGATCCTTTCCTATTCAGGGATCATTCAAGTATTTATTTGACCAATGTGGTCATATGTATTACTAGTTATGTTCATCTTGATGGCAAGATTGTAAATGATGTGAACCTCATGTATTCTTCACTATTGATTAAGTATCAGAGGGGTCTTGCAGTTGAGCAGACCCAAAGATGTAGTCCACTAGGGGTGAACTCTGAGATCATTTCGGTGTTATGTGGTGTTTTTCCATTCTTATGTTACCTTTTAATGTGTCATGTATGGATGCTTTATGTTAAAATGTATAATGGGGATTAGATGAAATTAATCATAAATGCATGTATGTAGTCATTTTATTAAATGCAGTAATAGAGATCATAAAAGAATGTAGATTTGATTAATGGAATATATTCAGTTATCGATAGCACAATTAAGTATGCATGGAAAGTATTCATTCATTTATGATGGAGTTAAAGTACGTTATGGAACTAGATGCATGGCATGCGTTTAATGTAAGATTGAACGTAATGAATGGTTAAAATTTATTGGATGAACTTAGTCATGTTATCCATAGCTTTAACTCTAATGGATGAACCTCATTGTGCCATCTATATTTTAACCTTAATGGATAAACTCATCATGTAATCTAATTTTAACTTTAATGGGTGAATTTCCTCATGTTAGCTACATCTTCAACCATAATGGGTGAACACATCCTATTATCTATAATTTTAATTTACTAAACAAATTATATCTTTGTTTAAAGTAATAACATGAAATTAAGTTAACCTACTTAATTGGATCAAATGTCGTGAGTTGAGTTAGATGTTAAATTAAGTAATCACGTTGGGAAACTCCTTAGGTATTGTTTAGTGTTCCGCTGTGTTATCTGAGCTTTTGATAACTCATTGTATCATTATGTTGTTTCTTATTTTTTTTTTAAAATTATTTGCACTCCATTCATGTGTTTTAGCTTTATCCCTTTGGGGTTTCCTGGTAGGGCATTACAAATAATCACTACAAACAATCATGAAAGTGTTTATGTGCACATTTGGATCTCCTTCTCCGTTATACTGATTGAATTTTAGAGATTCTTCTCCTTAAGCAGTGATCGTATTTAGAATCGTCCCATCAAGGGGGTTGCAAAGATAATAAGCAGGAAGAGATGATCGATTAGAAGCAGATGCCAAATTAGTAAGTTGTTGCTACAACTATCCCATATTTTCAACCACCCACATGTGATTGTCAAGTCACTTCAAAAGTGAGATTTTCTAGATGGATGAAATCAGATTTTAGAAGATTGACTCTTGGTATAGCAACCTTCTATTCTAGTGTTTGGATGCACTTCCTCACCTTACACCTACCTTTTCAGCTTCCACTTTTAGAAACCTTGTAAGAAGGTTGAGAAGACCAACCTATGAGATCTCACATCCTTTCCAAGGAAGTTGGAAAATATGAGGAGAG
Organism: Cryptomeria japonica; assembly: GCF_030272615.1. Lineage (NCBI taxonomy): Eukaryota > Viridiplantae > Streptophyta > Pinopsida > Cupressales > Cupressaceae > Cryptomeria > Cryptomeria japonica. Next base: position 327,059,579 of record NC_081409.1, read on the forward strand.
TCTACTTAGGTGAAGAAATTAAAACTTATATTTTTATCACCCACTCTCCAATCTTGGAGACTAAGAATTGTGTAGGACTTTTGCATTGAGAGAAGGAAATTTTGTCTAAGTGAGGAGACTTGTTGTTGCATGCTTTTGGGCTTGGTTGGGGGAATTGGAAGCTCTTCTTTAACACACAATCCATAGATGGAGTTGAAGGTTGGTTCATTGTCACCCATAGGATTAAGATTCATAATCTTGTATTTTATGTAAAAAACTGAATTTAAATATATGTGATAAAGTATGTTCTAGAGTTTTTATGTTATTATGAATTAGGTTGATTTGCTGTTTATTTTTGTATGGATTTCATTTGAATTGTTGTTTATGGGAGTTAAGACCAAACTCACCCTTGGGAGGGTAGAGTAGTCTTGGGGTGAAGGGAGTATGACAGTCATAGGGTGTAGGGTCTCTCTCCGGGAAGAGAGGGAAAACAAGGATCTAGGATCCTTGCTGCAATGTATTTTTGTAAATTTGGGGGTCATAAGGGGAGGATTTGGCATGTTTCCTTTGGAGGTCATAAGGGTTTTGTGTTGGGTCATCAGAGACCAAGCGAGAGAGAAAGAAAAAAAAGAGAGAGAAAGGAAATTTTTGTTTATGATGAAATTGATGGACAATGTTATGAGAGAATTTGTTAGCTCATTTCTATGGTAGATCTCCCCTTGATATTTGGTCCACCTTCACCCCTAATTTAAAATGTCTCTTTGATGACTATGTGTTAAGCTTACATTGGGAATTTTGTGTTGAATTCTTTCCCTATGAAATCTGGAAAATGTATGTGTGTTTGAATGCGTGTGTAACCTACTTGGTATCTAGTTCTCCCAAGCTCAAAGGTGGCCTCTTGTAGGCCTAGGTTGGGAGGTGAGCCTCCATGGTCACAACCAAAGGAATTTGAATTTGCAGGTTTGCTTATTAGATGTAGGAGATGAAAGAAAGAAAGAGTTATCTATGTGGCATATTGAAGAGTGTGTACAAGTTGCATCTACATGTTGTTTCAAATTCAGCTTCCTTTATGAGATTAGTGAAATCTAGAAAAAAAAAAATTGTAAAGAGGAAAGAGACCTATGTATTTCATTTTCCTACTATTGAGTTCAAAAAAAAAACTATGTGTAACACAATGTATTTGTTCTATTAAATTTATTCACTTAGTATCAAGAAAAAGAGACAAGAAATGCATTTTAATCCTGTTGTAATCTTTACTTGAAAATGATATAAATATGGAAAAAGATTTACTTTTTATATGGAGTTGAGTGGCTATTTCCATATTATAGTTAGTATGAGAAATAGTAAATCTAGGTAGTTCCTAATCTGAGATTTGTATTATTTATTTCCTATTACAACCCCACGTGTAAATTTAATCATGATGAGTATTTCAAGTATCAATCTAGAAAAAGAAAAAGAAAATGCTACTAAACCTGCAAATTCCATTAAAGTCTAAGTGAGTGATAGCATGAAATTTAGCTTTGTTTAAATCTGATTTGAATCAAGTATTAATCTGCATTTTAGGTTGTCAAAAAGTTAATCTAGCAAAGTAAAAGAAAGATTTTTCTTTTCATTTCTTGTTTACATTTCAATAGCTTGCAATAAGGTATGTAGTACCCCTCCCCTGATCTAACTCTTCTAAACCCAGTTTGACCTTGGTTGACTTTTTAGTGGCTTACTTGGTTGGTTGATATACCATGTTGTGATGTTATATTTAGGTTTTATGCTTGATGTATGTATCAGTGAATGTTGATTACACATTAATTCTTATGTATGATTAGATGTTAATTTGATTTATGTGTTAGTGACCCTCGAATAACACATTTATTGTATACGTGAGTTGCGTTATATGCATGTTTCATGTTTGTGAGTGTATGGGGTGAGAGGAGATGATTTTCCTTCACTCATTTCGGTGAGACACAGAGTGTCATGATTCTCCTTCACTGGTGTGTCTACTATGGTTGTATATATATGCACATGTGGTTCATTATTGTAGGAGATTGCAAGTACTAGTACTGTGAAGGTACGGGGTATTGTCTCCACCTGGCTTCACAGGTCTAAGTGTGCCTTATTGGTCTGATGCAAGTGGATGAGATGGTCGTAAGACCCTACATTTTACCCCTAGCCAAGTTCAATAGTGAGCATTGTTAGTCGTCCGTCAATTACCTATGTCTGGTATGTGGGTCATGAGTTTATCTAGTTTTCTTGAGTTGCATGTTATGCATCTGTGAAATTAACTATTAAATCTTAAGTGATTAATTAGTTAAATATGTTTATTGTGCATTCGTAAATAAAAGGGATTAAATTAAATAGGACCCCTATGTGTGATTAATCAATAAATCAAATTATTTAAGTCATATTACTAGCAAGTTTGATTAAATGTTATTTTTAGAATGGTGAATTAAATAAGTGTGTGCATTTTTAAATAGAAACTGTGAAAATTAGCTATGTATATGCATTTTTGTAAACAGGTTAAATAGAATTGGAAAAGTAAAAAAATAAGATCTTTTACCCTCACTGACTTTTGAAATAGAATTTTTAAGTTTTAAATTATTTGAGAAAATTAAATGAGCGAGAGAAAAGCATTTTTTAATATTAACTTTTTCGAAATGATTTAATTGGTTAAAAATAATTTGAACCTAAAATGGATTTTTAGGTCAAAATTTTCCCTTTTAACTTATATTTTTCATGAAATTGGGGGGGAAGTTGTTTTGGGGATTGAAAAATTTTGGGGAAAGTTTTGGATGAAATTTGGGCATCTTTGTTGAAGAAATCTTCCAGATTGCAGGTTGGGCTCTTCTCAGATTTCATCCTGGTTTGCTTATTAAGGTTGGTTTCTTGTTTAACTCCTTTGTTTTAAAAGAATTTTATTTGATTTGGAAGAAATATGTGTGTGTATTTGTTTGAAAAAAAAAATTCATAAAGTATTATGGAAAGATTTCCCAAAAATTTTCTCAGAGTTTTTTTGAGTCTAAGAATGTATAGTAATTTGGGGGAAATTTTTTAAAGTTTTTTTTTTTAAATAATAAATATAGAAAAATATATTTGGGGGAGGGGTACTGGGATGAACTAGGTTCCTCGACCCATGGCTGGGAAGCCATGGCTTTCCCAGGCCACGGGGAGTGGCCATGTCATGGTCTCCACACAACCATGGCTATGGAGACCACGACATCATCTCCATAGCAGCCCACCTTCCCATTGGTAATGGAGACCCATGTGGGAGGCCACGTGGGTGGGGAACGTTGAACACAAAGTACCACTGAGAGGGGGGTGAATTAGTGGTTCCTAAACTATTTTCTCTTTTAAGACAACTTCAGAATACCGATTATTATATTAAGCATTAACCAATTAAACTAGTAAAGCAAACGAGGAGACCAAAGAGGACAATCACACAAATGCACTCCACAACACTAGCAGTACGAGGAAAACCCAATATGAGAAAAACCCCAGTGAGAAATGTTGTTGGAGACTACTACTCCAATCCAACCTCACAAATGAAACACTTGAACTAAAAAGATTTAGGGCACCAACCCAAGGAGCACAACCCCTACACCAAGCTCCAACTTGGTGATGTGTATTGAAATACAATTTAGATACAATTATGGCTTCTAGTTGCAAATGAGTTATGTAACTCTTGATCAAATATGCTACTGTTGGTTGATAGTCTTCTCTTCTTTACTGGATCTCACACTATCGGTTGTGAGATCACTCTCTATGATTCTCAACCTCTCTTCCCTCTCTCTTTCATAGTCTCACAACTCACTGTGTCACACTTGGATGTCGCCTTGCTCTACCACACCTCACCGGTTTTCTTAGCAGTTGGACCTGCTACAGTTATACCTATACTCAATCAGCCCCGGCTAAACTCTCTCACCAGTATGCTCGTTGACTCACTCTGCAACTTTCTTAGAATAAATTCTAAGGAATATGAATCTTATTTGCACTCAAGCTCTCTTCACTCTTCTTCTCCTCAAGCATCAATCCTTTCTGTTTTGAGCTCATGTATTTATATTCATGAATTCTTGCCAAGAATCCATTCAAACACTATCGTGTTAGGTCTTCCTTTTCCAAATCAATCTAAATCCCCTTTGATTCGATCTTCTTTTCAGGGATATGATGTTTATGACAATGATCAATCACCAGCAAAACTTCACAATCCAATGTGTGGTTTATAAATCTAGAGATCTGCACCATGCTTTTCTACTTTTCTCTATCACTCGCTATTGGTATTTTGATGATTTTAGTTGTGATTGTCATTGATGAACACACACTTATTATATGTATGAGTTATTCTCCACCGGTAATATGTGTTGTATTGTTTACACCGGTATTATATGCCATTGTATGTATAGTCTTTGTTTGTAGAAGACTATCGATGTTTTGCAGAAAATGCTTACCGGTAAAAGCATGACCGAAGACCTAAAGCGGTATGAAGACATCAAGTAGTATGAAGACCTCAAGTGGAATGAGGACCCCTAACAGTAGTCAATCTTTTTTATCAAAACACTATGTTCCAATTTACCAGTCTTTGTTTATCCATAATCGGTATACTATGTTAAACTGGTAAAATTGTAATGTGTGATGAGTTATCATCCATCGACACTTTGGCGATGCTTCTGTGTCATGTTACCAAATGTGTCTAGATGCTTTGAACCTAGGAAATTGTAATCCAATCTCATTGGACCGACATGAAATCAACTTCCTATTTAAGGACATCATGTCTAAGGTAGTATAACGATGAATGTATGTATGTGCGTCTGTGTATATTGAAGAGAGAAGTTGTTATAGAAGCATCATGCGATAGAGATTGAACATGAAAAGTATAGAAGACTGAAGTAATGCTGCAATGCATTAATAGAGAGCTATCAAGGATCTAATCAAGCATTTTGTGCTATTGTCTAGATCATTCACTTGTTGATTACTAATCTATTCGACAAGTCTGAAACCCTTAACCAGGTAGGCCCAATCAAGCCTTTTGTAAAATCCTCTAACAAGGTGGTTCACAATTGTGGATTCGAAATCCTTTAACAAGGTATTCTTTAACAGGACTTATCTCCTAACAGAGATATGGATTCCTAACAGGATCTGTTCTAGTGAAGAACATTGTAAGGCCTTAACCGGTCTAACCTTAACCGGTCTAGTTACTATTCTGCAGATAGTTGACTTGTGAGTTTTACTCACTGTGGTTTTTCCCATTTGGGTTTCCATGTCAAAATATCTTGTGTTATGGTGATTGTTCTTCTGTGGGTGAATGCTCTATTTTCTATTTGGCTTGTTTGTGTTTTAACTAGTTTGTTGTTTAAACTACTACACCGGTCTGCAGTAAAATTGCTTAAAAGTTTGGTTAAGTTTTTAGGCATACTAATTCACCCCCCCTCTTAGTATTCATCAATTGGTATCAGAGCCAACCTTTCTCTAAGTCTAACCGCTTGAAAGGAGATATTGGGGAATATAGCCTGAGGGAACTCACTCACTGTTTGGCTGAATCTAAGAGAGCCTATGATGAACTTAAGGTCAAGTATAAAGCCTCTTTAGCCAAAAGAAGAGAGCTTGCTAAGCAAATGATGGAAATCACTAAAAACAACTCTTCTAATGAAGTAGACATGGATTCCCTAGTCCAAGAAGTGGAGAAATTGAATGAGTCCAAAATTAACCTAAGGAGGGAGCTAGAAGGACTGACTATCAGGATGAGTCAGGAGCTAGAAAACAAAAGAAAAGCTAAAGATCTAGTGAAGGACAAGGAGCACGATATCTCTAAGTTGAAACAAGAGATTGGTACCATCACCACTTATCTGCAAGAGGGTAAGGAAGAGAATGAAGAAATTCAAGAAGACCTCAATGCAGCCATTTCTCATAATGAAACCTTGATGAAAACCAATGATGCTCTTTCCAAGGAACTTGTTGAGACAAAGGAGATACTTGCAAACTTCAATCGGAGTGATGTGAAGTTGGACCAAAAGATGGAAACAATGAAGCCATCAAAGGATACCTCTAGACTTGGTTTCTCTGCATATGAGGAAGGTGAAACCTCTGGAACCAAGACTAGTGCACCAAAGGAGCAATCAGCACCTAAGATCAACCGAAGAAAAGGTAAGAAAAAGTTCAAACCTATATGCTTTAACTGTCTTAAGGAAGGACATACTACCAATGTATGTAGGAGCAAGGCTTATAATAATTTCCCTTACATGCAAAACAATAAGGCTAGAACTGGTAGATTTAATGGTCATTGTTATGCATGCAACAAGTTTGGGCATAGATCTTTTGAGTACAATTCAGTTATGAACAGCCCTAGAAGTTATGCACCAAGATCTAAAGGAGTTGTCCTAGAATCTCCTATGAACCGGAACCCAAACTAGTACAGAACCTATGGCCACTGGTCAAATGGTTATGGAATGGCAAACAGTTGGAGAGAAACCTATTTGATCTGCCATGGTAGCAGTCACACTACTACAACATGCAGGAGGAAGAATGGAAATGTGAACACCAAACCATGGAGAGCACTTGGTATGGTATGCTATCCTTGTCACAAACTGAGACATATTGCCAGAACATGCAAACTAAAAAAGAATCCATCGGGAGACATACTGGTCGACTCAGAAGGAAAGGTCGATGTTGAAACCGTTTAGGCCAATATGGATAAAATTTGGAAGAAGAAATTTGAAGAGGAGCCACAAGATACACCAGTTTCTGCACCCAATGTGGAGACTCCTAAACTAGAAAATTAAGCTTTGAAAAGCTTAAGGGGGAACATATCGGTAACAATGTTTTAGACCCCCAGTATGTATCAGTAAAGTGTTTTTATCGGTATCGATTACCTGTCATCTGACAAAAGAAATGAAGTGGTAAAATTAGGGTTTGTACCCTATCGATGATGCATTTATTATGGTAGATAGGAGCATGCTTAAAAGTGACTTTTGTCATCAGTTTTACTTGCCTATTTTCAAAGAAGAATTTTTCTAGCTTGAGCAACATAATGAGAGCGAATAATCTTACGTTCGAAAGAATCAAGGAAGAAATCTTGTGCAAGATCCAACAAACATTTCAAGCTATCCAGAGTGGAGAGCAGAGTGGTAAAACAATCTTTTAGAGAAGTGTGTTGTGTTCGATATCGGTGAACCCTAGTTCTAATTCAACATTGGTGAACCCTAGTTCGGAGTGAAAAGGTATTCTTTGTTGAAACACTCTTGTCAATCAAAATTATTTAGTCATGGCCTCTATATCCAAAATCCCTTCTAGTTCTATCGAACTTGAGGAGTCATCTGAGTTTATTAGGAAGAAGGTAAAATATAATGCCCTATCTCAAATTCTCGCTAGAGTCATTGTCACAGGGGATGTTTTAGGATACATTGATTGCAAACTGGAAGACCTAGGGTCTCTAGTGATTCACTCCCAGTTGAGTTTGTTCTGTGGAGATGATAAGAAGATCAAACCAAAGTACAACGTGATCAAGAAGATGAAATTCCACAATGCAGTATATTTTCTCAAGGAATTCACATAAGATCACATAAGGATTGTTCTAAGTAGGGTTCATGGCGATAAGATGTATCTTGAGCGAACCCATGATATTACATTGGAGGAAGTCCATGATGTGACCGATTTTTGCAATGTTGGAGAAGTCCTTGTTCTTCATAGTGACAGAGCTCACCGGTTCCGTGAGTGACCAGCAGGAAATGACTTGGTGAAGTATGCGTGCATGGTGATCCGGTATAGAGTATTCTATGCTAGTAGAATGAATTTTGTTCCTACTACTGCAGTGCATGCCGCTTATAGGATGATCAAGGAAGATGCAGAATATGACTTATGTAACTGCATGCAAAAACAACTCATGGAGAATCTGAAATCCATCAAAGAGGACAAGACACTGAGGTTTAAGTTCGGTTTTTTCTATTTTCAAGGATATTTTCTAGGAGTCAGTGATGTTCAATGGTCAAATGACCTACCGGTTTCAAGACAAATAAAGGAGAGTCTAGAAGCAATAGAATCTGCTTATCCAGAGACTCTGAACAAGTATTTTGATGAGTTCAGACTAAAGATGAACCAAAGAATGAGAATATCAGGTGATCTAATTAAAAAGTATGAAGATGATATATGTTTCACAATCAAAGTGGATCACTGCATAATGGAAGAATTTGAGCCTAGAGAAGATGAAGTTGAGCCTATGGGCTATGAAGTGGTAAATGATATACTTACAGGGTATGCCTCTACCCTACTTGCTTCACCACTAGATCCAAAGAAGAAGAGGACCGGTACTTACTTAGAGAGGATCAAATCTATTGAAGTACCGAAGTAGAAGAAGAGGAAAGATGTGCCATCAGAATCGGCACTGGTTACATCTGCTACTAGTCCTAAAGTGACCAAGAGGTCACCAGCCAAAAAGAAACTAGAGGCCATTCCACCAAAGGTATTTGAAAGGAAGAGAAAAATCAGGAATAACACATCGAATTCAAAAGACACTGAACCAGAGGTAGAAATGAAGAAGACAAGGCAACCAAGTAAGAAGACAAAGAAAACCGGTAATGTACCAACAACCTCTGCACTGGTAAGTATACATATTGCTTCTTACCAGCCTATGACACATTTTCAAAAAATCATGAAGAATGTTAAAAGGAAAGTTCTTGACGATCTAAAAGATTATTTTGATGATCTTAGGGATAGTGAAAAGGAAGAAGTAGAGCTAGAGGTCATTAAATATTTGTGTAAAAATGATTGGTCACCAACCAATATTAAGACTATTGTTTGTAATTCTTTATATGATTCTTTGGATAACAAATGGCGCATTGTCATTGAAAAATAACAAGCAATTAGGGGAGAAATTTTTGCCCAATATTTTTCTGATGCTTCTAATTCAGAATTGTTTGAGATTCTTAATCGGTACAAAGGTACCTTTTTCTTGAGAAGGAGAAGACTTCAGTTACTCGGAGGCAAAACCTCTAAAGTAGAAAAGGACACCCATTTGCGAGCTAAAGAAGCTATCAAAATGGAACAGGTAGTCGAAGCAAATCGGCAGGTTGAGCAAGAGCCTAAACTATCTACATCCAAACTAGATGAAACCTTTAATAATCAGAGTGAGAGAGTAACCGAACAAAATGACCACATTGATGTTGATGCACTAGATGTTGAGGACACCACTCTAGAGAAGGAGAAAGATGAAGAGGAGAGATTGGAGAAAGAAAAAGATGAGAAAGAGGAAAAAGAGAAATAGGAGAAAGAGAAACAAGAAAAAGAAAAAGTAGAGAAAGAGAAATAGGTAAAAGAGAAAGCGGAGAAGGAAAAGTCAGAAAAAGAGCAAGCAGAGAAAGAAAAACAAGAGAAAGAGCAAGCAGAGTAAGCGAGACAAGAGAAAGAGAGAGAAAAGAAGGAAGAAGAGAAGAAGGAGGAAGAAGAGAAGAAGAAGGAAGAAGAGAAGAAGAAGGAAGAAGAGAAGAAGAGAGTGGAAGAGGAGAAAGAGAAGGCCGCCAAAGAATCCCAGGAAAAAGAAGAACAAGAGAAGAAAAGACAAGAGGAGATCAAGGCAAAGGAAGGAGAATAGACTCCTAAGGAAACCAAAGATCAAGCTAAGTAGGTTGATCCCACCAGTCACACCGATTTGACTCTTGCCTATCTTACTCAATCGGTTGATGAAAATGAGTTACCGAGGAGCATTCAACTAGCTTAGGATAGATTGGAAGAACTAAGGAAAAGAAAGAACAGGATGTCATTCAAACTATTGTTGACACTCTTTCCAATCTAATCCCTAGTACTAACCTTCCCAGTACTGATTCCTTGCTGGCCAAGTTAAAACTCCTTTGCATAGTAGTGGATGATCAAGTACAATGTTTGGAAGATGTTTCCCAAGTCACTGCAAAGAAAAACCATGAAAAGGAACTCAAAGTTGCACTAGTGAAACAATTTAATGAAGACAAAGACAAGATGATCCACCAGAGGGATGATATCTATTTGGCAATAGCTGAAGGCCATAAACTATTGAGCAAAATCTGCTAGCCTAATCTATTATGTGATGATGCTTTGAAGAAAAAGAGTCAACTCCAATCAGAGTTAAAGTAGTACATCGGCAATTTCAAATTGCCATATGATTCCTTCACAATGTATGGTCAAATTGTTCATACTCACCAGTAGCAGATTGCAAAGATTGAATCAGAGATCTGCAAGCAGACGCAAGATCTGTAGGAGCTCCAGTTGTTTTTATTACCAAAGTTGTAGGTTCTTCAAAAGTGTTTTTTGAACATGGAGGTTATTATTGTTACACAGGAATTGAGCACCATCGATGCTATGGAGGAGTTAGCTTTCCAGATAAAGACTTAGAGTGAAATTGTTGCCTCACTCCTAGATACCTGGTCAACAAACATGAAGGATTTCCTGAAAAACTTTAAATCTATTTTTGAAAAGTTTTACTCTTTATTGTCATGAACATAAACTCTATTTTTATGCAATATGATCCAAGGAGTGGTAAACCCACTATGTTTTGTATTACTTTGTCATTGTTGGCAAAAAGGGGGAGTAGTATTCATGAAAATTTTATGGGGAGTAGCATCGAATTTGTACATGCTTGTAATTTTGGCAAAGGGAGTAGTGTATATGCTTAGGGGAGTAAATTTTGATTATGGCACATTTTTGTTTTGTAAGCACTTAGATGTCAAATTTTCCTAAGTGTTGTCATCAATGCCAAAGGGGGAGATTGTTGGTATTTTGATGATGTTTAGTTGCGATTGTCATTGATGGAGACACACTTATTTTATGTATGAGTTATTCTCCACCGGTAATATGTGTTGTATTGTTCACACCGGTATTATATGATATTGTATGTATAGTCTTTGTTTGTAGAAGACTATTGGTGTTTTGGAGAAAATGATTACTAGTCAAAGCATGACCAAAGACCTGAAGCGATATGAAATGAAGACATCAAGCAGTATGAAGACCTCAAGCGGAACGAGGACCCCTAGTGATAGTCAATCTTTTTTATCAGAACACTATGTTCCAGTTTACCAGTCTTTGTTTATTCGTATATTGTGTTAAACTGGTAAAATTCTAATGTGTGATGAGTTATCATCCACCAACACTTTGGCAGTGCTTTTGTGTCGGGTTACCAAATGTGTCTAGATGCTTTGAACCTAGGAAATTGTAATCCAATCTCATTGGACCGACATGAAATCAACTTCCTATTTAAGGACATCATGTCTAGGGTTTTATAACAATGAATGTATGTATGTGTGTGTGTGTATATTGAAGAGAGAAGTTGTTATAGAAGAATTGTGTGATAGAGTTTGAACATGCAAAGGATATAAGAATTAAGTAATGTTGCAATGCATTAACAAAGAGCTATCAAGGATCTAATCAAGCACTCTGTGCTATTATCTAGATCATTCACTTGTTGATTACTAATCTCTTCAACAAGTCTCAAACCCTTAACCGGGTAAGTCTAGTCAAGCCTTTTGTAAAATCCTCTAACAAGGTGGTTCATAGTTGTGGATCTGAAATCCTTTAATAGGGTAGTCTTTAACTGGACTTATCTCCTAACAAAGATCTAGATTCCTAATAGGATCTGTTCTGGTGAAGAACATTCTAAGGCCTTAACCGGTCTGGTTACTATTCTGCAGATAGTTGACTTGTGAGTTTTACTCACTGTGGTTTTTCCCATTTGGGTTTCCACATCAAAATATCTTATGTTATGATGATTGTGCTTTTGAAGCTGAATACTCTATTTTCTATTTGGCTTGTTTGTGTTTTAACTAGTTTGTTGTTTAAACTACTATACCGGTCTATAGTAAAATTGCTTAAAAGTTTGGTTAAGTTTTTAGGCATACTAATTCACCCCCCCTTCTTAGTATTTAGCACTCACCGTTAATGGGTTTGTTGTTTCCTTCACCTAACAGGTGCGAAGATCAAATCTTCTTGCAAGATCAGTACAATTTATTTTCCAGCTTGCCTACCTCGAGCAACAATATTCTGGCATCCTCCATGACTTGCAGGCTCCTCATAAAAGCCGACCTACCTACAGATTTGTTACCTTGATGCACACTCCACCGACTTGTGCAATACCTCCACCTGAAATCTAGTTGTCATGCTTGTCGACATCCACCTTTCCTTGGATTCCTATGTTGGTTTGACATACTTTGTCAACCAAGGTTGACTACTGGTTTATCTTATCTTACCGGTATGACCATCAACCATCCTTTCTGTTCTGTTCACCAGTTGTTGTGCCTTCATAACACACAAACAACCTTCATCCTGATTTGTGCCTTACCAGTAAGCCTTCTTTACTAGTAGATGACCCAGTAGCCTTCCTTCTATCTACTCACTCGCATGTGTATTTCCATCATATCGATCACCCCTTCTTACTTACCAGTGCCCTTGGCAAATCGGTTGACATCAATGACAACTTAATACCAAATTGCCAACAATCTCCCCCTTTGGCATTGATGTCAACTTATCTCAAGACATTTCTCCCCCTTTGACACAATGACAAAGGGTACCATGTGTTGGTATTATGGATGTGTTGCATTTGTTTATTCATTGATGTCAACACTTATCCTTCTAGAGATCTTTGGTTATGTTGAACCGACACATTATGATCACCGACAAGTTCAGTGACTTATGCACAGTCACCGGTATATTGTTCACCGACAGGTTATATTGTACACTAACACTGAGGATGACTTGTTATCATCTGGAGATCAATTGGTTATGTTGAAGACATGGTTTGGACACTTGCTTTTGGTATTCTGGTTATTGGTCTAATCGAATTGACATATTTGTTGTTACTGGCAAATTGGTCTAGGTTATGGACCGACATGCATTATCTATTCTAGATCTGCGTGAAACATTATGGAGATGATTAAATTAATTAGATATTGTTGTAAATGTATTGAGTCAACATGATGCATCACATCTTGACTTATTTGTAATTGGTTTAATTGTAATATTCTTAATTAGCCGACCTACACATTTGGTCTTAGGTTTTGGTATATGTATATGGTGAAAATGGATAACAACATTAACAAAATTGAAAGGCTAAATGAATTCAACCACAAAACCCTAGCCTAACAATCAACAAAGATCCACCATAACATATGAAGATTACCTAAGACAATGCAAATCAAATGAAATCACAAAGATTATACCATCACATGTCCAATAGGGTTTTGATCTCCATTCTTCCTATCTCCATTGATCTTGCTTGATATATTTGCTCTCAGATTTTATGTGCACAAGAGCTCAACAAAGAACAGAAAGTGGTTGCAAGTAGGATCGTAGTGTAGCCAAGTCCTCAAGATTGTCAATTAGGGTTTGATAATGAAGAAGGCATCTCCTTAAATAGAAGACACCATAAGAAATGGAGGGATAAGATTGAGAGGTGTAAAAAAAGAGGTCGGCTAGGATTAGAGGGTAGGTAGAGGAAATAATAAAATAATGAAAGAGGTAGGTAGTGTAGGAATTAAGAGATGAATGACATGTGTCATGTGTAGAAAAGGATAATGAATTAATTAAATAAACAAAGATTTATTTAATTAATAGAAGAAGTAGGATAATTAAATAAATAAGATATTTATTTAATTTAGGAAAATTATAATTTAAATAAATAAATGTATTTATTTAAATGAGAAATAAGGCTAGAAGAGGATAAATGAATTAATTAAATAAATAGAGATTTATTTAATTAATAGAAGAATTAGGCTTAGATAATTAAATAAATAAAATATTTATTTAATTAGACATGACAATTTTGGGTGTCTACAGTATATATGTAAGATCTCATTTGTGAGATGAAGTGTGGAAGTGGAAGTCTGGTATTGTATCATGGTATGTGCGAATATTAAAGATCATATGAGAAAACCATAGAGAAGGTTCAAGGAAGGTTTGAAGGTGATTATTAGAGCTTAACCAGTACTGAATTCAGCATTGGAGATGCTACTTTGAGCAGTACACTATCATTGGATTTAACCATCCAATTGTAGTCAGTGTGACTCCTATTTTGTGATTGAGTAGTGAGCTCTATGCAGTCGGCCTTTCTACACGTGTAGACCCAATTTGTACACACATACTATCTGCATTAGTATCATCTGATTGTGGGAAAGGTTTCCCTCCATGTTTTTTCCCCTTACAGGGTTTCCATGTACAAATCTCTGTGTAATGCGTTGTGGATGTTGTTTCTCTTTCTAATTTATCTATTGAGTTTTGTCGGTATTAATATTAACTGCTAATCTATCAACCGACATCAAGTTTGGTTTACCAGTATTAAGTATCAAGTTTGATTAAGTTATATTTGGGTTGAAATTAATTGACAACTGATTCACCCCCCCTCTCAATTGCCTCTGGGTCCTAATAATTGGTATCAGAGCTCATTCCTCTTTTTGTAGAAGTTTAACAGCTTGAGGAGATTCTATGGCAACTAACTTTTTCAGGAAGGATAGTTGGAAACTTGATGGAACTAACTATGGTATATGGAAGATCAGATTGGAGACACGTCTGAATAACATTGGAAGAGACATATGGGATGTTACAAAGAATGGCTACACTGCTCCTACACCAAATCAACCTCATCCACCAAAATTGACTAAGGATCAAGAGAATGATTGCAAAGAAAGAGAATCACTTTTGAGTGTCTTGTCTGATCAACAAATCATGGGATTATCAAACCAATCTACTGCTAAAGCTATTTGGGATAAATTGGAGACATTGAATGAAGGAGACACCATTGTCAAAATTGCTAAGCTAGAATGCTTCCATGTTAGGTATGAAATTTTAAAAATGGAAGAAGATGAAAGAATTTTTGCTTTTATGGAAAGGGTAAATGAAATTGTTTTGGGAATACAATGTTGTGGAGGTTCCTTAAATGAAGATGAGATTGTTTTGAAATTTTTAAGAGCATTACCACCGGCATACAAAATGAAAGTAACTGCTATTAATGAGTTGAGAATAATGCCTAATACATCAGTATCTAGAGATACCTTGGCTGGAAAACTTTTAGCATTTGAGCTTGAGGAATTTGATCTTGTTGATACAATTAAGACAAACTTAGCCTTCAAAGCATCATCATCTATAGCATCATCATCATCATATGAAAAATTTGATTGGAAAGCACTTTATGCAAGAGAACTTGAAGATATCAGGAGGGAAAAAGAAGAATTGGAAAAACTTGAAGCACTATTTGCAAGGAAAATGCCTAAAGGTCCTATTGGAAGTAAGTATGAAGGTAATGCACCATTTAAATGTTTTAACTGCAATAAAGTTGTTCATATGGCATCTGGATGTCCTGATAGACATGCAAGATTGAGAGAAGAAGCTAAAAGGACATATAAACCTAACCTTGAATATCAGAGATATACATTTAAGAAGAATAGAGACAAATCATGTTACTATGTTGATGAAGGAGTTACTGATGATTCTGATGAAGAACCAACAGACAATGGATGGGATTTTATTGCAATAAAATAAGATCAACCAACACCTACTATTCCACTAGTAGAGCAGGCCCTGACAGTGAAAATTGAAGAAAAGGATGAATGGATTATAGATTCTGGATGTTCAAATCATATGACTGGTGATAAAAGTAAATTCTTATCTTTTTAGGAATACAATGGAGGTCTAGTAAGATTTGGGGATGATAAAGCTTGTTTGATCAGAGGAAAAGGCACTATATCTTTTGATGGTAAGCACAATACTGACAACATTTATTATGTTGAAGATTTGAAGCATAATCTTTTGAGTTTTGGTCAATTAGTTGAAAAGGAATTTCAGTTACAGTTCAAGAATGGTAAACGCAAAATCATGAATAGAACTGATTTGGAGATTGCAACCGATAATTAGACTAGAGGTAATATCTTTCATTTGAATAACAATGAAAAGACATGCTTTGTTGTACACATTGATGAAAGTTGGTTATGGCATAAAAGACTTTGTCATGTGAATTTTGATTGCATTATAAAGATCAGTTCATCTAAGACAGTAAGGGATTTACCTAAGATTGTAAAACCTCATAATCTGGGATGTAAGGAATGTGAAATGGGAAAGCAAGTTAGAACAACTTTTAAGAGTATTTTTGAGAAATCCAATAATATTCTTGATTTAATCCATATTGACTTGTGTGGTCCAGCAAGAACAAGAAGTCTACAAGGAGATAGATACTTTTGTTGTCATATTGACACTCTAATGAGACATTGTGTGTGATTGAAGGTTTTGTCATTGATGGCAACCTTGCAATCCTATGGCACCGGCAAAGCATTACTCAGGCAACCTTGCAATCCTATGGCACTGGCAAGACATTATACCAGCAAAGCATTACTAAAACAAGACAGTGCACTGGCATCAACATGATCAATCTACACCGACACCGGCATAGAAGATGTACACCAGCACAGAAAAGAACATGTATACTGGCACTGAGGCTGATAGGATTTTTGATATGTAATATTTTATTTATTATTATAAGCCGACTTGGAAAATTGTAAAATGACTCTTGTATATAAAAGAGATCATTGTAGACATTTGTAGGATATGGATATGAAGCATAAATAAATTATAAGGTAGACCTAATGTGCAAATTATAGGTCAAGGGTATATGTAAAGAACAGAGCAAGAACCGGTACTAAATCTGGCATTGAAGATGCTATTGTAAAGTAGTATAGAATATTGGATCTATGTAAATCCTTATTGTAAGTCAGTGTGACTTCTTATTGAGTAGTGAGCTCTAGGCAGTTGGCCTTCCTGCATGTGCAGGCCCCTATTGTAAGTAATATTCTCTTATTGGTCAGTAAGTGAATATTGTGGGTCACAAATCCTGCTGAGGTTTTTCCCACACTGGGTTTCCTTGTTAAACATCTTGTGTTATGGTTTTCTTTTCATGTGGATGTTTTTTATTCTATTATTTGCATTAATTCTTGCATACCAGTATACTGTTACTTTATGTTCTGCATATTCTGTTTTAAGAAAATTTCATTACCGGTCAAATACTGATTCACCCCCCCCTCTTAGTATCTGTGGGAACCTTATCAATTGGTATCAAAGCCTAGTCCTCTATTTTCAGAAGCCTAACAGCTTGAGGAAGATCTTGACACCAATAAAGATGGAAAATCTAATGAAGCAACTTGAAGGAGCTCTTACTGACTATGATGTAGAGAAGTTGAAAAATATCAAATTAGAAGATGATTTAAAAGTAGCTCAGGACATTATTTAGGCACTTCAAGAAAATCTTACTATTACAAGAAACAAAAGAAGAGAACTTTGTGAAAAATTGCAAAATGAGAATGATGAAAAGGAATCACTAAATGATATGATAAGCAAATTGAAACAAGAGATCATGACAACAAAAAATGAAATGCAGGATATGACTATGAGATTTTGCAAAGAAATTGAGGACAGAAAGAAGAATGAAGAAGAATTGACCAGAAGATTAAGTGATGCAGCAAATGAGAACACAAGACTTAGCTATGAAAATGACATGTTGAAGATAGATCTGATGCATACTCAGAATGACTCGAATGAACTAATGAGACAAAAAGAAAGCTTGGAAAGGGAATTGGAAACTGTAAATCAACACAAAGAAAAATTCAAGAAAAGCTCAGAAGAACTTGGTACCTTGTTGAAGAATCAAAAACCCAAAGGTGACACTTCTAGAATTGGATTTGAAGTTGGAGAAAGCTCCGATACTGCAAATACCTAGGATCACAATAAACTGGTAAGACCTTCTAATACTTACAAATTCAATGGAAAATGCTTTAACTGTAATAAATATGGTCATAGGGCAAATAAATGTAGATCTAGGAATTATCAGAACATCAATCCTCCCACCGGTCAATGCACCAAATGCAACAAAATTGGTCATAACTCTGAAAATTGCAGAATGAATGTAAGATGTTATGTTTGTGGAAGATTTGGTCATTTATCAAATAAATACAAAACGTAAACTAGCATAGGTTATGGGAAAGCTATTCAGAAAAATAATGTAACTGTTATGCATGTAACAAGATTGATCATATTGCTAAATTTTGTAGAAGTAAAGGTACACCAGTAGATAACAGAAGTACTAGCTTGAAAGGTAAAGAAAAGGTTGAAGAGGTTAAGCAAGAATTTTCAAAGCAATGGATTAGAAAAGGTGATCTAAATATTGGGGTTACTCCTCCACCGGTAGAACCAACAAATGCTTCACCGGCAGGACAATATGATGCTCCACCGACAGGATAGAGCAATGCTCCACCGGCAAGATGTTCTTCATCAAATTGAAGAAAATTATCTTGAGGGTTTGGCAATCAAATGACACATGTGCTATTATTCCCTCGGTTAGAGAAAAGAAGTTGAAAATCCTTCATTACCGGAAAACAAAGTTAAGCTAATACATTGCCGGCAAGCAATTAATTAGGTAGGTAGCAGAAAAGACTTTATAAAATAAGGTTTTTGGCTCCATTTCATTTCACCGTGAATTCAAACTTTCAGAGAGCGTGAAGATTTCCAAGCTAAGGCATTCTGAGCAAAGAGGCAAAGCACTTCAGCAATCAATCCATCCAAAGGTAGAAAAAGGTATTTATCATCATGGCATCCTCCTCTGCACCTGAATTCATAGCAAACCCTACAATAGTCGAGGTTATAAAATGACCTAGGCCCATATTTCAGCTAGTTCTCGAGGTAGCTAAGAAAGATGACAACACAGGTTCTTTTTCAAAAATTCCAAAAGGTGTTGTTTATGTAGAAGACCCTAGAATGTATATTCATTGCAACATAGAGGAATTAGGTGATGAAGAAATCAAAAACATGTATAAGTCTATTATATTTGACAACTCCGGGAATGTGAAACTTGAACATAAAATTGTTGAAACCCTAAGATTCACTGAAATCCTCTGCATTCCTGAATTTTCCAAGGAATTGGTTAGGATAGTTCTAAGTAGGGTACATGGTTCATTCTTTTGGCTTGACTTAGTGCATAAAATTACAAAGGTAGCTGTGAAAGTAGTAACAGGGCTACCTTCCACTGGTAATAGACCTGACAAAACCAAGAAGTTCTCCAATGAATTGGTAACAAACTTAACTGGTGCAACATCCGACAAGAGATCATTGAGGGTTAATGATGTGACCGATACAAATGTTAGATTTGTTAGCATGATTCTAGGTTACAAAGCAACTCATGCTAATAGACTTAACTCAATTTCCAGTTTATGCATAAAGAGTGCTTATGACATGGTTAAGGACAATGTAAAAATTGATATCTGTGAATGGTTAAAGGATGAATTAATTGACAATTTAGCAAAAATCAAGAAGGATAAGAAAGGAACCTTTAGATTTGGAAATTTACTTGTATGCTTAATGCTACATATAACCAAATAGGCTCTTGGTATAGGCTACAAGGATTTTGGATTCGACATACCGGTAGGAAAACAATTGTCTGACTTATTCAACAACATGGGTGAAAACAGAGAAAAGAATATCAATGAGTATTTTCAAGCACTAAAAGTCAGAATGAATAAAAGAATCAGAATATCACAGGAAATTGTCAACAAATACAAGGATGATATATGTTTTGTAATAAAAAAGGATGAGATCTAGATGGAAGCAGTCATCCCAAGAACAATCTGGGTTACAGAAATGGGGTATGAAACAAATGACCACATAGTGGAAACTTATGCCAAAGCACTTCTAGAAGCCCCCAATGAACCAAAGGAAGAAGTATTTGGTAGTGCTGAGAATATCGAAAGTCAAATTCAATCTAAAAAGAGAGTGAAAAAGGTTGAGGCATTTGTAAGGAAAGGATCTAGACAAGTAAAAATCATAAAGGAAGATGTATTAAAGAAAACCGGCATAACAGAAGAAGAGGTGGCAGCCCAACAACCTGAAACTCATCTATCGCCGATAGATACTTCCTCAGAAGGAGATATGCCAGAAACTTTCAAAAGAGTTGTTAGGAAAAGAGACCCCTCACCGGTAACCACTCCTTCACCTAGAAGGACAAGACAGAAGCAACAAGCTGTGAGGTCTCCAGTCAAGAAAGCCACACCTAAGAAAAAGCTGACCCCCAAAAAGAAGAAGAAGACAAACACTGACTTGGCCCCTTTTGACATATTACTAAATGAGATCACAGAGGAAGGTAAATTGAAAAACATAGGGAAAATCTATGACACCCTATCAGATGATGAGAAAGGACAAGTCAAGGAGAGTGTTATATTACACATGGACATGTATAAAAAGTTTTTGATGCAAGTCCTAAATGAAATTCCTTATGAATTATATAAAAGACTTGAGGCCAAAAGGCAAGGAATAGTTGAGTTGGATAAGAAAATCAAAATAGAAAAATTACTTGCAGTATACCCGGTCAACTCACCTAAAGAAATTGATGATCTGATAGCTCAGGCCGACTGGACAATTTTTTCCACTGCACACCGGCAAATATCACTAATGGTAGGTAGAGTTACTGAAGTTTCAAAGGAAACAGAAGATGGTTGGGATACATTCTTGGTTGAAAAAGAAAAACAAGAAGAATATAGGAATCCCAAGCCCATTCTGGTATATCAAAAGGACAAAGGGAAAGGTAAAGTTGGTGGACCACCAAGTATCAAGATTAGAGACAACTTACACCCACCTCCTTTAAATACTCCACCGGTAAAAACAACAACTGCAAAAGATCAACCGGCAGCTGAGAGCATGGACACAGAGGATAATAATCCTAATCCTGAAGTCCTACTGTGAATGTTGATACTCAAAAAATCAACATAGTGGTAGATAAGGATACAACAGATAAATCAGAAAACAAAGAGCAACCAGCAATATGAAACAAAGAGCAACCGACAATAGATTCAGAGAAAAAGATGGAATCTGGAACACAAACAGAGAAACCAATAGAGCTAAAGGCTCCAGAACAGATGCCACCAGTAAGAAATGATGCAGGAAAACCAGTGCTTAAAGAGATGGAGACACAAATAGACCTACCAGAGGTCAACACTAGCATGGTCACTTCCATCAGCACTCAGTTTGTTGGGTCACCATCAAATGTAATAGAGGTATTGCTCAAATCTATCAAGAAAATAACTGATTATAGCTCACAAGCTTATAAAGCATTAGATGATTCAATTCTAGTTTTGAAATCAATAGCTCCTAATTGTAATATAGACAATAAATATTCTTTAGGCCAGTTGGATACACTTTGTAAATATATTTCTGGAAATTTTGAGCAAACAAAGGTAAAAACTATAAAGGAAAGTGTAGAAAAAGAGAAACATAAATTCTTTGAGGAAGGAATAAAGAAGTGTAACCAGGAATTTGACACACTTCTACCAAAATTGTGCAATTTATTGAAAGAGTACAAAACTCTGTACAAAGACACTTGTAAGATAAACTTTTTGACCATGGATGTAGACAAAAAGATGAGCAAGGTGCAGGAAGAGATCAATAAACTTGCTGATAATTTTGTTAACTCACCCAATACATTATCAGTTTTTGAGAAAAAGATAACAAATTTTGAGGAAGAATTGCTCAAATTAGAAAGAGAGAAAGAAAAAATAATAAACAAGGCAAAATTCTTGAGATCTAAACTAAGTCCAAGAATGGACTATTTAGCATCTCTGCAGAAGGCAATCTCAGAGGCACTAACACAGGGTAGCAAAACACCTGCAGAGCACTTGCAGCATCTCACCGGTACAGTATACAGAACTGAGATAGCAATAAAGGAGAGCAAGAAGTTTATAGATGGCATAAAATTAATTTTGGGAGATATTCTTCAGATAATAACTACCCAACTACAAGGTTGAGGTTATGAATTGGTACAACTACAAAATCTACTAACCTTTGTCATTGATGCCAAAGGGGAAGTAGTAGATGAGAAAATTCAAAACACAGGGATCACATGCTCAGGGGGAGCTCTCACATTTTTGGTAACATTTTTGGATATCTTTTTTAAATTTCTCATGAGTGTTGCCATCAATGCCAAAGGGGGAGATTGTTGGCATATGGACACTCCAATGAGATATTGTGTGTGATTGAAGGTTTTGTCATTGATGGCAACCTTGCAATCCTATGGCACTGGCAAAGTATTACTCAGGCAACCTTGCAATCCTATGGCACCGGCAAGACATTATACCGGCAAAGCATTACTCAAACAAGAAAGTGCACCGGCATCAGCAAGATCAATCTACACCGGCACCAACACAGAAGATGTACACTGGCACAGAAAAGAACATGTATACTTGCACTGAGGCTGACAAGATTTTTGATATGTAATATTTTGTTTATTATTATAAGCTGACTTGGCAAATTGTAAAATGACTCTTGTATATAAAAGAGATCATTGTAGACATTTGTAGGATATGGATATGAAGCATAAATAAATTATAAGGCAGACCTAATGTGCGAATTATAGGTCACGGGTATATGTAAAGAATAGAGCAAGAACCGATACTAAATCTAGCATTGAAGATGCTATTGTAAAGCAATACAGAATATTGGATTTATGTAAATCCTCATTGTAAGTCAATGTGACTTCTTATTGAGCAGTGAGCTCTAGGTAGTTGGCCTTCCTACATGTGCAGGCCCCTATTGTAAGTAATATTCTCTTATTGGCCAGTAAGTGAATATTGTGGGTCACAAATCCCACCGAGGTTTTTGCCACACTGAGTTTCCTCGTTAAACATCTTGTGTTATGGTGTTCTTTTCATGTGGATATTTTTTATTCTATTATTTGCATTAATTCTTGCATACCGGTATACTATTACTTTATGTTCTGCATATTCAGTTTTAAGAAAATCTCATTACCAGTCAGATACTGATTCACCCCCCCCTCTCAGTAT
Organism: Cryptomeria japonica; assembly: GCF_030272615.1. Classification (NCBI taxonomy): domain Eukaryota; kingdom Viridiplantae; phylum Streptophyta; class Pinopsida; order Cupressales; family Cupressaceae; genus Cryptomeria; species Cryptomeria japonica. The sequence continues at coordinate 327,082,357 of NC_081409.1, forward strand.
CTGTGGGAACCCTATCAACTTTATGCTAGTCATTGATGATTATTCTAGAATGTGTTGGGTTACTTTTCTTAGGGAGAAATTAGAAGCTTTTGAAAAATTCAAACTATTCAAGGCAATGGTAGAGAATGAAACCGGTAAGAAAATCAAATGTCTAAGATTAGATCAAGGAGGTGAATTTACATCTAAGGAGTTTAATACATTTTGTGAAGTGAATGGAATTAGAAGACAACTATCAACACCTCAGACACCTCAACAAAATGGAGTTGTGGAAAGGAAGAACAAAACTATTTTGGATGCAACTAGAAGCATGATATTAGAAGCAAATCTACCTCATGTGTACTGGAGAGAAGCAATGAATACATCGGTTTACACTTTTAACAAAGTTCACATCAAAGGTGAAACTGGTAAGACCCCTTATGAACTATGGTTTGGTAACTCTCCTACTCTTAAATACTTCAGGAATATTTCGAAGTAAATGTTACATTAGGAGTGATGAGTATATTGGTAAATTTGATCCTAGAGGTGATGAAAGAATATTTCCTAGCTATTCATCTATGAGCAAAGCATATAGATGTTTTAATAAAAGATTGCAAAAAATCATTGAGAGTGCAAATATGAAGATAGATGAACAATTTAGAGGAAATTCAAGGTCTATGGATTTTGAATCGGCAGTTGAGATGATCATAAATGAACCTATATAGAGTGCATCGGTACAAAATGTGGATCCAGTCACACCGACATCATTGGAGAATTCCACAGTGACTGAAGAACAACAACAAGTGAACACACCCAGGTATGTAAGACTGAATCACTCTGAAAGTCAGATAATTGTGAATAAGTATCAAGGTGTTATGACAAGAGGAAGACTGGCAAATGAAGAGGTATGTTTAATTTCTCAAATTGAACTAGCATTTGTTATTGAGGCATGTGAAGATAAACATTGGATTAAAGCTATGGAAGATGAATTAGAACAAATTGAAAATAACAATACATGGACATTGGTTCCCCGACCTAAAGACAAAAATGTCATTGGAACTAAATGGGTATTCAGAAATAAACTTAATGAAGATGGTAAGGTAATCATAAACAAAGCAAGATTAGTGTGTAAAGGATATTCACAGAAAGAGGGAATTGATTACAATGAAACCTTTGCATCGGTAGCTAGAATTGAGGTAGTCAAATTATTTCTTGCATTTGCAGCTCACAAGAATTATAAAGTATATCAAATGGATGTAAAATGTGCTTTTCAGAATGGTGATCTTGAAGAGGAAGTTTACATTGAACAGTTTGATGGATTTTCATTGACAAATGATAAAGATATGGTTTGCAGATTAAGGAAAGCTTTGTATGGATTGAAGCAAGCTCCTAGAGCTTGGTATACTAGATTGGACAAATATCTTTTGAAGCTTGGTTATACTAAAGGTAATGTTGACAACAACTTATATTTCAAAGTGACTAATGAAGCCATCTTGGTTATTGAAGTTTTTGTTGATGATATCATTTTTGGAGGAGAAGTGAATTGTGTAAAGACTTTGCTAATAAGATGCAAGAAGAATTTGAAATGTCTATGATTGGGGAGATAAAATTCTTTTTAGGATTGCAGATTTCATAGACTAATAAAGGTATATTCATATGTCAAACAAAGTACTTGAAGGAACTATTGAAGAAATTTGGACTGGAAAATTCCAAACCAGTAAGTACTCCTATGACTACAACTGATAAATTGACATTGAAGGATGATTAAACTCCTCTTAATCTAACAAGATATAAATCTATGATTGGAGGTTTACTGTATTTGACACAAACAAGACCTGATATAATGAATGCAGTATGTATTGTTTCAAGATTTTAGAGTAATCCTAGAAAATCATGAATCAACAGTGAAAAGGATTTTGTGGTATCTACAAGGCACAACAAATCTTGGTTTATGGTATCCTAAAAACAAAAATTTTGATTTATGTGCATACACCGATGCAAATTGGGCAGGAGATGTAGATGATAGAAAGAGCACCACCAGCGGGGCATTCTTTCTTGGTAGTAGATTGATTTCATGGTTGAGAAAGAAATAGAATTATACATCATTGTCAACAACAGAATCAAAATATGTTGCAGCAGCAACTAACTGTACTTAGGTAATATGGATTAAGAAAATGTTAAAGGACATAAAGGTAAAATGCAAAGAACCTATAATCATTTATTGTGATAATTCAGCAGCAATTGATATATAAAATAATCTGGTATTTCACTCTAAAACTAAACATGTTTCTATCAAAAATAATTTTCTAAAAGAGAACATTGAAGCAAAAGAAGTGAGATTGGTTTATGTGAATACTAAAGAGAAGACTGCAGATATCTTTACTAAGCCTTTGCCTAAGGAAACTTTTGAATATCTCAAAGAGAAGTTTGGGGTAATACCCTCATCAGTCGAGACGTAGATAATTGATGATTGGCATCAAATCGACAGAATTAACAGAAAAAAAATTTTATGGGTTTGATGGAGGAGAGCTACTTCTCAGGGGAGTAGTTGGTTAAAACAATTGGTTATTGTAGTTGGTTCTATGAGTTGGTTGTATGTTCTTGTATTTGTATTGCTTTGGCATTTGATGTCAAAGGGGGAGAGTTATCTATGGGAAAACATTATCCTTTGGGGAGAGATTATTCAAAGGGGGAGAGAGATATATACTCTCTACATTTGTATTTTGATTTCTGGTATTGATCTATTCTGGAGATTGTTGGTTTTTGTTTTTTTGGCATTCTGCTTTGGCACTTAGATGTTTTTCCATCTTGTGTTGCCATAAATGCCAAAGGGGGAGATTTTTGGTATTAGGATGTGTTGCATTTTTTTTGTCATTGATGTCAGCACTTATCCTTCTAGAGATCTTTGGTTATGTTGAACCGGCACATTATGTTCACCAGGAAGTTCAGTTACTTATGCACAGTCACCAGTATATTGTTCATCGACAAGTTATATTGTACACCGGCACTGAGGATGACTTGTTATCATCTGGAGATCACTTGGTTATGTCAAAGACATGGTTTGGACAATTGGTTTTGGTATTATGGTTATTGGTCTAATCGGGTTGACATGTTTGCTATTTCTGGCAAATTGGTCTAGGTTATGGACCGGTATGCATGATCTATTCTAGATCAACATGACACGTTATGGAGATGATTTAATTAATTGGATATTGTTGTAAATGTATTGAACTGACATGATGCATCACATCTTGACTTATTTGTAATTGGTTTAATTGTAATATTCTTAGTTAGCTGACCTACACATCTAGTCTTAGGTTTTGGTATATATGTAAGATATCATTTGTGCGATGAAGTGTGGAAGTGGAAGTGTGGTATTGTATCATGGTATGTGCGAATATTGAAGATCATATGAGCAGACCATAGAGAAGGTTCAAGGAAGGTTTGAAGGTGATTATTAGATCTTAACCGGTACTGAATCCAGCATTGGAGATGCTACTTTGAGTAGTACATTATCATTGGATTTAACCATCCAATTGTAGTCAGTGTGACTCCTATTTTGTGATTGAGCAGTGAGCTCTAGGCAGTTGGCCTTTCTACATGTGTAGACCCCATTTGCACACACATACTATCTGTAGTAGTATCATCTGATTGTGGGTAAGGTTTCCTACTGTGGTTTTTCCCCTTACAGGGTTTCCACATACAAATCTCTATGTAATGTGTTGTGGATGTTGTTTCTCTTTCTGATTTATGCATTGAGTTTTATCGATATTAATATTAACTGCTAATCTGTCAACCGACATCAAGTTTAGTTTACCAGTATTAAGTATCAAGTTTGATTAAGTTATATTTGGGTTGAAATTAATTGACGATTGATTCACCCCTCCCTCTCAGTTGCCTCCGGGTCCTAACATTGTACATTATCCCTTTGATCTATACTGAACTCCCCCTTTCACTACTATGAACTCCCCTTGAACCATATAAATCCTTCCTTGCTTAAGTGCATAAGGCAAATGGCACAACTACCAACTTTGTGTCGAAGTTACTTAAAGGTGCTTATCGGTAATGGTTTGGTGAAAATGTCTGCTACTTGTTCTTTGGTAGGGACATAATCCATCCTTACCTCCCATCCTTCAACCTTCTCTCTGAGAAAATGATACTTGATAACAATGTGCTTTGTTCTGGAATGCATCACCAGATTCTTTGCTATGTTGATTGCACTCAAATTATCACATCGGATGAGAATAGGATCAATGATGTCCACCTATATGTCTTTGAGGGTCTGCTTCATCCAAAGCACTTGAGAGAAACATGTAGCAGCAACAATGTATTCTGCTTTAGTAATTGATAGAGAGACCGAGTCTTGCTTCTTGCTATTCCATGAGATCAACTAGTCACCTAGGAAGAATGAACCACCACTCATTCTCTTCCGATCATCAATGCAACCTACCTAATCAGCATCAGTGTATGCTTCCAAGATGAAATCCCCTTGTTTAGGGTACCACAATCCATAACTGAGTGTCTCTTGTAGGTACCTAAAGATTTTGCTTACAACATTCATATGTGACTACTTAGGTGCATCTTGGAATCTAGCCACCATACATACTACCTATACTATATCTGGTCTAGAAGCAGTTAGATACAATAGACTACCTATCATGGATCTATACAAAGTCTAATCCACCATTGGTGACTCATCATTCTTGCTAAATTTACTTCTGGTCACCATTGGGGTACTTACCGGTTTGCAATCCTCCAGTTGGAATTTCTTCAACATTTCCTTTGCATACTTGATTTGTGAGATAAAGATTCCCTTATCTTGTTGTAATATCTACAAACCAAGGAAGTATGTCAATTCACCAAGCATTGACATCTCAAATTCTGACTGAATCCAATCAGCAAATTCTTTGCAGAGGGTGTCCTTATTGCCTCGAAAGATAATATCATCTACATACACAACAACAATGATCATGTGGTTTTCATCTTTCTTTATGTACAAATTGCTATCAACACTCCCCTTTTTGAATCTTTCCTCCTTCAGGTACTGATCTAATCTTGAATACCATGCTCTAGGAGCTTTCTTTAAACCATACAAGACCTTCTTCAACTAGCACACATGTTTCATCATCATGCAGTAGAAACCCTTCTGGTTGCTCCTTGTACACTTCTTCTTCCAAATTTCCATTTAGGAAGGTAGATTTCACATCCATTTGGTATACTTTATAACCCTTGTAGGCATAGAAGGATAGAAACGTTCTAATTGCTTCTAATCTAGCTACTAGTGCAAAAGTTTCTTCAAAGTCAATTCCCTCTACCTGAGAGTATCCTTTTCACACTAGTCTAGCTTTATGCCTAACAATTTTACCTTCTTCACTCATTTTATTCCGGTAGACCCATTTAGTGCTAATGATGTTCTTGTCCTTCGGTCTAGGAACTAATTCCCAAGTCTTGTTCTTCTCAATATGTTGCAGTTCTTTTTCCTTGGCATCCATCCATTCTTGTCTTTTGCTTCCCTCATTGAATGTTTTAGGTTCTACTTTAGTCATGAGGTAGAATTTTACATGTTCATCATTATGGGCAAGTCTTCTTCTAGTCTACAAACCATCACTCTTATTTCCCAAAATATTCTCTTCTGGGTGATTCAACTACACATACCAATTGGAATCCTTTCTGGATGCTTCTTCTAGTTCATTGTCTGACTAAGCTTCCTCACCTTCATCATCGGAATCATCATACTGTTTAACCTATGGTTGACTTCCTTTGTACATGTCCTCATCAACTTTTATGTGCACACTCTCAATGACTCTTCTTAGTCTTTTGTTGTAGTATTTGTAAGCTTTTCTATTAGATGAGTAACCAAAGAAGATTCCTTCATCACTCCTAGAGTCAAAACTACCTAGACCATCCATATCTCTTTTGATAAAACACTTACTTCCAAATACTTTGAAGTATTTGACTGATGGCTTCTGGTCATATCATAACTCATAAGGTGACATTCTGTTGTTTGTTCTTAATTGAACCTGGTTCAAAGTATAAGCAGCAATATGAACAACTTCCTTCCAATATGTGTCTAGTAGACTTAGCCTCATTTAACATGGTTCTGGCCATCTCCTTAATTCTCATGTTCTTTCTTTCTACCACACCATTTTGTTGTGGTGTCCTAGGGGTTGAGTATTGCCTTCTAATTCCATGTTTTTCACAATAATCTTCAAATTCATTTGATGTGAACTCTCCACCCCGGTCTGATCCTAGACATTTTAGCTTGCACCCACTTTCTTTCTCCACCATCTTCCTAAAGATCTTGAATCTGTCAAATTCTTGTGACTTATCTTGCAGGAAGGTGACCCATGTCATTCTTGAGTAACCATCAATAAAAAGCATAAAATATCTTCACCGGCAAGTGCTCTTGTCCTAGTCAGACCACACAGATCTGTATGCACAATTTCAAGTGGTCTTGAGGTGTTGTACTCTTTTGTCCTGAAGATCACCTTAGTTTTCTTTCCTTTCACACATTCATCACAAAATGTGCTTACCGGTTTGATAATGGGTGGAATATTCCTCACAAACCCCTTTCTGCTTACTGCAACTAGGTTATCAAAGTATATGTGGCCTAATCTTCGATGCCACAACCGACTTTCATCAACCTGTCCTAACATGCATTGGGACTCATATGATTCTTTCAGATTATAAACATTACCATCTGTTCTCTTTCCTTTCGCCACAACCTGACCGGTACTATCTTTCTTTATCTGGCAACCAGTTAAGTCAAAGGTTAATTTATAACCTTTGTCACACATCTAAATCACACTCAATAGATTGTTCTTTAGGCCTTCCACATAGTATACATTATGTGTCTTCAATTTTCCATCAATACTTAGAGTAACTTTTCCCTTTATTTTGATGGATGATTTGTCTCCAAATCTTACTGAACCACCATTCTAGTCTTGAAGCTTGATGAATTTCTTTTTCTCACCAGTAATGTGGTTGGAGAAACCACTATCTACAACCCATAGATTTTTCCTTTCAGCATGTAAGACAGTTTGCACTATCAAACTTGACTTTTCTTTTTCTTTTTCTTTCTCAACCCATACCAATTTGGTTTCCTTCTTCTTGTCAGGTGCTATATTGTGCTCAGGTTTAGCTACTGGTTCTTGATTAGGATTTGTCTTCTTCTATTTGTTCTTCTTGTTTTACACAACCTTTCTATGTGTCCAAACTCTTGACAGTTATACCATTTCACATTTTCATTTAAAGATAAATCCTTAAAATTATTGTAGGGCATCAATTTATTCTTCCTACATTCAAAAATCATATGACCATATCCATTGCACTGATAGTAGACAAAATTCATATCCTAGAGTGCATTAAATGAATTTCTACTTTCATAACTCATAGAGGGCTTATTGGTTAGTCTACAGTCAGCTATTCTATGCCCAAATTTGTTACACTGGTAACAGTAACCATGAAAGTTTGAAACATACCAGTTAGGTTGCCTTGGTCCTGCAAAGGACTCCCTCATCAAAGGTCTTCCCTTCATGTCGTTGACTCTAGTGAATACTTCATGGTCAACTCTTGCATTTCTCCTTGCATTTGCATGTTGGTACAATGAGTGTGGCCTTAGATTCATTGCTTGTGCATACCGGTTTGTGTGGCAATTTCCAACAACATCTGCATATGTCTTTTTACCAATATCCTTGCCTACAATGAATATCTTCTGTTCTTCACCTTCATTTGAAGAGCTGAACTTTATTTATTTACCTGATGTGTCTTTTCTATTTGAACTTTGACCTTCTTCACAGACTAAGCCACCAGTATCTTTGGATTGCTTTTGTTTTCTCAACATCTTATCTAAGGCTTTGGTGTTTCCTTCATACTTTCTCCTCACTTTTATTTCTTCCTTACTTTCTTCAAGCTCTTTTCTAAGCTTCACTATTTTTGCTTCTAGATCTTGAAGCTCCTTTTCCTTCTTCATTAGATCGGAGGATGTTGATGAATAATGATGAACAACAAATACCCTAACTAGTACTGAGAGGGTGGGGGGGTGAATCAGTACATACAAAAACTTCTCAACAACTTATCAAGTTAAGACAATGCTAACCGATTGTCTTCATCACTGAACTTAACCATGGCAATACCAGTTAAACACAATAAGACTTCAGACAGCTAAACCAGTAAATCTGAATACTTAAAATAATATTCAACACTTGATAACTACTTCACCAATATACTCATGCATGTGTTTTATCAATAATACCATAACCATTAGCTTTGCATGCATATTCACCCAAACAAAGACTATTCAATCATCACATCAAAAATGCACAACTCATGACACACAAATTTTTCACGTGGAAACCCAAATGGGAAAAACCATGGTGGGGATGAATACCCACAAGCTTGTTTTTGAACTCTTTTGAAGCTCGCTCTGTTAGGAGCCTAGTCCAGTTAAAGACTTTACAATAAGGTTTTGTTAGGAACTGATCCTGTAAAAGATCACCTGGTTAAGGGATGGCTATATACCCTGTTAAAGGTTGAAACCCTATTAAAGGCTACCTTGCTAGAGGATTTGAAGAAATCAATGATCTTGAGTCACCTGGTTAGAGGATTTGCAGTAATCCTATTAAAGCTACCCGATAAAGGGATTTTCTTACTGTTGAAATTGTTAAAAGACAATAGGTAAAGCTCTGATTTGATAACAACACTACATGCTAAGGCAGATCCTTTTCAGCTCCTCTACTTTGCAATCACACTCTGCATTTTTCCACTCACTGGTCTGGCAAGTATCTCATCACTTGGATACAAACACAACATTTGCCAACACAAACAATAACAAACATCATCAACCTTATAGACAAGAATTAGGTCAGTAGCATAAACCCTAAACCCTAAACATTTAAGGTTTACAATTACAAGCGGTCCAATCCTGACCATTCAAACACTTTGCATAGAATAAAACAATCTCAAATAGATCACAAGTCACTCTGCATCATCCATTCTTCATCGCATATGGAAATCAGTAACCCATCATGCTCTCTTCATATACCGCTAAGAAGAATGTTCATTCCTGAGGTAGACATTTAATCTAATCTATCTTCACATGCAAGATCCTCAAGGAAATCCTTCACATGCATAAAACTAACATGGCATATCGATCTCATCCTTATCTCTTAGCTAACTCATCACAGAATGTCACCGGTTTCATCGCACAAGCTAGATTTCCAAACTAGAAATCCTAGAGCTGAGACTATCAACCTGTAGTCACACTTAGTGAAACCCTGACACCAGTCCACTTCATCCCTTCATACCGGTTCTCCTACTTGAAAATTAATAAAAACTTCTTCCAATCTACATACTGGTTCACCTGCACTTATTGACATTAATGACAACATACATTATCATCATACTGGTTCATCATATGCCAACAATCTCCCCCTTTGGCATTGATGGCAATACTCAGTGTAGCATTGCAACTATAAACAACATAGACTAGTGTAACTATAACATATATCTTCATCACTTTAGATATCTTCTCCCCCATACATCATATATCTTCTCCCCCTTTGACATCAATGCCAAAGTGGAGGCACAAGCTTCCATTCTCCACTATGTTGCTCCCCTTATGGAGTAGCATCCTTCAACACATCAATCCTGAAATATTTGACACTGTAGTACCTAACTGATGTGTGGATCACACAACTTTAGTTTACTTCATGAAGGGCCAGAACCCCTAATTCACCTCTCAAATAGGTAAATGTTGTTTTCAGTAAGGGCTTAGTGAATATGTCTGCTAGCTGCTCCAAACTAGAAACATGTTCTAATACAACCTCTTTATTTTGAACCTTCTCTCTGAAGAAGTGATACTTGAGCTCAATGTGCTTAGTTCTATCATGCAATACCAGATTTTTGGAAATATTTATTGCACTTGTGTTGTCACAAAATATACTCACCAGTTCAGATATAGGTACTTTGAAACCATCCTATACATGTTTCATCCAGATTGCTTGGGTGCAATTCATAAATGCTACCACATACTCCACTTCAGTTGTAGACTGGGAAAGACAGCTCTACTTCTTACTCGTCCATGAGACTAGTTTTCCACCAAGAAAGAATGTTCCGCCAGTTGTTCTCTTTCGATCATCCACATTACCTGCCCAATCTGCATCGGTATATACTTTGAGATTAAAATAACCATTGTATGGATACCACAATCCATAATCAACTGTCCCTTTTAGGTATCTAAGAATTCTCTTGACTGCTACCAAGTGAGATTCTCTTGGACTTTTCTGAAAATGGGCCACAATGCCCACTGCATGAGCAATATCCGGTTTGTTGTGTACCACATAGTGCAGCTTACTGATCATTGACCAGTACTCCTTCTCATTCACCAACACCGAATCATCTTCCTTAGTCAATTTGCAGCCAATGACCATCGGTATACCAACCGGTTTTCTCTCCTCCATGCCAAAGGTCTTCAATACCTCTTTGAAATTCTTGGACTGGGTAATAAAGATACCCTCTTTCATCTGTTGAATCTGTAGACCAATGAAGAACTTTATCTCGCTAATCAGAGACATCTCAAACTCTTTCTTCATTTCATCTGCAAATGCATGGCTCATTTCATCATCTCCTCGAAATATTATGTCATCTACAAACACTTCACAGATCAAAATCTGATCACCTTCATATTTCAGGTAGATGTTGTTTTCCTCACTTGTTCTCTAAAATCCTATCTTCACAAGATGAGAATGTAACCGTTCATACCATGCCCTTTGTCCTTGTTTCAATCCATACAGGGCCTTGTGTAATCTACACACCATGTTACTATCTTCTGATGAGGCAAACCCATCTGGTTGCTCAATGTACACTTCCTCTTCTAGGATTCCATTCAAGAATGTAGACTTCACATCCATCTAGTATACCTTAAATCCCTCAAATGCTGCAAATGCAAGGAGCATTCGAACACCTTCCAGTCTAGCCACTGGGGCAAAGGTTTCTCCATAGTCTTCTCCCTCTTCCTGAGCATATCCCTTGCATACAAGTCTTGCCTTGTTCCTTACAATTGTGCCTTCTTCATTCAGCTTATTCCTGAAGACCCATTTGGTACCTATTAAATTCTTGTGTTCCGATCTAAGTACCAAAGACCATGTTGCATTCTTTTCTATCTGGTCCAGCTCCTCTTCCATTGCCTTAATCCAATCTTCATCTATAAGTGCCTCTCTAGTGGTCTTAGGCTCAAATTCAAAAATCATGCAAGAGTTTTCTTTCACCTTTCTTCTTGTGAGTATCCCTGCATCTTTATCTCCTATGCTCTACTTCGGGTCATGATGTAGTTTCACATATCTAGGAATGACTCTAGCTGGTTTTGCTTGCTTTTCCTCTTCTTCTTCTTCTTCTTCTCCCTCTTCTTCACCTACTGCAGCTTCTACTGGTATAGGAACTGTAGACACCTAAAATTAATTATTTGTAATTACTTTTAATTCCTCACATAATTAATTAATTAATTATGTTAATTCAAATTCTCCTCAAATATTAAATATAATTAATATTGTCACTATAGTATGTGACTGATTTATTTAATAAATCAATCCCTTTCTTTATTCTTCTAAAAGATTAAATCCTCACAAATCTTCCTCTTGGCTAATTAATTTCAATTAATTAGTTAACCTACATGATTCCTACAAATCATCTTCTTAATTCATCATTAACTTAATAAAGTTTTCTAGAAATTTCTTAAACTCATTTAACCTTATTCTTCTAATTTTTTATTCCCTCCACTCATTCTCTCTCCTAGTCAAATCCTCCATCAAATCCTAATCCCACCTAACATTTCCTCTAATCCCCCTCCTAATGAGTTTCTAATGGCTAATCATCATGATTAGCCACAAAGTCAACTCCTTGTCCCTTCCATCCAACCACTAGCTTTTAATGCTCTTTTCCTAGGTGAATGTGAAATTTTCAAAATCTCACAATCCTCTAGGCATCTCCTCTCCCAAGGAATTTTTAATTCCTTCTTATTCCTCTGATTCCCATGATTATACCTTTTTGGATAATTTTAAATTCCTCCTCCCCATTCTTCAAGGAATGTCACATCCCTTGCTCCTCTGAAGGCACATTGGGAAGTCTTCCCAATGCACTTTTCTCTTCTCAAGGTACCTTGGGAATTCTTCCCAATGTACCTTGAGGAGTGTGGAGATGAGAAATGCCTTTAAGGCATATCTCTTGGTCTCCACACCCTTTCTTGGGCCTTGTGAGAGCTCACAAGCAATCCTAGCCCTTCATCTTGAATCCATCCTTGCCATCCATTTTTCCTCTCCTCTTCCTATAAATTGAGGATGTCATCCCTTCATTTTTCATCTCCAAGTTCAATAATCTTATGCTGCCCTTTTGAATCTAGGAAATCATCTTAGCAAGCAAGAGGAGAGCCATTTTGTCCAAATCATATTTCATCCACACTTAACCATTTTGTCCATATCATCCTCCTAGAATCCATTTCATATTGTGCACAACATTGGAGAGCCATCCACATCAAGCAAGCAAGAGGAGCACATCAAGTGGAGCATCATCCAAGGGCACTTTCACTTCATCAAGTTCCATCTGAAGGAGAAGGTATTGGTTTGTGAGGTATATGCATTTCATTCTTGTTTTGAGCATTTCAAATTATGTCTTTGGATTTCATGTGATTATATGTTTGATCTGCATATTTGTTATCTAATCCACCTCACTAGTCTTTTATCCTCTTTAGGAACACTAAGGTCTTTGCTTGTTTCTTTTTTAACTGGTTCCCAAAAGGCTATACCCAGTTCATCTTCCACTTCTTCCATCCAGGTTTCCTCAGGTTTCTCAGGGGATTCATCAACCCTGACATTGATACTGTCAATAATTTTCTCAGTCCTATTGTTGTAGCACTTGAGAGATTTTCTCTTAGTGGAATATCCCAGAAATATTCCTTCATCACATTTAACATCAAGCTTTCTCAGATGCTCACCTCTCTTGATATAACACTTACTGCCAAATACTTTAAAATAACTCACAGTGGGAATCTTTTCAGTCTAGTACTCATAAGGGGTTTTATCTTTACCTTTCTTGATGAGTACTCAGTTCATAGTATAGACTACAGTGATCACTGCTTCAAAGTGTGAGCAACCTTTCCTTGGATCAACATTGTTCTGGCCACTTCAACTACAGTCCTGTTATTCCTTTCTACTACGCCATTCTGTTGTGATGTCCTTGGGGTAGACAGCTACCTCTTGATACCACTTTCCTTGATTAGTTCTTAGGCATTTTATCCTTTGACCACTTTCCTTCTCTACTAATGCTCTAAAGGATTTGAACTTTCCAAATGCCTCAGACTTGTCTTTCAAGAATGTGACCCACATCATTCTTGAGAAGACATCAATAAGAATCATGAAATACCTATCTCCCTGAATACTTCTAGTTTTCATTGGACCACACAGATCGATGTGCACAAGATCAAGTAAGTTCTCTACTGAAAAAGACTTACCTTTGAAAGTTGAGGAAGAAATCTTCCCAAGTTGGCATTTTCTGCACAAAGAATTCTCCAGTTTGTTCAGCAAAGGCAATCCTCTTACTGGCTTTTACAATATTGTCAAAGTTTATATGACAAAGTCTCCTATGCCATATCCAACTATCATCAAAATTCGCCATCAAAAACTAACTAATATTGGCATTCAACTAAAACAAGTTACCTCTAGTCTGCTTACCTGTGGCAATAAGTTCACCACTCTTTCTAATTATACTGCAAACTCCACCTTTGAACTCCATAATGAGTCCTTTGTCATTTAGCTGAGCAACACTCAAAAGGTTATGCTTAAGACCTTCTACCCAATAGACATCATCTGCACTGCTCTTTCCATTCAATGAGATTGATCCTTTACCTTTCACCAAGCATGGTGCATCATTGCCAAATCGAACAACACCTCCATCATATTCTTCTAGAGACAGAAATTTTCTCTGATCACCAGTCATATGGTGAGAACACCCACTATCAATAATCCACTCATTAGATTTGTCGATGTGAGAGACAAGGGCTTTCTTGTCAGACACTTCTTCCTTTACAGCTACAAACACTATGTCCTCATTCTCTTTGGTGCAAGAGGACCCCAACAATGAAGCCCATTTTCCATTTTCATGTTTGTAATAAAGATCCATTTTTGTAAGACCAATTGTCAAGATGGTACATTTATAAACCACTTAGTCAAACTTGGTCAATGGATCTATGGTAGATTAGGAAGAGTCAATTTTGTGTGTCTGGTGTTCTTAAGGTTCATTTGGAAACCTTTGGAGTGTAGGAAAATGCATAAATGGTCAATAGACCAAATGTTGCATAAAGTTATTAAAGTTGCATTTTCGGTGTAACTTGTCATGATAGAGTCACCTTCTTGAAGAATTGTCATCGGGTATCAGTGTAGTTGTTTTGAGCACCACCTGATAACCTGATGGAGTAGTGACATTCCAAAGGATTTTTCATCCGGTATCAATGTAGCTATTGTGAGCACCAACCGATAACCCGATAGCAAATCATGTGGAAGGAATCGACATCGGGGATCAAAAGTCGAGGATCCTGACTTACCCCGACGACCCGATAAGACAACACACTTGGAGTTTTGGCATCGACTATCGAAGACACTATTCTAGAAGTCATCCTGATGACCGGATAGAAAGGTGGACTTGTGTTCACATGTTATCGGGCATCGACAAAGCACACTTGAAGTTATCCCGAAGAGCCGATGGAAAAGCACACCACCTTGAGGATATTTCATCGGACATCGGGTGGAGAGTTTTTGAGCTACTCTAAAGACCCGATAGGAGTGCACCACTAGCAGAGTTGTGATCAGACATCGGGAGAACTATTTTTGAGTTAACCCGATGACCAGATAGAACTGCATGATTGTAAAACATTTCATCAGGCATCGGAGGTCATGTTTTTGACCTATGCTGATGACCTGATGGAAGTTCCCAACTGCCAGAAAATGTAACCGAAAAGGAATTCGGTCTCCCAACTCCTCCCAATGGCTAGACTGATTTGAATTTTAGTTGATGATGTTAGTAGAGACCTATTTGAACAAGTGTGAATCATTTCCAAGAGTGGAGCAGATTGATTCAAACAAATGTAATTTGATCTTTTGGTACGGAATGAAATATAGTTGCATGTTTCACATAACATCTTTTGGTGTTGGAAATCAATAAATTTCATTGGTAGGACTTGGTACGGGCATGAGGTCTTAAATTGTATAGTTCCAATTGTTTAAAAGTTGGCTTAGGATCTGGGTGGACAAACCTAAATTAGAAATTCTTCTGGTCTAGTCTGACAACCAAGTTAGGGTGAAATCAGGGTTTCATCTAGAAATGGCTCTAACTTGAGATTCCTGCATTGGACCACAACAACCATTAGAGGAGTTCAAGTTGGAGAAATGTATGTTAGGATTATGGTAATTGCAACCTGGAAGGTGTCAGCACTTAGGTTCCACACCATACCCTAGGCCAAGCATGCCCATGTGCTTGGTCTCATAATTGAGGAAGTAGGGGTGCAGAAAGACTCTGGGAGTGGACTAAACCAATCCAAGGTTGGATTGTGTATTTAGGAACATCCTCAAACCTGAAACAAATGACCACCTAGCAAAGTGTATTCATTTGCAGGTTGTTGCTCCGAACGAGACCTGATTACCCCTATCAGGCCTGTTTGGCCTCAATAGTTCAGAGGTGTGCAAGAGGAGTTGGAGCCTGTCCTTTTGGAGTCTAAAGGTACTCAATAAAGGGTACTCTGGTCTATAGTTTATTTTATTCATCCTCTGAAGAAGTTGAGGTTGTTTTCCAAAACCAGTGTTTGGAGGGCTATAAACAGAAAACATTCTCGTTTAACAATCAAGTTGTATTTGGGGTGTTGTGGGTCTAGGAGTTGTTAGGGATCAACTTGGTTGATCAGAACAATTTTGGAACAAGATAGAGGAACCCTTTCCACTTCCTAAATTGAAGGGTTCGAGTAGTATCACGTTTGGCTAATTTGTCTTATCAGCCATTACCCTTAGCCTGCTAAGTTAAGTTACATTATTCATTGGGTCAGAGTGAACAAGGGAATTGATTTCTTGCAAAATGTTGGAGTTAGGGCTTGATTGTGCTTCCCCTGATATTCTCTACGTCACTCTTCATTTTTAGATTCTTCATCAGTAACACCTTCATCCACTGCAACAAGACAATTTCTCCTACCTCCTCCTTTATACTTTCTAAACCTCTCCGGTTTATCCTTATTGTCATTGTTAGGATAGTTAACAACTATATGTCCTATCTTGTTGTAGGAAAAACATTTTAAAGGAAGCTTACCTCTATATTCTTCGGTGCCTTTTGGAAGTCTCTTGGCAAGAAGAGCTTCAAACTCCATCAGAATCTCTTCATCATCCATATCTCTGCATTGCTTGGATTCATAATTGGTACTTCTTTTTCTTTTCTAGTTGGTGCAACAGATGCTCTAAAGGTTGACTCAATCTTCTGAACACTGCCATCATACCTATTCAACTCATATGCAGTCAACTTTGCAATGATAGAGTATAAGGATGCCTTGGTTTTGTCAATAGACCTTAGCTCCTAAATAGCAACAACTCTGATTGCATAGACCGGTAACAATGATCTCAAAAATTTAATGACAACAGTGGCATCATCAATTGTTCCACCAATGCTCTTGATATCGCCAACCACAGTCTTGATCCTTATGCCATATTGTTGAATGGTCTCTTCTTCAACCATCCTCATGTCTTCAAATTTTCCTCTAAGGCTCTCTTCCTTAGCTTGCTTGGCATGCTCATAACCACCATAAATGGTTTCCAGAGTGTCCCATACATCCATAGGAGTGTCCTTATCTTGTACATCAATGAACTCAATATCAGATAGGTTGCTAATAAGGGCTTCCATGACTTGCCCATTTTCTTGAATCTCTCTTTTCTGATCATTGGTTAGAGTTCCAGTGGGGATTACATAGGCATTCTCAACATAGCTTCAATGTTGAGCACCCAAACTCTTGATATAAATCTTCATTCTGTCCTTCCATATTTTGAAGTTATCTCTATTGAAATTTGGACCTTCCCTCTTCATCATTAAAGCAAGATCTTTTATCTCAAGTGGTTAAGCTTATATCACCGAGGACCTAGAGTTGCTCTGATACCAATTGATGAATAATAATGAACAACAAATACCCTAATTGGTACTAGGGGGGGTCAATCAGTACATACAAAAACTTCTCAATAACTTATCAAGTTAAAACAATGCTAACTGGTTATCTTCATCACTGAACTTAACCATGGCAATACCAATTGAACACAGTAAGACTTCAGATAGCTAAACCAATAAATCTGAATACTTCAAATAAAATTCAACACTTGATAACTACTTCACCAATATACTCATGCATGTGTTGTATCAGTAATACCATAACCATTAGTTTTGCATGCATATTCACCTAAACAAAGATTGTTCAATCGTCAAATGAAAAATGCACAAATCATGACACATAGATTTTTCACGTGGAAACCCCAATGGGAAAAACCACGGTGGGGATGAATATCCACAGGCTTGTTTTTGAACTCTTTTGAAGCTCACTCTATTAGGAGCCTAGTTTGGTTAAATACTTTACAATAAGGTTCTATTAGGAACCGATCTTGTTAAAGATCACCTAGTTAAGGGATGGCTATATACCCTATTAAAGGTTGAAACCCTGTTAAAGGTTACCTTGCTAGAGGATTTGAAGAACTCAATGATATTGAGTCACCTGGTTAGAGGATTTGCAATAAGCCTATTAAAGCTACCCGGTAAAGGGATTTTCCTATTGTTGAAATGGTTAGAAGACAACAAGTAAAGTTCTGATTTGATAACAACACTACATGCTAAGGTAGATCATTTTTAGCTCCTCTACTCTACAATCACACTCTGCGGTTTTCCACTCACTGGTCTGGCAAGTATCTCATCACTCAGATACAAACACAACATTTGCCAACACAAACAATAACAAACATCATCAACCTTATAGACAACAATTAGGTCGGTAGCATAAACCCTAAACCCTAAACATTTAAGGTTTACAATTACAAGCAGTCCAATCCTGACCGTTCAAACACTTTGCATAGAATAAAACAATATCAAATAGATCACAAGTCATTTTGCATCATCCATTCTTCACCGCATATGGAAATCAGTAACCCATCATGCTCTCTTCACATACCGCTAAGAAGAATGTCCATTCCCGAGGTAGACATTTAATGCAATCAATCTTCATATGCAAGATCCTCAAGGAAATCCTTCATGTGCACAAAAATGATGTGGCATCTTGATCTCATCCTTATCTCTTAGCTAACTCATCATAGAATCTCACTGGTTGCATTGCACAAGCTAGATATCCAAACCGGAAACCCTAGAGTTGAGACTACCAGCCGGTAGTCACACTTAGTGAAACCCTGACACCGGTCCACTTCATCCCTTCATACCAGTTCTCCTACTTGAACATTAATAACAACTTCTTCCAATCTTCATACCGGTTCACCTACACTTATTGACATCAATGACAACATACATTATCATCATATCGGTTCATCATATGTCAACAGATGTAACTTCACATATTCTCTTGGTTTCTTCCAGTTGCAGTTTCAAGTCATATATGACTTGATTTGACTCATCCAGGTATTGCTTCAAGAGACCTTGTTCATCTACTACAACATGCTTGACCACCTTGAGTTCTCTTCTTCTTTTAATTAGTTCCTCAAGAGAACTTATAAGTTCTCCTTCTAAATCCACTTTAGCCTCAATATCCTCTTCTTCATCATCTTCACAACCTAGTTCATCAAGTGCCATAAAGAGATTAACTTGTCTATCATTCTCATGGTAGTCATCTTCTGATGCACTTCCTTCATCTGTGTCATCATCCTCAATAGTATAGAGTTTGTTCTTCTTCCGGTAGTGATAGGGAGGATCCTAGATTGCTTGAGTTAGCTTGACTCACTCTAAGGATTTCTACCTAGCCTAAACTTGGGAATGCTCCTCTGACTATTCCCTTAATCCACTCTAGGTCCTCACTACTGAGGGTTGATACTCTACACCTTGTGAATTCACTTTCATAAATCCATCAACTCACTAATCCACTAAATCTAACCAGACACCTTGCAAGGTTTGCTCTACCATGGATTATACCTACAACTTCTGCTAAGTTGTTTTCCTCCTCATGCTTGGATCTTCTCTCCCTTTGATCCCATCTTCCTCTAGTTTGAGGCTAACAACCTAGACTCTAGTCTACCCTGCAAGTGATTCCTCTTGGTCACTAATACCTAGCCGGGCTATCATCAAGCTTGCCTAGGGCCACTCTACTGAAACAACTGATGCCATTCCCTGGTTTGCTACAAATAGAAATCTACTATACATGGATGGCTCTTCTTGACAACATCCAATGGTCTTGTGGATCCCACGATGGAGAATCAAGACAGAGCCATGTTGACAATTGCTTATCACCAACAGAAAAACACAAAACAGAAAGATAACTTTATCTACAGAGCTGAGCTTGGCATGACTTCAAAATTGGAACTTACAAAACATAGAAAAGTACCATCTATTCTATCACACTGGTATTTGGAGATTTAAGCCATTATTTATAGTTTTCAAATGAAAATTGAACTCTGAGAAAGGAACCAGAAAATCATATTCAAATTGTTATTCAAAATATGTTCTTCATGGAATCAAAACCATCCAATTTTCCAACCTATCCAACCCTTTACAGAATGCCCATTTGGTCTTTTATAGCCTCTACGACTTGTCATGAATCATCCCTAATGGACAAGATCGAAATCGACAGAAATCGGTTTCCTGTTGTAACTATCTTTCAACCTCCATCAAGTCATCAGGTTAATGCCGCAACACTTATCAGGACATCCGATGGTGGTTTAAAACTCACTTGTTTTCCTATTGGGTCATCGGAGTAGCCTCAAAACACTTACTCCAATGTCCAATGGCATTTTACACATTGCCCACTTCCACATTGGTTTCCATTGGGTCATCGAGTTAGCATCAAGATAGTCTTTCTGATGGCTAATGGTGCACTCCCCACAAAAAGAATCCTTATCGGGTTGTCAGTATAGCCCCAAACATGTTCTGTCGATGGCCGATGGTGTGCTCCAAACTGCATGCTTTCCCATCGGGTCATTGGGTTAGCAGAAAACATGTCTTGCTGATACCTGATGGCCACTCCAAACTCACTTAGCTCACTCCACTCTACTGGCGACCTCATCGGCTCATCAAGGTAGGTGGAAACACTTTCGTTGATAGCCAATGGCTCTACTTTGACTCGCTCCAATCGCTGGTGACTTCATCGGGCTATCAGGGTAGGTAGAAAATAGTCTCGCCGATAGCCGATGGCACCTCATCGGGTTATCCAAATAAGTATAATTGAAACATGTATTTTTCAAAAGAATTCAAAATGCACTCCAAGCTCCAAATAGACAACCTAATGGACTAGAACTAGTCCTTATGCCTAAATTGCCAAAATTTGAAAAGGGTCTTTGTTCACCCTTAGGTGCTCCTGCACCATACTCCCCACACAAAAAATCAAGTCCCCCTAGGGGCAACAAGGCAACATCAATTCCCAGTTGTTTGAAAGTAGATTTTGCAACCCAAGTGGCTTCGGCTTTAGGTAAGTTGTACCACTTGATTAGGTGTTCCATATACATGCCATGCCTCATTTGCTTCTGCACCCTTGAATCTAAAATTTGTTTTGCTTGTGGTTTAGAAATGAGGGTACTAGAATATCACTGAGAGTAGTTTCCCCTTCTAGATTCGGTCCATCTAGCACTGCTACGGGACCTTTAAACTGAAGCAAGTCTTGGATATTAAACACAGGGGACAATGCCAAATCTGTGGGTAAATCTACCTTATAAGCATTTGAGCCATACTTAGCCAAAATTTTGTAAGGATCCATTCTCTTCATCTAAAGCTTACTAGAGACTCTCGTCTACAATATTACCTTGTTCATATGTACCATAACCATGTCTCCCACTACAAATTGAATGTCCTTTCTCCTCTCATCTGCTTTAGCCTTAATCCTGTGCGTAGCATCGATCAATGTTTTATGCACTTGCTCATGCACCTCTTTCATAGACTGAGTGAAATACTTTGCATGTCCACTTGTTCCTTCCAGGCTTCTTAAATCTCTAAGTTCACAAACACCACGTGGGTAGAGTCCATAAACAATCTCAAAAGGACTATTGCCTGTAGTTCTGTGGACACTGTCATTATAGGCAAATTTTGCCTATGCTAGCACTTGATCCCACATTTGTCCATATTATTTTGTGAGACACCTTAGAAGATTACCCAATACATGGTTAATGACCTTAGTTTGACCATCTTTTTGAGTATGATAAGAAGAACCAAAAGAAAGGTTAGTTCCTAGTCTTGTCCACAAAATTTTCCAAAAGTGTCCCATAAACTTCACATCCTTGTTTGAAACTATGCTGAGAGGCAGCCCATGAATTCTTACCACCTCTTTGAAAAATAAATGTGCAATGTAACTAGCATCATGCGTAGTCTTGCATGGAACAAAATGACTCATTTTACTAAATCTGTCAACAATGACAAAGATACTATCCAAGCCAATCTTGGTTTTTGGTAAACCCACAACACAATCCATGCTAATGCACTCCCACGATCTTTTGGGAATTGGTAAAGGTTGGTATAGTCTAGCATTTGAACTAGTACCCTTGGCTTTCTAACAAACAATACACTGCTCCACATACTTCCTGATATCTTTATGCATTTTTGGCCAATAATAGAATCTTTGCACCAACTCAAGTGTTTTATTCAAACCAAAATGTCCACTAAGACTTCCATTATGTTTTTCTTGTATGAGATTTTCCCTCATAGATCCTCTTGGCACACATAACTGACATCCCTTAAACAAAAGACTACTCTGTAATGTGTAATCTACATACTGGCTATTGAAATAATTATTAAACTCACTGCATACCTTGTATACCTTAGAAAAGTCTTCATCTTCTCTATAAAGATCCTTGAAACTCTCCACACCTATGCTCTACAAAGTCACTTCTTGGATAGTGAGAATTTTTCTACTTAAGGCATCTGCTACCTTGTTCAGTTGTCCCTTTTTGTGCTTGATAGTGAAAGCATATGCCTACAGGTATTCTATCCATTTGATGTGTCTATTGCTCAACTTATCTTGAGAATTGATAAAACTCAAGGTTGGTTCTCTGTAAACACAACAAATTCTTTGGGCAAAATATAATGCCTCCACTTCTTAAGAGATTGCACTAAAGCATAAAATTCTAAGTCATAGGATGAGTATCTCTTCTTGGCATCATTCAATTTCTCACTATAGAATGCTACTGATCTTCCCTCTTGGTTTAAAATGACTCCTACTGCTATATGACTAGCATCACATTCTAGGGTAAACAACTTATCAAAACTTGGTAAAACTAGGATGGGTTGGGTAGCTATCCTCTTTTTAAGTAACTCAAACCCTTGGTCGGCTTCTTTAGTCCACCTAAACTTAGTTTTCAACCCACCCTTAATTATATCAAGAACATGAGCACAAGTTTCACTAAAACCTCAAATGAACTTCCTGTAAAATTGGGCAAGTCCATGAAAAATTCTTACCTCAGTAGCAGTTTTCAGTGTAGGCCAACTCTGCATTGCTTCCACCTTTCTAGGATCCATTTCCAAAGTGCCTTGAGATACTACAAAACACAGATAAATGAATTCTTGTTTCATGAATTCACATTTTTCAAGATTGATTGCCAATTGTTCCTCATGCAGTTTCCTTAATACAATCTGCAAGTGTTCAAGATGCTCTTCCTTTGTTTTGCTGAATATGAGGTTATCATCCAAGTATACCACTACAAATCTACCTATGTAATCCTTCAACACCTCATTCATCAACCTCATGAAGGTGCTAGGGGCATTAGTAACCCCAAATGGAATAACTAACCACTCATATAACCCCTATGTAATCTTAAAAGCTATTTTCCATTCATCCCCTTCTTTAATCCGGATCTGATGATAACCACTCTTTAAATCCATCTTAGTGAAATACTTTTCTTCTCCAAGATAATCCATTAAATCATTAATTCTAGGGATAGGAAATTTGTATCTTATAGTGATTCTATTTATTTCTTGAGAATCAGTACATAATCTCCATTTACCTCCTTTCTTGGTTGCTTACGCCACTAGTACAACACATGGGCTTATACTTTTTCTGACTAGACCTTGGTCAAGAAGCTCTTGTACTTGCCTTGCCACTTCTTTGTTTTATTCAGGAGCCATCTTATATGCAGCCTTATTAGGCAGTGATGCTCTGGGTATAAAGTCTATCTGGTGACTTACTGCTCTGGGAGGAGGTAGCATTGTAGGTGTTCCATCACTCACAATGTCCTTAAACTGTTCTAACAACTATTGAACCTCTTTAGGTAAACCTTCTTGTTCAGTCTTCTTTTCTTGACTAGGTTTCACTAAGAGAGCATAATGTTCTCCATTTCCTTTCTTGAGATCTCTCAAAAATTCTTTTCCTCCGGCCAACAACACATTAGGACCACTAGTCTTGGTTCCTTCATCCTCTATCAAAGATTGAATCCTATATGTCACCCCTTACTTTGTGAATGCATAAGAATTCTTTTCTCCATCATGGATAGCCTTTTTGTCAAATTTCCACAGTCTGCCTAGCAACAAATGGCAGGCATCCATGGGTAGAACATCACATAAAATTCTGTCAGAATATTTCCCAATTGCAAATTCAACCCATACTTTTTCATTTACTAACACATGTTGTCCTTTATTCAACCATGTAACCTTGTAAGGATGACTATGTGGCATGCTACTCAAGCCAAGTTTACTTATTGCTTCTTCGGAGACGATATTGTCCATTGATCCTGAGTTAATGATCACTTTACACACCTTACCAAGTATCTTGCACTTTACTCTAAAAAGAGACCTCCCCTATTTTGGCTCTTCCTTAATCGGTTCCCTGATTAGTACCCTTCTAACCATCAAATTCTCACCATTCTCTGAGTCAAGGTTTACTTCAAGAGACTTCACACTACTAGAATCCTCTTGCACATAATTGATTCTTTTCTCTGAACGTGATGATGTTGCCTTCTCTAGACACCTATAGGCAAGATGATCAAAATTACTGCAATGATAACACTTCATGTTTGCAAAGTATGAACCCTCACCAAAACTTCCAGATCTACTTCTGTTGTTGTTCTTATGACCTCTTCCTCTACCATAATTTCCTCTTCCGCTGGATTCATTAGTCTGCTCAGTCAATTTTGACTCTCCTTGTGATCTTACTTCATTTCCTCTCTCACTGTAGCTTCCTCCATAACCTTTTGAATCTCGGCCTCTACCTCTACCTCTATTAGTGATTTCATGTCTCTTCTTATTCTTTTCTTCTACTTTCAGGGCCAACTGATAACATTTGTGAATGATATTTGGACTCAACAAACTTAATTCCTCTTCTATGTTCCATCTCAAACTATTAAGATATCTTGCTACTCTGATGGTTTCATCCTCCACCACTTTTGATTGTAGGCACAACTTCTGGAACTCTTCAGTGTAGGTACTTACATCTAACTCCTTTTGTCTTAGGTTTTGTCTTTTCCTATGCAACTGCACTTCATAATCCTTAGGAAGATAAGTCCCTCTAATTTTGTTTACCATCCCTTTCCAAGTAGAGATGGGGATCTTACCTTCTCTCTCTCTCTCATTTTGTATAAACTTCCACCAAGTAACGGCAGCACCTCTCATTATTGACCTAGCCACTTTAACCTTTTGGGCCTAAGTCACACCTTCACACTCAAAATGATTTTCCATACCTTCTATCCATTCCATTACCGACTCTACATCCATCTTGCCACTAAACAGTGGTACTCCTTCCAAAGACTTTCCACTCATTGTCTTCAAATCCTTCAAGAATGGTTCTTGATCAACAACAGGGTCTAGGGAAGGGACCTCATCCTCTATTGCCAACATTTACCCTTCTCATCTATCTTCCCAATCACTTCTGTTGTCTTGACTTCCATCACACCTAGTTTCTGCTCCAACTGCTCCAAACTTTCCTTGAGCAATTGGTTTTCCTCTTCTTGGTCAGCAACTTGCTTAGCCAATTATCCATTGGTCACCATCTTTACTCCCTCTTCTGATACTAGATCAGTCTTACACTCTTCACCCCAAATATTTTACTTTCTCTAATACCAATCTGATAGGGAGGATCCTAGATTGCTTGAGTTAGCTTGACTCACTCTAAGGCTTTCTTCCTAGCCTAAACCCGGGAATGCTCCTCTCACTATTCCCCTAATCTACTCTAGGTCCTCACTACTGAGGGTTGATGCTCTGCACCTTATGAATTCACTTTTGTTAATCCACCAACTCACTAATCCATTGAATCTAACCAGACACCTTGCAGGGTTTTCTCTACCATGGATTATACCTACAACTTATACTAATTTGTTTTCCTCCTCATGCTTGGATCTTCTCTCCCTTTGGTCCAATCTTCCTTTGGTCTGAGGCTAACAGCCTAGACTCTAGTCTACCCTGCAAGTGATTCCTCTTGGTCACTGATACCTAGTTGGGCTATCATCAAGCTCACCTAGGGCCAATCTACTGAAACGACCAATGCCATTCCCTAGTTTGTTGCAAATAGAACTCTACTATACATGGTTGGCTCTTCTTGACAACCTCCAATGGTCATGTGGATCCCATGATGGAGAATAAAAATAGAGCCATGTTGACAATTGCTTATCACCAACAAAAAAACACAAAACAAAAAGATCACTTTATTTATAGAGCCGAGCTTGGCATGACTTCAAAATTAGAACTTACAAAACATAGAAAAATACCATCTATTCTATCACACTAGCATTTGGATATTTAAGCCATTATTTACAGTTTTCAAATGAAAATTGAACTCTGAGAAAGGAACCAGAAAATGATATTCAAATTGTTATTCAAAAGATGTTCTTCATGGAATCAAAACCATCCAATTTTCCAACCTATCCAACCCTTTATAGAATGCCCATTTGGTCTTTAATAGCCTCTACAACTTGTCATGAATCATCCCTAACAGACGAGATCAAACTTGACACAATTGGTTTCCTATTGTAACTATCTTTCAACCTCCATCGGGTCATCGAGTTAACAGCGCAACACTTATCGAGACGTCTGATGGTGGTTTACAACTCACTTGTTTTCCTATCGAGTCATCAGAGTAGCCTGAAAACACTTACTTCAATGTTCGATGGCATTTCACACATTGCACACTTCCACATTGGTTTCCATCGGTTCATCGGGTTAACATCAAGACAGTCTTTCTGATGGCCGATGGTGCACTCCCCACAAAAATCATCCTTATCGGGTTGTCGGTATAGCCCCAAACATGTTCTGTCGATGGCCAATGGTGCGCTCCAAATCACATGCTTTCCCATTGGATCATTGGGTTAGCAAAAAACATGTATTTCCGATACCCGATGGCTCCACTCCGAACTCACACCGCTCTCTCCACTCCACTAGCGACCTCATCAACTCATTGGGGTAGGTGGAAAACATTTCTGTTGATAGCCGATGGTTCTGCTTTGGCTCACTCCAACTACTGGCAACTTCATCGAGCTATCAAGGTAGGTAGAAAATAGTCCTGCTGATGGCCGATGGCACCTCATCGAGTTATTGGGATAAGTATAGCCGATACATGTATTTTTCAAAAGAAGTCAAAATGCACTCCAAGCTCCAAATAGACAACCTAATGGACTAGAACCAGTCCTTATGCCAAAATTGCCAAAATTTGAAAAGGGTCTTTGCTCACCCTTAGGTGCTCCTACACCAAGTAGCCTCTTCTTCATTGCCGATAGACATTTATTTCTCTATCTTTTCCAATAGATTTGCTAAACTCTCTTGACTCATCTCCACCAATTTTATTGTAAGGACATTTTGCAACAAAGTGTCCAACCTTACAATAGTTAAAACATTTGAGTGGTGGCTTTCCTTTATACTTTCCAGATCCTCTTTTAAGCATTTTGACAAAGTTTGCTACCTCTGCATCAGAGTCTTCACTGGATCCTTTATGAGCAGCTACTTCTTTTCCCTTTTGGGTGGTGTTGAACCTTTCTTCTTTCCTTAAGGAAGAATCACCGATCGTTCTCATCTCATAGGTTGTTAGTGAGCCAAATAGTTTATCCATTGAGAATATCTTCAGATCCTTGGCTTCTTCTATGGCAAACACCTTTGTATTATACTTAGGTGTAAGAGACCTAAGTACCTTCTTGACAAGGATATCATCTGCAATATCCTCTCCAAGTCCTTTGATGGTATTCACAGTTTCATCAAATCTGTGAAGGTAGTCTACAATCTTTTCATCATCCTTCATCTTGATGCCTTCAAGTTGGCCCCTTAGTGCTTGCAGCTTAGCCTCTTTAACTTTTGCATCTCCTTCAAATAACCTCTACATTTTATCCCAGGTCTCCTTGGCAGATGCACAGTGCATGACCTTGACAAACTCCTTATCAGACAACTCACTCAAAATAACATGTTTAGCCTTTGCATTGTTCTCATACTTCTTCTTGGCATCCGGATTAGTGGGAGGAACACTAGGGACAACATACCCACTTTTGACAGACATCCTTACATCAAAACCTAGGGAGGAAATATAGGTCTCCATTCTTTTGCTCCAAAAGGCATAGTTGGATCCATCAAACACGGGCGCTTTTGAGGAAGCAGAATCATTTCTTTTTGTTGTGTTCCAAGTCCATAATCTACCCAAGTTTTATAAATGATCAGGAACCTAGGCTCTGATACCAATTGTTGAAAACATAGTACCACTGAGAGAGGGGGTGATTCAGTGGTTCCTAAACTATTTTCTCTTTTAAGGCAACTTCAGAATACCGGTTGTTATCTTAAGCATTAACCAATTAAACTAGTAAAGCAAATGAGGAGACCAAAGAGGACAATCACACAAATGCACTTCACAACACTAGAAGTACAAGGAAAACCCAATATGGGGAAAACCCCAATGAAAAATGTTGTTGGAGACTACTGCTCCAATCCAGCCTTACAAATGAAACACTTGAATTACAAAGATTTAGGGCAACAACCCAAGGAGCACCAACACCTACTGATTTAGGGCAACAAACCAAGGAGCACCAACCCTTGCACCAAGCTCCAACTTGGTGATGTATATTGAAATACAATTTAGATACAGTTATGGCTTCTACTTACAAATGAGTTCTACAACTCTTGATCAAATATGCTACTATCGATTGACGATCTTCTCTTCTTTATTGGATCTCACACTGTTGTGAGATCACTCTCTCTAATTCTTGGGCTCTCTTCCCTCTCTCTTTCACAATCACTGCTATAGTTATATCGGTACTCAATCACTATCGGCTATACCCTCTCACCCGTATGCTTGTTGAATCACTCTGCAACTTTCTTAGAATAAATTCTAAGGAAGATGATTCTTATCTACACTCAAGCTCTCTTCACTCTTCTTCTCCTCCTCAATCATCAATCCTTTTTGTTTTGAGCTCATGTATTTATATATTTATATTCATGAATTCCTGCCAAGAATGCATTCAAACACTGTCGTGTTAGGTATTCCTTTTCCAACTCAATCTGAATCCCCTTTGATCCATTCTTCTTTTCAGGGATGTGATCTTTATGACAACGATCAATCACCAGCAGAACTTCACATTCCAATGTGAGTTTTCTAAATCTTGAGATTTGTACCATGCTTTTTTGCTTTTCTCTGTAACTCACCATTAATGGCTTTCCTGTTTCCTTCACCTAACAGGTACGAAGATCAAATCTTATTGCAAGATCAAGGCGATTTATTTTCCAACTTGCCTTCATTGAGCCGCAATCTTCTAGCATCCTCCGTGACTTGTGGGTTCCTCATAAAAGTCGACCTGCCTGAAGATTCGTTACCTCAATGCACTCTCCACCTAGCATCTAGTTGTCATGCTTGTCGACATCCACTTTTTCTTGGATTCCTATGTCAGTTTGACATACTTTGTCAACCAAGGTTGACTACTAGTTTAGCTTATTTTACCAGTATGACCATCAACCATCCTTTATGTTCTGTTCACCGATTGTTGTTCCTTCATAACACACAAACATCCTTCATCCCAATTTATGCCTTACCGGTAGGCCTTCTTTACCGGTAGATGACCCAGTAGCCTTCCTTCTATCTACTCACTCTCATGTGTATTGCCATCATATCGGTCACACCTTCTTACTTACTAGTGACCTTGACAAACTAGTTGACATCAATGACAACTTAATGCCAAATTGCCAATAGGCAATTACTTTTTATTCAATAAAATAAATATAAAAAGTTATAATTTTATTTTATGTTCTAAAAAGTTTTTAAAATATTAATTTTTTATTAATATTTATATATTAATATATATATATATATAGTTTTATATTTATTTTTTATGCATGGTAAATATATTGTTGATTTGGAAAAGATTAGATTTAGATATGTTATTTTGAAAAATAAATATCAATTTTAGGTTAATTATTATATAAATTATATTATATTTATATATGTATAGCATATAAATATAATTGCATAAATGAGATTTTGGTTTGAAATTTATTGTGAAGTATTGATACTTATTTTATGATGTAAATTGAAATATAATTGGCATTTACTTCAAAAAATTGCAAGTCCTTGATTACGAGTATTGGATGTTGTCATGTGGTTGATTTGTAACTGGTCACGTCTCTAGTCATAGAATCGTCAGTTGGTTATCTGTGTGCAAGGGCTTGTTTGGCCAAGTGGTTTTCTATTGCTTTGAACTTTGTATACTATTTCTTATGTATACCTTGGGTTTGGGAATTCATTTTATTTGTGGTTAAGTGTCATATGGGAGAGTGGCTTTCGAGTGGGGGTCACGCCCAAAGTGGTAAGCAGGATAACCCATTGAATGTTTGTCTAAGAAAGTGATAACTTAATAATTTATTAGGGGGTTTGGTAGATGGAAACACTAAATAAGATAATTGTGCCTCGCTCATGGTTGAGTGCTAGTACAGACTCAGGATGCAGTAAGAAGGCCTAGAATGGCAAACCAATAACCTTGTCTTCATGAAAGGATGTGTTGGGTCCACATAAGACTTGGATGGGGCCATAGGTTTGGGAGAGGTTACTAGGGTAACCCAGTGGATGGGCGTGGAGGCCTACCAGGGTAACCATACCAAGCTATGTGATGACACTCTTCCCTTATGTTCACTAGTGTATAGTTTGTGTTGCTTTTGCTTGGAACACTATTGTGGGAGTCATATCTGGTTGTTTATTCTTTTTGTGAGTACCTGATATTCATGTTATATCATTTGACGCTTATGATGGTTTGTGAGGATTTAGTTTCACCGGTGCTCCAGTTGTTATCTTGTTTTACTCCATATCATGTTTCAGATGGATCCTCTTTCTTCTTATTGGATCATTCATGTATCTCTTGGACCCTATGTGGTCATATGTATTATTTTCTTTTGTACGCCTTGATGGCAAGATGTAATTGATGTGAACCTTATGTTTTTTTCACCTTTTATTTAATAGAATGGTCTTTCACTTGAAGCAGACCCAAAGATGTAGCCCATTAGGGGTAAACTCCAATATCAATTGGTGTTGTATGGTGTATGTGTTCATCTGGTTCCTTTTTAATTTTGGATGCATGAATGACATTATGGTTAAAATGTATAATATAGTTTAGAAGATATTAATCTTATTGCATGTATAAGTTATCAATTAGATGCAGTAATATGGATTATAATGGATGTAGCTTAATGATGTAATGTAGCTAATGCCAGATGTATTTATTCAATCATGCTAGTTAAATCTCTTATGGAATTTAATTTCTATGTCCTTGTGGTAATTATTTTATCATGAGTAGTTTTAATGATTCTCATTATTAATTGGATTAATAAACCTTAATGTTCATTGGAGTAATCTAGTAATCTTCATAGGAAAACCTTTAAGTGTTTAAGTTAAGTCTTCCGCTTGTGCAAATTTTATTGCAATATTTAATTTAATGCATCTTTAAGTTCATTAATGTTTTTTTTTTTAATTCTTTGCACTCTTTTCGAGAGTTTTAGTTGAATCCTTTAGGGTTTCTTGGTGGGGCATTACAAGGTAGATTAGTTTGAAATGAAATATTAGTTTCAGATTTATGCTATCATTAGAGAAATCTATTTACAACATTAGGAAAAAGAGATACTACATTTCTACTTTGCTTTCTAAAACGTTTAGTTAGTAAATTGTAATAAGGGGGAGTTAGTATCTTTAAGAAAACATAGAGAAACATATTTAAATAAGACAAAATAGAAGATTACTTTAGGGGATGATTTATTCAAGCCCCTAGTTATTGTTGGGGGTTAGAAAGGAGGTAAGATCTCCATGGATTGGAGTCCTCCACTCTTTCTCTTTTCCCCTTTTATAATTCTTTATTTAAACACACATTGAGTCAACATTAAACAAACAAACAAAAAACCTAGTGAATCTATATCTAATAAACATAAATTAATATCATATTTTTAAAACATATACTTGTGAATATATATATATGTGTGTGTGTACATATATATACATATATATGTATACGCACACATATATATGTATATACACACATATATATACATATATATGTATATGTATGTATGTACGTATATATATACATATATGTATATATGTATACATATGCATAGATACATATATATATATACATATGCATATCCATATATACATATACATATGTATACATATATGTGTATATATATACATATACATACAGACATACATATAAATACATATATATATGTATGTATGTGTATGTATGTATGTATGTATATGTATATGTACATACATACATTTACATATATGTACATACCTACATACATACATACATACATATATATATATATATATATATATATATATATATATGTATATGTATATGTATATGTATATGTATGTGTATGTATATATATACATATATATATATACATATGTATGTACATATATGTATATGTATATATATACATATACATATATATATACATATGTATGTATATATATATGTATATATATATATACATATGTATGTACATATATGTATATGTATATATCTATATATACATATGTATATACATATACATATATGTACATACATATGTATATATATATGTATATGTATATATATACATATACATATATATATATATATATACATACATATGTATACATAAACACACATATATATATATATATACATATGTATATATATATATGTATGTATACATATGTATGTATATATATGTGTGTGTGTGTGTGTATGTGTATGTACATATATGTATATGTATGTATGTACATATACATATACATACATACATACATACATATATATATACATATATATATATATATATATACATATGTATGTACATATATGTATATGTATGTATGTACATATACATATACATACATACATACATACATACATATACATACATATATATACATATGTATATGTATATATATACATACATATGTATATATCTGTATATATATATAGATATGTATATACATACATACATATGTATATATATGTATATTTATATACATATATACATATATGTATGTATGTATGTATATATGTATATATGTATGTATATATATACATATATATGTATATATGTATGTATATATATCATCATGTATCCCTACATTTTGTATTAAAATACCCTGCTGATTATTTTTGAAATAAAAAATAGGCTTTATATTAAATATGTATATATACATATACATATAAACATATACATATACATTTAAACATATACATATATATTTAACATATCAAATTTTGTTGTTAAAGAAAATAGATTGATTGAGCACTTTGTATATACAGTGCGTATATATATATATATAGACACATATAATACACATTGTAAAGTTTTTAATTTAAATAAATAAAAAATTCATTGCATGATTGGCGTAGCCGAGGGCTGTGGGGGTCAAGGCCACCCACAGTCACAGGGGTATTCTGATGCAGGAGCACCAGTCTAGTTCTTACTAGTTGAGAAGTTTTCAATGGAATTTCTTGAGAGTGTGGCATTTCTTTTGGTTTGAGTGTTTAGCGTTGTGGTTTTGGGTTTATTCCCTTGTGTTTGTGATCCTTGTCGAGTTCGACTTTCATAGCATTTGGCTTTGTTTCCAGTGAGATATGGATTCTGGTATTGACCCGGTTGATAAGTCCTTACGGGTTAGTCTGGTAGTGTTTTGAGAAAAGTTGGATCTAGTTGTAGTTGATCTTCGTGACTTGCAGATCATTGGAGATGTTTCTTTGGGCCTTGAATGATATTCCTGGAGGTCCACACATTGTTTTATGTTTTGTGTTTGTTCTTAGTGATTTAAGCTGACATGTTACCATTGCACGTTTCATGAACCGGTTGGTCTTTGGACCAACTTGATTAAGTTGTAATTATTTGTGGGTGGTATATATATGGAGGTTTGTGAATCATTTGGACAGATAGAAGTCAAAAGATAGAAGACTGAGTTATGAGATCGAGCGAAGATGTAGATCTGGCGGGACTCTGATCCGGTGGGACTGAGACCAAAAGGTTGAGGTCCGGATTAGGGTAGAGCTGACAGACTATTCCTAGAAGTCGATTTGATATAAGGATGATCTACGGATCTTTTAATTGTGTTGTAAGCGTTATTTGTATCTTGGACTGTGATCCAACATGTGGCATGTGTAATCCTTCAGATTGTATACCAGTTATGGGTTATGTCTTGTTACCGGTTGTTCTTTCTACTATTTCTGGCATCTTGTTACCGGTTATTGGTATGTTTTGCATGATTTATGTGTTAAGCTGGAAGGTTGGGTTGTCCTTCATTAGATGTCCCTGTCTTGACTATGTCAAATGGTATCAGAGCTGGTTTGTGAACTTGTTGTTGGACAGAGTGTTGTTTATGCAAGCGGTTGGTTGGAAAAGAAGTTGAGGCAACTTGTGGACTTGTCCAGATTGTCGAATGTGAAGCAAAGCAAGGTTTGTAGGTAGACTGCCGATCCTAGAGCTTGAGATTGAGGGAATTAGTGGGTGGAGACTTGAATAGATCGCCGATTGAGGTAGGCCACAGTTTGAACCAGTAGATCACTATGGAGAGGCAACCAGAAGTTGTAGTTAGATCTCTGAACCCCCTGAGGCAGTTGCAAGTACCCACTAACAGATCGTTGAACCAGATCAAGTGATGGGACTCACTTTTCAATTAACCCCGAGAGTCTGATGTAGGAGCACCGGTCTAGTTCTTACCGATTCAGCAGTTTTTAGTGGAATTGCTTGAGAGCGTGGCATTTCTTCTAGTCTGAGTGTTTAGCGTTGTGGTTTTGGGTTTATTCCCTTATGTTCATGAACCTTGTCAAGTTTGAGTTTCATAGCATTTGGCTTTGTTTCTAGTGAGATGTAGATTCCAGTATTGGCCCGGTTGACAAGTCCTTACCGGTTAGTCCAGTAGTGTGTTGAGCGAAGTTGGATCGGGTTGCGGTTGATCTCCGTGACTTGTGGATCGTTGGAGATGTTGCTTTGGGCCTTGGCCAATATTCTCGGAGGTCCACACATCATTTTACATTTTGTATTTATTCTTAGTGATTTAAGATGATATGTTACAATTGCACGTTTCATGAACTAGTTGGTCTTTGGCCCAACTTGATTAAGTTGTAATTATTTGTGGGCGGTATATATATGGAGGTTTGTGAATCATTTGGATAGATAGAAGTCAGAAGATACAAGACATAATTATGAGATCGAGCGAAGATGTAGATCCGGCAAGATTCTGATTCGGTTGGACTGAGGCCGGAAGGATGAGGTCCGGATTAGGGTAGAACCGACAAATTGTTCCCGAAAGCCAATTTAATATAAGGATGATCTGCAAATCTTGTAATTGTGTTGTAAGCATTATTTGTATCCTGGACAACAATCCAACATGTGGCATGTGTAATCCTTTAGATTTTAATAAATTCATTCATATTGTTTACCGGTTATGGGTTATGTCTTGTTACCAGTTGTTCTTTCTACTATTTTTGGCATCTTGTTACCGGTTTATTGGTATGTTGTGCATGCTTTATGTGTTAATTTGCAAGGTTGGGTTGTCCTTCATTGGATCTCTCTGCCTTGACTGCATCATATTCCCCCCTGCGACTATGGGGAGGTCACTCCACAGTCATGGGGCCGAAGCGTTGTGACTATGGGGGGGCATCCTACAGTCGTAGGGAGGGGATAACCCTCTCTGTGATGTGGGTAGTGGCCGCCACGATGGACCACCTCCCCTTCCCTCTGCCTCACTTCTCCCTATCATAACAATAAAAAAAGACAACCACCATGGCAATAAACACCCTGCAAACAAAACCCTCGACCACCATGGTTTCATTCATGGGGTAGGCACGGGAATCTACCGCCCCTGTGACCTCTGACCCGTAACAAAAAAAAATTCATTAAAAAAAATCATAAATGAAACCCTAATTCGAATTAGGGTAAAAGAGAATAAAAAGAAAAATAGAGGAGGTAAGAGTAACTTGTGAAGAAAAGAAAACCCTAGAAAGGGGAATTTAAAAATAATATAGATTAGGTTAACTTTTTAAAAAGAAAGAGGGTGAATTTAAAATAAAGAATGGGGGAAATGGCCCCAAATTTAAATAGAGGGAATTTATATTGCCATTTAAATACAAATTTAAATATTGTTGTAGGGTAAAGTAATTTAAAAGAATAAATGGGTGTTTTAAATCATAAGTTAATATTAGTTCAAAAGGGGAACAATATTAATGATATAATATTATAATGACCTTTTTGGCCAATAAAAACAATTGTTTGATTAATTAATATTAATATAATGGATTAATAATAATATTAATATAGTAGGTTATTGAATTATTTTAATAATAAATGATTAATAATCTTAATGTTAGAGTAACAATGTTAGATATATTTCAGTTATTCCTAAGCAAAATTGAGTATTTATATGAAAATTACATGTAGGTGAGGATAAAACCATTATGAATTTATATTTAGGTGTGAAGCATTTTTTATTAAGTTAAAAACAAGTTTTTAAGGGACTCGAAACCTTGTACAAAGCCGGTTAAATAGGGAGGACCTGAAACCCATAACTAAAAATATTTAGGATTATCCACAAAACAAAGCTGAACAAAAACGAGACGGATCAAAGCCAAGAATAGGGAATCTAAGAAAATGGACCCCTCCATAAAGAAAAGCTTCTTAATAAATAAGAACATATGCATGGAAAGTCTACAAGCAAATTGGACAACAAGTACCCCCAACCAGGAGCAACCAACCAACATTAGGATTTCCCTTTGGATCCCTTCTTTTGGGATCTAAGGGTCATATAAAAAGAAGGCGAAGACCTTTTAGAATTTTTTCTTTTAACCGAAATCCAACCTTCTTCAACCTTAACAACCTCATCTCGCCAAACCAATGAATCCAACCTAGGAAACCCAACATCCAAGGAGATACCAGCAGACCTCGAAAAGCTAGTAGGACCAACAGAGCTAAGGTCAGGCACATCTCTGCAAGACAAGACAGACAATGAGATAACTCCAATAGAATCTATAGAAGCAGAAGCAGGCAAAGGGGCAACACTAGCAGATGTACCCACACGAATCTTATCACATCTAGCAACAGGGGTAGCTCCAACAGACAAATCAGAACCACCAGTTGACTCAAAAGGAATCAAAGAAGGAACACCATTTGAGACATCAGTTGAAGGGACAACACTATCAACATGGATCTTGGGGGAAAATCTAGCAGAATCTACCATAGGCACTTTAGAGCCATTAATGGGAAGATCCTGTCCAATCATTTGAGAAGAGCTCTTGAATACTGTATAATGTTGAGAAGAGGCACCTTTCCACCATGAAGAGGGCTTCTTCACTTTAACTCTCTCTAAATCATATTTAGTCATGACATGCCCAATCTTGAAGCATCTACATATGAAGGGAATCCCTTCATAATCCAAAGATTGAATCTAGAAACCCTTGGGGGTCAAAAGTTTGATCTCTACTAGCAGCCCCTTAGAAGCATCAATATCTACCCAAATACATGTGTAGGTAGAATAAGGATATCAGAGGACTCCACATCCACCATAAGAAAATCTCCCAAAGCCTCACCCACTTTCTTAAGGAGCTAGTCCACCCAAAAATGAAGTGGGAGGTTGGGGAGTCTAACCCAAATTGACATTTTACAGAAGGATTCAGATGAGGGGTTGAAATCCTCATGCCAGGGTTTTATCATCAATGGTAAGCGATTCTCCCAAGTAAAAAAATGTTCACATAGACTAATCTTTCTATCCACCTGTTTTTCAAACTTAGCAATAAAAAACCTTTAGCCAAAGGGAAAATCTGATCCGAATCTGAAATGAGGGGTTCCTAGTGCTTAGAGACTCATTCATGGATTTTCAGAAGACTGGGCCAAAAACCCCTAACCGACATATAATCGCAAGAGAAGAAATATCATAGGCAATCTGATCAATCACATTAACCATCTCTTCTTCTAGATTAATATCAATAGAATGACAAATAAGAAAATGCTTAGAGTCAGCATAAGCAAGTCCCTTACCCCCTCCAGAAACCAATCAATCTGCATAAGAACCCCTAGAAGCCCCAAAAGAGGAGCAAGCCACTCCAGAAACCCCCGAAGCAAAACCACCATCCACAGGAAGGGCATCCATCTGTGTCGCATCAAGAGCATCATGATCCATGAGAGCATCAGCTACAAGAGGACCATCACCATTAGAGTGGGCAGAGGCCTCCAGACAACTAGGGGAGCAACGACTAGAGGCAATCGGGCGAGAGGTCTGAGCGGCAGACATTTCAAAACAACCGCCTATGTGGAGCGTTATTAGTTAGCCCTATTTATTAAGCAAATTAATTAATCAAATAAAACTATTAAAGTCTACTCTAGGGATAGTCTCTTTAATTAAATTCTAAGGATTTATTCCCTAATGAGGGAAAATTAGTGAAATGACTTAGGGGTTGAATTTACCCCGCTTAGTTTAACTTATGCTCATGTTACCCCTCTAGATTTGTTTCAATAAAACATTGAAACCCAATTCATTGTAGATCATTACAAGTTGACACTTACATAATCAGATTTGTCAAACTAAGTGATCAACCTCCTCTTAACATTACGTAACACAAGTAATTAAGCCTTTAAAAAAAAAATTATGTTGTTGTGTTTTTGCCCAAAAGTTTGGGCACTACAAATTAGACTTTAAAATTTGTTGTTTCTAGATTTTTTTCTTTCCTCTATTTCTTATTCTTGATAGAGATTTTATATTTTATAATTACTTCATTTGTAAATTAATGAAATAGTTTATCTTTTCTACTCCAATTTGTTTTCCTTTGTTTACTTTCAAGCTCTCTTCTTTCTTTTCTAGATAGATTCATCTTGTGCATGTTTAGATAAAACTTTACATAGGGGCAAGTCATGGTGTCCTTGGTCTAGTGCATCATGATCACTATAGTGGCATTGTGTGTCATCATAAACAAACCAAGGCTCATATCTATGTGAGGGCCGCCTCTAGTACATCAAAGACATGACCTAGTAGAGAATCATGTTCACCTAGGGTTAGAGCATGTTGGCTCATGTATACAATGATCTCAAGTGTTATATACACCATGAGTATCACAGCTTGAAAACATGTATGCTTCTATAGGTGTTGTCCTTTAATCACATCACATGCAATAGACTAGTTGGGTATCCCAAGTAGATCATAAAAAATGTGTCACAAGCCCACACATACCCATTAGTGTGTAATTTGAGATTCAAGGACTTAACTTTCTACCATCAAACAATATATAGATTTAGGAGTGATGATAAGGTGTGGAAGCTTGACCAAGAGATAATCACTTGAAGCACTAACAAACTTCAATTCCCCAAGATGCTACTTGACAGTCTCCTAGTAGGTCACCATGGCCATATTATAGTTTGATATTATTGACACCACATCACATGCTAGTTTAGATGGGTGTAGAGAGTATCACTAGTGGCACTAGTGTACATACACTCACATCAAAGAACTACGAGGGTAGGGATCAAGCCTATCTTATGATTAGTGAGATCACAAATAGTGACTCCAACAATGATGATGCTGATGCAAAGTCAACATTAAACCTCAATAATGTAGGGGTCACACCAGGTTTTGCATATTGCTGGGGGATGGTAGGTCCTACTCTAATATTTCTAAATGATGCCACTAGAGGGGATCCTAGTGCTCATGATACATAGGCAAAGGCGAGCAAAGAGGAAAAGGTCATAGAGGAGGGATCTACAACAATGGAGAAAATATCATGGACCTGTAGAAAAGGGTATTAATGTTGATTACAACTCTTGTACGCAATATATACTGACATCGAGTGACTAGACTGGGGTTCCTTCCTCAATTTTAATGACAAGGATAGATGAAGCTTCCAACAATGGATTTGCACCATGATATCCACTAGAA
The DNA here is from genome assembly GCF_030272615.1 of Cryptomeria japonica. Taxonomy (NCBI): domain Eukaryota; kingdom Viridiplantae; phylum Streptophyta; class Pinopsida; order Cupressales; family Cupressaceae; genus Cryptomeria; species Cryptomeria japonica. The sequence continues at coordinate 327,121,883 of NC_081409.1, forward strand.
ACCTCAAGACATACAAATGATTTATATTTTTTATATAGATATGATATAGAGTATTTATTTCAGTTTATACATATGTATGTCTTGATGATTTTGTGTAATACCAATATGCATCCTCTTCTCCATGTTTGGAGTGTTTACATGAGTCTGGCTTGAATTTTTCAATCAATTCATTATAGAGATGGTCCCAATTGTCTAGAAATGATGCCCTTTCCCTGATGCCTATAGGCCATAGTAGATTGTTGAGTGACACATTTAGTTGTTTGATCCCATAACATGATTGCAAACAATGTATGAAGAGGCTTAGGTAAAAAATGTATCCAAAAGACATGGAAGAAACCAATGTCAAATAGATTACAAGACTCAAGCACTAAATTACTTTGTCACTAGGGGTCATTAAAAATGATAATGTTAAATAAAGATATAATATTCTAGCAAGTTGTGTTATGCTAGGTTATCAAAGACTAGTAGGATCAATCTCGTTATGGAGGAAAGCCACTACTGAATAAGATGCTTAGAAGAACCAACCTTTCTATGAAAGAGGCCACTATTAATAGAGATAAAGACCCAAATGTAAATAGACACTATGCAGGACTAACCTCACTATGGAGGAAAGCCACTACAAACATAAGGTAGGACTGTCCCTACATCTCCTATGCAACATCAGCAAAGGCACACATCTTGGAAAACCTTCCATCCATCCCACATGCCTCCATATCATTCCCATCCACCCATGCATTCCTTTCCCCCTCCAAGAAATTTGGATGTCAAGTATAAGCATCATAAGTCTAGAAATCCAAATGTATTCAAGGATCAACATGTCCAATATAATTGACATGTCAAAACAAAGAACAATATGATCTATAAAGAAAAAAATATATCCAAAAGGCCACAAAGGCCCACTGAGCAAAATAAAGCAAAGTCAAAATATATATGGGTTCCTAAATCCCTTGTGCAAGCAATGCACTCCAAGGAACCACAAAAGCATGAAAAATCAAAAACCATGTGGATCCCCAAGAAGCTCCTCGAAGCACAAAAGGAAACATCCAACTTGGCATCCAAAATTTCTATTCCTCCATCCAAACCTTCCAAGTCTATTTCTCAATATCCAAAATACATTTGTCCTCCTTTAGTCCATCACCCCTCAAGGTGTGTGCCAATGTCGATCTTGCCAACATTTTCATCCACTCAAGCCCATTTCTTCCAATACCCTATCCATTATCCAATGCGCATTTTCCATCCTTTGATCCCTTTGATCCAATCCTTTACATAAATCCTCGCCTTAGTTTCATCTTATCTTTCCATGTCCTTATCCTACCAATGTCTTTGAGCATACTTTTAAAGGTCATGATCCATTTTTTTTCAAAGCTACTATCCAAACAAAAAGATGCTTGAGCCCTTCTTCCATCCCCTATCATGTGTCCATCCTCTATTGAAAAAGTCAAAAATACAAAAAAAGTGAAAGTAAAAAAGAAAAAGAAAAAAATAGTAAAAGAAAAATAATTCGTCCACTGGTGAAAACCTGGTAAACAGGCGCCTTGGGTAAGTACCATGATGAAAACCTGGCAAACAGGTGTCATGCGTAATTTATGAACTTCTTGCACACCACACTTGGGGGCAGATTTCCTCCTTCATATCCTATTGCCCTTCATTATCTTATCGAACCCCTGTCATTACCCTCCATTATCCTATTGTCCCTCATGTCCAGTTTCCCTTTCCACCTTTGATCTTGACAAGGCTGAGGATCATTATGAGCATCATGCATCTTGTTTGCAGCTTTTAGTCTATCATAGCTTTTGGTCATTTATCCATTTGCTTATTATAACTCTTCATCCACATTCCCTAGCTTATTGCAACTTTCTGCCACTATCCCGTATCCATTCTTGGTCTTGCTTATCCTATCCATATCTTATCACTATCCATACACTCTTTTTCTGTCTCTTGATCTTGATCTGACATACAGACACAAAATTTAAACATGGTTTCAAAACACCTCTTGACATGTCCCTCAAGCCATGTTCCTGCTTTACATTGTCATATCCAGTTTCTTGCCCATCACGCAATAGCTCTTGAAAATTGCATCCGTATTGTCTCCATAATAAAAGGCCTCTGTCTTCCCTCTATCCACCAACATTTCAGAAAGCCTATTTATTCACTTGTCATATTCCTTTCCTTGCTAGACATTGGGGGCAAAATTTGAAAAAATTCATAACAATCAAATAATGTCTTGAAAAAAATTCAAAAAAAATTGAAAAATGTCCTGAAATAATCATAAAAATTGAATAATGTCCTGAAAAAAATCATAAAAATTGAATAATGTCCTGAAAAAAATCATAAAAATCAAATAAAGTCCTGAAAAAACAAACACAAAATTGTAAAAACTCGAAAAGCAAAACAAATCCAAAAACAAACATTTTGCAAAACATAAATAACCCTTCTGTGCATAGACAACCCACTAAGTATACATCCAATGACTCGCAATCCAACACTATGCTTTAATGAAATCACGCATTAACTAGATGAACTTTTTTCAATCAAAACCAAACATTCAAACTGATCACAATTGTCATCTCAATCGAATATCAGTATCAAAATCATTTGTCCTTGTTCCTACTATCATGGGTCTTATACAGGGTGTGGTATACTCGAAACCAGACTGTGTCCTATCTTAGACAGGGTACCACATTTCCTGAAACCAAACAGCATGATCGTCCTATCAGCACTTTCAACTTTTGACAATGAAGATCAAGACGTTTGTTTGATTTGTTGGAGTTTGTGCATCTTATCTTTTTAATTGATTTATCTTTGGCTTCGATCATGTTCCTATGTTGCTCGATGATGTCACTGAGTGATTTAGAGTGATCGGGATGGCTCATGATCCCTTTCTTTTTTGATTATGATTGTCATTTGTCTGTGATGTGACTATCTTTTGCAAAAAGGGTTGCATTTCAGCTCTGGCCTTCAATGCCATGATGCTACGCATCCATTTTGCTACATAAAAATAAAGGTTCTCACCTACAAAGTGCATTACTGAAAGCAAGTTTTCATCATCTCTAACTGTCTTCTATCTCATTTCTTACGAACACTTCTTCCGTCCAGTCGGATAGTCAGTTCGGTCTAGTGCTCCGATATCCAAAACCATATTGTGTCCTGCATCCATTTGGTTAGTACATTTGCATTGCATCAAGCATCACATCAAACATTTATCCATTTCATATTATATAAAAAATGCATCCATACATGTTCATAAACCAGTGCATAAGTCATCCATACATGCAAATAACAGAAGTCATAACATATTGCATCCATCATATCGATGCATATCATATCACATATCATAATAATGTCAGAGTACAAAATCGGACTGTCTGTCCTAAGTATGGCCTGCAGGCTGACTACAAAATGGCAAACTACATAATGTCCACTATCTGTCATACAGAGCACGTGCCTCTATCACTAGGTGCTCCCTCTGTCCTCCTCATCCCTACCATGTCTCACAGATGATGTCCCTCCTGGTCCTGGCTGTGGTGGTCTCATCGGTCCACTCACCCCCATGCTGCTCAATGACCTCCGAGAGCGTGACCTGCTATCTGTCCTCAATCGTGCCCGATATGAAGGTGCTCTCCGCTCCAGTGGAACTGCACTCTCATATAGTGTCCTCCAATATAGTCTCTCCTCTCCGGTCTCTACTAGCATCTGTGCCATCTCCCATGCACTGGCATCCCTAATCGACCCAATGAACTCAGTGACTCTCTGTCCCTCTCGCTGTGCCTGAGCTATGGTTGTATCCCGAGCCTCTGTAAGTCTAGCTATCTCTACTTTGAACTGCTCATGCTATCTCTCCAATGTTGCAATGTAATCTTGCTGACTCGCTATGGTAGCTCTGCACATGTCCATCTCCTCTGTCCTAGTTGTCTCTGGCTCTATGGGAATATCCTGCAAAGTCTCCTGATCTGCTACGTCTGGATCATCATCGTCCTCCCCACCATCATCTCCCTCATCCTCCTCATCACCCTCATCATCTCCCTCATCCTCCTCATCACCTCCATCAGCTCCATCCTCATCCCCATCACCCTTGTCATCCTCCTCATCCTCATCATCTCCCTCCTCCCTTGTGAGTGGGAAGTCCTCCTGTCTCCTCGGTACTGGAATGTCAGGATCAGTCAAAGGCACTGGTCGTCATCGTGAAAACCATGTCTCATACTCCTCTGTAGTCCCAGCATCTACCACATCTGACATCCAATCCCACTGTCTCTGCTATAACTGTGCAAAGTCGGCATATGCTATGTGTGGCTGAATCATACTCCCCCACTAACTCGTCTCTCGGTGAGATCGGGCAAAGCATGCAGTCCTCCAAGGTATATCCTGTGTCTCTCCAAACTGTCGTCTGACTCTCTCTGGCAGGTACAACTCAATCACTCTCTAGCAGTTCACTGGTCGCCCAATCAAGTACCTCTCCTGTCTACAATATGGTAACTCATCATGATCATCTAACCATCCGGGGCAATCTCGATATGGCCTCCATATGAACTCCCTCAGTCTGTCTAGCTCATGTCGCCAGTATAATATGTATCCAAAAGGACCCTGTCTCAGTGCTCCACCATAGCTATACACATATGGTCAGTGTGGTACAACCTGTCTCTCTATAATCGGTTGACATATGGCAATATGCTCGAATGCCCATACCTGAAGCAATGTGACTCCACAACTCAGCGTCTGCACTCCCTGATATGCTATCTGATGCAGCTGGAAATACAACATAGCAAGTACACATGGTCCCCACGCGTACACTCTCCCCTCTGTCACCATCTGCTCTAATACTCTTCCCTAGCCAATAGGGAATCCATGTCCTCGTCTATCACTTGCTAGAAGACATGCTATCACAACTGCTATCACCACACATCGCTGATCATACTCTCCTGCCATAGTCTCCCAACGGATCTCCCTCTCGACAATGTCTAGATCATCTACGTCACACTCAAACAGTCTACACAATGCATCTCTACCTGTCACTGGGTCATATTCTATCATCTCCCCATGTATCAGAATGCAGAGGATGCGCCATACATCCTCTAGAGTCACTGTCGCCTCGCCAGTCGCCAAATGGAATGAGGACGTCTCCGAGTGCCATCGCTCTGCCAATGCAGTAAGCAAACCTATGTTTGCCCTAATCTCGGGCATGTATGTAATGTAATATATCCCCAGTCCAGCTAATGTGTCTCTCTCTGTGCTCCTGAGTCTATGTCGTAGCATGAAACAATCAGGTCGATTCTCCCATGTGATCAATGGATACTGTCGACTCTGCATCACAATCGAGGCATCTTTTTGTCAGTTTTAGGGCTTGCTCCTATGGGGTGTATATCCTCATTTTTGTGTCTAACTCAGGGTGTTTTTCATCTACATTGGCCTATCCTACCCTTCTCCCCCCTTGTCAGGTCATTTGCATGCAGTTCCGCATCAAAAGTGAGTCATTTTTGGACTCTTGCGCTTGTGTCAGAGAAGCTGCACTTGTGTAAGGTAAATTGCACTTGTGTCTTCCTACACAAGCGCAAAACACCTGACACAAGCGCAGGATTAGATGACACAAGCGCAGAAGTCATCATTTGCCTCCCCTGTGGGCCCCGCAATGTCCCGTAAGTCATCAAAATTCATGAAATTCAAAACATGGGTTTTCAAGATATATACCGCTGCTCCTGCATCCTCTAGTCGTCTGAATGTGCGTACATGTTCTCTGAGGTGATCTGCCATTGGAATGTTCGCCATCTGTCTGCACGTGTCCTTGTCCAGAGCAACAAATCCTCCTCCTTAGCTAGTGCAAATGAGCAATTTTCACCCTCTTGGTCTCATTTATAGCTCTCTGTCATTACATAGATGGACGTGTGTCCTCTCCATCTTATGTTGGTCACGGTCTTGTGCACCTTACATTGCTTGTCCTTCATGCATCCGATCTCCGATTGTCAGTCCGTTTGCTCCTATCATTTTTTATCGATCAATTGGCCTCTTTTCCGCATGTTTCCGGCCAATTCCTCGAGGGGGCATGCATATGTCATTATCGTTGTCTAGGGCATTTTCATTATTGTTTTTTGAAACAACACTTAAAGTCGCATTGTCTCAAAGAGGGGCAAAATGTAGACATCTAAAAATGGTCAACGCTTGCGAAGTCATACTTTAACATTTGCGCATTGCCTCATTTTAGGTTTTGCATCGCATTAACATTTCTCCTATGTCACACACTTGGTCTTTATCATTTGCGAACATCGAGTCATTCTTCTATATTCTTCAATCATCTCGTCCTCGAATTTGGTCTTGTCAACAACATTATCCAGTCATGATTTTGATCAATTTTATCTTATTGCATCAATGTGCGTGCTAATTTGTCATCATTTTGGACATCGTCAATCCTAATTAGGGTTTTGTCCTCCTGTCAATCTTGTCAATCGTATCATCAATCTTATCATTTTGGACATCGTCAATCCTAATTAGGGTTTTGTCCTCTTTTCAATCTTGTCATCATGCGATCGATTTGTCATCAATCGTGGTCATTGTTCAATCTTGTCATTTTGCGATCAATTTGTCATCGATCGTGGTCATTATCAATCTTGTCGTCTTGCAATCCATTTTGTCATCGATTCTTGTCCTCTTGTCGATCTTGTCATTTTGCGATCGATTTGTCATCGATCGTTATCTGTCTCAATTATGTCAATTTGGATCAATTTGTCATTGTTCCTCGTCAATTGGCGCATTTATCAAATCATTTATCACATTGGTCATTTATCAATCCAAAATCAAATCAAATCGAATCAATTATCTTTTAAGACCTAATTCGTCTTCCAGGGTTTTGTGATTTAATCATTTAACCTTGTGTGACATTTTTTCCTCTAGGATTAAATAATTTATTTATTTATCCTAGGTCTTCGTGTCGCAATTAAATGTTTCATTTGATTGGATAATTAATTATTCCTCTTTTTGTGAATTAATTAATAAATGAAAATTTATTAATTGATTTACCTAATTTCTCCTAACTCCTAATTTTCTAATTTTTCATTCCCTCTTTGTGAATTAATTGATAAATGAGAAATTATTAATTAATTCACAAGTTCCTATTTTCCTCATTTCTAATTTTCTAATTTCCTATAATTTCATTATTTCCTAATTCCTAATTTTCACCTATTTTCTAATTTTCTAATTCAAATTCCACCTAATTAACTTGTCTCTAGTTCTCCCTATTTTTGTGCTTCATGCGTCATACTCTTGACATAGCAATTTGTCATAGAATTTCTCTTGACATAGAAATTTGTCATAGAATTTGTCATAAAATTGTCATAAGCCTCTTTGCATAGCAACATGTCATAACTTTGCTATTCTTGATTTGAATTTCTATTCGAATCACTATCATGCTAATTTGTCCATTTCTCCAATTTCTCTATAAATTGGATTATCTTCATCAATCAAAGCTAATCCCTATCAGACTATCGAATTTATGCTTCTAGTACTCTTGAGCTTTTAATCAAAGTCAATCTTGCTTTCAATTGTATGTGCACTTGTAGGTGAGATCCACAAATCCAATTGAAGAGGAAAGAAGAACAATGGAGCCGCATGGAAGAAGCATCCAAATCGTCATCTGGTTTGTATGATCTTTGCTTTTGAATGCTTTGTTTTTATGTCTCTATTGAGTGTGCTTAGGATTAGATCATTTCAATGAGTGCTCTTATGATTGAGTTATCATGTCTAGTGTTTAGATCTACTTGCTTTTGATGATTCCTAATTCCGATGCTACAATATGTATGTATATATATATATATATATATGTATGTATATATATGTATGTATATATATACATATACATGTGTGTATATATATATACACACATATATGTGTATATATACTTATATATATATATATATATATATATATATACATATATACACACACATATATACAATATATATATCTATATATATATATATGCAACATTGTAACATATATGCGTATGTGTATGTATATGTGTATGTGTGTGTATGTGTATGTGTATGTGTATGTGTATGTATATATATACATACACACACATATGTACATATGTACACACACACACAAACAAACATATATATATATATATATATATATATATATATATATATATATATATATATATATATATATATATATATATATATATATATATATGATGCAGTCAAGGCAGGGAGATCCAATGAAGGACAACCCAACCTTGTAGCTAAACACATAAACCATGCAAAGCATACCGGTAACCGGTAACAAGGTGCCAAAAACAGTAGGAAGAAAAACCGGTAACAACACAGATCACATAACCGGTAAACAATGTGAATGAATCTTATTACAAGTTGAAGAATTATACATGCCACATGCTGGATCATAGTCTAGGATACAAAAAATGCTTACAATGTAATTACAAGATCTATAGATCATCCACATATCAAATCAGCTTCCGGTAATAGTCTACTGGTTCTACCCTAACCCAGACCTCAGCCTTCCGGTCTCAGTCCTATCGGATCAAAATCTCACCGGTTCTACATCTTCGCTCAATATCAAAAATTTGTCTTCAATCTTCTAACTTCTCTCTTGTCTTCAAATGATTCACAAGCTTCCATTTATACCATCTGCAAATAATTACAACTCAATCAAGTCGGCCCACAGACCAATCGGTTCATGAAACGTGCAACAGTAACATGTCGGCTCAAATCACTAAGAACAATCTCCAAATTATAAAATGATGCACAAACCTCCAAGAATACTGGCCAAGGCCCAAAGCAACACCTCAAACAATCTACAAGTCATGGACTTCAACTGCAACCTAAAATCACATTCGCTCAACATACAGCCAGGCTAACCAATAACAAGACAACAACTGAGACAATACCAGAATCCACATCTTACCAAAAACAAGGCCAAATGCTATGAAACTCAAACACAATAATGAACAAGAACACAAGGGCATAAACCCAAAGCCACAATTCTAAACACTCAAACATGAAGAAATACCACACTCTCAAGAAATTCCACTGAAATCTGCCCAACCAGTAAGAACTAGACCAGTGTTCCTGCGTCAGACTCTCGGGGTTAATTGAAAAGTGAGTCCCATCACTTGCTCTGGTTTAGGGATCGGTCAATAGGTACTTGCAACTACCTCAAGGGATTCAACAATCTAACCACAACCTCTAGTTTCCTCTCCATGATGATCTACTGATCCAAACTACAGCTTGCCTTAATCAGTGATTTATTCAAGTCTCTACCCACTAACTGCCTCAAGCACAAGCTCTAGGATCGGCGGTCTACCTGCAAACCTTTCTCTACCTCATGTTCAATGATCTGAACAAGTCCACAAGTTGTCTCAATCTTCTCTCCAACCAAACGGTGCACAAACAACACTCTGTCCAACAACAGGTTCATAAACCAGCTCTAATACCATTTGATGCAGTCAAGGTAGGGAGATCCAATGAAGGACAACCCAACCTTGCAGCTAAACACATAAACCATGCAAAGCATACTAGTAACTAGTAACAAGGTGCCAAAAACAACAAGAAGAACAACCGATAACAACATAAAACACATAACCGATAAACAATGTGAATGAATCTTATTACAAGTAAGAGAATTATACATGCCACATGTTGGATCGCAGTCCAGGATACAAATAATGCTTACAATGCAATTACAAGATCCACAGATCATCCACATATCAAATCAACTTTTGGTAACAGTCTACCAGTTCTACCCTAACCCGAACCTCAGCCTTCCGACCTCAGTCCTACTAGATCAGAATCTCATTGGTTCTACATCTTCAATCAATCTCAAAACTCTGTCTTCAATCTTCTGACTTCTCTCTTGTCTTCAAATGATTCATCAGATTCCATTTATACCATCTGTAAATAATTACAACTCAATCAAGTCGGCCCAAAGACCAACCGGTTCATGAAATGTGCAACAGTAACATGTCGGCTCAAATCACTAAGAACAATCTCCAAATCATAAAACAATGCACAGACCTTTGGGTATACCAGCCAAGGCCCAAAGTAACACCTAAAATGATCTACAGGTCACGAAGATCAACTGCAACTTGAAATCACCTTCGCTCAACATACAGCCAAGCTAACCGGTAAGAACACACCAACTGGGACAATACCAGAATCCACATCTTACCGAAAATAAGGCCAAATTCTATGAAACTCAAACACAACAATGACCAAGAACACAAGGGCATAAACCCAAAACCACAATGCTAAACACTCAAAAATGAAGAAATACCACACTCTCAAGCAATTCCATTGAAATCTGCCCAACCGGTAAGAACTAGACTAGTGCTCCTGCATCAATATATATACATATAAATACATATATATACTGATGCCATGAAAATGGGATTAGTGGACAATAAAGAAATCATGTTAGTAAACTTTCAACCATAAGCATAACATGAAAATGAATCCATTTCAAAAGCATATCAAGAAAGATTAGTAACAAAGCAAATAGGAAAATAAAGAACTAGACAACTCTAATACCCACCCCCCCCCCCATTCTTGATGATGTTGGCTCTTCCTTGTTCCTCTCCTCTCCAAGTCCCAAATGAGTGTCGCTCTCATCTTTTAGCACTATCCATGGATGTCATATGAAGATTCAAGATGGTTGTAAATGAAAAACAAATGCTTATGCAAGTGTAAAACGTTTGCTATGAGAAAGCTCCTAATTAATGTCTATGTGAATTTCACTATAATAACAATGCTATAATTCTCTCTTCTTCTTTTTTTTCTTGGGGAATGAGGTCCTTTTATAGGGAAAAATGTTGATTGAATGGATAAGATTGAGTGGGCTTGTGAAGGGTCAAGATTGATGGGTTTGAGATCTATGTGATGGATTTCAACCCAATCCCGTAATGACGAGTGTCAACATGAGATGGCTTGAGAAGAAAGAGGAGTATTTAATGCATAAGGAGACATGAGGGTTACCCAAGGAGGGTTTGGTTAGGCTTGAGTTAGTGGATAAAGCTCTTATCCAATGGATAATGCTTTTATCCAATGGATAAACTCTTGTGCAAGAGTAAATGGAGATAACCATGGTCAAAGCAATGAATGCTTGAAGAGACCCATGAGTTAAATGAGGGTTGATTTAGAGAGAAAGTCTCTAACCACGTGGGGAGGTTGAGTTAACTATTGATGGTTATGTAAGAGCCATAAAGGCTTTGAAAGACTTTGGGGGTTAACTTGTTGAAAAAAAATTAAAGCCTTTAATGCATTTCAAATACTTTAAGGTATTTTTGAGAAGTGACCTTTGTTTGGGAATGTGCAAATGATTAGAGAGGGGGATTAGGATAATTAGAAGGGGTTAGAAGAGTCTAGAAGGGGTTTAGAAGAATCTAGAAGGGGGTTTAGAAGAATCTAGAAGGGGTTAGTGAGAAAATGGGTGAGGATAAAAGGGGATTTTAATTTTTTTTAAAATTATTTCGACTAAAATTGTGCAACTTGCATTTGTAGGAGAATGCAAGTGGGAGGGTTTTAGAGATTTAAATAAATGTTGGTTTATTTATTTAAATGTGGAGAGGAGTTATTTAAACAAATATGCTTTATTCATTTAATTAATTGTCAAAATTGGTTTAATGAATTAAATTGAATAATTTATTTAATTAATAGGAGAAGAGTTTTAAGATGAATTAATCAAATATTAAATTAATTAATTGTTGAACAATGGTTAAATAATCAAATAAATACTAAATATTTATTTAAGTAGACAGATTTGGGTGTCTACATTTTCCCCTCTTTGAGACAGTGTGGTTTATCACATTGTTTCAAAGAAAAACAAGTAAGCATAGTACGTGCCCCAGTATGCACCAAGTTGGTGGTTAGGTATGCCCCCTCAAGAGATGGGACAAAATTTCAGAAAATTTGGGCGATCTCTCAAAAATTTTAAGAAAATTAGGCATGGAGAGAATGGAGGATTCAGGAATGAACGAGGAGAAGGGTAAGTCAGTGAGTACCCTTAGGTCATGTAGGAGATACGGTGCAAATGTAGTGTCGTGCTTGTGATTGATGTTGTACAATTGATCAAAATTGGTTGGGTAGTCTGGTGCAATCGGTTGAATTGCCCTGGTTGAGTCAAAGTGTGACAGTAGATGTCAGTCGTTCGCTTGGACAGGATAAAGTCTGAGTAAGTGAGTCAAATTGACCTGATGAGACTTAGACAATTGATTGAATTGCCCGATGAAGTCAAGGTATCTGAAGCAAGATACTCGCTGAGACTTAGACAATGTATGTAATTGTCTTTTTTTATTGTGTTTGATTGGTTGATCAATTGATAGTGTTTGCGTGTAGGTTGTTTGTGGCGTTTGTTGGACTTAGCATACCTATTGAGACTAGGCAATTGATGTAAATGTATGTTGTTGTCTAGGTGTGTGTGAGTCGATGTACCTATGTAGACATAGTAACTTGCTTTTCTTATAGGATGACCTAGGTAACATAGGTTACACAACCCCTCTTTTATAGAGATGGATGGGGATGAATGTGGCTTGATTGGTTTGATGGGATACGATGTAGGGTATGTGATGTTGATGATCAAGATGGGGAGAGTGAGGTGGGGAAGTCAATTTTAGATAGAAGGTATGGAGGACCTAGGACTCATTCCTGTGGAAGAGGATCAAAATAGAGTTATCCATTGACATGAATGGGGTGTGTATCATTGTACTCAGTCATGATTTTAGGCATAGTCCTTCACACGTAGCTTTCTCATAGCAACCCTATTTCTTGTGTATGCATGCATACAAAATATTTGCAATGTATGAATGAATAGATGTATGAGCGATCTGAAATGAAATGCAATATAAATAGATGAGATGAAATGATGATCCATGTCTTAATCATAATTCTTTATTTACTCATCAAGCATGGTAGTATTGATCTTGGCCGAGGTATTAGAAACCAAGGTTGAGTGTTTCACCTGTAAGCAAACATCGCAGACAAGGAAAGTTCCCCTCCATTCTCATTCATGTACAAATGGTCAAGGTATATGTTGTAGTCAGTAAGCCATAGTGATCCAGGATATTATTTTTGCATAGCATCACGTAGCTTAGTGAACTTCCCACATAGACACCATTAGTATATGCCCCAGAACTTCATTAGAACAATCTGTAGATAGCAAACAAAGAAAATGATACCAGGAACCATCCTGGCTACTCTAATCACTTGTGGATATCCTGGAGTAGCATAGGAACCTGATATAAATACAAAAAATTTGACCAAGTGCTTATCAGCCCAACAAAATTTTCTTGTCAAAGAAAATGTTACCATGTCTTGTTTGTAAGGAAGGATGCATCCTTGTGAAGACAGTTGTGGGCAGATGTGTGATTTGTTGGTTGATTTGATAGGTGGTCATTGTTTAAGGAGTTTCAAAAATGTTGTTTTTGCATCTGTTGCGATGTGTATGTACAAGGAACAATATACTTTGCAATGTTTTCGATTGATTTTGATGTTTTTATTATGTTTTTGGATTTTTTGAATGTTGTGAATGTTTAGTGTTTTCTTCAGGACATTTTGCAAATTTTTTTGGTATTTATTTGAGATTTTATGAATGTTTTGAGTATTATTTTAGGACATTTTTGAATGAGAAACTCAATGAATAATAAGCATGGAGAATCCCCTCCCATTAGCAGGTTAAGAACATTGCCCCCAGTTAAGTGTCAATATGAAAGCGGGAGGCAAGATACATGAAGTAATAACCCCGATTGCATATCAATAACAAGCCATGGTATACATGATGTATGAGTGGATGTGATCACAACAAGTCTGAGAGACAATGGAGCTATATCCTTTACAAATGGTGCCTATTTGCTAGGTTTTCACCACCGTACTTATCCAAGGCGCCACCATTGTGGTTTTCACCATTTGGATGAATGATTTTTTTCTTTACTATTTTCTTGATTTTTTTGTATTTGGTGATATTGGATGATCCTGATGCTTTGCACAACTTATGTATGAAACTTTTTGAGATGCATGATGTTGACCAGATCTGCTAGTGGGTCTCCTTTTGAAGTTGCTAACTGATATGCCCCAGACCCAAAGATGACAGTAATGACATATGGACCCAACCAATTGGATTCAAATTTGCCTCGGTGTTCTTTGTTCGGTTGATTGTGAGGATTCTCTCTGAGAAAAAGATCTCCTACTTCAAATATGTGAGGTTTGACCCTGTGATTGTAGCTTCTTCTCATGCACTGTTGATAGGCTTTTAGATGATTGTAGGCAGCTTGTCGCTTTTCATCAAGTAGTTCCAAGTCCTGAAGATGCAAGACTCAATATTCTTCATCATTTATTAGATTGTGCAAGGAGATCCGTAGAGATGGTAATTCAACCTCAATAGGCAAGATGGATTTTGCTCCATAAACTAGTGAGTAGGGTGTTGCACTTGTAGGGGTTTGAATGCTAGTTTGACATGCTCATAGTGTCAGATTCAAACGAATGTGCCAATCAGGACCAACATCATTGAATGTCTTTTTGAGGATCCTCAATATATTATTATTTGATGCTTCTGCTTTACCATTTCCCTATGGGTAATATGGGGTGGAAAAATAGTGTTGGATATGAAACTTCTCACAGAGTTCGCGAACATCTTGATTTTTGAAAGGGAGCCCGTTATCTGTGATGATGGACATGGGTACACCATACCGACAGATGATGTAATTAAGGATGAATGAGGTGATCTTCTTGTTGGTGACTTCGGTGAGTGGAACGGCTTTGATCCACTTGGTGAAGTACTCTGTGGCGGTAATGATAAATTTATGACCATTCAATGAAGATGGATGGATTTTACCCACAAGGTCAAGTCCCCACTGACAAAAGGGTCATGGTGTTGTTATAGGTTGTAATTCTTGCTCTGGGGCATGTATCAGATCTTCGTGAACTTGGCACGTCTTGCACTTTCTAACAAAGTAGTAGGAGTCTTTTTACATGGAGGGCCAATAGTATCCTACCTGCATGATCTTTTTACCCAATGAAGGTCCACTTGAATGAGCTCCGCAGATGCCTTCATGTACTTCTAACATTGTGGTCACCTCACCTTGCTCTAGACATCAAAGGAGAGTACCATCAAGACCTCGTCAGTATAGGGTTTCAATAATGATGGTGTATCAAGAGGATTGGTGTATGAAGTTTTTTCGTTGATTGTTAGATTGGTTAGGAGGAAGGATTTGATCATGTAAATAGGCATAAAATTCACCATACCATGGGGAATCGAGACCAATGAGTTGACAAAACATCTCGGATTCTGGGATATCATAAGCGGGGATCCAAAGTTGTTCAACTAAGAACTTGTAGCGTGTGGAGTTAGGTGGAAGATCAAGGAGAGAGGCTATTGTAGCCATTGCATCTGCAGCTCTGTTATGGTCTCAAGGAATCTTCTCAAAAGTGATAGCTGTGAATATTTCTTTGAAGCTATCAACCATTTTCTTGTAAGGCATGAGCTTATCATCCTTCATTTGGTTTTCATCAGTGACATGTTAGATTACCAGTTGTGAATCACCATAGACCTATAGCTCTTTTAAGTTCCATTGCACAGCCATGCATAGTCCTATGATCAAGGCTTCATATTCTGCTATGTTGTTGGTGAATGGGAATTTAAGCCGATATGATTTTGGAATGGTATCACCTTGAGGTGTGATGAAGAGAATGCCAGCCCCTGAACCATGTTTGGTGTATGAGCCATCAAATTATAACTTCCATTATCGTGCTGGCATTACTATGAAAATCTCCTTATCTAGAAAATTGGAAATGAGAGGATGGTCACCTATGAGCGATGCTTCAGCTAGCTGATCTGCAATAACTTGTCCTTTGATGGCTTTGCGTTCCACATATTCTATGTCAAATTCACGGAGGAGCATAACCCACTTTTCCAAATGGCCTGTTAGTGTTGCTTTACTAAGTAGATACTTTAGTGGATTTATCTTGGCAATGAGTTGTATCTTGTGTGTCAACATGTAGTGCCTTAATTTGGTGGCTACCAAAATTATCGCTAGACAAGCTTGTTCAATAAGGGTATAATTGAGGTCATACCCTACCAATGTTCTGTAAATGTAGTATACTGCACATTCTTTGCCTTTTTCATTATATTGTGCGAGTAAGATGCCTAAGGCCATAGCTGTAGCTGATATGTATAACAATAAGGGCCTATCTGGAGATGGTAGCATCATTAGGTAGTGCTTTAACTGCTAGAATGCTTGCTTGCAATTATCTTCCCATTTGAAATGAACATTTTTGTGAAGCAAATGTGTGAAGGGATGACATTTGTCGACCAATTATGCAATGAACCACTGAATTGATTGTAGCCTTCCTTGTAATATTCTTAGTCGACAGATGTTTCTAAGCGGTGGCATCTCCATAATTGCTTTGACCTTTGCGGGATCAATCTCAATTCCTTTGTTTGAAACAATATATCCCAGGAGCTTCCTGAAGGTTACCCCAAAGACACACTTCTTTGGATTTAAGCGTACATTATATTGCTCGTCTGTTGAAGATTTTGTCAAGTACAATGAGGTGACCCTCTCTGGTTAATGATTTAGCTACTAAATCATCCACATAGTCTTCCATCAGTGTATGCATCATATCAAGGAAGATAGTAGTCATTTCCCTTTGATATGTGACGCCAACATTCTTGAGACCGAATGGCATTACATTCCAATAGTATGTACCCCATGGGCATGTAAAAGTTGTTTTTTGTTGATCCTCTCGAGCAATCTTTATCTGGTTGTATCCTGAAAATTCATCCATGAGTGAGAGCATTGCATGTCCTTCTATGAGGTCCACGATCATATCAATGTTTGGAAGAGGGGAGTCATCCTTAGGACATTCTTTATTTAGATCTCTAAAATTTGTACAGATACGAATGCCCCCAGTTGGTTTTGCCACTGGTACCAGGTTGGAGATCCATTCTGCATAGTCAATGGGTCTTATGAAACCCACATCTAATAGCTTTCTGAGTTCAACTTTTATTAATAGTGCAATTTGAGGATGCATCTTTCTAAGCTTTTGTTTTACTGGTCTGGCTCCTTCTGCTACCATTAAGTGATGCATCACTAGCTCTGGATCGATTCCTAGCATGTCTACATAGGACCACGCAAAATTGATTTGTTTCTCATGAAAGAACTCTATGAAATCATGATCTTCTGTTGGAGTCAGTGATTCTACTAGATGTAGTATGTGTGAATTTTCAAGTGTCCCCAGATTGACCTCCTTTGTTTCTTCGATGAGAATAGACGATCTCTCATGACTAGTGCTAAAGGGGAGAATGTCACACCTTCCATCCTCAGGCGTCTTAGAGAGGTTTTCACCATTGGATACATCCTTTGTTTTTACTCTTTTTGTTTCCACAAGTTCCATAATGTGGTTTTCACGTGAGGATCCTGTTTTAATTATAATATTTTTGCGACTGAAAGGTGTGGCATTCTCTCCAAAGTAAGTTGCATTGTTAAGTTTGATAACATACCTATCTTTGTGATACCCGCTTGGTATGTCATCCCGTAATTCTAGAAAGTCTATGATTGTGTCATCATTTTGGAAGGTGTTAAGGTGTGGAGGGTCTTGTGGGTTCCACTCAATGAGTTCAGGGTGAATAATTGGCATTGCTTCATCGATCAGGATAAGTTCATAGGATGCGTCGGTTATGGTAAATATGGAGGAACCAAGGTCATCGTCAATACTATCCACTTCGTAACCAAGCTCGAGAGGTGAACTATTTGAAGTGTCATCATTAACTGGGTCCCAAAAGGCCTTAATAAATGCATCTCCTTCAGCTTTCTTAACCTCAAAAGTGTCCCTGTCAGATGATTGTGAAAATGAAGAATCCTACTCGTATTCAAGTGAATTCATCTCAGAATCACTCTGTAGAACTCTGTCACTATGTGTTATAGGGATGTCTTTTAATGTGAAAGGTTTGTTGATAGCTACTACAATAGTTTTATCAGACAAGGTTGTTGATGTTGCTTGGGTGTCTGAGGTAGACAAGAGTCTTATCTTAGGACTGAAATTTTGGCAGGAAATATAACTCCTTTGCTTACTTGCAACAAATTGAGGAGTATCTTCGTAACTTAAAAATTTAGACCTGAGAGGTTGATTGGCAATATATATTATACTTCTTCTAGAAGGGTGATCTTTGAAGTGGCCTTCTTATGTTTGCCTAGAATCCTAAGCTTAGAAGATCTACCTGAACCAAGGTTGAATCCAAGTCCAGATGTATCCTGAGGTTGTAACAATGGTTGCAATGGCTCTTGTACACCTTGCTTGTGGAATCCCAATGCACTATGGCCATCATAGCCCATCTTTTTCATAAGGGTAAAACCTTTAACATACCTTTTTGTCAGAATCCTGACCTATTGTCTAGCTATGTCAGAAGGGTCTTTGTAGATCCACTCCACCAAATCTTCATCAAGAGTTTCTTGTTCTTGTGATCTGCCTGGGATGAAACCATCAACTATAGTAGTATGGGATGCAATAAGTGGTTTGAGTGATTGCTGTGGTTTTCCATAAGTCCTAGGTGAGAGGGGTAGTTGGCCAACTTAGAAAAGCTGACTAATATTATACTCTCCTGGGCCTTCATCTTGTACTTTCATTTTCAACTTTTCTTGTTTGGGTGTAGGGATTGGTGGATCGGTGAGGTTTGTTGGGTGAATGTAAGATGATGAGGTGGTGACTTCTCTATTGCTAGGAACTGTGATATCAGGTTGATGCCTTATATGGTTGCAAAAAGCGAATGGGTTAGCATCACCAAGGATAGTCATCTCTACTCCGTTATATGGGAACTTGATGCATTGATGGTAAGTGGAGGGTATTGCTTGCATGGCATGAATCCATTGTCTACCTAATAGGAGATTGTATGGAAGAGGGAGATCTAGGACTTGAGAAACCACATTCTTCACCATGGGTCCTACCTTGACTGGTAGAGTGACACACCCTTTAGAAGAGCATTTTGCATCATCATAGGCCTTGATGGTAATCCTCTTTATGGAATCTACTAAATCTTCTGCATATCCCAAGGCGGTGATTAACTGTAATGTGCAAATGTTAAGGCCAACTCCATTGTCAATCAAGACTCGCTTGATTTTGTGTTTATGTATGAATCCTTCAATGTGAAGAGGGGAGTTATGTGTTTGTTGAAAGGATGAAACATAATTCTCTGAAAAAGTGAGACATGGTGATGATTTGAGACTCCCAACCATGGCTTGAAATTGATTTTTATTGAGGTCAGGTGGAACTAACGCTTCTTTGAGAGCTTTATCTAATATGGTTTTATATAGGGGGATATACGCAAAAGATCTAGTATGGAGATAAGTGCTGGTGTCTTATCTAATTGGTCCATAAGGTTATAACGTTTGGGCACATATGTCACTTTTGATGGTGCACCTAGTAAGACAAGCTTGCTATGATGGGTAACAACATTGCATGCGAGATCGTTGCCTTGGATGGTAAGGGTAGCAACTTGTTCATTGGCATCATAAAGATTATTGACAATATATGTATAGGTTGCGTGTGTATAATCTATCGTGTTATCTTGATTCTTACCTTGATGGGAGGGACCTCCTTTCTCATATGATGGGAGTGGCCTTTTTAACATAGTATGATCAGTATTGGAAGTTTTTGCATTGTGACCATCTGCTTCTATGTCACCTCGATCAATGAGGTCTTAAATGGTATCCTTTAATCAGTGACAGTTGTTTGTTTTGTGCTCTCTTCCTTTATGAAATTCACAATAATCATTATCTCTCCACCAAGAAGGTTTGACTTGTGGTTCATAGTGTGATGTTTTAGGTAATTTGATAAGTTCAAAAGAGATGAGCTTCCATAAAATATTTTCCAGAGATTCCCCCAAGGGTGTGTAGGTGCGATTGGATTTGTAAGTCGGTATATTTTTTTAGGTTCCTCCTGCTGTGCGTTTGAAGGTTGATTTCCTAGATTAGTTTGAGGATTACCTTGATTGGTAGGGGGGTTGTTGTGATTATCTACAACCCCTATAATTTTGACTATGGGTTGTGCAATTTTGACAGTTCATGTGTCTACAACACCATCATTAACAATGTTTTTGTTTTTAGCCCAAAACTTTGGTTTGTCACTGTTGTAGGCTGGTCTTAGACCCTCCTTTTTGTCATTGTATATTTTGGCAAGTCCCTTTTTGATAAGGGCTTTCTCTATTTTAAGTCCTTGAGCTATGACGTTTTTGAAATTGTCAGAATATTTTATGTCTAAGTAAAATTCCATTTCCTCATTTAATCTTGAAATAAAAATTTCAACTAATTGCTCTTCAGGAATGGGAAAGGAACGTCTACTATAAATGTGTCTCCATCTTTGTAAGAATGTTGAGAATAACTCACCACTCTTTTGTTTGGTATTACATAGATAGGCCATGGAGACATCTCATTCTATGTTATGCGCATGATGGGTGATAAATTTTTGTATGAGGTCCTCAAAGGTCCCGATCCCATCAGGTAGGCATGAGAACCATTGCATGGCTGAGCCTACTAAACTTTGGGGAAAGAGGCACTTTAAATATGTGTCCTCATATGCAACCTCTAAGAAGGTGGAGAAAAATTCTCGCACATGATCTCTAGGGTCTCCCTTTCCCTTGTATTTATCAAACTTTGGAGTTTCAAAGGTGCATGGGAAAGGAGACATGTATATGTTTCTATCAAACGGATATGGGTAGATATCTTCGAGAGCATATTCCTTGTGTGTCTTTCCTGAATGCACTTGTTGGGCGAGATCTTGTATCTATTGTCTTAACATATCCATTTATGTAAGAGGAGGGGGGATGTTGTCGTGTTGGTAGTTATCATCATAGTTATGTGTATTCCTTGCCTCCCTTTCACCATGATTTGGTTCTTGTCAATGGATAAGTTGAGCTTTTTTTGGTATATCTTTAAGTTGTGATACGTCAAAGTCAGCGGGAAGCTTGGCTCCTTCTTGAGCAAGTTTCAGAAAATGGGCAACAACACTTCCTTTGAGAATTTCTTCAAAAAGTGTTAAATTTGGGATTGCTAAGTGCATCTTCTATTTATGCTTATGTAGGGGTCTCTGGGTCTCCTCTTCTGGTAAAGGGGTTAATGGTCACTTCTTCTTCTTCCCATATTTTATTTTGATTTTGTCAATGAGTCTGAGATTGATTCCTAGCCATGTTTGAAGTATGTCTTTGTGGGTGAAAAAAGTGTGTGTTTGAGAATGAGATGAATGGAAAAGTGTATGTGTGATCCCTTCTTATAGTTCTAAGATTTTTATGATGATAATAATGAGCTGAAGTGTTTGTGGATGTTTGATCTCCTACACTAAAGGTTGGGTATCAACAAAGTCCTCTTTAGAATTGCTTGTTTTGATGTCTTAATATTTGTGAGATGAGATGTAGCAAGGTTTGTGCTGTTACAAACGTAAGCTACCTAGTAATGAGAGGATGCACTTATGGACTAGTTTTAACCTATCTAGATGTTTAGTAATGCCCCTTTTAGGATGTTTGATCCTAGATGTAGAGACACACTAGAAAGTAATTTTGTTGGTATGATAACCAATATCTGAAAGGACTAAGGACAATAACTCTTTGTGTTGAGAGTTGAGTGAATTTGTGACGTGTTTTGGAATGAGTGTGAACTTTGGAATTTTCTACTAAGGGACTATGAATTTGTTTGGAAATGATTTTTAAGTGAGAAAGATGGAAGAAAATGTAGGAGGAATATGTGAATTTAGGAATCTCTAGTAAGTGATTGTGGGTTGCAGAATGTATGATGGAGGAATGTGTTGACTGTGATTGTGATGATATGATAGAGCCCATCTTTGAAAGAAAGCTTGTGATGCAAGTGGTTCTAATTCAAAGTCGTTGGTAAAACCATGAATAGAATCATGATATAGATGGTGAAAGTGCGATGTTTCAACAACAACTTACGGTTTTTGTATAAGAAACTTATCCTTTTGGGGGTGTTCTTTTCACTTTTCTTCTTTTTGGTTTTTCTATAAACTGACTTTTTCATGTATTTGAGAGATTTCCAAAAATGAAGCATGAGTAGCTTTTTGCAAAAATGTGTGAAGTTGTTTTGTTGAGATTGTTGTTGGGGTGTAACTTGTTTCAATTGTTTGAATCTTTTGACAAGAAAATACGTCAAGCACACAAGCACATATTCTTTGCCTTTTTCAATAAAGGCATAATAGGTGTGGATCTAAATCAACCCAATCATGAATGTTTTGACCCTCATAAATGTATGTATGTTCATAGGCCTAAAGTCGGCTCAAATTTTCACTGGTATAAAACAAGATGAAGACAACTGAAACACTTTTTATCCCTAAGGTAATGGCCAGTTGTGATATTTTCAGCCCACAACTTGATATTTCTTTGACTTTGGTACTACATACCTTATGTATCCCAACGTAGCAGGTAAGAATGTGATATACTAAGTCTTGCATGAGCATAAAAAATAGGTGATCCCTATGATGGGGGAGTCACCATTTTCATCAAGCTACAAATAACCTTTCAAAAAGCCCTGTTTCTACTCAAGGAAATATGTATGGTGAGCATCTTGGGAGCAAAACAATCTATGCTCTTGCACTAAACTTTTTACAAATATCCTCAATCAATAGAATGGGTGGGATTCTAAAATAAGAGGTGTCTAGTAATATTCGATGTCTTTGGATGTAAGTGCATTCTACAGTGACTCACTTAAGAGCCTTGTAACTCACAGTGGGGCCCATGTGTCCTTTAGGAAAGTTACATTGTAGGAACAACTACACCCAGGACTACAACTTTCACTCTCACCTAATTTCTATAACGGCTCGAAGGATTTACCGCACAAGGTCATCCCAAGAGTGATGTGTCTCTTGGTAGACCTCTTTTAAAAATAGAAAATTTAGAGTGTTACTAACACTTTTCTCTTGCATCTAGGACCACGAGAGCCAAGGGAGAGGATAGTGTGTGTTAGAACTAGGACCACTCTACAAATTTGCACAAACATGCCAAACACAAAAGACACTTGTTCTTTTTAACCCTTTTATTGCAATGTGGTCTATTTTCTATTTGGAGATGTTGCTCCAACAGATATGGTTGTACGCTAGGAATCTGGAGATCATCACAAGCAAGTATCAAAACTAATCTAGCTCAATCACGAAAACTAAAATGCAATGATCTATCCTAAAACACACTCAATAGAGACATGAAATCAAAACATTCAATACTTAAGATTATGCAAACCAAATGTAGATTTGAATGCTCCTTCATGCGGCTCCATTGTCCTTCTTTCTTCTCCAAATAGCCTTTGTTTGTGGATCTCACCTTCAAGTGCATACACCTAATGTGAAAGCAAGATTGACATTGGCACAAGAATACTCGAAATGTGATTGACTCGAAAAAGTGATTATTCTCCTTCTCTGATTATCTGATTAGTCGGGATTGAAGAAATTCATCCAATTTATAGAGAAATTTGAGAAAAAGATCAAATTAGCATGATTCAATTCAAATGGAAATTGCAAATCAAAAATGTCAATTATGACAAATTATGACAATTATGCACTTTCTATGCAAAATTTGATTGATCGATAATTCATGACAATTTATGACAAATTTCTATGTCAAAATTGATTGATTGTCACTTATGACAAATTATGACAAATTGAAATGTCATTCCCATGAAACTAGGAGATGAAATAGGAGGGAATAGAAATTAGATGAATTAGAAATTAGAAAATTAGAAATTAGGAATTAGGTAAATTAATTAATAATTTGTCATTTATTAATTAATTCACAAAAAGAGGAATAATTAGCCAATTAAATGAACATTTAATTGCGATGAGAAGACTTAGGATAAATAAATAATTTATTAATCCTAGAGAGAGAAATGACAAGCAAGGTTAAATGATTAAGTCACGAAACCCTAGAAGATGAATTAGCAATGCAAAGATGACAATTAGGTCTTGATTGAAGATAATTAATGTCGATCATGATTTTGAATTGATAAATGACCAATGTGATAAATGATTTGATTCATTGACAAACTAACCAAGATTGATAAAGAGACCAAATTGATAGGCGCAAATTGACGAGCAACAATGACTAATTGATCCAAATTGACATGATTGAGAAAGACGACGATCAATGACAAATCGATGACAAAATTGACAAGAGGAAAAGGATCGATGACAAAATAGATTGCAAGACGACAAGATTGAAAATGACCACGATCGATGACAAATTGATCGCAAAATGACAAGATTAAAAAAATGACAACGATCGATGACAAATCGATCGCCAGATGACAAAATTGATAAGAGGACAAAACCCTAATTAGGATTGATGATGTCCAAAATGATGACAAATGAACACGCACATTGATGCGACAGGATGAGATTGACCAAAATCATGACTGAAGATTGTTGTCAACAAGACCAAATTTGAGAGCGAGACGATTGAAGAATGTAGAAGAATGACTCGATGCTCGCAAATGATAAAGATCAAGTGTGAATCATAGGAGAAATGTTAATGCAACACAAAAACCTAAAATGAGGCAATGCGCAAATGTTAAAGTATGACTCCGCAAGCGTTGACCATTTTTAGGTGTCTACATTTTGCCCCTCTTTGAGACAATGCGATTTTAAGCATTGTTTCAAAGATCAATAATGAAAATGCCCCAGACAACTGACAATGACATATGCATGCCCCCTCGAGGAATTGGCTGGAAACATGCAGAAAAGAGGCCAATTGATCGATAAAAATGATAGGATCGAACGGACTGACAATCAGAGATCGGATGCATGAAGGACAAGCAATTTAAGGTGCACAAGACCGCGACCAACATAAGATGGAGATGTGCAGGGCTACCATAGCGAGTCAACATGATCATATTGCAACATTAGAGAGATAGAATGCCATCTTGAGGACAGAGCATGATCAATTCAGAGCGGAGATAGCTAGACTCGCAGCGGCTCGAGATGTAGCAATAGCGCAGACACAGCGAGAAGAACAGAGAGTCACTGAGTACATTGGGTCAATTAGAGATGCCAGTGCATGGGAGATGGCACAGATGCTGGTAGAGACTAGAGAGGAGATACGTCATTGGAGGACACTATATGAGGGTGTCGTTCCACCAGAGCAGAGGGCAGCTTCATATTGGGCACGATCGAGGACAGAGAGCAGGGCACGCTCTCGAAGGTCATTGAGTAGCATGGGGGTGAGTGGACCTATGAGACCACCACAGCCAGGACTAGGGCCAGGAGGGACATCATCCATGAGACATGGCAGGGATGAGGAGGACAGAGGGAGCACCCAGTGACAGAGCAACTTACTCCTTTATGACAGACAGATGACATATGTAGTTTGATATTATGTAGTCAGCCTGCGGACCATACTTAGGACAGATAGTCCAATTTTGTACTCTGATATTATTGTGAGATGATATGCATCGATATGATGGGATGCAATGTGTTATGATTTGTAGTTATTTTTTGATGTATGGATGACTTATGCAGTGTTTATGAACATGTATGGATATATTTTTATGTATTTTTGATGCATTTATAATATGAAATGGATAAATTGCTTGATATGATGCTCGATGTAATGCAAATGTACTAACCAATGAATGCAGGATGCAGCATATGTGTGTGGAGATCGGAGCACTAGACCGAACTCACTATCCAAACTAACGGAAGAAACGTTAGTAAGAAGAGATGAGACAGAGGATAGTTAGAGACAAAGAAAAACTTGCTTTCAGTAATGCACTTTGTAGGTGAGAACCTTTATTTTAATATAGAAAAATGGATGCGTAGCATCATGGCATTGAAGGCCAGAGTTGAAATGCAACCCTTTTTGCAAAAGATAGACACATCACAGACAAACAACAATCAGAACAAAAAGAAAGGGACCATGAACCATCCCAGTCACTCTAAATCACTCAGTGACATCATCAAGCAACATAGGAACATGATTGAAGCCAAAGATAAATCAATAAAAAGATAAGATGCACAAATTCAACCAAGTCAAACAAACATCTTGATCTTCATTGTCAAAAGTTGAAAGTGTTGATAAGATGATCATGTTGTCTGGTTTCAGGACATGTGGTACCCCGTCTAAGACAGGACATAGTCTGGTTTCGAGTATACCACACCCTGTATAAGACCCATGATAATGTGACAAAGACAAATAATGTTGATGCCAATGTTCGGTTGATAAGACAATGTTGATCAAGTTGAATGCTTGCCTGGTCCAATAGTTAATCTGTTAACGCATGATTTCATGAAAGCACAATGCGTGATTGTGTGTCATTGGAGGAATGCTCAGTGATCGGTCTTATGCACAAAGGGGGTAATTTATTGCAAAATGTGTGCTTTTGCGAGTTTTATAAAATTTTTTGTGTTCATTTTTTCAGGACTTTATTTGATTTTTAGGGATTTTTTTTTTTCAGGACATTATTTGATTTTTTTATGATTTTTCACCTAGTGTCTAGCAAGGCAAGGAATATGACAGGTGAATAAATAGGCTTTCTGAAATGATGGTGGATAGAGGGAAGACAAAGGCCTTTATTATGCAGACAATGCGGATGCAATTTTCAAGAGCTATGGCATGATGGGACAAGAGACTAGATATGACAATGTAAAGCAATGACATGGCATGAGGGACATGTCAAGAGGTTTTTGAAACCATGTTTAAATTTTGTGTCCTTATGTCAGATCAAGATCAAGGAACAGAAAGAGTGTATGGATAGTGATAAGATATGGATAGAATAAGCAAGACCAAGAATCGATAAGGGACATGGACTGAAGGTCAGGATAGGATACGGGATAGTGGCAGAAAGTTGCAATAAGCTAGGGAATATGGATGAAAGGTTGTAATAAGAAAATGGATAAAGACCAAAAGCTATGATGGACTAAAAGCTGCAAGCAAGATGCATGATTCTCATGAAGATCCTCAGCCTTGTCAAGATCAAAGGTGGAAAGGGAAACTGAACATGAGGGACAATAGGATATGAAGGGTAATGACATGGTATGATAGGATAATGAAGGGCAATAGGATATGAAGGAGGAAACCTATCCCCAAGTGTGGTGTACAAGAAGTTCATAGATTACGCATGACGCCTGTTTGCCAGGTTTTCATCAAGGTACTTGCCCAAGGCACCTGTTTGTCAAGTTTTCACCAGTGGACGAATTATTTTTCTTTATTTTTTTTCTTGTGTCTCTTTTTCTTTTTTTTTTCACTTTTTTTTTTTGTATTTTGACTTTTTCAATAGAAGATGGACACATGATAGGGGATGGAAGAAGGACTCAAGCATCTTTTTGTTTTTTTTGGATAGTAGCCTTGAAAAAAAATGGACCATGACCTTTAAAAGTATGCTCAAAGATGTTGGTAGGATAAGGACATGGAAAAAGAGATGAAATTAAGGCAAGGATTTATGTAAAGGATTGGATCAAAGGGATCGAAGGATGGAAAATATGCATTGGATAATGGATAGGGTATTGGAAGAATTAGGATTCACTGGATGGAAATGTTGGCAAGATTGACATTGGCACACACTTTGATGGGTGGTGGATTGATGGAGGAAAGATGGATTTTGGATATTGAGATTTTGACGAAGGAAAGGCTATGGATTTTGGGACATAAGGGCCCAAAATGGATGAAGAAGGTGGTGGAGGAACAAATTTGAGAGGTTTGGATGGAGGAATAGCAACTTTGGATGCCAAGTTGGATGTTTCTTTAGGCTTTTGTGCTTCAAGGAGTTGCTTAGGGATCCACATGGTTTTTGATTTTTCATGCTTTTGTGCTTCCTTAGAGTGCATTGCTTGCACAAGGGATTTAGGAACCCATATATATTTTGACTTTGCTTTATTTTTCTCAGTGGGCCTTTGTGGCCTTTTGGATATTTCTTTTTCTTTATAGATCATATTGTTCTTTGTTTTCACATGTCGATTATATTGGACATGTTGATCCTTGAATACATGTGGATTGCTAGACTTATGATGCTTATACTTGGCATCCAAATTGCTTGGAGGAGGGAATGAATGTCGGTGTGGATGGGAATGATATGGAGGCATGTGGGATGGATGGAACGTTCTCCAAGATGTGTGCCTTTGCTGATGTTGCATAGGAGATGGAGGGATATAGGGACCTAGAATAGATGGAAGCGATGATGGGGAAGGTGGACATTTGGATTTTGACTTTGAAGGGATACAAACGCCTTGAGTGTGAGCTCTGTAGCCATGACCATTAGTATACTCTTTCATATTGAGGAGTTCTTTCTTGTGAAGGTCTACTCCTTTGCCTTTATGAATATTTTGACTTTTAGGATACTCTTTTCTTTGGGAAGAAGACGCGAGTCCATTATGAGGTGGATATGATATGAGAGAAATAATGAGATCTTGAAGTGGATTGGATTGCACCAAAGTGGAAGAACCCATTATGCATGTCGAGGGTTCATGAACATCTTGCACTGGCACGTTAGAATCATGAAGGGGATTAGGATCATGTAGTGGACATGGTTCAATGATAGGTTCTTCAAGAGATGGTATGGGAGAAATAATGGGATCATCAAAAGAAATGCGATCTTGGAGTGAATATGGAGCATTAAGACAAGGAGATGGAGGAACAAGTGGATCTTGTGGAGGATTTAAAGGAATAATTTGATCTTGACAAGGAGGGAGATCATTGGAATCCTCTTTAAAGGTGCTTTGCTCTTGACTTTCAATGGGATCATCATAAAGGATGGAAGGGATATCTTGATCTTTCTTAGGAAGTGGAATGTCAATAGGACTTGAAAGGATATTGTGTTCATGAAATAGAAGGGGATCGTTTGGGATTGGATGGACTGGAATATCTTGATCTTGCTCAGGGAATGGAGTGTCAATAGGACTTTGGATAGGATGGACAAGAATAGGGGAATCATCGTGAGTGTCTGGGAACATGGGGTCCTGGTCAACAATTGGATGGGATGATAAGGTTTCAAGATCTTGATCCTGATCTATTTTAAGACACGTTTCTTCATGCTCTAAATTATCCTCTTGACATTTGGTTGGACTTTGGATATGCATGGAGGATTCTGACAAGGGATCAATGTTTTGGCATGAAGGAAATGCACTTTGAACATTTGTGATAGATTCTGGCAAGGAATCAATGCTTGAACATGAGGAAGAGGGACTTCGAATGGGGTCCTCTAAAATAGGTAATGGCAATAAAGTGCATGGTGGCATTGGGTCTTGTATTTCTGAAACATGACAAGGATGTGCATCATGAATTGGATTATCATGGCAATCAATTATGGATAGTCCTTGGATAATTGTATCCTTGGGTGTATTGTTTGATGAGGACAATATGGAAGGTTCTTGTGAAACTTCTAAAGGTGTAGGGATAGATGCCACTGGAGAGTCAATTTGCTTGTCAGGGGATGAGGCATTGCTAGACATAAGTTTATTATTCTGATCTTCCTCAAAGAACTCACTTGGTAATTTCCTTAAGATCATTGCAATAAAGCCACCTTTCTTTCGAGGTTTTGACATAGTTGTATCTGGAATTTGAACTTGTTTTTGGTTTGATGTCATGTTTTGATTTTGAACTAGATGTTGCTCAAATTGGTTTGACATGTTCAAAATTTGGCTTGGTGTGGGCTACAACCTTTGTTTTTGAATTTGTGATTGTAGTTGTTGACATTGATATTCCACCATTGGTTGAACCATTTGTGGACATTGTATAGTTGGTTGGACATATTGTTGAAATTGGACCATTGGTTGTGTTGGTTGTATATGTTGAACAATTGGTTGAACCATTGGTTGTATTGGTTGAAAATCTTATTGATAGTAAACACCTTCTTGTTCTTGTTGTGGAGGCACATAATGTTGAAATTGATGTTGTCTCTTTTCTTGAAATTGTTTCATCATCTCTATTTGGGAGAGGAGAGCTGCTATGTCTGATCGTTCAAGAAGAGATCTTATATCAATTGGCTCAATTTTTGGATTTCGACCTAGAAATTTTCGAAACATTTTGGACATTTGTGATCTATTCTTCTCAATGTTTTTCACTCTTTGTTCCAAAATCTCTTGTTCTTGAGCTAGTTTCTCCTCTAGTTTTTGTATTTGGAGACTTATTTCATCATAACAAGTTTGATCGATATTGCCTTGTTGTTGGGATGGATATAATTGTGATTGCTTTGGATTAAAATTTGATTGCATTGTCGGTTGATACGTCAAACTTTGTTGCATCATTGGTGCTTGGAACCTTGTTTCAATAGACATGTCACTATGCGAATGCAATATTTTTGGAATTTTTCAAGGATAATATATGATATGCAACTAAATGCAAACTAAATAGATGAAAATGCAATCTATGGCAAGAATGCAACCTATGTTTTTGGTTGTTTTTGAAGATTTTGACAAACTTTTGAATGCAAATCTAAAAGAGACCTTTAGGAAATTGAAATGATGCCTAGACCTCAAAGGACAAAAGGACCAAGTGACAAAAGGACAAGATGACAATGTCTCCTCTATATGCTTGGATACTAAGCTAGGTTTGATGAAATGATATTGATGACAAAAGGACAAAAGGTTTGATAAGGTCTAGACTTCCTAACAATAACTTAGGGTTTATCAAAGATTTGGATTACTCAAGTATGACAAAACCTAGCTTTGACACTATATGAAAAGGGACAATTACTATGCAAATGACCCTAATATGATATGATAATGAACTAAGCTTAATGAAGAGACTTAGGGTATGCAAATGTGAGTATGACAATGATATTACTCTAATGCAAGAGGACATATGCAAATGGATGACCCTTATTGATATGCAAAGGAGTATGACTTAGATGAAACTTACTTTGGCAATGATTCTTGCAAAATGCAAACCTAGGATGAACCTAAATCTAAGTGACATGAATGTTGAGACAAGATTTTGACAAATGTTTGACAACCATGTTTGAAGGTGTTTTGAACTTTGTTGGATGAAATGCTCTTGTGTTTAATCTTGTCTTGAATCAATTTGCCTTGCTTTGAAATGAGATGCAATTCAACTTTTGACAAGCAAAGAAGACAAGATATTTCAACTTAGACTCAAGACAATCATGTTCATTCACACATTTCTTAGGGTAGGCAAGGACATTAGGTACTTGAGAGGTAGACTCGTTATGGGATTCAAGGAGAATACATAGATGCTTGACCCCACGGGCTCCCCTCCACGGCACTCACTTCTCAAGGCAGCCAAGCATTAGTCCCCATGGAAATCTCCCCATGGCGAACTTAGTATCTCTTCCAAGTATCCGAACTTGTCCTTCTCAAGCAACTAGAAGGGTTTTTGGCCTCTAAATACAAGGTGTTTAGTAAGGATTTCTGTTAAGCATTACTCCTTGATGTCACGCAAGCGTGATTGAGACATTAAGCCCACCAAGATACCAAACAAATGTAGTCACGCAAGCATGATTTAGACCGTGAGGCCCTACTTAGATGTTGATATGAGAAAGAGTTCAAGGGTCATCACTTCCCAAGTAACTACAATTCTCACGTAACCCTTCCTTCAAAGCTTTTGTTCATTAAGTATTTGTTTATAGTGAGTTAGAATGCCAAGGTATTCTAGCCGTACTCACTTTGGGTCATTCCCATCTCATGATTGTCACTTGCTTGCAAAAGCAAATGGTCAGGAAGACAGGCCCTCTAAAGGTGACACACAATCAAAACAATGAGCATGGTATCGAAGATCTGGATTTCTGATCACCCTAAGAAGGATGAGAGCATACTCTCCTACTCCAATGTCAAACTCAAAAATCAAAGCAAACATACATTCATTCCAACCTATTTAGAAATCATACTAGGTGCCTAAATATTAATTGCAAACACAAAGTTTAGTTGTATGTCCAAGGCAACCTGCAAAAACCCAAGTCAGAAGTTTGATACGCTTATTCTTTGACTATCGAACCTGCATAAAACATGTTAGTAGTTTCATTTGTTGTCTTTGCCATGTGTATGCCAAGATGCTGCATAGATAATCAGTACCAAAAACCAAAAAAGCAGAAACAGTAAGCAAAACAAACCAATTTTTAAGCAAAACACTGCCTTTTTACCTCTGTTTCTGGACTTTACATAGGCGCAGAACTCATGACACAAGCGCAGAACTCATGACACAGGCGCAAAATGTCTTTAACACAGGCACAGAATGCATGACACGGGTGCAGGTTGTCTCACACAGGCGCAGAAGTCCCCAGAAAGCCCTGCATTACCCTATCTCTTGGGTTTTTGACCTGCAAATCATCTCAAAAGCACTCAAAAGCATGATTAGGGGGTTAGTTCACGTCGGGTTCACCAATTAATGTAACTAGGAATCTGGAAGTCATCGCAAACAAATCAATATTAATCTAGCTCAATCACGAAAACTAAAATGCAATGATCTATCCTAAAACACACTCAATAGAGACATGAAATCAAAACATTCAATACTAAAGATTATGCAAACCAAATGTAGATTTGAATGCTCCTTCATGCGGCTCCATTGTCCTTCTTTCTTCTCCAAATAGCCTTTGTTTGTGGATCTCGCCTTCAAGTGCATACACCTAATGTGAAAGCAAGATTGACATTGGCACAAGAATACTCGAAACGTGATTGACTCGAACAAGTGATTATTCCCCTTCTCTGATTATCTGATTAGTCGGGATTGAAGAAATTCATCCAATTTATAGAGAAATTGGAGAAAAAGATCAAATTAGCATGATTCAATTCAAATGGAAATTGCAAATCAAAAATGTCAATTATGACAAATTATGACAATTATGCACTTTCTATGCAAAATTTGATTGATTGATAATTCATGACAATTTATGACAAATTTCTATGTCAAAATTGATTGATTGTCAATTATGACAAATTATGACAAATTGAAATGTCATTCCCATGAAACTAGGAGATGAAATAGGAGGGAATATAAATTAGATGAATTAGAAAATAGAAAATTAGAAATTAGGAATTAGGTAAATTAATTAATAATTTGTCATTTATTAATTAATTCACAAAAAGAGGAATAATTAGCCAATTACATGAACATTTAATTGCGATGAGAAGACTTAGGATAAATAAATAATTTATTAATCCTAGAGAGAGAAATGACAAACAGGGTTAAATGATTAAGTCATGAAACCCTAGAAGATGAATTAGCAATGCAAAGATGACAATTAGGTCTTGATTGAAGATAATTAATGTCGATCATGATTTTGAATTGATAAATGACCAATGTGATAAATGATTTGATTCATTGACAAACTAACCAAGATTGATAAAGAGACCAAATTGATAGGCGCCAATTGACGAGGAACAATGACTAATTGATCCAAATTGACATGATTGAGAAAAACGATGATCGATGACAAAATTGACAAGGGGACAAGGATCGATGACAAAATAGATTGCAAGATGACAAGATTGAAAATGACCACGATCAATGACAAATCGATCGCAAAATGACAAGATTAAAAAAATGACAACGATCGATGACAAATCGATTGCCAGATGACAAAATTGATAAGAGGACAAAACCCTAATTAGGATTGATGATGTCCAAAATGATGACAAATGAACACGCACATTGATGCGACAGGATGAGATTCACCAAAATCATGACTGAAGATTGTTGTCGACAAGACCAAATTTGAGAGCGAGACGATTGAAGAATGTAGAAGAATGACTCAATGCTCACAAATGATAAAGATCAAGTGCGAATCATAGGAGAAATGTTAATGCGACGCAAAAACCTAAAATGAGGCAATGCGCAAATGTTAAAGTATGACTCTGCAAGCGTTGACCATTTTTAGGTGTCTACAATGGTGTTCTTTTTAACCAAGATAAAAATTGTTTTAACACTTCAAAACTTTTGGAAAGCAAAAAACCTGGTCAACAAAAATAAAATCGTGTAGACTTTGTAGCAAAAAAGGTAGATGTGGGGTTCTTTTTATGCACCAAACTGAAAATGAAGTGGACTTTAAGTGTAACAAAAGAGAATGAAGTTTATTTTAATCCTTTTGCTTGAAAACAAGAAAGATTAAGTTTGTTTTAAGCACCAAAGTGAAAGTGAAATTTATTTTAGTTGCACCAAAAGACCATGAGGTTCATTTTGATCCCTTTGTTTGAAAAACAAGAAAGATTAAGTTTGTTTTAATTACCAAAGTAAAAGTGAAATTTATTTTAGTTGCACCAAAAGACCATGAGGTTTATTTTAATCCTTTTGTTTGAAAAACATGAAAGATTAATTTTAAACTCAAATACTAAAAAGTGTTTCTAATTTAACTCCTCCAAACCTGCAACAAATTGTTAGACCTGCAAAAAACCACTCAAAAGGTTAGGCAAAATGGTGGGCTTGACAAGCCTAAAATTTCATTTTTCTTACAATTATCCGCTCTTTGTCTGATACAAAAGCGCTAATCTGCTAGAATATAGAAGTGCTAACAGAACTCAAAAGTGCTATAACTAACAACATGTGCACCAAATCACACTAAACGTGCTATAATAGAACACATAAGCACTAATATACTCAAAAGTGTTATAATAAACACTGAAAGAGCTACTATAAAATAAAAGCGCTACAACTCAGAGAAACAAGAGGTGTTAATTCGGGACAAAAGCATTACTACATGCGACGAAAGCGCTAAAACACTATCCTATGCGTGAAAATCCTACAATTTCAAAAAAGTGTAGAAACAAAAAATCAGAAGGTTGCATGTTTGATTCGCGTCGGGTTCACCAAATGATGCCATGAAAACAGGATTAGTGGACAATAAAGAAATCATGTTAGTAAACTTTCAACCATAAGCATAACATGAAAATGAATTCATTTCAAAAGCATATCAAGAAAGATTAGTAACAAAGCAAATAGGAAAATAAAGAACTAGACAACTCTAATACTCCCCCCCTATGCTTGATGATGTTGGCTCTTCCTTGTTCCTCTCCTCTCCAAGTTCCAAATGAGTCTAGCTCTCAGCTTTTAGCACTATCCATGGATGCCATATGAAGATTCAAGATGGTTGTAAATGAAAAACTAATTTTTATGCAAGTGTAAAAGGTTTGCTATGAGAAAGCTTCTAATTAATGTCTATGTGAATTTCACTATAATAACAATGCTCTAATGCTCTCTTCTTCTTTTTTTTCTTCGGGAATGAGGTCCTTTTATAGGGAAAAATGTTGATTGAATGGATAAGATTGAGTGGGCTTGTGAAGGGTCAATATTGATGGGTTTGAGATCTATGTGATGGATTTCAACCCAATCCCATAATGACAAGTGTCAACATGAGATGGCTTGAGAAGAAAGAGGAGTATTTAATGCATGAGGAGACATGAGGGTTACCCAAGGAGGGTTTGGTTAGGCTTGAGTTAGTGGATAAAGCTTTTATCCAATGGATAAACTCTTGTGCAAGAGTTAATGGAGATAACCATGGTCAAAGCAATGAATGCTTGAAGAGACCCATGAGTTAAATGAGGGTTGAGTTAGAGAGAAAGTCTCTAACCATGTGGAGAGGTTGAGTTAACTATTAATCGTTATGTAAGAGCCATAAAGGCTTTGAAAGACTTTGGGGGTTTAACTTGTTGAAAAAAAATTAAATAATTTAATGCATTTCAAATACTTTGAGGTATTTTTGAGAAGTGGCCTTTGTTTGGGAATGTGCAAATGATTAGAGAGGGGGATTAGGCTAATTAGAAGGGGTTAGAAGAGTCTAGAAACGGGTTTAGAATTTAGAAGGGGTTAGTGAGCAAATGGGTGAGGATAAAAGGGGATTTTAATTAAAATTAAATTCATTTATTTCCACTAAAATTGTGCAACTTGCATTTGTAGGAGAATGCAAGTGGGAGGGTTTTAGAGATTTAAATCAATGGTGATTTATTTATTTAAATGTAGAGAGGGGTTATTTAAACAAATATGCTTTATTCATTTAATTAATTATCAAAATATGGTTTAATGAAATTAAATTAAATTAAATCAATAATTTATTTAATTAATAGAAGAAAAGGTTTAAGATGAATTAATTAAATATTAAATTAATTAATTGCTAATCGATGGTTAAATAATCAAATAAATACTAAATATTCATTGAATTAAGTAGACAGATTTGGGTGTCTACATATACATATACATATATGTATGTATACATATATATATATACATATACATACATATATATGTATATATATACATATATGTACACACACACACACACACACACACACACACACACACACACACACACACACACACACATATTGTTTTACCATAAAATTCATCATAGCTAATTTGAATAATAGGATATCACGAATCCTATCTAATTAACGAGTTCTAGTAAATATCAATGAAATATTGCAACATAACAAGGATGTAAATTATTCAAGTAAAACCCCTTGCTGCACAAATGGAAATTGCTTCCATTGTTCTTTTGCTTCTTGTGGTATGATGGCTCTCAGATATTATGATGCTAACCTGCAAATGACACAAGATTTCGAAGTTCGTGATTGTTGAAAATGGAGAATTGATGTTGGCTTTATAGATTTTTGGAGAATATTGATTGAGAGGTAGAACTCAAGTGAGCTCACATGTTGATTGATAGTTGAATTGTTGATTTGGAGGTGGAACAGATGATTGAGAGGTGCAACTCAATTAATTGAATTGTTAAATAAGTTAACTAATTGATGATTGATTGAGAAAAAAATTGATTGGAAGATAGAAAAAGAAAGATTGGAGAAGAATTAAATAAATGATTTAATTAATCAATAATTTGAAATGATCAATTAAATAGATTGAATTGTTAACTAAAGATGTCTGATTGAATGCTTTTTGAAAAAAAGGTAATTGGAAGATAGAAAAGGAATGATTGGAGAGATAATTGATTTAATTAATCAATTAATTGAATCAATTAATTTAACATGTGTTGTATGATATTTTATTGAAATTCAATTCCATATTGCATGCCCTTGAACTTGATTTAGATTTTCAATCTGATTTTTGCATGTGAATGAATTCTCATAATTCAATTTGTTCTTTGAATATATTTAGAACTTGACTTAGAAATTCAATTTGATTTTTGAATGTTAATTGAATTTGATTTTAATTAAATTCAACTTGATCTTTGAATTCATGAAAACTTGATTTAGGAATTCAATTTGATCTTTGAAATTATGAAATTGAAATGCACATGTGACTGAAATTGGAATTAGAAGAAATTAGAATTTGATTTTGAATTAGAGGAATAAATGAAATTAGACAAAATTAGAATTTGGGGATTTGGATTGTGAATTTAGAAGAATGGATTAGTTAATTAAATAATAAATATTATTCAATTAAAAAAATTAAATCACAATTAATTAAATAATAAATATTTAATTAATATTTAGAAAAGGGGTTGGATGAGTAATTGATGAAGATGAATTTGGAAATTGAACACTTAGTAAGATTAAGAGTGATGATTAATTTAATTTAGAAGAATAAATTAGCTTAATTAAATAATTAAAAAATTATTTAATCAATAAGATGAATAATTAGTGTACTATCAATGAGACATTTTTTAGGTGTCTACACATATATGCATATACAGATTTATATAAATACATGCATGCATACATACATACATACATATGGAGGGGAGAGATATATATAGAAGAAGATATAAAGAGATTGAGGTAGAGAAATACATGAATGGAAAGTGATATAGAGGAGTAAAAGGAGATAGACTGAATAAAAGAGAGGTAGATATGATGGGATATAGAGATGGAGAGAGATAGGGGATAGACATGGAGGTGGAGAGAGAGAGAGAGAGAGAGAGAGCGGGGGGGGGTGGAGATAAAGAGATAAAGATAGGGGAAAAGAAATAGGGAGTTTATATGGATAATGAGTGAGAGATTGAGATATAGAGATAACTTGATGGAGAGAGAGGGGGAGATATGAGAGAGAATTATAGAAAGAGGGAGTGATAGGAAAAGAGGGAGAGAGGGAGAAATTGAGATAGAAAGATGGATATGCACACACACACACACACACACACACACAGAGTGAATAAGAGAGAGAGGGTAAAGATAATGAGATATACATAGTGATGGAGGGCCAAGAGTGAGAGAGAAAGGAGGTGATAGAGACAAGTAATAGAGAGGGGGAGAGATGGAGATATATAGGGATGGAGAATAGGGAGTGTATATGTATATGATGAAGGGCTACTCTGACAACACTCACACATAGAACTACAATAAATATGAACACCAAAAATGCAAGGAGGAAAACAACACACTTTGATTTCTCCAATAAAATGAAATTACAAATTCAAGAATTATAATGCTTTAGCCACATCTCTAACAAAACTCTACAATTTTGGATCATAATCTATAGTGATAAAGTTGTCCCATCCCACCTTTTTTCCTCTATTTGTTTCGTACCAATAACCACATTAGAATGTTTTGGAAAGTGTAACCATTCATTTTCTCACTCAAGAAGAATTTTCAATTGAAAGTTGAATTTTGGTAACATAACCTATGAAAGCCAAAAATTTTAACTCAATCATTCAATTTTCTATTATAATATATCTTTGGAAAGCTTACAACAAGATTTACAATGCCATAATCATTTGACAACCACTTTATCCATTTTTGAGATTTTCCAAAACTTATCTTCAAGTTTGAGTTTGAAACTCTAAAGAAAAAATTCTCAAGATAGAAATTTTAATATCTCGCAAACTATAATATCATAAATTGCATCCTATGCAATTTCACATCATGTACGAAGG
This sequence comes from Cryptomeria japonica, assembly GCF_030272615.1. Taxonomy (NCBI): domain Eukaryota; kingdom Viridiplantae; phylum Streptophyta; class Pinopsida; order Cupressales; family Cupressaceae; genus Cryptomeria; species Cryptomeria japonica. Next base: position 327,160,623 of record NC_081409.1, read on the forward strand.
TATGTGCAAGACCATGAGAGGCCAAAAAGTGGTGATATTCTAACTAAAGTCCTGATTGATAGGTTGACAAAAAAATATGTGCCACATCCAAACAAAAGTCTTCTACTTATATCTAAAATCTTATAGAAAAATATTATGATTTGATTGTGGTTAGGGTGGTCGTAACGTATTCAAATATTTATGTCAAGTTGCTTAACTCTGTTTTTCTAATTTTCATTACCATTTACGGGCCTGTTTGGCCCATCATGATCCTACACATATCCATGCCTTCCCTTTAGTTAAAATTAAGACACTCGTTCTCTCTTTCCTTAACACCATCCCAAGACAACCCTTTATTACCAAATGTGTCCCGATTTTTAACCATTAGGTTTGATTTTCATCTAGACAAATGCAAATCATGTAAACATCCACGTAACATGCTAGCACCATGTGAAAACCTATGATCATGCTAGTTATTTGGATATATATTGTGCATTTCGGCAATGTAACACCTCTACTAACTTGTACTAGCATCAATATTTATCCAGACTTATTATTTGCACTCTCATACTCACATCAACGCTATCACTTAGCTCTACACATCACTTTCTTTGTCACTTCTTCATCATAACAATATTTTGAATCTCTCTTTCCATCATATGAAAAACATCAATGTGGCTTTGGAGACCATTGCTACCTCATTATTGCACTTGCAGGCCACTTGGATTCTTTGGCTTAAGGCATGGTAAATCTCTAAGGTTTATTGAGTATATTACTTATTATTTTATAACATATTGTTCATATTTCATTTATGTCTATAATCACTCTCTGTCTTGGATGTTCGTGGAGGTGGAAACACCAAAATAGTGGTTTGATAGTGGCAAGCCCCTATACAACCACCTCAACAAATTTATTTGGTATTATGTGCATGATGTTGAAGGAGAAGCTATATGGAGAGAATCTTTGAGTTCATTCGACATCTTTGGTGTTCTTTTATCTCTCTTTGTTGTTACAATAGTTTAATTTCATTTCAAAACATTCCTTTTATTCTTTTCAATGTAATAAATATATTGTTTAGTTATAAGTTATCATTTCTCGAATTTAGGAAGTTATGCATATCACTGTGTTGTTACTTGCGATAATATGTTTTCTCTATCTTTACACGATGCAAGCATGTTGCACTATCATATATGCCACATGCAAACGTCCTAGACCAACAATAAATTGGCAATGTGAATATTGCCATTGTTGTCATTGATGCAAACTCAATGATTCGATTAGGACTAAATGTAGCAGTTTTGGTATTACAGACTAAGAATTAGTGGAAGATAGGTATGTATATGATATGAGGCATAGATGATGTGCTGGAGTCATTTTTAGAAGATTCTCTTCTCTAGAATTATGTGTTGTGCTTACCAAGGTTTATATCCAGTTTTGGTTTCAGCTGTGTGTGTTCCAATATCAGTGGTATTAGTCATATTAGTTGTATATGTTGTGTTGCTGAATGTTCATGGAAATCTGTGGCATCTATGTCTTGGAGTGAGGAGTTGTTGTGCTTGGACCCCTATTTTTCCTCGGTAATTAAAGACTATTCTAATGTAGAAGGTATTGAATTCGAGGAGAATTTAATTTCCTATACCTAAATTTAATTTAATTGGTATGTAATTAAATTTAATTTCCTGTACCTAGCTATTTAATTTAATTTAATTGGTATGTAAAGGCTATTCTCATGTAGAAGGTATTGACTTTGAGGAGAATTTAACTTCCTATACCTGCTAATGATATTCAAAGAATTTTCATTTCTAATTTGCAAAAAGATATCAAGGAAAAGCTTCTTTTGTCCAAATTTACTTCCTTTCCGCAGTTGTGTGCAACACTCCATAATTATCAACTAGCTATGAGCCAAATGGAGCAATCTACTCCTATGGCTCCGAGTGATAAGGGGGAGAGTGTTCAACAACTGTTTGCGAAGTTCAAACCAACAAAAAGCTTCATCAAGTTCAATGATACAATCAACAATCACAATGTGAATGCTACAACAGGTGTGCTTCCTATTTCTAAATTCTTTAAAAGAGAAAGACAATTTACTCCTTTGAATGAATCTTTACATAGTATCATGTCTCAATTATTACAAAGAAATGTGATCAAAGTTCCTCCTATCAAACTAGTTGACCCATCTAAGCTCGCATCCCCTTATTTTGATAGCAATTCCTTTTGTCAATTTCATTGTCAGCCTGGTCATGATACTGAGAAATGTTTTGCATTGAAAGGTAAGATTCAAGATTTGATTGATGATATAATACTACATCTGTGGCAACTGTCAATGATAAGGGAAACAAATCAGTAGCTTCTCCTAATCATAATCTTAAGATTTTCACTGATCCTTTGCCTTCTCGTACCTCTAACGTGATTGAGACTAAACATACCTCTTTCTCTCCTTCTGATCTTACTACCACAACTCCGAATTTGGTGAACATGGTAGAGAAACAAGAGCCACCTAAGGATCCTTGTATCAAATTTGACCCTAGTGAGACCATTAGGGCACCCAATGGGCCTTTTTACATAGTTGCAAAGGTTAAGGACATACCTTGTGTGGTTCTCTTGTTGATCTCTCTTGCATGGTTAATATCATCACTGAGGAGTATCTCTTCACTTTACAATTGCAAAAACTGATCTATGATGACTCTAATGTGGTTGTGAAGTTATTTGATGGCTTCTCTTGTCCTACCATTGGTTCTATCACCCTTCTTGTTGAAGTTCACACTAAATCTATGGATATTACCTTTGCTATCATTCCTTCTTCTAAACAATTTCGTTTGAAGTTGGGCTACCCTTGGCTATCTTCCATCAAGGCTATTGCTTCTCTAGTTCATAAGTGTTTGAAATTTCTCCACAATGGAGAAATCATAACCGTGAACCATAGCTTATTTCGTCCATCTAAAACAAGCCCTAGTGTTCCTATTGATCTCTTTTGGCCTAAGCAATTTCAATCTCTTCCACAAAGGAGCGACGCTCTTTTCCAATCTTATAAAAAGTGAAAAAAAGATATTTTATCCTTGAGTCAACCTAGATCCCCAACACTTGACATTCCCATCCTTCTTGAAAATGAAATCCTTCCCCCAACGGATAGGACTAATCTTCCTCCTAAGGAAAATCTTCAACCTATTCCTATGGATGTGACTATGCCTTCTCCTAAGAAGAACAACAATATTCCTCCTAAGGTTAGAACTGTACCACCTCCCCATGATGGACCCGGTCTCCTTCCTACACCTAATATTCCTTCTTTATATGGCACAATTCCACCTCCTTGCTCTTATAGAGAGAAGAGGCTCGGCTCTCTTCTTGTCCAACCTAAAAGACCTCAACCTAGACCATCAACTATCAAAGAGGAGAGTGTTTCTCCTTTCATAAATATTCCTCCTTCTCAATCTTCTGCTAAGACTCGACAAAATTGTTGTGTGAGAGACCATCGACAAAGGCATAGTGCGAGAGACCATGAAGTTGCTCCTCAAACCATTCAATCTCCCAAGACTCCAACAGTTGATATGATTCCCTTTTCTCCTAGGCAAGATGTTGAACCTACATCTCCAAACCATAAGTTGCACAAAACATGTGATGGTTTTACTCCTATTTGTGTTCGTGCTACTCTTTCTATAAATTTTGATGAAGAAATGAGTGAAAATGTTATTCATGATGGCAATACAACTCCTAATGCTTCTGATAGTGATTATGAATATGTTGATGTGGACAAGTATTTATCAACTGAATTTTCACAAACCGTAATCCTAGCTCCAAGAATCGAACAAAGTGAATTAGCCCATGAGCATAGTCCTTGTTTGGATCTTGTGTTAGCTCCATCTGTTGTGCTCGATGTCGCTCCTCTGGCGTGTTGCTCCCCTTCCCGAAATAGTGATCAACAAGATCGGGAAGCAGATGTCGTGCTAGATTAGCAATATTAGCACTGTAGATTAGCAATATTAGCACTATAGCACTATTATTCTATGTGTATCCCTATTCTTCTATTTTTCCCTCAATGTCTACTTGAGGATGATACAAAGCATTGAGATCTCCTTTGGTCTCTTTTCCTGTTAACTCAAAAGACATCCTCTATTCCCTTTCTTCCAAGGTAGTGTCCTTTCTTTGGGTAATGCTGATTATTATATGCACATATACATATATGATATAAATGAGTTATCATACATCATACTAACCCCAAGGAAAGAGAAACTACCTCGTGTTTTGTGTTCATTATCTTTGGGTTTATTCCTTGACGGGGGGCTAAATCCTTGAGATAACGTGCTCCCTCTCTTCTCTCTCTCTTGAGTGTATTCTAACTTAAAGAAATCGCTCACAATAAGGCGTGCGTGATCGCTTTAACGTGGGGGCATACACTCCACTCATATTTTCCTTTTTGATACTTAAAATTATTTAGTGAACTTGGCTTTATAATTTTGGTATCTTTTTCGTGACTCATAGTGAAGGGAACCTTGTTACTTGCAATCATGGTTTTCCCTTCTTGATCTTCCCTTTTAATTTGTCAATCGACGTCATAAGATCCTTAGTCCATTGGGGGCTTGGTGCATCTTGCCTCCTTGATGTAGTAGAAGCCTTTCAATCTTGTTTCCTTGTACTTTATCGACAGTATTGGCGTACGCTTATACTCTTGCTAAAGTCGGGGCTAAATGTAATGTCATAAAATTGCAACCCTTTCAATTTGCGACCACATTAGGGTCTTCACATTGGCGATTTGAATCCCCAAGCCTAATCGGAGACCCGAGATTTGCTCAACCCCCAAAAACCACACTTGTTTTGCCCTCCGCACTGCCTGAACCTACTTCTTGTTCTGAGACAAGGGCAAGATAGGGGCATGGCGCCCTTGTCCTTGCCCTATTTTGGGGCCCCTATGTCCTATCCTTGCATTGGACTTTGCATAAAGAGGGAAAAATTTCTCTGTGTCGGCCTATGATGAAAAATAAGTCAATTAGCCCTAATTGACGAGTATATAAGTCGCATTTTCCCTCTCATTTGCATAAGTTCAACAAACAAAAAAGTTGGATAAGCGATAAGGGGGGCATAAATTCAAGCATTCAAGAATTCCTTTCCAGCATTGAGCATTCTCAAGTCTCCCTTCAAGGCGAGGTGTTGCATTCAAGTCAAGGATTCAACCATTCAAGAGGAGATCCCTTTCAACATTCAATTCAATACAAGCAAATCTACCTACATTCTATCTACAACCTCTCTTGACATGACTTACATTTCAGTATTTCATTTACATTTACTTGCAAGTACTTTATTTCATCATTTGGTTAATTCCAAAATTGAGGTTTGACCTAAAGGCAAACCCCCAATCCCAACCCCTTTTCCTCTCTTTTCTGTGTAGGTTGTAGGTGTGCAGCTGTGTTTGCAGATTCAAACTCATTTGCAGAGGCAAAAAAAACCTTTTCGTTTCGCGGATTTTTTGGAGGACCGTGGACACTTTTAGCACGATCCCGACAACTTTTCCTCAAGTTCGCAAGATAACTTCGTCTCGACATATTATAGCCGGATCTAGGTGCACAGCTTCATCTCACGCTTCTATCTCGAGTTATAATCAGTTCTTTGCTACTTTTACACTTAGTCTTACAACACATAATTCAATCATTTTCCATTCTAAAAAAGGGGTTAGCTTGTCATTTCTATCTCATTATCGATTCATTTAGTATTCAATCTCTTCCTTAAGAGATTGGATCTATTGAATTTCCCCCCTCTTTTAAATGTAATGTCGATAAAGTGTTTGAAGGGAAATCCGCAGTGAAACTTTCATCTCTCCTTGGAGGGAAGAAAAGCTTTCCTCTAGATCTCTCCATCATTCGCCTTTTTTTTTACCATTACACCACTATTCTGGGTACTAGCTCTCATGTCCAATTCTTTTGTATCTAATTCAATTATTCTTCCATTACTTTTACCCAACTTTCTTCTTTGCTTGCCTCTTCATATGATTAGCTTCATTAAGTGAAAAAAAACAGAAATATGCTTTCTCATTTACCTTGGTAACACTTCTTCTTGTTTGAACTCCTTTAGTTTTGTCTCCAATTATTTGATCTTCTAAATGAGTCCTCTATACATATTTTGGGGTCTTGGTTGCTTGCTTTGGTTCTTTATCTTCTGCAATCTCATATGTCTCTTCCACGTTGTTATCTTCCAAATCTGTCTTTTCTTCTACAACAACTGGAATGATCTCAAATTCAATCTCTTGAACTGGTTCGAAGCTAGTATGATCCCATGACTCATAAAATTTCACATTTGTACTTTCCACTATCTTGTTCAGTCTCTTATTTGTACCATTGGTAGGCTTTGCTATTCATAGCATAACCCAAGAATATTCCTTAATTTGCTTTGGTATCAAACTTTCCAAGATCATTTTCATCTCTTCTGATATAGCACTTACTCCCAAAGAATCAAAAATACTTCATAGTAGGAGGTCTTCCATTTTATAGCTCATAAGGTGTCTTAGTATTGTTTACTCTTATTTGTACCCTGTTAAGAATGTAAACAGTAGTATGCATATCTTCTTTCCAATACACATTAGCCAAGTTAGCATCCTTCATCATATTTCTAGCCATCTCAATAACAATTCTATTCTTCCATTCTACTACACCATTTTGTTAAGAAGTTCTTGGACCAGAAAAATGTTTTCTAATACCATATTTGTCACAAAAAATGTCAAATTCATTCGAAGTAAATTCCCCACCTCTATCTGATCTTAGACACTTGATTTTAGCATCACCTTGATTTGCTACCATTGATTTGAAAAATTTAAACCTTTCAAAAAACTTCAAATTTTTGTCTAAAAAATGTAACTTGCGTCATCCTAGATTAATCATCAATAGATAAACATGAATTACCTTTCTCCATAAAGTTTGCTTGTCCTAACAGGCCCGCACAGATCTTTATGAATCATCTCTAAGGGATATGAAGTGGATTACTCCTTGTTCTTGAAACTTCTCTTTGTTTGCTTCCCTAACTAACATTCCCTTTACAACATCAGTAGGCTTAATAATATTTAGTAAATCTCCCTTTTCTTTACTATTATTGATCTTTATCATGTTGTCAAAGTTAACGTGTCTCATCCTTTTATGTCATAACCAGTATTCATTGCTTAGTTTCCAATTCTATCCTTTATCTAATAAGAATCTACACTTGTCCTAATGCCTTTTGCTACCATCTTTCCAATTTTTACTTTTCAAATTATACATCCGGTATCAGTGAACACAACTTCATAACCTCTACTGCATATATGACTAATACTCAACAAACTATCTCAAAACTGCTACATAATAAACATCATCACTTTTATGCTTACCATCAATTGAAATACTTCCTATTCCAAAAATAGGTGCAGCTTCCACTCCTACAAACTTTATCGGTCCACCATCATACCTCTTGAGATTAATGAACTTGTCTTTATCTCCTATCAAGTGATTTGAACATCCGAAGTCAACGATCCAAGATCTTGGTTCTACTTTAACATGCAGTGCAATCTTCTATTCTGATCTTCTAGACCTATTTTGATTCTTCTGTTCTATATCCAAGAATAAAGATTCTTCATTCGAGTCCTCACCATCTTCTTCTTCAAATGAATGTGTCTCTATAGAACAAAATCTATTTTTTCCTTTATATCTATCATCTGTCATTTTCTTAAATCATGTCTTTGATATCTACTTTTATTTTCATCATCATCAGAATTTTTGTAGTCTTATTTATCTATACATTTAGAAGCATAATGACCAATTCTTTCACAATTAAAGCATTTGAAGGGTAACTTACCTTTGTACTTTCTAGTTTCTCTCTTTAGTCTTCTTACAAAGTTCACCTCAATCTCATCTAGGTTCTCACTTGTTTCCAATTCATCTCCTGATATCCTTGAAACATTAAATGCGACTTCTTTCCAATATAATTTTATGTCTTTCATCTCTCCAATTTTATAGGCAAACAACATTTTGGATAAGTTGATCAATCGAATAGTTATTCAGATCATAACATTCTTTAATAGTACACTTCTTCAATTTCTAGGGCTTGGTTAATATAGACATGATCTTTTTGATAACATCACTTTCTTCTAAAATTCCACCAACAACTTGGATAGCCTCCACAGTATCAATCACTCTATGCATGTAGTTCTCAACACACTCATCATCTGCCATTTTAAAACCTTCGAGTTTCTGCTTCAAATTCAAAAGTCTAGCTTGTCGAGTCTTCGGATAACCTTCGTACGCATAACATAGCTTCTTCAATACTTTTTAAGCTTCTTTTAATCCTTTAACTTTAGCAAATAATTCATCACTTAGACAACTTATAAGTATTATTCTAGTCTTTGCATTTTTTTCGTGAGCCTTAATTTCATCCAGAGTCGAAGGTCCATTTTGAAGTCATTTGTAACTAGTCTAAATAATCTCACAGCTTCCATTTTGCAATGTCTCTGAGTAAGTTTCCATTTTTCCTTCCAATAAGAAATTGTTTTTCCATCATACATCGGTGCTTTGACACAAAGTTCCTACACCATTTTGGATCTAAATCAAACAGTTAAGTTTTCCAAAGAGGAACCAATACTCTAATACCAACTGTTGAACACACGACAAGATTGAGAGGGGGGGGTGAATCAATCCGGAATTTCAAAACAAATTAATTATAAACATCAACTTACTTAGCAATAGCACACCAATCATCAATAAATGAGCATCAACCATCAACACATGAACACCAAATTTACATGGAATACCCAATTAGGGAAAAAGCACAGCGAAAATCTAACACACTATGAACAAGAATGATTACAAAGCTTTAGGTTTACTGCCAAGGAACAAAAGCACCTAAAAGACTTGCAAGGCTAAGACACACTATCTTAGGGAAAGACACAAGGACTTGCACAATCGAAACTAATTACTCCAAGGCAAGATACATACTGTTGTTGAAGAACTCAAGATTAATCAACAATGAAGGAAATAGTTGAATTGAAACTAAGAAGGATTATCTTGAACATGAAATTGTCCTTGAACAACTAGATCAAGTGACCAACATCATGACAAACATCTTTGATAGCTTATGTTGTCACAACATATCGTCTCATTGAATAAAGCACCTTCAAAGCTCTTTTCAAACTGACTTTTGCACATTCACAATCTCAAATCTGCTTACATACCATTTGCATACACTTCTTATCAATTCACATACAATTCACTTTTTCCATACTTTATAACTCATATATTCACTCCTTAAATTTGAGATGCAACATTGAAAACTTAATTGAAGATCCACCAAAAAATATTACACAAAATAAGCCACCTAGACTAAAAATATTCAAAATGGTCCACTCCAAGAGAAAGAGGGAACCAAAACATATTACAATACATCCTTCCAAGATTAACCCAATGATCCGCACATGCTAATACATTCTCCAAAGTCATTACCAAATGTAACATGTAGATATAGAAATCAATCAGCCACAAAACATCTTTCAATGGAAAATACTCCATGTGGATCTCCACACGCTATGGTCAAACTCATACTAACATCCAAATACAACTTTCAACTCATATGCAGACCAAGAGAATATGATCTAGTTAAGATAACTTAATCGGAAAACATAAATAAATATCAAGAACATAAACAACAAAGCTTTCTTACAGAACAAAGAAACCATGTAAGAAACACACTGAGAATACTACACATGCCATGAAACATCCACTAATCCACAACACAATCTGCAACATATCCAGAGGGCACCCAAGGCTTCTCGGACCATTCACACTTCTAGCCAAAGAACAAAGATAACTATCCAAAACAAAATGCCACGACCAACACCAAAAGTACTAAACTCAATCTGCAACACAAAGCACAATTGCAATAACCAAAAGCATGTCCAGACCAACATGCATATGAATAACCATGTTTGACATCAATGACAACCATACAAGCTCATGCTTCCAACAAATTGATTGTGAAATAACAATTCAAAATATTGTTAAATAAATTCTACTCAATTTTAAGATACATCATAATTTCAAGGATGTGCAAACCTTGTTAGGGGTCAGGGTTCCCTGAAGGAGTTACAAGGTAAATAACAATAAATAAATAAAATTGATGCTTTCTCTTAATAAATCAGGGCAATAAAGGTCGCATAGAGGAATCATGGGAATTGAGAAGAGTAAGGGCAACAAATTCAAGTGAAGACCAGTTAGCAAGGAATTAAATAAGAGACAAGTGACATGAATTCCAAGGAAATCAAGGTCATTCATTCATATTTGTTAGCACCACCTTGGAGGTTAAGATATCCCAATGTTGGGTGACTGAAATTTATTGCATATTTCTTGAGAGCTAGTCAGTCTACCTTTTGAAGTTCAAAAATGGCAAAATAAGAAAATTTCATCAGTGTTATAACCTCTTATGTTGATACTGCTCCATTTATTAACCAAACAAACAATATCATTCAAGCAAAGACTAAGTAACAAGTATCTTCACAATATAAAAGGTTAAAATTCTATGTTAACTCTAATTTGGTATCATGACATTTGTTGTTTAAAATTATAAGTTGCAGACTGTATTTGTATTTGAGAATACAGATTAATCAACAACGTTGTTACACACTTCTAACTCTACAAAGCCAAGGTGGGTACCCCTTTCTTAGCACTAGATGCATATATAAATCAAAATTATATCATTGTGCCTAGTAGATAAAAATTTCATACCTATTGATAAGAACACGTGAATTATAAACAATTTATTTTGTAAGATTGTGAAAGCTTTGGTATGAAGAAAGTAAATAATCCAAATAACTTAAGGCCGACTTTAGATTTATCATTTAAAAATGTTTTAGGAGTTGAGGAGACACTTAAAGACAAATCAATAGCTACTAAGGGAATACAAAGTCACTAAAATGCATAGCTTCAAAATATCTTTACCTTGGAAAAACATGAACGGATATTGGCTCATACATGAATAATCACATTTAACAATCCATTTATGATATAATAATTCTTATTTTCATGAAAGCACTTACACTATTCCTTCAACAAAAACTAACATGAAAAATAATTTGACATAGCAAATGGGTACAAAGAATTCCATTCCTTGATCATGTCATTCAAAGAAATGTTATATTATAAATTGGAGACAATTATGTAGTACAACACATATTCATATTAATCTTATTTTAAACAACAAAGTTATTAAAGAAAACTTGTACAAACATTACCACTATATCTTAATATGACTCTAACATCTCTTATGCTTTCCAATTTTTCTTTACAAATGGAATACATCAACTTTTATACTCCCAAACCACAAAGTTGATATGTTGGTTGTTGTAGTGGTGGAGAATGGATCTGTAAGCAATCTTATGCTAAATCCATGAGTCTTGTTAATGAGATGATGAACAAAAATACATAGAGCACATTCATCCATCCTAATTTCCTAGATGTAGAGGAGAGCACAAGTGAGTCTAATTGTTCTAAAGTCCATCTAGACACCATTATAGTTAGTTTGAGCAGAGACAAGGGCCCATTTGCAACATCTTTACACTAACAAGTAATTCTAACAATAAGACAAAGGTGATATGGAAGAGGTAGTATTGTCTTCTTCTAGAAGCTAACCACTATGAGAGAAAAGGATTGCATTGATATATATATATATATATATATATAGCTATGACCTACACAACTCAAGAAAATGAATTTGCTTGCATTTTTCTAACATTGATATGATCCAACATCTACATTCAAAGGATGGGATCCTTTATTTCTACAAATTCTCCTTTGTAACTAGGCTCACAACGCTTTCTTTTTTTGTCAATAATAAGGATCCTTGTGATGTCCCCATCTTTGACCTAGAAAATTAACAAAAAATAGACAATTGTATGATCAAGGGTGGCAACCTTGATAGCATTTTCAAGTACTTAGAAGTTAGAAGATAATAATTTGTGCATAATACCAATAATAAGTTGTATATTTATATCAATTAAAAAATTAAAAACATTGTAGAAATCGTCTTATTCCATAAGACTTCATGATTTTCCTATCAAATCTCCAAAAGAATAAATCAAGATGAAATAAAGACAAGAAGTTGATATATTATCCATCCATCAAGGGCAAAATGCTTCATGAGCTACACGATGTCAACTATGATAACCTTAATACATCTTACACACACACATGGATCATGACCTTATCATTACTCATCTTGATCATATATGATCAATATAAGCAGTAAGGGATTCATAATCAAGTATGTTCATAAGATGATTCAACATCACCATCAAGACAACATGGAAGATAGCATGATCCATATTGAAGCAATGATAATACACAAGTACTCATAAAGGCCTCATACATATTGGCATAACACTGAAGATAATGAGTAATGGACTCCATCACTATCAACAAAGGAAAGCATGTTAAGAAGTTGTTTACTATAAAGTTAATCATCATGTCATCTCGATTTTACTTTAAAGACAAACTACCTAGAAGATTAGAGAGGATAGTTGGTCAACATATTAGATTTATAATACATGAAGCCAATGTAACCAATGATGATTCAAGGTACAAAGATATCAACTACAGATCAATAACAATATAGATCGATGATTACTAATTGATTGACTAAGGCATTGAAAGGAAGTAATGACGATTGACTAAGGCATTGAAAGGAAGTACAAGACAATATCTTGTTAAGTATCAATGGATGATAAAAGGTAGCAACTTGAATGATAATCAAATGAAGGAGTTTGCTAATCAAGTGATTAGTCACAAAAATTAACAACTTAGAAACGAAACATAGATAATTTGTATGGCCGCAATTTAGAGACAAATGCTAAGCATCAATTATGGTAACAAATCAACGCTAAGCATGAAGAGACAAGATCTAACTGATCCCTCTATGTTAGGATGAGTTGCAATTAAGACACTCAATCACACTCATTCAGAGCATTGATTTGGAAGCTTCTTTTTATCTCTTGTATCCTTTATTGGATCTTCTCATGGAGCATGAACCCATTGGCATAATTTGGTCAAAATTAAAGGTGTCAATCAAAGACACTGCCATTATTACAAGTGTAAATCGACAACATAAAAAACATCACCATTACCATTGTTGCAAGTGCATATCAGAAACAACATCATTATCATTATTAGGTGTATACATATTCAAATCTGACACAATAACATATTGCTACAAGCAATATTAACATCATATATCCACATTGCATTTATTTAAGGATTGTAACCAGAAATAACAATTTATTTCTATAGGTGATTGGAAGACAAATAACATATTTTCCATTGTCAAATTAGAGAAGGCTAACATCAAGATCATCCTTTCATTATTGCATCAATTTATATCTGATATTAGCAATGATCAACATTCAATATACATATATCATTCTTTGAATAATATTATCGTTTATATGTAAATCTTATCAATTGCATAATTTAAACTTTCAAAGGTGTATCATAAATCATAATTCAAAGTGATATTTGAGACTTGAAGGAAAGAAGTCTCTTGTAAATTAATTGTCCACATTTCCTAAGTGTTAAGTGTTGACTTAAAGAGACATTAAAATCCTACACTGTTTCTTTTCTACTAACATGTTCAAAATTAGTGCATTTTTTTTATCAGATCTTCAAATTCATGCTCATATGCAAATTTTCCTACTTTCTTCATAACATATAAATGAAATGATTTAGGTCACAATTTCTTCTCTTTGCTAGCTTCATCCTATACACTTGTAGTTTAGACCCTAAGAGTTCCAATCCCTCTTTTGAAGTGATAGAAACCTAAGAACACAACTTTTGGTAGGAAGAAAGAACCCTTTTTATGACTCCTCAAATGAATCTTATAAAATCCATATAACTACCACATTATCTCAAGGAAAGCAATTACATCTAGAACCCACTTAGATTAAACATGAGGCTCAACACTTCAACCATAGACCCTAACAACAGTTGAATTTGAATGTAGAAACCAATTACACCAATTATGATCATATCCTCCCTTGAGTCATTTCTCTTTAGGTCTCAAGAACTTCATAACAATATCAAATAATCTAAGCCCTTGAAGCCCTAATAACCCTAATATTGTATGCACAAAATGTCTTTCAATTGAGCATAATCTATTGTTTTGTAAAGAAAATCCCACATGTGTTTGTCCTTGAATGGACATGGGATCTCCTTCAAGGGTTTGGTGCACTAATTGCAAAGCTTTATACCAAATATTTTTTTCATTATACAACAAAATTTGGCACAACTATACAAACAAGAGACCTTCATGAACTATCATTACTATACAATCAAGAGACCTTCATGAACTATCATTACTATACAATCAAGAGACCTTCATGTTCATAAGCGCAACTTCCAATTTGGAACCATTAGATGCACTTCCAATGTTTAAGAGACAGTTTCTAAGAATCTACCCATCATACCCCACCCTTCTACACCTTCTTCCAATCATCTATAGTCATTTATTTTTTAATAGAGGAACTACCACAACTATACAATCAAGAGACCTTCATGTCCATCAACACAAATTCCAATTTCGAACCATTAGATGCACCTCCAATGTTCTAGAGACAATTTCTAAGCATTTGCTCATCATACCCCACCCTTTTGTAACTTCTTTGTAATGCTAGCCTCATAAGAAAACAAACTAGTAAAGAATGTTAAACTCTAAGATCATTTTATTCTTCTTTACAATAGTATGATATTATACCAATTGCTTTACTCCAAGCCGCACAAATGAGAAAATTAATCTAACATGTTATATCTAACTCTACATTTTGTATCATAAGATGAAAAATTTGTAATGAGCATGCAACCATTCACTGGCATTCTATAATTGCATGAATAAAAAATGCAACTAATCTTATCCATCTAACCGAAATATTATTTCTCTGTTGAAGTTTTTGAAGTTCTTACTTATTAAATTCAGTGAATATTTCTTTTAATTTATAATCACTACCTATGTCTTATGCCTCATGCGCTCTACATCTAGAAGATAATGAATAGCTTATTTAAAAAAAAATAAGTGTTCCATGGGAATGTGTCTCCCCCACTCCCCCAAGCCCACGTCCCCCCGTCCCCGACGTTCGTCCCCTCGTCCCTAATGCCCGTGGAACATTGAAAAAATACAAGGTCTACCACATGGTATCCAAGTCAAAATAGATAAATTAAACAAATATAGACATCCTTTTGTTAGGATTCCTTTTGTTGGGATGCACTATCAAACAAAAAATTGGGTCTACCATAATTTATACTAGAGCAATTCATAATTACCTTTTTAGTTGACTTAATTTAGAAAGGATGATAAAAATGTGAATTCCCAACAATCCATGTGTAATTTCAAAGGTCGTTGACCAACTACTTATGAAAGTAACCTCATTCAATGATAGGAATGAGCATTCAACAAGTCTCATTTTTTTGTGGTCCATAATTCAATTTAGTGACCCAATAGTGAATTAAGCCTTACACTTGTTGACTGCAAGTACATGGCACTAAAATGAAGTGAGTCGAATTCACAAGGCCATAAAAAAAATGATACCATAAATGAGTTGCTCAAGTGCACCTTCACATCACTAGGAGCTCACCAAACAAGAGTTAAGGACCATTGAAAATTGATACCCTAAATGAATCACTTGAGTGCCCCTTCACATCACTCAATAAGGGTTTTGAACCACATATATCGATTGTGAAAAAGTGAGACTTAGGCTAAATTTCTCAAAGGAAAGTTGGTGGTACAAGTAATTGCATATAAGGATCATGATTTAGTGACACAAGCACTATTATATCATGCTAATATTTAAATACCATGTCTAAAGAATAAACCCTAGAGACCCTAAAACCTTGAGAGGTTAATTCCTTCCAATTATTAGGTGAAGTTGGCCAAGGGCAACCAAACCATTATTGGCATTCTTGGAGTAACAACCCATGTACTATGATGAGGCTCATTTAACCCCATTTAGCCCATATTATCCTACCATAGTATCTCTAATATCTAATCCCTAATCCCAATAGTGACTTAGAGAGTAGCCATCCAACCACAATGAAATGAAGGACTAACTATGGATTAATGATTAACTAAACCCTTCTTCCCATTGTGCTCCCTTATATAATTGATTAACTTATAAAGCCTTGGTTGCTTAGAAGATACACTTTTGGGCCAAGGAGTACATTGAACTCATTAGCTCCCACTTTGATCTTACCTAATCACTTGATTATGGTGTATTGAATATTTCTTTAGTATGTTCCCTCACCACTTTGAAAAATGAATTAAGTATAATGCATTGAATAATTTTTCCTTATGTTATCAATTAGCAAATAAAATTTTGAACTTAAAAGAGAAATATTTTGTTTTGTTTTAGGGCTCAACTAAGCATCATAACACAACTCAACCTTTGAAATTTAGTAGCATATAGGCTCGTGTGCACAAGGTGCATATGGTTCTAGATCAATCTTCTTTCTCAGTAAACTATCTAAATTTGTAGGAGATAATATTGATTTACCCTAGAAGCAAACAAATAGGATGTTTTGCAAATGTCGATCTATTAGTTCAACTACAATATATATGGATAGATGTATTGGTATTTAGATACATGTAAGAATCTAGTCCATCACTTGCTAAATATTCCCTCTCCCCTAATAAAATGGGATTGATCAACCATGGACCTAATAGCTTGTGGACAATGACATAACAAACAATACATGCATTCTCTATAATTCCCATGAGATCAAATTGGACAAGTAATGTGTGTTTACATGTGACTAATAGGTCAAGAAATGTGATATATTGAGCAAACTATAATCACAACGAACTACTTAATACTATGAGGGCAAGGTTTTCACCAAAAATTTTAGCTTATTGAGTGAATCTTTGAGAATACATTTTTGAAACTTCAACACTTATTTTACTCATACTCCCAAAAATAGGGATGACGGAATAAATCAATCCACAAATGAGTAAAAAATGCTTACACAATTTCTGTTAGTTATCCCTCCTACATTGACTAATTTAACTCTCTCATAAATGTGAATCTCCCAAAACTAGAGTATTTGTTCTAACTAGAATAAAATATGCATGTCCTTTCAAATGAGACCTGTTGATGCCAAAAGTATACAGCCCAATGACCAACAGTTACCCTTACCCAACACCCAATAGACCACCCATAGATGGTTGATAGTTGTCAAGCCCTAACATCCAAGCTATCTATCTTCTTAAGTCTTGTTGATGTGCTTTTTTAGGAAACTCTAACACAGAATAAAATACCAAAGTATTTTACCCTCCCTTGAACAAAACCACCTAAGATGGTAATATCTAATCAACCAAGATGATTCCAAGGTTTCTAATATCAATACTTGACAGGTGGGTAACTCAATGATGAATGTGATTTTGTTGTTTACACAAAGGGACTTACACAGTTGTTTTTGAAGACTCACACTTATCATGAATATAAGTAGTTTTGCCAACGATTTCAAATGACTTAAGAGTTTGCAAGGTGAGCACTTGATCTACTTCTAACAAAGATATTAAATAACATGCAAAAGAAGGGTTTAGAAGTTCTATTCTAATCCTATCTTAGACATTGAATGCAAGCGATATTGAATGACTCGATGAAATTCAACTAGGCAAGGCTTTGTCATCAATGAACAACTCAACACAAGCTTAGTGCAATCATCCAAGGTAATTAATAGATGTTCAAATTCATAATAACAACACTAACACCATTAAATCGATGCATATCAATGAGCAAGCACAAATTAGATTTAAGTTCAAATTTGATTCCAGTTGACCACACAAGACAAACTTACAATCAACAAGAAGCTAGTGGTATGGGTAAACGAATTTCATATGAATGCACTCAACAATTTCTTTCATTCAATTACAAATACTTGAAACAAATTCTAATCTAAGTTTGGAGGTATGAGAACCACACAATGCTTTAAAATATCAATAAAATCACCAAGTTTCAAAGATTAAATTCACTCTAGTAGCATTAAGGCGACAATGCTAAAAAATCTCTCTTACAAATGAGTCTCAAACTAAAATGAATGGCCAAGATTCATTTAGAATCAAGGGTTGACATCATACCAACATTTCCCTAATTAGGGTTTACATAAAAAAGTGGAATAAAAATGGGGTCCAATGAGATGACGCCTAGTCATCAAGTAGGGAATCTTCTAGAAGATTTCGACCTGCATCCCTCTCTCTAGTTGCATACTCAATGAATCTAGCCAAGGCTGAGTTAAGTTCCTCCATCGCAACATTTGGTAGACCCTCCTACTACAAATCATTGACATCCAAGACATCTAAGCAAGCATCGATAATGTTTTTCCAATCCAACATCAACTTCTGCAAGTTGTTGATGTGAATCATGAGAGAAAGCAAATCATCTAGTTGATTCTTCCTTGTGGATTCCAACTGTTTCAAGTAAATAAACTTCATCTTCTCCTTCACCTCTTCCAAATTCAAACTACTGGAAGTGTGGACATCTTGTCCCAATTACTCTTCAATAAATGTGAGGATCATAGATTGTATCTTTTGAATTCATCCCTCCGTCTCCATGCACTCCTTTGCATGATCAAACACTAACTTCCTCATGGCCAAAGAACAATAGCAACCATGGAAATCATACACATTACCTTCCTAAACAACTCCCTCCTAGATCAATGTAGTAGTAGGAATCCTCTTCAACACCTTGAGGTGAGGATTAGTCTTTTATTGCACCAGTTGGAAATCTTCTCAAACATATTTTATTTGTTGTCTAACCTCTTGATATGTATTCCTCATTGCGTCATGATCAAAGGGTGATCCATGAGCAATAGCAATAGGTGAGACAAAGGTAGGATCCTCATGCCTTAGGGAATTCAACCTTTCAATATACTCATTGAGTCTCTTGTTCTCAATTTCTGGCATCTCTTTCTTTTCTTCAACCTTGTTTAACTATTCCTCAATTGCTTTAGTAGTATCATTCAGCTCTTGAAACTCTTGTTGCTTCGTAGGAGGCCCGAGGTCAATTGTGGTAACCTAACAATCCATAGGAGTGATCACATCTGTAGTGTTATCACCTATCGGGACAACCACTTGTGCAATGAGTACTCTTGTATCATCTCTAGTAATCTTAGAGAACTTCTTCGTCTTCTTTTCTTTATCCTTGCCAATCCTGGCTAGGAAGTCATCAATATCTTTAGTGGGTTGCGCCTCTATCACTTTCTTCTTCTGCATGCTGCTCAACAACCAATCAAATCTATAGAGAATTCCATCCCATCTTCGAGTTGATGATCTTCATCAAGTCCCCTCAAGGCTGAAATAATCTCATCATCTTCTTTCTCCTTATTCAAATCCACCACATCATTGCCCAAATGGACCACAAGTTGAATTGTGGAAGATCCTAGCTACTCTTTATCATCTTCATGTGGTGTAGATTGTGTTGATGCATGTTCATCTTGATCATTATGTAGCATCCTAAAATTGCACCCTTTGCAATTTTGACCGCATTTTGGGCCCTCACCTTATCAGTCTCATCCCCATGCTTGATCGAGACTTGTTTTTGCCTCTTTTATACAACCAAACTTCAGTTTTCATCTTACACCTTGCATGGCCATCTTGATCCTGCCCCAAAATTGGGCCAAGACCACGGTGTGGCGCCCTGGGATCCCCTAAAGGGGACCTATCTTGGCCCCTCTCCCTTGGACCTATCTAAAAAATGAGCGAGAAATAATCCCCTATGTCAGCCTCTGTTGAAAAATTAAACAATTAATGACAGACAAATATATAAGGAGGTCTTCCCCTCTCATTTGGCATAATAACACACGGTAAGGAGTTGATCTTTCATTCATGAAGGTAGAATTGGATCTCAAGCGTTCAAGTATTCATCATCAAGCATTCTTCAAGGCTGCATATTCTTCATCTATCCATTGGAGCAACATTACATCATTTATTTGCAAACATGTGTGTATGTTAGCGTTTTGTCATGTTCATGCCATTTCATACAACATATGTGATTACATCTAAGAAACAAAACATTATTATCATCTATTGCAGATCTGAAGGTATACCTTTCCATCATTTATTTCAAGCATTTGCAATATTTCATTCAAGGTTGATTCCAAACCGAGGTTTGACTTAGGCAAACCCCTATTCCAAACCCCTTACTTCTTCTTTCTATGTGCAGGAAGCAGGTGTGCATGTGTACTTCTAGAATTAAGCTTTATTCGCAGAGACGGAAAAACCCTTTTCAACGCATGGGAAATTCGGAGGACCGATAGAAGGGCGCCCCTGTCCAGACACACGATCCCTACAACTTTTGCCAGATTTCGCAAAGTAGCTTCAAATCATCTCAAACTTCTCGGATCTAGGTGCACGGTTGAATCCCGAATTTGTAGCTCATTGTTTCCACTTACTTTGTCTTCATTTCCAACACTTTATTTATTCAACTTACAAAAGAGGGTCAAACACATCCCAGTTTCAACCAATCTACTTAGTATTCAGTCCTTGCATCATTTAGGATTGGCTCTAGTAGATTCAACCCCTCTTTTGAATGTAAAGTCTCCTCAAGTGAAAATTGAGCTTAGTAAATTCCCTCTTCCTTCAAGTGGCGAATTGGCTAAGCTTCCAATTTTCCACTTTACACATTCTCCGATGGGATTTCCATGTCGGAACCTTGCTCGGACTCATTGTCTTTCTCTGTCATATCATTTTCCTTTACGAATGAGGAACTCATGGTAGATTGGGGAGTGTTAAACTTATGTTTCTTGTGCCTTCGACCCCTGGCTAACAATCTCCTTGCCTTTTGTTCGCAATCCTCCAAGGATAACTTTCCTCCTTTTAGGAACCTGACTCTCCTCATCATTATGCTTTCTAGCATTGCTTATTGTCCTTTCATCATCATTGAGAGAGCACTCATCATTTATCATCTTCTCATAGGTTATGGTGACCTTTTGTTTTCTCAACTCGTTAATTTGCTTGTCCACCAATTCTTTGGAGTAATCACTTAAATCTCTTATCAAAATACTTGAATCTACCAACTCAGGCTATGAGCAACTATGCAAAGGAATAGGCTATGATGGATATGATCCCCATCATCTTTCACCTGATCTAGAATAAAGAAGAAGTTACACTTCCTCATGAAGTCCACTGACATCCATGACCACATCTTCCTTTTAACTTCGAGCTCATCCATAAGATTAACCCAATAATCCTCGATGTGAATCCTGAGTGTAAACTTCCCTCCCTTGTTAAAATTCTCTAAAAAGGATCAAATCTATCCTTGGCTCTATAAATTCCAAGGTGAAAGAACTCTAGTTCCACATTAACTATCTTTGTTGCTATTGCGGTGGGGCATACCTCCATCATCTTCCCAAGCATGACAGGAAAAGTAATTCTTTGTTTGTGTTTCCCCTTATGGATGGAATCAAACTCTGAAAGCTGCTTCACTAACTCAAGTAACACCATCTTGTCTTTCGGATACCTAGGAAGCTTGTATGGTTCTGAAGTGAATCACTGAATTCTAATGTATGTGAAGGTAGGAAACTAAATATACTATAATCTGTACTTCTCAATGAGTAACATTGCCTCCTTGGACAACCGTGTGATGTACATGGTGAATGCATCATTCACCCTTCCATATTGTTTTATCTCATGCAGGTGGAGTTGTGTATAATACTCATACACCTTGTATTGTCCAGGCCTATTTCCAACTTCACCCTTGCATAGCAATCCTTTATAATCTATTTGCCTTGCTAACATGTAGACTAGATAAGAAGTCATGTAGAACATCTGAACTTCTGAATTGGATGGCTAGGTTGTCACTTATAATCTTCGCCCAGTTGATCATCATTGTTCTATTTGATATCTCTTCAATAAAGTAATACATCCATGTCTCAAATAGCACCCCTTGAGGTGCTCCCAAGATTCGGTTGAATAGAAATATCAAATCACAGTACTCCTCTTTGATGTTTGAACATAAGAGTCCCTTGGGTAACTTAGAGTGGTGATGCCAAGGGTTTCAAGGACCCACTCGTTATTGATAACTGTCAAACATGACTCTGATCTCTTTTCAAACTTAGCTTGGGCGGCGTCCTTGGTTCTCTCTTGCATGTCTTGATATCTAGGGATCCTAAATACCTCCCCAATTGACTCTTCAACTAGGTATGCAAGCACTAACCTATTATAATAATTAATTCTTTTTAGTTAGTTACCTTTAGTTGTTTTATTAACAGTTATTAATTAGTCATTTAATTCTTTTAGTTTGTTTAATTAATTTAGTTTAAATACTGCTTCTTTTATTAGAAGACAGAGTTAACCTTTTAGTTATTTTCCTTTTTAAGCGTTTTAGCTTCTTAGCTTCAATTTAACGATTTGTTCTTTATAGAACAGCGTCTTGTAATTCTCCCTATATATGTTGTATATTCATGAATAAATTATATGATTATTTTTCATGGTATCAGAGCGACTCAATGGGTTTTTTTAGGATTTGAAAAAAAAAAAATTTTAATTCCTAGAAGCTCTACCTAGAAGTTTTTTCAGAATTTTTTTTAATCATTTTTTATTTTTCATTTTTTTTTAATGAAAAAACTGCTAGAGTTTTTTGTGTGCATTCTTTGCAAAGTTTTTGGAGGATATTTTTCAATAGGCTTTTTCAACAATTCTTTTTGTTTGATCGCAGGTTTGAAGGTGGATTTTTGTTTGGGTCTAATTTTTCAAATTGCAAGCATTTATTTGTTGCAAATTATGTTTCCTGGTAGCATTTTGGCATCTGTTAAAATTGCTACATGTTTGTTGTCTATGACTTTGTTTTTGCTCGTGCAGATTTATTTTCCACAATCTAGGTTTTCAGCATGCACTCTGGGTTTTCTGGTTTTCGACCCTATGTGATGCGTTTTCATTTGGCAATTTTTTCGAGGGCAAAGTTTTCTACGCCCGTGTTATGGTCTTTTGCACGATTTTCGTGTTTTTCAACAGCGCATTTTTTTTTGCTACAGCTGCAATTTTTGTTTGGCAACACAACACATTTATTTTTCAGAACCCCTTACGTGTCTTGATCATTCTAATTTGTGGATCATAGTGCCTTGCACACTCAACCATGAGTTCGTAACACTATATAGATGGTGGAAAACCAGCTGCGTGGTAAATTCCACTCTTCATAATATTGGCCATCAAGGGAGATGGTGGTTCATTCTTCGTTCCATACATTCTCCACTTCATCCTCTTCCTATCCAGGTACTCTATGTTGGTATCTCCAATCTTCTTCCATCTGGAAGAAATTTTCAACTCCAGATAGTAACCTTCTTGTACATTCTTCAATTGAGTCTTCCTCCCAACTATCCCCACCTTAGACATAGCACCTGTACGAACCTGAAAGTCAATAACATGTAAAAATATCTCAAATAATTAATTTTCAGAATCACCCTAAGTTCTGATTTTCTAATAATTTTCAGACTTATGAGCTCATTAAAATCCGAAATTGAACAAAATGTGATACGTATTTTGAAAATGTAGGAATTTCAATCAAAACAAGGCATTTTGCCTCCCAAAAACCTAAATTTCAGACTTGAGTCTAATTTTGATCACTTAAATCAAAATACACCCCTCTATACTAAGAAAATGGAGAATTTGACTCCCAAAATGTTGTCTCAAGTTTGATTTTCTGAGTATAAAGTCTAAAAACACCTATGCAAACTGAATTTCACTGCTTGGAAACCCTCATATTCATGTCGCCACACTTAGAGACTTGAAGTGATTTCACCCAATTAGCTGAAAGTCACCACATATTTGGTTATATCGATGGTTGGAAGCAATGTCTTGGTCTGTGAATAGGAGCTGGAAATAATGTTATGCAAGGAAGAGATGGCTGGAAATATGTTTCAGATCTTTAAACAACCATGGCACCTCTTTCCTCAGTCCTAGCAACCTCCAATGGAGAGGCAATTGATGATGCCTCAAATAAAATCACACCCTTCACTTGACAATGTCGCACTCCACATTTGTTCTTCCAACCGCCCAAACATCAAATCAATCATATAATAATAACAAATTAGTCGTTGGACTGTCTTTTATCCACTCTTTTGCCTTGAAAAGTCACCACACAACAAATGTGGTATAAAAATTTGCACTCACTAGCCACATAGGAAAATCGATATGCATTGGGATATTAACATTTGGCCTTATTTCCGCCTTGTTTATCCACCAAATGCAAATGATGGAAAATTGATTTCCATTGGGACACATTTGTCCCCAAATTTTCACTCAAATTTGATTTCCAACCCTCCTTGGTGAAAATAGTGGGTCATTGGGACACTTTATTTTCAATTAAATTTGTCCCATTTTGATAATCATGCTTTGGGTGGAAAATCGACCCCCATCTAAACATTCAAATTCAATTAAATCCATGTAAACTACCCCAAAGTGGAAATTCACCCTTCATCGAGATTCAATTCGCATTAAAATCTTATCAAAATCCATCAAAATACCTCCAAGGAAAAATTGATGCCCATTAGGACACATTAACTTCACCATTTCTTCACATTTTGTCCTAAGTGTAGAATCAACCTTCATCAGGAGACTCAAATTCATCATCATCTCACTTCATTTCAATCATTTTCTCTCCAGTGGAAAATCGAACCTCATCGGGACACTCAATTTGCACTAAAAGCTTGGTCATTTACCCCTAAGTGGAAAAACGTGGGTCATCGAGACTCACATTACTTATGCGATTTTGCTCTTGTAGGCTTGGTGGAAAAATGACCTCCATCCAGACACTTTCTTTGCCTTGAGTGGAGATTCGTAATTCATTGAGATTTTTCACAAAATCATTTGCAAATTAAGTCCAGGAGTAGAAGAACACACCTCATCAAGACTATGTCCATTTTCATCATTAAAACAACTCTTTCTTGCTCAAGATGGAGTGGAAAGTCATGCTCCATTGGGTCTTACATCATTTTCAATTCTATAATTGAATGGAAATACACCTCCCATCAGGGCTTTTCACTTTTATGCCTTAATTGCATGGTGGGAAAATGTTTTCCATCGAGACTATAATGATTTTCACTTTGAAAGCCCAAACTTATCAAATTTTACCATTTTGCATAGTGGAAATTCTATTTTCATCGGGACTTTTAACATTTCATCAAGATTTGAGGGGTGGAAAACAGAAGTCCATCGGAACTTTGTGTATTTTTAAATTATTCTATCTCCCACGAGTAGAAAATGACTCCTATAGGGACTTTTGACACTTACAAAAATCACACCAATTTGCAACATTTCAAAACATTAACGCTCACATTTTGAAGTTAATTGCAACCTGAACACTTGAAAAAACTTAGGATCATTTTATCATTTCAACATTTTTTAACACTCTTATCCTATTGACTTCAAAACTCAAAATTTAACATCTCTTGCACATTGAAGGCCTGAAAACATGATCACATCAGAAATGAGACTCGGGCGACTGCCAAAAACCCTAAACTTACAAAAAGTGGAAAGCAAGAGAGAGGGTACCTTGTTTGCAATGGGGCTATGTGTGGAAAGGTCACAACAAGTCCCTTCCGTAATCTTTCATTTCCATCTTGTTAAGGATAGTCCATATCTAGTAGTCAAATGGGTAGAGCTAGTGCCCGAAACATAACATTCTAGTTATTGAAAACAAAACTCATATGAATGCATTGCCACACAGAAATACATAGGAAAAATCTTGGTAAAGGTATCTAATAGATGAATGGTAATTCCATTTTGTTTCTTCCTCCAGCTTGTATAATATCTCTTTTATGTTTTTTTGTATATATCAAACAGAACAGAAATATCCAGGAATCTGCATTTGCCTAATTCAATGAAATACAAAAGAGTCAAAATGAAAATCAATGCACTGTCATTACAAATTCAACACTTCATATTTAACTAGATATAATTTCAGTTCCTTATAATTTGTTTCTATTTCTTTTGTTTTCACCCTAAAAATATATAATCTTTTAAAATAGTAAAATTATTTTTACATATTATTTTGATAGTTGGCCCCAGTCATCCCCAAATCCAGATAATTCTTCAAAATCCCGTCCGAGCATCCCTGAAACTCAGAGAAACACTGGCTATGACCTGCATAACTCAACAAAATGAAGTTGCTTGCATGTTTCCAGTTGATGGTCTTGTGCAGCTATATGTTACCAGAATAAATTATCTTTGACTTTTATACTTCTAACCTTTTATACATTTTCGGTACATATTTTAAGAAATCATAGATTTGCAGGATCCACCTTCGGTATGCCTGGGATTGAATCTTCCATAACAACATTTGGCCCTTTACCTCCTTGCTTCAATAATAATGAGTTAAAGCATCCATATTTTGGAGGTGAAACAATTTGATAAGGACCATGCACGTAACAATTATATACAAAGCAATCAACTGGAATGCATGTGGTTACTCCATTACATTATGGGATTTAACATAACCATGCACTCCAAATCATTCCCAAAAAGAATAAAAAACACGTAGCTTTTATATTTATGACAAATCAAGTTTCTGCACATTCTCCATGCATGTATCTAAGAAAAAAGGCAATCCCTACATTTTAAAAATATGTTGGAGCAGTACACTTATCAATGATAGTCAGCAGCTAAGTACTTCATATTTCTACTTTCACTACTTCTAAAGACAGGCCCAATTGCAATTTATAGTGTCTGGTGAAGCCTGTGAACTTCAATATCAATAAATGGACATAATAAATCCACATTCAAGCTCAAGTACATGTTTGCTTTTGCTTAAATAGCTAATTTCAAAAAAAATACTAACCAATTGCTGGAATGCTATTTATTACCATGATATTTTGGTATAATTGATGGATGTCTCAAGTTAGATAAATACTATCCAGAACAGCAAAGCCTGCAGCAACGCCACCCTCATCTGAAGAGGCAACTTTTGTTCTCATTAGATAACCACTTTGGTTATTTATTAGCACATTTTCTTTGTTCCTGCAAATATTTGTGTTTGAGGCAAAGAGATTTCAGGTTGCATAAAGAATAATAAGTTTTGGCTTTTCATTAGTGCCCTTCATTCAAGAGACTATATTATCAAGTGGACTTTCTTAAGTCATAAAATAAAGTCAGAAAGAAAGAATTGATTACCTTAAGTAAGCACCAAATATGCCAAGTTCAGATACAGTTTGGGTTTGTTGACAATAACCATCCCGCACAAGATATGAAGTGTGAATTGGAGGAAAAATTCTTTGCATTAGTATGTAAGCAGCATGTCCATCACCACCATATTTCTCCAACTCAAGTAATTTTTCTTTTACATCTTTACCATATATATTGTTTCCTGGACAAGAGATTCCAAATGTTCGATCCCAAAACATTTCAAAAAGTATCATAGCATCATTAACCTAGTCTCCACCCAAAAAACTATCAGGTGAAATCAAATCACATAGGAGTAATTTACCTCCTCCTTCACGCTGTGGCTTAAGAACAAATGCTTCTGGCATTGTGATTGCATCCTGTATAATTTTTGCATTGGAATGCAAGCTCCATAATCCAGCAAAGCATTTCCGAAGTTTGAGTGCATCATCTTTATTATTGATAAATCTGTTAAAACATGTCAATAGCATTAACATCTTTAATTTCCTAAGAGATGATTCTAGATACCGATGAAACATGACTGGAGTTAGAGGATCTTGGAAGTAAAAAACATTGTTGACAATTTACTTGAAATTAAAGATAATACAATCATTGCATTGCAAACCACGAATAACCAGGTGATTTTATTGAAGAATTAATCCTAACCAACAAAGCAACTCATAAAAATCATCCATATTTGATAAAACAAAAACTAATATGATGGTAAAGGTGATGCAAGAGCATCCTATAGGTAAAGCGATTTTACATCATCCAGAAGAGTTTCTTTTCATTGTGTTGTGATTTGG
This sequence comes from Cryptomeria japonica, assembly GCF_030272615.1. Taxonomy (NCBI): domain Eukaryota; kingdom Viridiplantae; phylum Streptophyta; class Pinopsida; order Cupressales; family Cupressaceae; genus Cryptomeria; species Cryptomeria japonica. The sequence continues at coordinate 327,188,531 of NC_081409.1, forward strand.
TGCAAGTGTTGTGTTCTTTTTTGTGTGTGGTTTTGGTTTCCTAGGTTTGGGATCCCAAATAATCTACTGTGTTAGCAAAAGTCCTTTGGTTGAGATATTGGTGCCATATGAGGCACACAGCCTGAAACAAAATCTTGCAAAAAAAGCACCAAGCAGAGTGTGTCACCAAAGTGCTATATTTCCAAGCAGATCTGGTCCATGAAAAGATCAACATGGTATCAGAGCCAGGCCAAGCTAGGAGACCCAAGCATTCTATATAGTGGCTTAAAGAAGGATGCTGGAAATGAGCACATCCAAACCAAAGATGGGTTAATCCTGTAGGACCAGAAGCTCAGTGGTAGAGCACTATAACAGCAAATGGAAGGTCCTAGGTTCGAGTCCTAGCTGGTCCATGTGAAAAGCTAAATAGGTTCTAATAATTGATTGTTTGTTATTATATTGTCCTAAGGCCATGCAGTGCACTGATTTTACGTGATAGGCAAATTATTGGACAGCTTTCCTATTAACTTTGATGTAGACTTTGTACCTCATCAAAGATGTTAAAGGGGATCTACGTTTCAAGGTGCTTTCTCGTGAGAAATACACCCATTAAAATTTGAATGCATCCATGCTTAAGTAATAGGAGAACTCAACCATGCTTTGGATGCCATCTACCATATAGACACGTAACAAAAAGCAGTCCTTGTATGCTGTCCAAGCTCAAGCTGTCAATAAAACTTACTATTTGTATATTTCATCTCTGTCTAATGGCAGCACTTAGAGGACTTTTGCACATTGATCTTACAGTCAGATAAACTAACCCATTTTAGTTGACTCGTGATGTTATATTTTGGAGCCATTACTGTTCTTAACAGCTCAAAATATTTTTGTCACTAATGTTGAATATTAAAACAGAGAAACATCAATGTATGCCATCATTGCCATGTATTGTTGGCTAGACTCTGACAGTTTGATTGAAAGGCTATCCATGATGACCAGGCAAATACCTAACCCTTGAGAAGAATGGCAAGTACACCTTGATGTTACTTATGGGCGAAGAGGAGGAAGTGAACAGCAGTCCTAGGTGCTAATTATTTCAGGAAAACAGTTTTGAAAGTAGTATAGAAAGAGAAAGCATGTTTTATTTCATTACCAAACTATGCCACTTGGGACGGTAAATAAGACAAGTGAAATGCCAAGTGAAGCAAAGGTTTTGATGAATGAATATATAGAAAGTATTTTCAAAATCTTCCAGAAGGCATGACCAATGTGGAAAATCAGTCATCATATGGATTTGATTTCAGAGACTAATCTAACAAATAAGGTGGCATAAAAGTTGGCATCCATACTGAATGAAGAGGTGAATTGACATTCAAAAATTGTTGAAGAAATTGCTGATAAGAGAATGCTTGAGGCTATCTACAGTTACTGAAATGTTAGCACCAAAAAAGTGAGGAGAACAAGGTTTAAGGACTTGGCGAGTAACCAGTAGGACTTGACCAACTCATGAGTCCTGAGGTCCGTTTAGTCGAGTCACTTAGGACTTGTGAGACAAGTCTTGGCGAGTCCCAACCAAGTCCCAACCTCAAATTTGCGAGTCCTAGACTCAAACTTGTGAGTCCACCTATAGCCATGTCCAACACTCTTAAACAATAAAAAACTTACATTTTTTTCAATTTTATCTCAATCTCGTCCATTTCACGGAGTTGAACAATGACATAGCAAGGGAAGGAGCGGAGAAGACAAGCATTTGTGATCAAAGTACTCACAAAGAATTTTTTTTCTCTTTTTCTTTTTCTTGATGAAAATGAAAAAAAAACATGAGAAACTAGAGGAAATGTTGTCAAAAAAATTTCCTTTTCCCTTCATCCTTTATTTCCTAACATTTTTTAGCTCATTTTTGGATTCTGTTTTTTTTAAAATGAATGCTTATCATTTTTCTTGTTGCTCATTTTTTTGCAAAAACCTACTAGATTTTTTTTCATGTTAAAATAGCAATGGCAACTTCAAATACAACACAAATGAGTGGTTAAAAAGATCCTACATGGAAGTGTGGGATATTGGGAGTTGTCAAGCACCATGTCACTTCTACTGAATGCAAGCAGTGGATGAAATGACACCTTGCTAAAAACCTAGATAAAATGTGAAGATATGCGATAAGGCGTCTGAAGAGATTTCTAGAGAGACAAATGCCCTACTTGTTGAGTATGAGATGAAAAAATTGGTAAAGAAAAAGACGAAGGAAGCAATAGCAGAAGTGACGAGTCATAATGTATCTAGTACTACGCCTACAGATTCCTCTGTTAGCTCAATTCCAAGCTTCTGTCATCAACATTCATCTACTGCTAAGAGTCCTTAGGGATGTTTTCTACTTCTAGCCACATTCCTTCACCATCACCAAATTTCTTTGTTCCATGGAATGTGCTAGGAGCACAACCTTCAGTTGAAGGTACCGATTGGAATAAAGAAAAACACCATGAGGATAGCATGACAAGCAATTTTTTGGAACTATAATAATGTACCCTCCAATGTGGCGAACAACCCATATTGGAAAGGTTTAGTGAATGCATTGACAGGTGTGGGTTAAGGGATTTAAGACTCCAATAGCTAAAGATTTGAGTGTGCCATTACTATAGAAAGTCGTAAAAACTGCATCGCTTGTGGTTGATGATGAAACGAAAGTATGGCAGACAAAAGGCTGCAACATCTTATCAGATTGATGGACAGATGGATGGAACATGACTCTCCTTAACTTTTTAGTGGCTTCTAATGGCACATTGCTGTTCTTGAAGTCTCTAGATGCCTCACATGGAGTCAAAAATGGTGACACTTTGTGCAATCTATTAGACGGAGTGATCCAAGAGGTTGGGGTTGAGAAGTTTGTCCAAAATATCATGGAAAATGTACCCACATATGTAGTCACAAGTAGACTACTTATGGAGAGGCATCCTACTATTTCATAAATTCCTTGTGATGAACATATTTTGGATTTGTTGTTAGAGGACATTGGGAATCTTGGATGGGTCAAAAGTGTTGTTCAAGATGCTAAACAGATTACCAAATTTCTCTACAACCATACTTGGCTCCTTTCTTTGATGAAAAGCACACAATTGGCAAGGACCTTGTGCAACTAGGAGTGACACAATTTGCTAGCCACTTCCTCACTTTGCAAAACATATTTGCCACAAATCTTCATCTCAAGCAAATGTTTGTGTCTGATGCTTGGTTGGAGTCTCCATTTTCCAAAAAGGCTTAAAGGGGAGAAGATTGCAAGAACAATTTTGATGATACATTCATCAAAAATGGAGAGGAGTTAATAAAGGTAAGTAACAAATACTAACATAAACTTTATACAAAATGATTTATTTGCTGTTTGTTTTTTGGGGTTAATTTTGTCATGATTTAAAATTTGTTTTCGATTTTTTAGGTGACAAAACCTTTAGTCAAGGATTCTTTGTATGATGGATGGAGAGGGCATGCCAATGGAATTTCTTTATGAGGCCATGGATAAAGTCAAAGAGGCCATATTGCATTACTATGGCAGAAACAGAAAAAAAAATGGAGTCATTTGGTGCATTATTGATCATAAATGAACAAACAAACTCCACCTGCCAATACATGCCTTGGCCTACTTCTTGAACCCAAAATTGTACTTCTCTGATACATTTAAGTTTGATGAGGAGGCCATGTCAGTCGTATTTACATGCATAGAGAAAATGGTGCCATATCGTGAGATAAGAGGGAAAATTCTTGATGAGTTGGAGGTAAAATTTACTATATTTTATTTATGAATTTAGCGATGTTGACTCTAAAAAATCCATTTTACATACTAGGTTTACCGGGTTCGCCCCTAGGCTGCCCTGGTACGGGCCCGGGTTTGACCAAGTCCATGGTACGGGTCCGGTTTAACCTGGGTTCGACTAGGGTTCAAAAAACCCAGAGTGGGTTCGACCCTGAACTTGGGCAGACCCAGTCAAACTCGGGCGGCTGGGCAGCCCGTGAAGTCAAAAAACATTGCAAAATTAAAATTTTTTTCAAATCCGCCTTGTAAAAAGTGAAAATTATAACCTAAAATTGACTTCTAAAACATTTTATTGACTCATTTCACCTCATTTGTGTTGCAAACAGAAGTTTTATGAGAGCAGGTTGAAGAAAGGGTGAACAAAATTTGGCTTCCAAGATCAAAGAGGAGGAGTTGAAGACTGATTTTTGAAGCTTCAACAAATGTTGGAGCATCATTTCCATACATTTTCAAGCTTCCATTGGCTGCAAGAGGTAGGTTTTTAAACATTTTTTTCCAAGTATTTTTGTTTCACAAATTGTCAAACATGAAACTTGAATTTTTTTTCATTATTTAGTTTTTGTTTTTGAATATGTTTATATTATTTCTTGCCATAGGAACTAGAATGGCATCTACATCTTCCTCCATTGGCAATGAACAAATAATTGCAAAAGAAAGAAATGATCCAAATTCTCCCTTATGGAAATATGTGGACATTATAAAACAACTTCCGAGAGGTGGGGGATTCCGTTGGAAATGCCATGGATGTGATATTGAACGTAATAGTTTATATTATCGGGTGGTAGGCCATTTGTGTGGAATAAAAGGAAGAGGCATAAAAAAATGCCCTAGAAAAAATGGTAAAACTTTACCAGATGAAATAGTGATGAAATATATTAGGGAGCATGAGGCGGCAGAAGAGAGGGAAGCCCGTAGATTGAACCAAACCGCATCAAAGAAAACAAAGGGAATGCAAGGCCCTTCTAATCCCACTATTGTAGTAGAAGACCACCCCTTCTTTGCCACAAATGAACCTCAAAGTGAACCACCCTTGACACGTAAAAGAACAAAGGGGCCTTTAGAAACGTCATTCCAAAATGAGAGTAGAGACAATGTTGACGAAGATATAGTAAGGTGCATTTATGCAAATGGGTTGTCATTCAATGTTGTTCGCTCCCCATATTGGAAGCAAATGATAAAAAGTGTTAATGAGGCTCCAAAAGGGTATAAGGGCCCCAATTATGAGAAGGTACGTGGAACATTATTGGAGAAAGAGGTGAAGAGGGTTGAAGATGCATTGAAACCCATAAGGGATTCATGGGTTGAGACAGGTGTAACAATTGTTTCAAATGGGTGCAAAGATGCTAAAAACCGTCCCTTGATCAATGTCATAGCAGTGTCCCCTAAAGGGGCAATGTTTTTGAGAGCTGTGGATTGTGAGGGCCAAATAAAAGATGGCCAATATATTGCAGAAATTCTCATCTCTGCCATTGAGTCTGTGAGATCCCACAATGTTGTCCAAGTCATAACGGACAATGCAAAAAATTGCAGAGCTGCTGGTTTGTTGGTTGAGCAACGCTATGATCACATCTTTTGGACACCTTGTGCGGTACATTCACTCAATCTTATGCTACAAAGGATTGGGCAAAAAATAAAATGGATCAGAGATGTGTATGCAGAGGCTGAGGACATCTAGATGTTCATCACAAACCACCACATGTCTCAAGGGATTTTTAGAACCTATTCGAATTTGGAGCTATTGAAGGTAAGTGAAATAGTAATTTAATTTTACATTTTCTGATTTTTTTTAATTTTCAATGTTCATAATATCATTGTGTAAGCTATATTGTGTATTCTTCTTTAAAGTTTGGCTTTATTTTTTAATCATTTGGCATTAATTTGTGTTATAGGTCGCTGTTGTGACCATTTCACACATCGCCCCATCGCAAATGGGGACCCCCTCTCTTTTGCTTGTTTTTCGTTCGTTTTTGCTTTCGTTTTAGGATTTTGTTAGTCAGTTAGTTGTCTGGATTTAGGGTCAACCCCTAGGGTTTTTATTTTTGTCTTTTCAGGCCAAATCCAATCGTTTTTGAGAGCTTTCGAGCTTCCTTTTCTAGGATGCAAATTTTGAATGCAATGAATTCGCCAGAATGGTCTAATGTTCAATTGGAATGTTGATGCAGAGCTTAAATTTGTCTAAGTGTTGAGAGTGAAGTGTGAATTTTGGTCCGATTGAATATTTTGACTAAATTTTGACTTTTTTGATTTTTGATCCTGGGCATTGGAAATGATTTGTTTTTGCCTTGTGAAGTGTTAAAATGTGAAAAATCATGTTATTTTGGCCTGTAGGAGCAAAATCACTCCTGTCCCTCAGTGAAGGACGGAAGCTCATTTTCAAATATCTCACTATTCCTGCAGAGTCAAGACGAATTTCAAATTGGAAGTGATGGAGAACGGCGAGATCTTTCCATTGAATATAAATTGAAGATTTTCATGAGCACCGAAACGCCTCCAGGAGGAAAATCGCTCCTGTCCCTTAGTGAAAGACCGGAGCTACAAATCAAATTTTGCCTTGTCCTTGCGAGATTTCGTTGACTTGATGATTTGATGAGGTCCAAAGGAAGATGCTTTACCAAATGAATATAATTTGAAGTGCTAACACAAAGGAGAATGGTCCAGAATGCAAAGTTCGCTCCTGTCCCTCAGGAAGGGACCAGGGCGAAGTACCTTATAGCCCCTGTCCCTCTCCCAGGGACCAGAGCGATGTCCTTCATTGGGCAAAATCCAGGCAAAAATCAAGACAAGTTTACGTCCAAAGGCAAGGAAGAGCGTGAGATGAACTCATTGAATACAAATTGAAGATTTTTAAACATCCACAAGGGTCCCAAAATGCCCAGTTCGCTCCTGTCCCTCAGGAAGGGACCAGAGCGATTTTTGTTATAATTAATTTTCTTGCCAAGTTGCAGACGATATCAAGGCATGGATGAATGGAGTAGAGCATGACGAATCCGTTGAATATAAATTTGGAACCTGACAAAATGAAATGAAGGCCACAAGAGATGGATCGCTCCTGTCCCTCTCCAAGGGACCAGGGCGATACAATGGTTATATTGCCTTTTACTTAAGTTTGAAATCGATCTAAGTCAAGACGAAGGGTGGCAAGGACATCTTAAGGCATCTTCATCGAGCACAAGCACTTAAAGGTCATCACAATAAAGAAATTTGCACCCTAAGACCTAGTTCGCTCCTGTCCCTCAGGAAGGGACCAGGGCGATGTTGGATATATTAGCCATTTCATGCAAGATTTACGTAAGATCAAGGGTTTGCAAGGTCTCAGAGGGTCCATGGTGCCTTTTGAAGGTGATACACAAAGATTTTGAACGTAAAATGATCACCAAGATGTACATAGGAACCATATCGCTCCTGTCCCTCTCCAAGGGACCAGGGCGATTTGCTTTGGATTCTTCGTTTTGCTCCAAGTTCATGCCAAGTCAAATACTCCACAAGATCATACAAGGTTCGAGACATCGTTTGAAGACCACATGCAAGAGTCTTGAACGTCCAAACATCGTCAAACATGCTAAAAGCTCACATCGCTCCTGTCCTTTGGACAAGGACCAAGGCGATCCCATCAAAAACACTCATACTCCTTCAAAGTTGAGGCAAGGCGAAGATGAACAAGGTAAAGGACGGCGTTTGGAAGGCATCACAACGAAGATTGAAGTTTAAAGTTGCTAAGATTAAGGAGAAAGACATGGATCGCTCCTGTCCCTCTCCAAGGGACAAGGGCGATGATCCCTCTAAATGTCCAAACACCACATGCAAACAAATGGAACGAGCATAGAAGGAACGAACAAAGATGTTATTCGCTCTACAATGAAGGATCGAAGATCAAAAATGCGAGGTCTACGTGAAAACATGGAGATCGCTCCTGTCCTTTGGACAAGGACCAGGGCGATGAACACCCAAAGGCACTTATGCGCACATGCAAGGCAATCAAATTCGAAGGACCCATCAAAATGATCGATATTGAACGTGGAAAGGAAGGAGATGAGCGTTGAAAACATGACAAAATCATGGATCGCTCCTGTCCCTCTCCAAGGGACCAGGGCGATGAGGTACGTCCCTTTCATTTTCATAATTTTGGGCGCCTAATAAACATTTCAAATTTTCCTTAAATGCTAAGTTCGATAAAATTGAAAATCCTATTTAAATTGGCATTTAATATGGCATTGATCATTTATTAATTATTTTGCCTTTATTAAAAAATCGAAATTTATAAATTAAAACGAAAGGCATTTAATTAATCATTAATTAATTAATAAAAAAATCGAATGGGAGCGCTCATATATGGAGGTCGACCTTGCTATTTAATTAAAAAATCATTTTAAAAATTATTTTATCTCCAAGTCGGCCTAAGGGCATGGAGAGGTGCAAGCGCTATATATGGAGGGTGAAAACTATTGTTTTCACATCATTATTTTTATCTCTCTACATGCGAATTAAGGAGAAAGAAGATAGTGCGAAGTGTGCTTGAAGGGGTGCGAATTCCATTCAAACCAAAGGTGGCGCTAATACATCAAAGGTGGTGCGATACTTCATTTGAGCGAATTTGAAGACCACATCAAAGGCGAACTTGAAGATCACGTTCAATCCAAAGATGGCGAAGTTGATCTTTTGAGGAGATAACTTTGAAGATCATTTATACATCAATTTTGCCTAGGCGATCTTTTGTCTTTTTGCATTCTAGAGCTAGCTCTCTATTGAGGTATGGCGATTTGATTTCATTGTTTTATTTGTTCATCGTCATATTTTAAATTTTGAATTTTGAAATTTTGAATTTCAGTAAGCTCAGTCGTCGTTTTTTTTAGGAAATGATAACTCTAGAGACTTATCATGACGTTTCCTAAAAAATTCTCTCTCTAATCTATGTTATTTATTGCAAAATCTAGTCCTTATAATGAAATGTTGTGTAGGTATGGCGACCCTGAAGGCGGGAGCATCCACCAGCCGCTCAGCTCTCATGAAAGAAGATCAGAAGACCAAAGAAGTGGAGACCAAGATCGTGTCGAAGTGGAGCAACATTGGAGATACAAACTTGGGAAACTTTAGCACGAAGAAGTTTCGAGAGGTCCCTTACATTGGCAAGCCATCACCTGTCGCCCGGAGAATAATAGAGAGTGGCATCATCAAGGCGGCCGATTTTCCTCCAGCTATTCAGTGCCACGAGTTGATGATCGAGTGTGCCCGTCACTACAATCCACAGTCCAGGACAATTGTGTCCAATGAGGAAAGCACTTTGGCGTACATTAGAGTGCATGGATGTCCTTTACCTCCATACATGTTGCCGAGGTATCCGACAGACAGAATTGTGTTACTTGAGGTAACAAGGCAGTTGGCAGCATATGTGAAGGCATTCAGACACAGACATCAGAATGGAGTTCAGGTACCTATTATTTTGGGTAATTCAGTTGAGGTATGTCCTAATGTCTTAGCCATGGATGACGCAGAGAAGGAGTTAGCCTTGTATTCTTTTTCATCTTTTGCTTGGAGAAATAGTTTTGATCCACATGGACATTTAGAGGAGACGGTCGGTAGAAGATTTAAACATGAGCACCAAATTGAAGATTTTATGATGAACCTCCTAGATGATCTTGAAGTAAAACGAAAGATACATTCTAGATTGCCTTTGGATTTCATCAGGAAATGCAGGATTTACAGAGTGGCCGACCAAGCTCAGGACAATGGCAGGCACATCCAGTCTTCCTATGATAGAGAAAGCAAAACAATAAGTTTGAATTGGAATGAGCCTGAGGTCGTGGATTTAGATGCTTTGATGGCACCAGTCTTGTCTTGTACTCGCAGATGGGTAGACGTTCAGCATCAGAAGTTGAGAGAACAAGGCATAGCTATGTCTTTTACTTTGGAAGAGAAACCAGCCGAAGGTGGAGCAAGTGTGAGTGAAGGCAATCCTAATCCTAGGAATTCAGGTGAAGGTAACCTTCGATGTGCCAATGAGGGCAATCTCCATCCGAGAGGTTCGAAGAGAAAGGAAAGATCAGAAAAGAAAGAGTCTTCCAAGAAAAAGCAAGGGGCCAACAAAGATCAAACACCAGGTACTTCTTCCAGACCAGAGAATAGAACAATTCGAGTGGAAGAGTCCATGGAGTCTATGGTACAGAATGACAGGCAGGAGGAAGGACAGGCACAGCGTGTTTCATCAGATGGATCTCTCCAAGACTATGATTTAGATGAAGATAATGAAATGACATCTCCTCCCAGAGAAGAAGAAATAGTACATAAAGAAATTCAAGTTCAAGAGACAAGATCAAATATCCCAGATTGGTTGAAGGAAAGATTGACCAAGGTGATCGTAGTAGAGGACGAGGACAGTGCAATTGATTTAGAGAGCCTTGTTGGACGTTCACATGTGATAACAGAGAAGAAGAAGGCTACAAAGATGTCCAAGATGATTCGAGATGAGACTGGATCCAGAAAACTGCAGATAGCTACACCGGCAGCAGACAAATATGAGGGTGAGATCCTAGCAGAAGATTATAATATACAGACTATTGAGTTAGGACCATCCACTGCAGAGCAGACAATGGATGATGCTACCGACACATTTGAGGCATTGAAGGACAAGCTTAGAGAAGAAGTGGAAAAGAATAGAAAGCTTGAGAGAGAGGTCGGTGCATGGAGGACATATTTCAGTCACATCAATGAACCTTTGGGACGTCAGGATCCAGTTAGATCACCAGTGCAGGCATTGCCCCTTCAATCGATCAATGAAGCAGAAAGATTCAGGAATCTGTTCCAGCGTACATGTAGTTGGATGGATAGATCTCATACAGTGCCATAGAGTTTGTTACAAGGATGACGAAGATTATTCATCAGGCTATCCAAGTTCTTGAGATAATCCACAGATTGATGGTAACAGTAGCTGCATTTGCCCATACCAAGGACGTTATCATCCCTGTCTTGAAAGTAATAAGACATACATCCAGAAGAATTTTAGCACAGGAGAGGATCTTGGAAGGTGATTCTCACAGTTTTTTTCAGTGATCAACCTTACTCCATATAAAGAATGTTCTCTTCAAGGACATCAGTGTTAGATGCGGTCAAGTTGAGGAGGTGATCAATCCGATCCAGGACAGAGTATTTGAGGTACTTCGTACCATTCTTGGCAGAAGGATCGAGGTCGAGACAGATGTGGATATGCAAGAATTTGAGGATAGAATCAAGATCATCTTTTGCAAGGACGCAGATGTTACAGATGAGCAGTATGATCAGATGTATGCCACCATGCTCCTGATTGATAGAACGAAGGAACTTGAACCTACTTGGGACACAACTCTTCTAGATGCATTCGATCAAGTCATCCACTTAGAAGAGAGTATCAAGAATCTTCCCGAGATTCCAATCACAGAAATCGAAGGAATCGTGACAAAATTCATTGCATATGCTAAGAAAGAGAATTGGAAAGGGAATAAGATTCTAGATGAAAGGTTGTTACAGATGACATGACATCTTATTTCTCATTGGTTGATACCTCCTAGGTTTTTGTGCCGAATTTAATATTTGGCTATGTATTTAATATTGTTCAGTAAAAAGGAGGTCATTTGTAACAAACCCTAATTAGGGTTTAGGTGTCATGATCTTGTCCGTTGATTTACTTTCAATCCGGACCTTTCATTGTAACTGGGGATGCTATTTATACCCCCATTTTTCATTTCAATGATAATAGATAATAGAGTCATAGTCAGATAATAGTCAATAGTTGATGTAAGAGAGATTAGAGTTAGAAGCAATTTTATTTTGTAGCAAGATTGAGCCTTGAAGAGAGAAATTCAAGCAATTGTTGTACATGATGACTTGGAAATCAATAAAATATTGAAGTTATGGTGTTTTGTTGCAAATTTCTTGAGTTATCTTCATGGTTGTTTGATACACTTGAATCGTGCTCAATCGAAGTAGTTTGTTAATTTGAAAGACTAAGTGTGAGATTTGATATTTGGTAGGATTCGTAATCCAAACCACTAGCTTCTTGCTGACTGTAGGAACGCCTTGTGTGGTCGACTGGAAAACACTTTGAGTCCTTAATCTTCAATTATCATTGTGTCTTGGATATGTACCTTCGTAGTAGTGTCCTCGATCTTTGATGCATTGAATACCATTATATTACCTTAGAAGATCGCACTAATTTCAATTGAGTTGTTATCTTATGGCAAAATTGAAGTTGGTTGAGTCTTGCCAAATCTCGTCCATACTAAGTCATTCATAGGGTTAGGCTAGATTAGACCTCTTTAAACCCTATCTTTTTGCCGTTTTTTGAAAGTTCCTTTTAGTTTAGTAAAATCTTCGAGCTTCAGAATGCGTAAGACCCCTTGGAGGAAACAGCAAATCACATCATACCACTAAAAAAGCTTGTCCACACGTAGAGACCCTACTAAAAGAACCTTGGAGTCTACCTAACTGATCCTTTGTGCAGATCTTCAGCAGTTAGAGACTATTTTCTCAAGAGAGGATAAGATGCCTATTGGTATTTTATTCTATGTATGATTGTGTATAAAATACACGTCAACAGTCGCTGAGACCCGTTTTGCATCAAACACAATCGTCTTAAGACGACTTGTAAGTTTAATTAATTAAAATTTTAAATTTACAAGTTTTAGTTTATTTATAGTTTACTTTGTCTTCATAGATTGCTAGTAATTTTATTTTTATTAATGTATAACTTTAATTGTTTACTGTCTTCATAGGTTGCTAGTTCATCTACTTCATAAAGAAATTGGAGCACATGCTCTTTCATCCACTCAGTAAAGCGCAATAGGCTACTATCAAAAAGAGCAGAGAATTTAGTATATGTGCATTCCAACCTACGTCTTCTTTCACACAAACAACATGACTACACACAAGGGGAAACAAAGATGTGGGATATAGAGCCAGAGCATACTGATTTGGATGCTCTTGCTTCTCAGCTTCTTGCATTGACACTTGATGACTCGGAAATTGAGCCAACTTATAGTGCAAGTGCAAGTGGCATTGGCTCATCTAATGTCAATGTCAATGAGGAGGAGGAGGAGGAGGAGGAGGATGAATTAGATGATCCATTTGATGATTACACTTTAAGTTTATATTGTTGAAAGTTGAAACAATGATACTTGAATATTTTGTCATTTTGATATTAAACTTGATGTATATGATGCTATTATGGTATGATCATGATGCTATGATTACAAGTTTATGTTTGTTTTGTTGTTTATATGATGCTATGTGACATGCAAATTTTAATTCATGCGTATAGGCTTCACAAATATCAATGTATATATATATATATATATATATATATATATATATATTTATTTATTTTTTTGTACTAACGAACCCAAACCCCTTTTGAAAATTTTGCCGTACCGACGTACCGGGTTCTTCGAACCCGAACCCGTGCCCGAACCCAAACCGGCAATCTAGATAATAATTAATTTTCTATATTTGATCTATCTATTCAAGGTGAACAAGGGTGTGGAGGGGAGACTCTTTTCTTCAGCTCAAGCAATTCAAAGGACAGAAAAACAACAACCAGGTAAAAAATTTAGTTCAATACTACAAAAAAAAATCAAAACCTTCAATCTTGTATTATTTTACTTAATTCTTATATTTTTTGTAGATTTATGGTTTGAGAATTATGCTACTGGGATGCCAAAACTTCAAAAGCTAGCCATTTGTATTTTGTCCCACCCATATAGTGCTACTGGGTGTGAACACTATTGGAGCTTATTTGAGAACATTCACACAAGGAAGAGAAACAAGTTGACCCAAGAGCGCATCGATGATCTTGTCTTCGTTTAGTACAACCTTCACGTTCGAACTAGAAAGGTGGAGAAATAGTTTCCATCCATTCCCCTAACTTCAAAAGACAAACTAAGCCACTAGTTCCCAAAAAACATCTACTCACATAATCATGAAGACAAAAAAAAACCATGTGGGAGGTTATGAAATTGTAGGGAGGGTTACACAATTGTCAAGGTGGTTTATCTCCTGCATGAACAAAAGGTTATGCAATCACTAAGGAAGTTGCATAATCACATCCTCCATTGTCATGTCTCTTTCTCTAGCATAAAATTAATGAAGACAGCCTATTACCATATATTTTCTCATAGGTTAATTGGGTGGTAAAAGAGAGGAAACAATTTAATAATTAAATTTGAAGCAAAAAGAAACTTTCTATTATATTTTTAAAAGGTGACTAATATTTTATTATAGCGAGTGTTTAAAATGACACTTTATTGTCTAACTTTAAGGGAAAATGTAATAAACTAAACTAAAATTTTTTATCTTACTTTTAACTGAAATAAACTACAATGCAATGTCCTTATCACTTTCTAATCACCCAATTCCCAAGATAGGTAATGTGGGAGCATATGTTTTATAGGACCACACCAAATATCTAGAATGTAGCAGCTTGAAAGAAACACACTAAGTAGTAACTCAACCTATCATTCTTCAGTGAGTGTGATATCCAAGAACTGAAAAGAAAGCACACTTCTTTGCTTATTTAACAGAGTGTGCAATTACAATAAGCATAGGCATTTCACGCTTACTTAGTGGAGTAATTACAAAAAATCCACTTCTTCAATAGGGTGAGCAAAAACAGTACATTCTAAATATTTAATGGGGTGAGCAAATACAACACTTCCACTTATTCAGTGAAGTAAGCAAATACAATACTTTACACTTAATCTATGGGGTGAACAAATACATCAAAGTGCAAGATAAACAGCGGGTGGTACTACCACCTAGAATATTTTAGAATATTAAATGAATTACAACTTAACGATTGCTGCATCACTTTAGAATAAGATAAATAATAAAAAATAATCAAAGTATTCAAAGTACCCAACAAATGTACCTTTGGCAAACGGTAACAATGGCTGATGTAGGTCTGATACAACTCTATATCATCGGTATATTAGCAATTCAGAACTATATTGTTTTGACGTTTTCACACATCACCCCATTGCAAATGGGGACCTTACTTTTTTTCTTGGTGGCATAGTTCTTTTGCTTAGTCGTTTAGCTTGGCAATAGTTAGAGGCTTTAACCTCTTCTTCTGAGAGAATGCAGTGCCTTTGTCATCAGGATGTTATCAAGTCATCAGGGCCCGCACTAGACTAGTCTGGAGTCTTCTCAGATCTAAGAGTAAAGTGATAGGTAGGAGTGAAGGTAGTCTTTGGGTGATGCTTCACAATGCAAC
The DNA here is from genome assembly GCF_030272615.1 of Cryptomeria japonica. Taxonomy (NCBI): domain Eukaryota; kingdom Viridiplantae; phylum Streptophyta; class Pinopsida; order Cupressales; family Cupressaceae; genus Cryptomeria; species Cryptomeria japonica. The sequence continues at coordinate 327,203,548 of NC_081409.1, forward strand.
ATTCAAGTAAAGTTAAGGTGAGGCTTAGGTGTGATGTGCAGTCAAGCAAGCAAGTGGATGCCCTCGGGTTTGAGCATAGAGGCGAGGAACGATCAAGGAGAGATGATTGATCAACTGAGATGAAGTGCTTGATTAGAATCAACAAAGGTCTAAGTGATGATGAAAGAGAAAGAAAACACCAAGTCAACCCTATGAGCCTGTCACTCTACACTTGGTGAAATTGATGAATGATGAGGTCGAAGTGAACTATGCAAGAGTTGCCAAAATCCACGACATTCATCACATTTTTCCTTCACTTGCCTAAAGCCACAACCTAGAACAGATTTTTCATTCACTTGCCCTAATCCCCAACCTAGGTGAGATCATTCCTTCACTTCCTCAAATCCACGCCCTAGGTGAGGTTATTCCTTCACTTCCTCAAATCCATGGCCTAGGTGAGATTATTCCTTCAACACAAAATAAAATACTAAATCGTGTTTTTACACACTATGCAAAAAAGAATAAAATACTAAGTATTCTATCCTCTCTTGAATAAAATCTCCCAAATGCTAAGTTGTGTGATCAAATGGGACAACTCCAAGGTTCTTCAATGTCAAGTCTTGACGTGCTCTTGTATAGACTCAATTGTTTGATGTGATATTGCTAGAATCACAAGGTGGACTTATGTTGAATGCTTGAATGCTTTGAATGTCGTTGGAATGTGGGATTTCACTTGATTTGAAAAATAAAAGGAAAAAGGAGAGGGTTTGAGGAAGACTAATCTAATCCTAGAAATGGAAGAGCAATTAACGATCTTTGATGGAACTCAACTAAGCTTTGGTTTGACATGCAACGAACATCTCCACAAAGCTAGTGTGATCTTCTACAGATAGCTTTATAATTTTCATATTACCACTACAAGCATAGACACCATCAAATTGATGCATATCAATGAAGAAATGATAATTGAAGTTAAGCTAAGTTGGATCCAGTTGACTACACAAGGCACTTTACAATCAACAAGGTGCTAATAGCATGGATATACAAATTTCACCATTGATCATACACAAAGTTCTTCCATTCATCTAAACAATATGAATGTTAAATGAGAAGTAGAGACCATACAAATTGCTAAATCAACATATAAATTACACCATATCTTCAATGAAGTTTGCATGCTTCTTACAACAATGTCTTGGCAACAATCCTTGCCTTCTCTTCCTACTCTACTCTAACTATTTGCTTGCTATCTGACTTTCTACTCTTGATTTGATGCCTTAACCTTAATACGGTTTGGTGTGATAGAAGCCGTCTTTGTTTGAAACCTTGAGCCTCTACTCCTAGGTATTGTTGAGCTCCTTGTAGATCTTCATGTTGCGGTCTTTAGTACCTTCAAGTGTGAATGTTGTCCACTTGTATCCACTTCCTCGAATCACCGTGAGCTGATCCTTTGTATGTCTTAAATCACCTTCAAATGATGAAGTTCTTCCTTTATAACTTATGATTGCTTGCATCCAGCTATATCACTCTCTTTATCAGCCACCTCCAACATAAACAGAGATACAATCAAACACACTAGATATATTCTGATTTTACAACTCTCTTTCATCTGATACTTCACTCTAAGTGGTCTGATTTTAGATCTTTTGGAGGTCTGACTAAGTCTAAGTTTCTTGTGATCAGGTCTGATTTTCTTAGAAAATGATTAAATTAACTTGTCTCAGATCTGCAAATTACTTCCAAAACAGACTGGTAACTTCAATTAGATCACTCCTTTGATGAAGTTGTCCCTTTACACCAATGCACTCTTGATGTCAATTGCTGATGCGACGATTTGATAGTTGCCTCCAATTCACTGTTTGGATTAATGAATTTGCCGTGTCTCAAAGTCAGAATTGCCTTTCACAGCATGGAAATTCACCATGCTGTGAAAAGGACCAATTCGCTGCATATAATTATCAAGCTCGCCTCCTTCAATGACCGTGCTCTTGCTTTCAATCAAAATCGTCTTCAATCAAGGGAGAGAATTTGCTATAATGGACATCAGTTCACTGCTAAATGTTGTTTGAATTGGGTGTCTCCACCGACCTCATTGTTGCTTTGATGAATATTGCTGTACATAGAGAATAAATTTTCCTTCAAGTAATAACAAAATCCTCAAATGAACCTGATTGAAATCGCTCTCCACACAATCATTTCTGCAATATCGATTCTATGTTTGATCAAACATGATTTATAGTTGCTTAAAGGGGTGTGATACCTCATCACAAGGCCGACTTCTGATTCAATATTAAATGTTTTGCAATTAAAAATAGAGGCTGACTTGAATTTCAATCCAAAATTTAAATACATGTTTATCATTAAATGCGGTGGGGCCTTTGGAAATCACATTAATTCAAATCACAGCTATTTAATACTAAAATGATGTCTTTTCATCGCCAAGAGGGGTATCAAATCCTTAAGTCGCACTTTTCCATGAGGTAGGGACAAACTAATGTCTTAAGTCGCACATTTGCTTGATTAAAGGACGCCTTCATCCTCTTAAGTCGCTGATTTGGCTAGGCAAGGGACGGATTGATATTCTTATGTCGCTGATTTGGCTAGGCAAAGGACATGGCACAAGCCTTTAGTCAATGCTTTTGAATAGTCAAAGGAAGTGATCTGGCGATGTATGAAATGGCATTATTAATGCCTTAAACATTTTCGCTCTCCATTCTTAGTTTGTGGGGCCCAAGCATTGTAGTGCGATAGTAGAAGGGTCGAAGGCAACGAGATATAAAGGGTGCCATGGCAAGAACGGATGAGGGGGTGCAGTAAAGAGGAAGTGTGTGGTAAAGGGGAGACATTGTAGAGTAAGATAGACTGGAAGATGCAAGAAGTTTGGTGAATGCTACAAGAGGTAGGAGTTAGGAAAAGAAAGTTTGGGAGGAAGTGATTAAGGTGTCAGTAAATAGGGACGCATAAGGGATAAAGGGGTAAAGGGGGGTAGGCTAGGATAAGATCGGGTTATGAGGGGGATAGCAAGGAGTTGAGGGTGGGATCAGTGGTATGCTAAGCGATGCAAGGGGTAAGGGATATGAGATAAGTGGTAAGGAAGGTATAAGAGGTAGAAGAAAGATAGGAAGTGGGGGTCAGGGTGAGAGGAAGTAAAGATGAAGGGAAAGAAGGGTGTAGGGAAGGGAAGTTAGGAAGTTGGAGGAAAGGAAGAATGGTACAAGGAAAGGGAGTTGAAAATTGGAAGCATGACAATGGTAGGAGATGGAAGGATGGAAAGATGAAGAAAGATGGAGAGATAAGGGATGAAAAATAGACATGGACAAAGATGAAGAATAAAGAAAGGGAGGATGAAGGGATAAAGGATTGAAGATAAAGGATGGAGGAAGATGTATGGGAAGAAGGTGAGGGAAGTGGAAATTGAAGGGCTGAAATGAGGGGAGATGGAAGGAAGGAAAGTGAGAGATAAAGGAAAGAAAGAGCAAAGTTGAAGGAAGGGTAGGTGGAGGATGGGAGATTGTGAAGTGGAAGGGAGGACTGTCAAGGGACGGATGGTTGAGAGGAAAGAAGGTGAAGACAAGCTGTAAGGAACTGGAAGTGGTGGGTGAGGCTGAATAGAAGTGGGAATGATCAGACTTTAGGCATCTACTGACAGTGCGGAGAGAGGCAGGTTGGAGGCTTAGGAGGGCAAAGGAAGTGTTGTCAATGCTTTGGTTGGGCAAAGGAAGTGATTACAAAATGTGAACCTTGATAACTTAATCATTTCCGTGAGCCCTTCATGAGAATTTGAATTTCAGCTTTTTCTTCCTTAGAATATTGATTCTCCAAACAAATCTGCCTTAACCATATTTGCATTTCATCCCAGATTTTGCATGCAAAAGATGATGATTATCGCGAATCACTCACTTCCTAAGCCTTCAAAATTGACTAACCTCACTTAATCTAGAGAGAGAGACTTGACTTGATTAGCTCTTGACCAACTACACCTCTTACAAATGAAAGGCTAATAGCTAGAGACTCTACAACTATCCTAGAAAGCAAAAAAAAGTGGGAGTCCCCATTTGCAATGGGGCGATGTGTGAAATGGTCACAACATCTAGCACCACCTCAAATAAATATTCTTGAAAATTTCAAAGATAAAGACCCAATCCACACTCAGAACCTTCAAAAAATTCAACCAAACCTATTGAAAGACTAAAAAGCATATTCAAGGTGGAAGAAGAATCCCGCAACGGATCTGTTGAAGATATATAGCTTCGGTCCGATTCCTTTGACCAATCTAATCAAATGTCCAAGTGGCCTATCGGCCTTGAACATTTGTATTATTATCCCTATTGTTGGTGTAAATAAATATTCATTATGGATATTATTATACTTTACTTAAGTTAACTTAGGATAATGCATTTCTTCGTAGTTTGGATTTGAGACACTTAGGGAAGTGTGCACATAGGGATAGAGCTTGTAAGAGAAATTCCACCTTTTGTGGTCATGTTTCGTTGTTACACTCCACATTCGGTGGGTCATCCACCTCTTGTGAAATATTATATTATTTCTCCTACCTACCCCTAGTATTTCTTACCTACCCTTCTTTCTCATTGAGCCACATATCATGATTGTGTGCTCATACATCCATATGGCCTTGCTTATATAAGAAGGCCTATATTCATTGTATTGGTGAATCCAGTTGATCATTTTCATATTGATGAGAATACAATTTGTTCTTGTCATTCTTTTGTCTCTATTTTTATACTTTTCATTGTGCCCATGATCTTGGCAAAATCTCACATGGTATCAGAGCCATTGGGGCTTCATTGATTGGTTTTTGGACACATTGTGGAAGGCTTCTATTTTTGGATCTGAGGAACTACGCTTTTTGGAGGCAACTTGGAGCATTTTCGACCTCACCATTGCATCCGGGAGGCCGTTTCCATAAAAATCGAGTATAAATTCGACCTATTTTGGTGAAAATCAATTTTTGGGTGTGGAGGAAATTTTCTGCCCAATTCGGGCAGTACGGTACGGAATTTTTGGTTTTTTTCAAAAAAAAAAAAAAAATTCTGAAAAATTATTTTCCAATTTGAAAAAAATTTTTGAAAAAAAAAAATTTGAAAATTATTTTTGGGATCCGTACCTTCTGCCCAGTCAGCAGCACACAGTCAGCGCCCAGTCAACAGTACCCAATCAGTGCCCAGTCAGCATTTTCTTTGGAAATTTTTAGACCCCTCTCCGTTGAGCAGTTTGGATTTTTGGGTCAACTTTGGAGGCCCATAACTTGCTCAATTTTGCACCTTTTTGGGTGCAATTTTTTTTTATTTGGGCTAATTTTTCATGCTCTTCGCAGTGGTGTGGTTAAATTTGGGTTTCGGTGCACAGGGTTTTCAAAATTTTCAGATTCTCTCAGCTGTACCTGTCCAATCCTCAATTCTGCAACTTCAAAGGCCTCGTTTGAGCTCATACGACCTCCTTTTCAGGTGCCGCTTTTTTTGAAAGTGCATGTTTTTTCATCTACTTTCATAATCTATGATCAGATTTCAAATATTTTAAGTAGAAATTGTACTTTCAGATATTGGTCTTATTTGGCCTATTTGGTTCTTGTAAATTGCTTGGATCTTAGTTTAGATCTCTTGCATTATTAGTTTGAGTCTTTTTTGGCCTTATTGAGGCAGTTGAAAAATTGAAATCAGAAGTCCACTTTGCCATTTTTTGCAAGTGGCCCATTGTACATGCACTAAGTATAAAGTGCCAAATCATCACTTTTGGAGGGGTTCTTTGATTGAGTGAATTTGGGGGGGTGTCTTGTGTGATTGTGCCTCTCTTTCCTTGTGCTCTTTCATTTTTGTTTGCAATGAGTCCTCATAAATTTCCACCTTTAACTCCACATAATTATGCATCATGGAAAATTAAAGTATGGAGCAAATTAATGGAAAAAGGTCTCACGCATTACATAGATGGAACAATAGCAGCACCACCTGATCCTAAGGCTGATCGTAATGCTCAATTAGAATGGCTCACTAAGAATTGCATGGTTCTTGGAACTTTGCGCAAGTATGTATCAGATGACCTCATCTTTCATATTGAAAACTATACTACAATCAAAGATGCTTGGGATATGTTTTAGAAATTGTATGGTGAAGTTGATGAAATCAGAGGTTATAAGATTCACAATGAGCTCACCAACTTGGATCCCAAGAGTTTTGATACAATCCAAAATTATGTCACCAAAACAAATGAGCTAAGAGCAAAGCTTAAGGATTGTGGAATTGACAAAAAAGGATGCTCAGTTGATATTCAACTTGTTGGACAAGCTTGCACCACAATATGCAGCATTTGTGTTTAGCTTCCAAACTCATCGTTTGACAGTGGGGAGTTCCTATGTTATGCCTTCATTTGACGCTTTCACAGAAATGTTGATATTGGAACAATCTAAGTTGTTGAACATGGGGTTTCTCAAGTCTTCAAAGTCCAAGGCTTTGGTGGCTAATCAAGGGAATCAAGGAAGTCAAGGCAAAGATTCCAACAAGAAGAAGAAGCAATCTAAGTCACAGCCACAACAAGAAAAAGGACAATCATCCTCTCCATCACAAGGCGATTTTTCATCCTCTTCCAAGAAGGGGGCACCACCTAAGAAGGATAAGCCAACTTGTGCATATTGCAAGAAGTATAGTCATGATGAGCATCGATGTCACACAAAGCAAGTTGATGAGTTAACTAATCTTCTTAAGAAAAACAACATCAACTTGCCATCCGCCTACACAAAGAAGGATTCATCTCCTTCCTCTTCCTCACAGTCTAAGGGAAAAGGGCAAGCATTTGTGGCTACAACAAGTTCTTCACAGCAGTGGATACTTGACTCAGGTGCCTCATATCACATGGGTTCTACAAAGGAGCAGTTTTCTTCATTGGAGCCATCTAAGGTACCTCACATTTACATAGGTGATGATACACAAGTAGAGGTTGAAGGGAAAGGTTCAGTTGACATGGATGATGGAACATTTGAGAACGTTCTCTATGTTCCTAACTTGTCTACCAATCTTCTCTCTATCTACCAAATCACTCACTATGGGAATGGGAAAAAGGTTGAGTTTACACCAGATTCAGTTGTGGTAAAGGAACTTGATGATGATGCCTTGGTAGCAGTGGGACAAGTCAATGATAACTCAAGGCTTTATTCATTCTCCCACTTTGTGCCAAGTTCACCTTCTAGGGCCTTGCTTACTCATTCAAATTCAGAAAGTAAGCTATGGCATGAGCGGTTTGGTCACCTCAACTACCGCTATCTTCAGCAGCTCAACACTAAAGACATGGTCACAGGTCTACCTTGAATCAGTTTTTCAGAGGGTGTATGTTCAAGTTGTTCCATGGGCAAGCATCCCGAGGAAAAGTTTGATAAAGGGAAAGCTTGGAGAGCTTTGGAAGTTTTTCAACTTGTTCACAGCAATTTAGCATGTCCATTTCCAGCACCTTCATTTAGTAAGGCCCGCTATGTCCTCACCTTCATTGATGACTACTCCTGCTTCACTTGGGTCTACTTTCTTATTCATAAGAGTGAAGTATTTGACAGATTTCAAGACTTCAAGACTCGTGTGGACAAGCAATCCGGGAAAGTGGTGAAGATTCTTCGCACAGATAATGGAAGGGAATATGTGAACAAAAGACTTGAGGATTTTTGTACATTTGAGGGGATTGATCTTCAGCATTTTGTCGCATACACTCCACAGCATAACGGAGTTGCAGAACGCAAGAATAAAACTCTCAAAGAAATGGCTAGCTGTATGATACATGCACGTTCTCTTGATCCCACCTTGATCCCGCCTTTTGGGCAAAGGCTATCAGTTGTGCCACACACATCCAGAATCGGGTTCCTCACAAAGCTTTGCAAGGTATTACTCCTTTTGAGGCTTGGGCTGGTAGGAAACCGAATTGGAGACATTTCAGAGTCTTTGGGTGTCCAGCATGGGCTCACATACCTCCACAGAAACGCAAGGCATTGGAACCTCAAAGTCGGTCTTGCATATTTGTTGGATATCCTGAGGGTGTTAAGGCATATAGATTGATGGATCCTGAGACACATGAGGTGTTCATTGAGAGGAGTGTTCACTTTGAGGAAAGCTCTCCTAGCTTAGCCTCTCTACCTCCTCCACCTTCCTCCATTGTGGATAGTGATGCTAGTGATTCAGATGATGAGACTCCTTCAACTCCGACTCGCAGGGTTACACCTCCACAGGGTCCACTTGCAGTTGAGGAGCCTCATTCTCCACCTCCACCTAGACCTCGTTGGGCTCGACAAACACTTGAGTCTGCGGGTTCTCTTGTTGGGGATCCTTCAGATACACGGAGAACTCGATCACAACATCAAGATCTTCCACATGCATTCATTGCTACTTCTTCCGATCCACAAACATTTCGGGAAGCAACAGGGGTTCCTGAGTGGGACCAAGCTATGGAGGAAGAGTATAGTTCCTTGATGAGGAACAACACATGGGATTTAGTACATCTCCCTAAGGGGAGAAAGATGGTTCGATGTAAGTGGATATATCGAACCAAGTATGCAACGGATGGTAGTGTGGATAAGTACAAGGCTCGACTTGTTGCGAAAGGTTCCTCCCAAGTAGCAGGTGTTGACTATACTAAGACCTTTGCGCCCATAGCCAAGATGAACTCCATTCGCTTGACACTTGCTATTGCTGCAGCTCATGGTTGGGTTGTACATCAAATGGATGTAAAGAGTGCTTTTCTTCATGGTGATCTTGATGAGGAGATTTATATGGAGCAGCCACAGGGTTTCATCCAGGACACTTCCTTGGTTTGCAGACTAAGGAAATCTCTCTATGGCCTTAAGCAGGCCCCCAGGGCTTGGTATGCCAAGATGGATTCCTTTCTTCTCTCAGCAGGGTTCACCAGGTGTCATTCTGATCCGAATGTCTATATTTTGCGACAGGATGACTCTCACTTGATACTTGTGCTCTATGTTGATGATTTGATCATTACAGTGAGTACCGCATCCATCATTAGCAGGGTCAAATCTGCTTTGCATGATAGATTTGCTATGACTGACTTGGGTCTTTTGCACTACTTTCTCGAGATAGAGATTTCACAATCACCTTCCGAGATTACACTATCGCAGCCCAAGTATGTTCTTGATCTACTTGCACGCTTTCATATGGCTGATTGTAAGCCTACACCGACTCCCTTTCTTTCCGGAGTCAAGCTTGAGGCTCAGTGTTCTTCTCCACCAGTTGATGCCACTTTGTATCGTCAGCTTGTGGGTAGTCTCATCTACTTGACTCATACACGCCCTGATATTTCATTTGCAGTTGGCATGGTTTCCCGCTTCATGCAGGAACCACATGAGCTTCATTGGAAAGCCACCAAACGCATCCTTCATTACATCCAGGGTACACATCACTATGGGATTCACTATGCAGCAGGCACAAGACTTCGCTTGGTTGGTTACACAGACTCTGATTGGGCTGGCGATCTTGATGATCGTAAGTCTACTTCCGATTACAGTTTTCACCTTGGTTCAGGCCCCATTTGTTGGCAGAGCAAGAAGCAGCATGCTATTGCTCTTTCTTCGACTGAGGCTGAGTATCGAGGCGCTATTAATGCAGCGACTGAGACCATTTGGCTTCAGCAGATTCTCACAGAGTTTGAGTTCACCACTCCACGACCGACAGTTCTACATCGCGACAATCAGAGTGCTATTGCTATCTCGAAGAACCCGGTCCAGCATCAGCGGACCAAACACATCGAGATCCATATGCACTATATCCGAGAGTCGATTCAGGAGCAGGTCATTGATTTGCAATATTGTCCTACAACGGAGCAGGTTGCAGACATATTCACCAAACCTTTCACTGAGAGTAAGTTCCAGCAGTTGCGAGCTCTCTTGGGGGTACGGGATGTGTCATTAGGGGGGGTCAGCTGACTTCTCCTTCCTCTCTTATGGGGGAGACTTTTTCCTCTTTGAGGTTTTGTCCATCTTCTTTGAGTCTTTTGTATATTTATCTCTCTTTTGGGGGGGAGTTTTTTACCACTGGGTTTTCTCCCTTTCTCCATTTGTGAGAAATTGCATTGCATGGTTTTGCTTGCATTTGCATATTGTACATGGGTACCTATCATGGCCTAGTAGCCGAGACCCATCTTGCATTGTTGACTTGAGTCCTCATTCCCCTAAGTTGCACTTAAGGGGGGGGTGTTAGTGTAAATAAATATTCATTATGGATATTATTACACTTTACTTAAGTTAACTTAGAATAATGCATTTCTTCGTAGTTTGGATTTGAGACACTTAGGAAAGTGTGCACATAGGGATAAAGCTTGTAGGAGAAATTCCACCTTTTGTGGTCTTGTTTTATTGTTACACTCCACATTCGGTGGATCATCCACCTCTTGTGGAATATTATATTATTTCTCCTACCTACCCCTAGTATTTCTTACCTACCCTTGTTTCTCATTGAGCCACATGTCATGATTGTGTGCTCGTACATCCATATGGCCATGCCTATATAAGAAGGCCTATATTCATTGTATTGGTGAATCCAGTTCATCATTTTCATATTGATGAGAATACAGTTTGTTCTTGTCATTCTTTTGTCTCTATTTTTATACTTTTCATTGTGCCCTTGATCTTGGCAAAATCTCACACCTATCCTCTACCTACTGCAGATCAGTATTCTGATTATCGATGACAATATTACATTATGATTATTATTTATTTGCATTATAATCATAATGTAATATCATGATCGATTATTACTGTTGTGTACCATTATTGATTACATTATAATTGTTTGATTAACTATCGGTGCTTATACACATCGTCGATCCTATATGTAATCGATAATAGTCGTATATTACCGATTACATATATAATCGGTCAATTGTTATACCGATTGTTATTGCATTATAATCTATCAATTCGTTATCGCTGATCAAACATTATTGTGGACTCACATAGAGTCGTGACCCTATGTGACTGTCAAACATATACATATATTATCAGACATGTTTCATTTGAAATGTGACCAATGAAAAATCGATAATATTGTGAGAATACTCTGAGCGATAACCCTGTGACAAAATACTGTGCACACAGCATCAAGAATCTGATAAATTCGAACTGTTTATAGTTCAATATTTTCCTGCAGTCAGAAATTTATTAAGATATCACTTATAGAATAACATTCTGCAAATTGAATTATACATCTAGAATATATATAAAAAATAAATCATCAGCTTTTCTAAATCTGATCCAAACTTAACATGGTATCAGAGCCAACATAAGAAAAAGATCAGATCAGATTTATATAGGCGAGACTATTCTCTATATATCTTCGAATTCTTCAACTCCCATCTATACATCAAAATGGTGAATGGTGTTAGATTTGAGGATCAACTTGAAGGAGCTTCCAACTTTGTATCTTGGAAGTTTAGGATCATGCTTGCTTTAAAAGAAAATGAATTAGATGACTTTGTAAAGAAAGCTATACCGGTACCTGACGAAGAAAGTGAAAAGCTCCAATGGATGAAAAAGAACAATAAAGCTATGAAAATGTTGGTGGATGCAATGAAAGTTCATATTGTACCAATTATCTCAAAATTGGAAACGGCCTATGATATGTTCAAATCATTAGAAAGTATGTATGAGATAAATAACACTAGTAGAGCTCTTGCATTAAAGCAACAGCTCCATCATGTAAAAATGATCAAGGGCGAATCTATCACCTCATACTTCATGAGGATAATAGAATTGAGAGACCAGCTCTCCACCATTGGTCACACAATTAAAAGTAAAGAGTTAACCATGTTGGCCCTCAATGGTCTCCCTTCTTCTTGGGAATCATTCATTCAAGGGATAAGTGCACGATCTAAACTTCCTAAGTTTCATCGTCTAAAAACTGATTGCATTCAAGAAGAGACGAGACTAATCACAAGAGGGATTGGACAAAGCTCCACGAACGATGACATTCATGTTCTAGCCACACACTCCACCAAGAAGAAGGGAAAGAAAGGATACTTCAAAAGAAAGAAAGAAGACAAAGAATCAAATGGTGTTTCTACGTCCAAGAGATGGAAGGATATGTCAAAAGTACAATGTTTCAAATGTGACAAATATGGTCACTATGCCATGAAATGTCCTACCAGGACCAGGCCTCAAGCTTCCATAGCACATTGGTGAAACCCTTCCTCAAGGAGATTCAGATGGATTCATCTTCTATTCGGCTCTTTCGAGTCATGTGGCTACCAGTCACAACACTTGGATAATTGATAGTGGGGCATCACGCCACATCACGGGATTTAGAGAACATCTAGATAACTTGGTGGAGAAAACATCAAATGAGAAAGTTACCATTGGAGATGACTCTAGCTATTCAGTGAAAGGAGTTGGGACCTCTACTCTACAACTAAATTCAGGCCTCTCGATACCATTGACTAATGTATTATTCATACCAGGGATTAAGCAAAACTTGGTCTCCATATCAGCCTTGGAAGACAAAGGCTACCAAATTGCTTTCATGGATGGCAAGGTCCTAGCATGGCCCAAGAAGACAAAGATCAAGAAGGCTCAAATTATAGGAGTTCGCCATGGATGTCTCTATCAACTTTGCACTACTTCTTCTCAAGCACTAATTCAAACACATGTGAGATTTGGCATAGAAGATTGGGGCATCTTCATTTTCATGCTCTACCTTCAATGCAAAAGATGGTGTCAAGACTTCCCAAGCTTAACCAAGAACGTGAAGGAACTTGCAAAGGATGTGCCTTGGGGAAGAACACTAAAGGTACTTTTCATAACAGTGAAAGTAGATCTAAATATGTTTTAGAACTTATTCATTCAGACTTATGTGGCCCCATGGCATTAGCTTCCTTAGCTGGGTTCCCGTACTATGTTATTTTCATTGATGACTATTCTAGGAAAACTAGGATATATTTTTTGAAAAGTAAAGAATTTAATGAAGTACTAATGAGATTTAAGGAATTCAAAGCCCTAGTAGAAAATATGTCAGGGAAAAGAATCAAAACCTTAAGATCAAATAATGGAGGAGAGTATACCTCTAATAGCTTTAAAAACTTTTGTAGTGATGCTGGGATTAAGAGGGATTTTAGTGTTCCCTATAACCCTCAACAAAATGGTGTGGCAGAAAGGAAAAATAGGACCATTGTAGAATCAACCAAAGCCATGATACATGACCAAAATCTTCATACTTCCTTTTGGATTAAAGCTTCTAGAACTGCTGTTTATATTCAAAATAGATGCCCTCACAACATTTTGGGAAACAAAACACCCGAAGAAGCATTCATAGGAGTAAAACCTGATATAAGCCACTTGAGAATCTTTGGTTGCCCAGTATACATACACATACCCAAAGATAAAATATCAAAACTAGAACCTTCAAGCAAGAAGGGAATTTTTGTAGGCTACAGTGAAACATCTAAAGCCTAAAGGATCTATATTCCAGGACAAAAATTGATTGAGTTAAGTCGGGATGTAATCTTTGAAGAAGATGTTGCATTCAGAAAATCCAAGGATATCCATGAGATAGACATTGAAAATCAAGAGCCTCCTCAAAGTATGAAAAAAGACCATACTCCTGAGATTCAGAGGGAGACTCGTAAACTTGTGGAAGATGTTAATCCAAATGAACCCTTGGATCCTACTGATGGGCCTAGAGACATTGTTGTAAACCGGAAAAGACCTCTTTGCGCAAGAAACATGACGCAAGAGGCTGAAGGTTTTGCAGCACCAAAAGGAATCTTCAGGGAAAGTAAAAGACCACACAGATTCTCCAGCTATGTTGCATTAATGAGTGAAATCATTGAGTCAGAACCCACAAGTGTTGAGAAAGCTTCTAGTCTTCAAGTTTGATAAGATGCTATGACAAAAGAATACCAATCTATTCTAAAGAATGATCTTTGGGACATTGTACCTAGACCAGAAGGTAAATCAATTATTTCCTCTAAATGGCTCTTCAAAATTAAACATGTTGCTGATGGTAGTATTGAAAAATATATAGTCAAATTTGTAGCTAGAGGATTTTCTCAAAAGGAGGGAATTGACTATGAAGAAACCTTTGCTCCTGTTGCCCGATATACTTCTGTCACAACCGTGATTGCTATTGCTGCATCAAGGGGGTGGAAGATCCATCAAATGGATGTAAAGACTGCCTTTTTTAATGGTGTAATTGAGGAAGAAGTATACCTTGAGCAACCTGAAGGTTTTGTAATACATGGAAAGGAATCTCATGTTTGTAAATTAAAGAAAGCATTGTATGGTCTTAAACAGGCTCCTTGTGCTTGGTATGAGAGGATTGACCATTACCTTTTGGGCTTGGGTTTCTCCAAGAATAATGCAGATTCAAACCTATATTTCAAGGTAATTAATGGAGAAATATTGATCCTAATTCTTTATGTTGATGACTTATTAATTACAGAAGAAGATCATCTTATTATCAAATGTAAGCAAGAGTTAGCATCTGAATTTGATATGAAATATCTAGGTCTATTACACTATTTCCTTGGTTTAGATGTATGGCAGAAATCTGATGGAATCATTCTAAGTCAAGGAAAGTATACCATTGACATTCTGAAAAGGTTTGGAATGATGGATTGTAAATCCATGTTTACACCTATGGAAACAAACTTGCACAAGTTAAGAGAAGATGCAACTTATTCGGACTTGGCAGATCCCACTCTTTACAGGCAAATGATTGGGTCCTTGATGTACTTGGTCAACACTAGACCAGATATTTGTTATGCAGTGAGTGCACTTAGTCAGTTCATGACTGAACCAAGACAAATACATCTAGTTGCGGCAAAGCATATTATGAGATACCTGCATGGCACAATTGGATATGGTTTAAAATCTAATGATGTGGACCTAAACCTTCATGGGTATACTGATTCTGATTGGGTCGGGAGTGTAATAGATCGGAAAAGCACATCAGGGTGTCGATTCAGTTGGGGTTCGGCTATGATTTCCTGGTTCAGAAGGAAGCAATCTTCAGTTGCACTCAGCTCCACAGAAGCAGAGTATATTGCAGCATCCATGGGGGCTTGAGAAGTTGTGTGGCTCAGAAAACTTCTTGTAGGATTGTTTGGACAATCCTAGACCCTACTATCATCCATTGTGACAATCAGAGTTGTATAAAGCTTTCTGTCAATCTTGTTTTTCCTGACAGAACAAAGCATGTGGATATTCCTTATCATTATGTTAGAGAGATGGTGGAAAGGAATGTTATTTAGTTAAGATATGTTAGTACAAATGAACAAACTGCAGATATCCTCACCAAGCCTCTTTCCAGAATAAAGTTTGCATACTTTCGAGGTAAGCTTGGTATGGTAGAAATTGTAGCTCTAGCTGAGATTGAGTCTCAGCAACATTGATTTGTTTTAATAGTACCAATGTATTCTCTAAGATGTTTAAAGTGTAAACTCTTATTAATGCAATCTTATTAATTTGATATGGTTCATGATTAGTGTCGTGTGTGTCACTCCATGACTACTTTGGTTCAGTGCTTAATGAGCCCCTGTGAACATTATTGTGAGGTAACGATCTCTTAATGATGAACACTTATACTTCTGATCATTATTGTAAGGTGACAATTTTACGATATTGATTGATCGAACCATTATGATGGATATCATGAGACGTGTATCTATGGATATGTCATAATGGTTTATATCTCTAGTAGTAATATCTATGGATATGCCACAATGGTGGATATCATGAGACGTGATATCTGTGGACAAGCCATAATGGTGGATATTACATAAAGAGATTCATGGTGGATTTCATGTGACGTGAAATCCGTAGACATGCCACGTAGTAATTTCTTTAGATATACCATGATGGTGGATATCATGAGACGTGATATCCATGGACAAGCCATAATGGTGAATATGATCTAAAGAGATATTTATGGTGGATATCATGTGACTTGATATCCATGGACATGCCATAAATACTTCATATCACAGTGAGGACTGTGATATCTTCCTCTTACACATACAGTGAGGCTACTCATACCATCACCATAAGGTGATGCATCTTACTAAAAGATAGAAGGGTTCCTCCCTAGCTAAGAGGGAGTGTTGAAGATATGTAGCTTCGATCAGATTCCATTGACCGATCTAATCAAATGTCCAAGTCGCCTATCGGCCTTGGACATTTATATTATTATCCCTATCCTCTACCTACCGCAGATCAGTATTCTAATTATCGATGACAATATTACATTATGATTATTATTGATTTGCATTATAGTCATAATGTAATATCATGATCGATTATTATTGTTGTGTACCATTATCGGTTACATTATAATTGTTTGATTAACTATCAGTGCTTATACACATCGTCGATTCTATATGTAATCGATAATAGTCTTATATTACCGATTACATATATAATCGGTCAATTATTATACCGATTGTTATTGCATTATAATCTATCAATTTGTTATCGCTGATCAAAGATTATTGTGTGACTCACACGACTCTATGTGAAACCATGTCGGTTTCACATAGAGTCGTGACCCTATGTGACCGTCAAACATATACATATATTATTGCACATGTTTCATTTGATATGTGACCAATGAAAATCGATAATATTGTGAGAATACTCTGAGCAATAACCCTGTGACGAAATACTGTGCACGCAGCATCAAGAATCTGATAAATTCGAACTGTCTATAGTTCAATATTTTCCTCCAGTCAAAAATTTATTAAGATATCAGTTATAGAATAACATTCTGCAAATTGAACTATACATCTAGAATACATATAAAATTAAAATCATCAGCTTTTCTAAATCTGATCCAAACTTAACAGAATCAAGGCACTTAGTCTTTGATTACCCATGTGTGTGCTAATGTATTCATTCCATCTCAAAAGAACAATGTGACTACTAGGATCCGTCGTGAATAGCTACGTAATTTGTCAAAACTTCATAAGCATCCTGGATAGAGCCTCGCTACCAACGAGCATCAATAGCCCAAGCGAGGTTATCGCTGTAATCTCGATTCTCATGAATATTGCTCCATTGCCAGTTGAGCATCCATAGCCCAGATGGAGTTACACTCATATTCCCAAAGCCAAACACTTTGATATTTCATCTTCAGTTTATTTTATTTTTTTCTCTTTCTTTTCCTTCTCATTTCCTATTCTCATGATATTGCTTTCACTTCACATATTTTCCAAACTTTACAATTTGGCTTGTAAGCAATGAAGCTCACTTGGGTTTGAGAATTACAGTGGCACTGAAGATTTAAGATTTTTCACTAGCCACAACTTCTCCTAAGAAACCACAATGACTTAGAGCAAAAGATTAAGCGTGTAAAAATATAATAATCGAAAGATGTCGGTATCAAGACACAATAAGTGATTCTCTTCCAAGTCCTAACCAAATGATAAAGTTGGAGAGGAACAACCTCGTATTCTAAAGCACTTCATGAATAGATATCTAAGAAATGGACTGAACACAAAATCCAAAATTTTGCCAACGTGTGCGAAAAACACCACAAACACCCTACTGTACAACTAAAAACTCCCCCTTAGGATACCTAAACTAAGTGAAACGATTGACTCTAAAGCAAACTAAAACTAAAACAAACTAAGCTAAAGAAAACAAACGACTAAACTACCTGAGCCACCCGGAAATTATGAGTCAAATGACTTAAAGACAAATTG
The DNA here is from genome assembly GCF_030272615.1 of Cryptomeria japonica. Taxonomy (NCBI): domain Eukaryota; kingdom Viridiplantae; phylum Streptophyta; class Pinopsida; order Cupressales; family Cupressaceae; genus Cryptomeria; species Cryptomeria japonica. The sequence continues at coordinate 327,221,215 of NC_081409.1, forward strand.
ACTACCTGGCTCAACAAAACCTCTAAACTAAAACATGCAGAAAGAAAACCTATTCTAAACCATATACAAGACTGCTAAGATGAACAAAACTCAAAAAAGCGACCTGTATGCATGACTTTGCAAATTTTCTCAGGATATGAAGCAAGAGCATGGCAATAGTGATGGTTCTAAGATGGGCAAACTCATCTTTAAACCCAGAAAGGTAGGCTCTCTCAATGTAACTCTCATATTCAAGAAAATCATGACTCAAAATGATTAGCTGGGGTAACTCATTAGGTCCATGATCTATCCAAATGCAAGTTGTTTTCCCAAAACCCCCATAATCAAAACCATAATAACTTTCGAAGCTAGGATTAAGGAAAGATACAACATGACGTAGTTCATGTTCAAATAGCAACTCTTGCTCAAATAAAAACTCTTGCTCACCATTCACTAGTGCATCGTCGGAAGAGAGGTTGTTAGCTACTTCAAGAGGTCACCATTGGTGACAAATCATTCCACTTGCATCTTTGATATGCAAAATTTCACTTGCTGGTTATTCTTGAATTCTTAGGAATGGTAGTAGTGCAACCTCAAATTGTTCTTCATCTTCGCTTCTGTGGTGACAATAGGTTCAGTATCTTGCATAAACCAAGCATCCTTGTGATACTCCATAAGCATGTCTTCAAAAATTAGAGTCCCCTTGATAAGTTCATCTTCAAAAATTTGCTTTAGTGGTTTCTGATATACAATCTCAAGTGATAGCACCCCTTCGAACTGTTCATCATTTTCTAGCTCTATTGTTTCAATAATTCTTGAAATGTCTTCCTTCGGGACTGTTGATGTGTCTTTTATGCACATACGAACACAAAATAAAATACCAAAGTATTTTAGCCTCTCTTGAACAAAATCATTGAATATGCTATGATTGCAAGAAAGATCATATTGCTATTCCAAGGTTTTCTTGACATGTGGGTAACTCAATGGCTTGATGTGTTAATGTTGCTTTCGCTTGGGGACTTACACAATTGTTCAAATCTTTGTTGAGCTTATCATGAATGGGAATAGGTTTTGCTAATGACAGGATTTTGCAATGAAGCTCTTCAATCTATTCTAACAAGGATTTCTAAAAAAAGGGGCAAAAGGAATAAGGTTCGGGAAATCTATTCTAAAGCCTAGATTCCAAGAAAAGGGTGAATGATTCAATGGAATCCTACTATGCAAGGTCTCACCATCAAATCGAACAACTTGACACAAGCTCAGAGCAATCATCTAAGGTATAATTCAAAGTTGTTCCAATCATTACCATATGACATTGATTACCATTCAAGTTAGTGCATAAACAATGGACATATAACAATTGAAGTTAAACTCATATAGAAATTCCAGTTGACCACGCAAGGCACACTTACAATCAGCAAGAGGCTACTGGTATGGACTAATGGATTCCACACAAATACATTCAACAAATTCTCTCAATCCACTTAACAATACTTGAAAAAAAAATTCTAATCTAAATTTCTAATCTAGCTTGCAAGAATTGAGAACCTCAAATGCAAAGCAACACTTAAACAAAAATCACCATCAATTCGAACAATGACTTGTATTCAAATCTGCAGCAAATACTGACAATTCTCAAAAATCTCACTTGCAAATGAGACGCAATGGGGTATATATAGAGTCTCAAACAAAATGAATGGCCAAGATTCAATCAAAATCAAGGGCCAAGATCATCCCAACAAAGCCCTAGAGTTGCCTTGATTAGGGTTTATATCAAAAATGGAGCCACCAACATATGGCCCAATAGAAAGGCGCCTAGTCATCAAATAGGGAATCTTCTGGGAGATTTTGTCGTGCATCTCTTTCTCTCACAGCATATTCCAAGAATCTAGCTAATACAAAATCCATTCCTCCATGGAAATGTTGGGCAAGGCATCCTGCTGCAAATCAATCACATCCAACGCATTCGAGCAAGCATCTAAGGTGTTCTCCCAATCTGGCATAAGCTTTTGCGAATGGTGGACGTGGATGAACAAGGAAAAAAAATCATCCATCTGATTCTTCTTCAAAGAATCCAACTGATTGAAGTACATGAACTTTATTTTATCTCTCAACTCTGCTAAGTGTATACCACTGGCCTCACTGACATCTACTCTCAATAACTCCTCAATAGATGTAAGAATCTTCAATTGTATCTCCTGAATTAATCCTTCCATCTCCATACAATCCTTGCGTGTGTGCTCATAAGTGGATTTCTTCATGGCTAATGAATAATACCAGCCATGGAAATAATATATGTCTCCATCATGCACAACTCCTTTCGTAACCACTGTGGACATAGGGATACTCTTCAACATTCTGAAGCGGGAAATAGTCCTCTTCGAAATAGGCCGGAATTCATCCCAAACTCCCTCCAAATACTGTATCCTAAATATAAGTGTTGTTGTCCTGTCAAATGCTTGGACAAAATGAGTAAGGAAATCATCTGCCTATTTCTTCACATCTTCAATCCATTTCCCAAGTTCCAAGAGTATCTTTTGCTGCCTCATAATCTGCATGTAGTCCACGATCAACTACAATAAAATAAAAGCGGGATTCTCTCACCTTATCCCTGCAATGTACTCTCTAAAGTCTGATATTCTCTTCTTTGTACTTCTCTTTCTTCTCGATTTCCCTGTCCACCCTTGCATTGATCACTCAAACTGTATCATTAAGTTCCTGGAACTCTTGCTCTTTTGTAGTTCGTCCAAGGGGAACTGAAGTGATCTGGAAATCCATGGGAGTAGCAGCATCTCTAGTAAGATCTCCAATAGGAACAGCCACCTGTGCAATCCGCATTCATGTCTCATCCTTGGCTATATTTGAAAGTATCTTAGCCCTCTTAGGTTCTTTCTCCTGATTGCTCCTGGCTAAGTAGTCATCAATATCATCAATAGCCTAGGCCCGTACCATCTTCTTGCTTTTCTCCATGCTCTTCATCAACCAATCAGGAATAGCAACCATCTCCATCCTGTCATCGAACACATCTCTCGATCAAGCTCCTTCAATGCCGAGATAACATAATCATCATCATTGTCCTTAGTCCAATCATACACATTCTCTCCCAAGCTAACCTCCAAAAAGACAATGGGAGATCTCTGCTGATTATCATCTTCATTAGGTAGCGCGGATGTAGCTGTGGCATGTAACTCCTAAGTATTTCTTGGTAATATCACTGTGTTTGAGCATTGCCCAAATTCTCTATCCTGTTCTGGCATATCAATCTCCTTGATTGATGAGAAACAAAGAGGAGGCAAAGGAATGCTAGGCTTCTTCTTCTTCTTCTTCTTCTTCTTTGTTGGTTGACTAGCTATCTCCTACCCCTTAGTATTGGTTTCACTTGGTGCACTCTTCCTTCACTTTGGAGCCTGACTCTCCTCATCTGCATGAATCCTCATGTCACTAATTGTCCTTTGATCATCCTCAGAAGAGCATTCCTCCTGTTTCATCCTCTCATATGTGAAGATAACACCCATAACAACTAATTTGTTCATCTGCTTGTCTACCCATTCTCTAGAGAAACTCAGGACTTCTCTCATCAATTCATTAAAATATGTCACTTCTTGTTCTGACCAATTAGGCATTAGGATAGCCTTCTTCATTTCATTCTCATAATGTGGGTGAGTATGATCTTTACCATCTAATACTTGGTCAGGAATGAGAAAGAGTTCACACTTCCTCATGAAATCCACGAACATTCTAGACCACATTCTTCTTTTCACTATTTGCTCATCCATCAAGTTGGCCCAATAATCTTCAATGTCCACCTTGTGTATGGACCTATCTCCTCTGATCCTTCCAACTTTCTTATGCAAATCAAATCTTTCTCTCTTCTTGTAGGTTCCAATGCGATAGAATGCAAGCTCTTCAATCACTGTACTAGTTGCAGCAACAGAATGGCAGGCTTCCAATGTTTTTCCTACGGAAATAGGAAATGTCAGCCCCATTCTATGCTTCTCCTTCTGGATGAAATCAAATTCCAAAAGTTGTCTCACCACCTCTAGCATGATCATTCTGTCTATAGGATACCTAGGAAGCCTGTAGGGTTTGGATTGAAATCCATGGATCCTTAGGTATGTGAAAGTGGAAAATTGTATATACCACGATCTGTATTGCTCAATCAACTATGTTGCCTCTTTAGACAACCTTTTGTGGATTCCGCCCTACAACATCCTTGTAATGTACATGGTGAACGCATCACGCACCCTCTTATAATTCAATTCTATACATACTCAGTTGTGGATGACATTCATAACTCCTATATTGCCCTTGTCCATTCCCGGCTTCTCCTTTGCATATTAACCCTTTGTATGTGACAAATCTCGCAAGTATACACAACAGGTAGGAAGTCAGAGCGAATGACTTGGTTCTCTCCACATTCCTCAACTAAAAATCCAGATTGTCACTTATGATTTTTGACCAATTGATCATTGTTCCTTTGAGACAATCTTGGATAAAATAGAACATCCATCCATGATATATTGCACCTTGTGACATCCCCATCACTCGGTTAAGTAGGAATACCAAATCGCTTCCTCTTTCAAATCTGTGCACATGAGTGTATTGGGAGCCTTGGAATGAAGAGCCTTAGGCTCGACCATCCATTACTTGTTCACTATAGTCTTACATGCATCCACCTTCAATTTGAACTTTGCTTCATTTGCATCCTTCGTCCTATCCTTCATGTCGGTACTACGAGGAATTCCAAATAATTCAACAACCACATCCTCAGCAAGGAAGACAATGGTGACCTCATTGTGAATCTTGATCATTCTAAAGAGGATCGTAACATCTTGTGCATTCCAAGACTATCTCTCTGCACTGTATGGATTGTGGAAATCCAACGGCCTGATAGATACCACTCCTCATGATATTTCCATAGGTATGAGAGGGGATCTGGTTTCCAACTCCTAACATCCTTTGCCACTTTTGATCCATGTTCAAGAAGTGCATGTTTGTGTCGGTAATCACCTTCCATCTGGCTGACATTTTGGATTCCGAATAGAATCTTGTAATATCCCCACAATTTTTTTTGAAATTTACCAGTTTACAACACAACAAAGACCCATTAGGGTTAGCAATGAAAATACAATAATTTTGAAAATGCAACCCTTCCACTTTCTGATCACCAAGTGCCCAATCTGGGAAGGTGACAACATACGGTGTTGAGGGGATCGTTAGTTGCAATTACTAGAAATTATTAAAAACTTGGGCAGCAAGCCAGCCCCTTCCACTTATACAGCGGGTGATCGAAATTCTGAAACTTCTTGGCGATAAACCAGCCAGGAACAAACCAAACAACTGAAACAACAATCACTCTATCGCTTATGCAACGGGAGGACAAGAAATGAACCTCTTATTCAGCGGGAGGACAACACTACAAACAAAGATAGGCAGCATGGCCAGCCTCTTCCACTTATGCAGTGGGAAATACAAGTAAATTGCAGCAAAGGGATTGATCAGTACTACTGAAACAAACTTACAATAATGAATTTTGCAACTATTGTCAAAACAAGAGAACTATCAACTCTAATAGAAGGAAAGTTCTACTGGAGATTAAAATGGAAAACAGTGAAATTGTAACCCAATCACACACTTAATCAAATTGAAATGAAACTGAGAGCAACATCAAAATGAACCAGCAACAATGAAAAGCACACAACTCACTCAAAACTCCACCAAACAACTCCAAACTGGCGGCAAATGATTACTAGAGGATAGGCAATCAGACCCCCAGCTCAACAACTTCATTGAACCACCACTAAAAATGTTGCACGCTGCCCTAGGGTTGGCTGGAAATGTATGGCCAGCAGAGAAGTTCGATCAGCAAAAGGAAAATGCAAACCAAACCACTTGACATGAGCCTCCACATGATGAATCATCCAGTAGAGAGGCTTCCAACGAGCTATTACCTAGAACAAACAGTCACACGAGTAGGAAGATATGACTGAAAATCACCTACAGCCACTCCAAAAACCAGCAAACTAGAAACACACACAACACACCAAAACTGAAAAATCTCTCAAGCTCTTTGATCAACACAAACTATCTCTCTGGATGAAAGATAGTCACAAATAATCAGCTAGATACTATCTTTCAACCACGAAACTGATGGTTGCTAGGAAGCTCTCAACTTAGAAGGTCAATTCTGGCACCATCCTGGCAGCATAACATTATCATTCAACAAGTATAACTAAAAATGAGAGCCAAGGTACATATTTATAGCTTTCTCCCCAAGTCAAACTTCCTTTGCCTCCAATGTGGGATTAAACATCCACATTCAAATCTCCTTTAATTTGCATTCATTTCACTTACTCCACAAATCGCCCAAGGGAATAATAATATTTCATTTAGAACCAAAGTATTTTCTCCCTTTAGTGACCACCCCATATAGAAAAATATTAAGTCAATTGCTAAGATATAATTTTAATGAGAAAATACCTCAAAAGGGACGTCCAACTCAATATTAAGAAATTAATAATTTGAGCACCAAATCGACCCACCTTTAATTGTCATACCCAAGTTACGCCTAGGCCAAGGGGAAAGTAATAAAGTATTAAAAAATACTTTTGCTTCCAAATACTGAATACTAAACAGAGTTGAGACCAAGGTACTGAACTGCATTGCCGAAAATGATCATCTGAGTTTGAACACAGGATCCTGCCAAAAATAGGCACTGAGCTAAGCTGCAAAACCCCTGCCAAAAATAACACTGCTAAAAATAGTACTTACTAAAAATAGCATACTGCTAAAATCGTAAGTGTTTCCAAAGTGATTTTAACCACATTTTGAGCAACTGTCGAACTTGCTAAAAATAGTAAGTCTTGAAAAGATCTTCAGATTGATTTGCAAGTTATACCATCGCGAAGCTCTCAGAAAACCAAAAAAAACCCAAAGAATTTCGCTGCTTCCGCCACCACTTACTAAATATAGTAAGTTGGTCAAACTACATTGCTTGCTATGCATGTACCCTCATTGCGAAGCTTTTTGAAAACCCAGAAGGAATCCAGAATCAAAACTGTAAAATTATGACATGCAAGCCACCAAAACTACCAAAGCATCCTCCTACAAAATAGGAAACCCTAATTTTTGCCTATGATTGACCAACGAGTCTCGGAATTGGCCAACGGTCCCCAAAATCAACTAGAGCGTAAAAGGGGACATTACAAATCCCTCCTGAACTATCTTTTGTTGCTTCTTCCGAACTCCAATTATGGACTTCGACATTGCACCAAATCTACAAATATCTTAGGAAAGGTGTGAAAAGTCTGATTTTCAATCAAAAAATGTCTACAACACCCAAACAAGCTCACTAATGGCTGCCAATAAGTCTGAAGGCAACCTGCAACATATAAAAATCAGTCACTTAAACAAGGTTGCAGCCATGTGGAATGCAAATACTTTATGAAAACAATCTTCCAAAGGTCAAAACAATCAAATCCGGGCAAGAATGGAGGGCTAATAAATAAAATCAGTTTGAAAACAAGCTGCAAAATGAGGTTTCAGACTTACCAGCACCTCAAACAAAGATGAAAAACCCAGAAAATGACCATAAAATGTCCTCCCAATGAAATCGCCCAGCTTGGAGGGTGGCTGGAAATGAAGTTAAGTCTGAGGACAGCCTGCAACAATGGTGTCTCAGACCTGCAACATCAATGGTCACCTCTCAAAGTGCACTAAAAAACTCCTCAAAATAGTCCCCAACAAAAATTGCCTTAGTGTGGAATTGCTAGTAGGTGAAAAATAGGTCTGAAAAATGTGTTTCTAGCCAGCAATGGAGGTCTGATCAGCTTCAACATTGGAAGAAAATGCAGGTCAGGAATAAATCACAGCTAACTCCCAGCAATGGCGCCTCCCAAATGCAAGTTCTCTACTCCAGAAATGGAAGAAAATCTCTATCAAACAAAATCACCTAGCTGGAGGAGTGGCGCCAAACTTGAAATGCTTCAAATCACAAACAATGGTGGTTCAATCAGCCACCTAAATCGCTGTAGTCTCCTTCTTCAATGGGGCGCCAAGTTTGAACTAGGCAAAATCGCCCTTCAATCTGCAACTAACTCTTCAAATGGTGTCCAATGGACACTTAGATAAAAATGGCCCAAGCTGAAACCAATAATTTGTCTTCAATCTGCCACTTAGATGCAACACTCAGCAGGTATATTATTATTTTAATGCTGACCACCCCCTTTTAAACTTGCTTCTACCTGGAGTATTCACCACACAAGCAATGTGGGATAAAACTTTGCTTTTTTACTTGCCTGGAAAAACCGACTTGCCTCTAGAATGTGTTTTTTTTTTTTAAATAATTATTATTGCAAGTCATTTAACGATTTTTTTTATTTTTAAATAATCACTAATCATTGCAAAAACAATTAAATTTGGGGCCCATTTATTTAAAAAATTTCAAGTTTAATTCATTTTTTGACCCCTCATGAAAGCATGTGTTCATGGGGAGCTATTTTGTCTTATCCAGTTAGCCCCAAATGCCCCTTACCATTGATGTCAATGGGGAAGAAGTTGAGTTGCGGGAAGCATTGCAGTTAGAAGGACTTGTTTGACCCCGTTGCACTCAAAAGATTAATCTTTTACAAGGTTACCATCAATAACAAAGGGGAAGATTGTTGGAATATTGTCATTAATGTCAAAGGACAATCATTAAGTTGAGTAGAGATATTGAGCAAAGATAAAAATAACGACAAAAGATTAAAAATTTAATGCAACATATATAGGCTGCAATAAATAAACAAGATGCAGGGTAGACCCTTGTCTTGTGCAAATGAGAACATAAATGTTTTTTTTTTTTTTTTCTTGATAGGGCCGACCTCCTTGAGAAGGGCTTAAAAATATATATATATATGAAATGTGCCTTGGCCAACCTTGTTGCAAATGCATTTTAAATAAATAAAAAACATATTTTGTTTGCATGCTGGCCAACCTAGAATCTAGCGCCTATGTTGGAGGGTAAATAACATTAAATTAAAAGATATACTCTTGTTGCTGGCCAACCTCATTTAGGCGGTGCAACCGTTCGGTGAAGGGACACCTTGATGGTGTATAAATGCAGGATTGCTTGGAGGTCATTCTATTCATCCACTCACTGAATATCATTCAAAAAAAAACAAATTTTAAGAGATCTAAAAGCAGAAATAAAAGGCAAATTTGCAGCAGACCTAAAATCAGACCTAAGAACCTTTTGTGAGCAGATTTTCAAAGGCTTATTTCAGATATGATGAGCAGATCTAAGGCAAAATACTTGTGAAGCTATATTCCAGATTTGAGGGCATCTATTGACAAACATTAGTGCATATTTTCCTTAGATTTGTGAGCCTACTTTTGAAGACTATTTTTCACATCTGAGTGAGGGTTTTTACTGCAGATTCTCAAGACAAACTTATAAGGAGTGGACAAATTTTTGAAGACCCTCAAGGGATCTATGGCAGATCCAACAATATCATAATTATCCTACATTTTGAATGTTGGAGCCTTCTAATTTGCAAGATCAAGAGGTTGGAGCCTCTCATTCAAAGAGATTGGAGTCTCTTGCTTAGCTGGAGCTCGGTGGAGGGGATTGGTGCCTACAAACTTGTAAGAAGTTCTTTATAAAAGCAATACTTGGCATGGTTTTCTCCTGCAATGGTTTCCATGTAAAATCGTGTGTGCATCGTTTTCTTTTGTTAGATCTTAATTGTGTGGATGCTTTGTTCTTTGTTTTGAGATTGCTAAAATTAAAATAGAGAAATTTGATCTTATACTGATTCACCCCACCTCTCAGTATAAGTGTTTGTGTGTTTTCTTCAACCATTTGATAAGGACACTCCTCTTTTTGTGTTGTCCACCTGTGTCCAATCATCAGTCCTTTTCAAAGGATTTCTTTTAGTCCTTAGACCATCATATAGTCTATGCTTGGCAGTGTCAACAAATGAGGGAGACTCACCCAAAAGAGAGGAACTATTGTCATCCTTGATAACCAATGTATGATTAGAAGAAAGTTTATGTACACATGTATTGAACCTTTCAAGAACATTGGGTTTAGCCAGCTCCTGCTGAACCTTTTTCGAGCCAGCAAGATGATATGAAATTGATGGGCATTTGATGGCAGAAGACATCTCCAACATCAGCCTGCCCCTCCACTCCTGCGCTAACACACAAAGAACATATGTAAGGGGGATTCAAATTGAATGTGTAATAAAAAACACTGTGAAAGGTTGTGCATGCTCTTATATTTGTAAATTATCAATTCCAATCCCCTATGAAGAGTACCATTTATCAAGCATAAAGGTAATATACATACTGCTTCAGAGGGATAATCAATGGGTGTATAACCAGCCCTGAAGTAAACAACAGCAACAACTCGCTGTCCTCTGCTAAGATAGAAGAAGAATTATCGTCACTGAGATAAATAATTCATTTTTTTCAGGTATTTGTGCATTATCAACTTAAAACTATAAGACATTAAATAAAAGACTTATTAGATCTTGCTCTAATATGTTATACAATCTGTAAAAATGACAAGGGTTTGACATAAGTTCAATATGGCAATATAAAAATAGGAAGGCTTCAAGTTAGATTTTCACATTGTGCTTTAAAGAATGCTTACATTTGTAGACTTCCATTTGATAAAATTTCTCCCTCAGCATCAATTTCAGCTAAAGTCTTCCGGACCGTTGACACCCCATATGTGCTTTCAAGTTAAGGTTTCAGCAAAATGTTCTAAAATAAAACCCCAAGAAAAATGCCAGGTGCTAGATTCTGAAATAGAAATTCGAAGGTACATCTTCTTCTAAGCAGTGTGGATGAGGATATAATTCTTTTAGGAGCATACAAATCCAATGTTGATCATACATATTGCGCTCTTCTGGCTGCACAACTACCAGCACAATAGAACTACCAAACTATTTTTTATTAGAAATAAGACCATAACTATATTTAGTGCCAAATGAGAAAATGAAAACAAGAGCACAAAACATGCAAGAAAAAAACAGATAATCATTTAAGCTTTACCTTAAGTCATTAAACTCTTTCCAGGCATGGGCTAATGCCTCTGCATATCTCTTCATTGTAGTATTTTCAGGCACTCTTTTCAAATCCAAGCAATGTTGATCCCCAAAATGTTTGATCAAATACCTAATAGCAAATCCAAGCAACATGTTATCTGTATTCACATATATAGCCTTTTTATTCTATTAAATCATTTCTACATATCAAGCAAAAACCAACAAGTTGGGAAAAAGAAAATGTCATTACTTATGTAAAAATGGGTACTTACGTACTTTATATGCATACTCTTTGGCCATATCTCACATATTATTTTTCAGGACTCACCAGCCTACACTATTTGGTACATAAAAGTGAAAAAATTAAGTTTTTAAAGGGAATAATTGTTACATTCCTCTTTCGAACATTGGTTTTAATTCAAATGATGCAAATGTGTGAAAGGCTGAACATTGATATTTTGTTGCTTCCTCTTGTGAATGAGTAATCTTAAGTCTAAATTTATAGATAGACATGAATGGTTATTGTTGTCATTTTATGACACCCTTGGTCCATTAGTGAGAACCGATCAGAGATATGTTCCATGGACCAGCGCGGCCCCAATTGATTAAGGAGAGAAGAATCATCAAGTATGAAGTGTTGCCTTGTCCGGAGGAAGTTCTTTGCCTTAGCCGCTTTCTTTCCTTCTCCGGAACTCTGGAACCCCTAGGTTCCGAAATTCCCTTCCTTCCCTTAGCTTTTCTCCAGTTTCTCCAAAACTCCAGAACCCTGAGGTTTCGAAGCTCTTTCCCTAGCTTAGCCCCTCCTCTCATTAGTCTTTCTCTCTTTTCCCCCGGAACTCCAGAACCCCGAGGTTCCGAAGTTCCTAGCCTTCCTTTCCTTCGCCTCTTCTCTTATGTTTCTCCTTTGCCTGGAACTCCGGAACCCCCAGGTTCCAAAGTTCCCCTTATCTCTTTAGCCCTTTCCCTTTTCGAAACTCCGGAACCCCGAGGTTCCGAAGTCCCCTTCCCTTGCCTTTCTCGGAACCCCGGAACCCCAAGGTTCCGAAGTCCCCTTCCCTTGCCTTTCCCGGAACCCCGAGGTCCCCTCCTCCCTCTTCTTCCTTCTCCCCGAAACTTTGGAACCCCGAGGTTCAGAGGTTCCTTACCCTTTTGCCTTCTCTTCTTCTCTCTATCCCGGAACTCCAAAACCCCAAGGTTCTGAAGGTCTTTTCCTTCTCTTCTTCTCTCTATCCCGGAACTCCAAAACCCCAAGGTTCTGAAGTTCTTCCCTTGTCTTCCTCACTTTGGGAGTCCGAGCTTCCGAAGTCTTCGGGCTTCCTTCCGACTAGAACACTTCCGGATGGCGTGATAAGAGAAACAATCTTTAGTAGTATTACTGAAGCTGGGGCACCAAGAATCCCTCAACCAAATGCCGTACACAGAGGAACGGTCAATGTTCCAGCTAATACCAATATTGTGTCATCTGATGCCCCACAACAATCTCCAAATTTTGTAGGCATGATGCAGACTTCAGTTGAAAACCAAGAAAGCATCACACCAGAAGAAGTCCTCATGGACACAAACATATTCCAGGAAGAAATTCTAGCAAAAGAATTATCACAAAGCTCACACAGTGGGGATTCTCCCTTCAAAGATCAAGAAGAGGAACCAGGAAAGAACCAAGTAGTTTTATACCAAGGGAAAGATGAACCTGCTCCATTCCTGTTGTTGGTGAGGATATTTGGTAAAATGTTGCATAATTGCCTGGTAGACTCCGGGGCCTCCAGCAATGTAATGCCACTGGCCGTTTGTCAAAAATTAGGACTTGTTCTAGCAAGGACTAATAAGAAAGTCACACAACTAGATAAGACTGAGGTACCGGTGATGGGAGAGCTCAACAATATTCACATGCAATTGGCAGCAAACCCGAGAGTGCAAAGTTGCATCGATATCTCTGTTGTAGACATCTGAGATGGATATGGCATGTTGTTAAGTAGGGATTGGTCCAGAAGATTGAATGGATACATTTCCACTGACTTCTCTCACATGTGGTTGCCAAGGAAAGGGGTTCCCAATCAAATCAAAATTGATAGTACCCCAAGACTCAGACTAATGATTACAGAATATGGAGAAAATAACGAGATATTGTTCCTTGAAATAGACCTAGGGTCCTATACACCTTGGACGAATGAAATTCTGACACTACAAACCTCCTCCATAGGGGAAACCAATGTAAACCTTTCCGACTTCATAGTAATGGACGATCCAGATAAAGAGAAAAGATTGTTCGAGAGTTTCAAGGAATTCATATGGACGAACGTGTGTCGGAGAGTTGAGATAAGGAGTAAGATTCATGAGCTATTGCTGACCAATTGGTGTTGGGTTCACGACGCATCTCATTCAAAATTCACTTATAAAGAATGTCACAAAGCAATCACAGAGGTTCATCAAATGCTACAGCAATTTGCAGATCTCGGAAGTGACACCGAGAGTAGACAAGTCCATCGGGGATTCTCCGAGCCTCAGCAGAATATAGAGATAAATATGGAAGAAGATCAACTACAAGATCGTCGAGACACCTTTGAAATACAAGCTTCACCATCCTATCGTACAGTCGAACAAGAGGTTGAAGGTGAGATCAATCAGATATTAGAAAAATTCAACGAAAATACCATGGAAACCCAAACTCCACCACCCCCACAGGAGGAAATGGTAGAGCCAGCTTCAGTATGGTCTCAATATGAAGAGGCAGCGTGGATCCTGAGGTTTCACGGATCCTATTCCAAAAAGGGGGCAGGAATTGGTTTTAAGTTAACCAGTCCTGACGGGGAGATGTTTCTCATAGCTCGTCGACTCCAATTCCCCCGCACTAACAATGTAGTTGAGTATGAGTCGCTAGTTCATGGATTATTATTCACCATAAGCAAGGGAGCTAAAACGGTACAAGCCTACGGTGATTCAGAGACAGTGGTCAAGCAAGTGAGAAAGCAATATGTTTGCCATGATAAGAGACTGTCCCATTGCCGTAACAGAGTCTGGGATCTTTTGGAAAGCTTTGACGCCATCAACATCCGGTCAGTCAGGCGAGCAGATAACCAAATTGCGAACACGTTAAATCAAGCAACCAGTTCACTGGAACCTCTTACCATAGGAAACATGGATCATTTGTCCATAGAGTTGTCACTGAATCCCTCAATCCCAGATAGCATCACGAATTTTCAAGTATTCAAAGACGATGCTCAAATCCAAGAATTTTTAACAAGCTCAAACATATTTGCAGCCCAAATGATTGATGAGGAGGAAACAGAAGAAGAAGCAGAATTGGATGATGACGGAGTCTTGAACTTGAAAACAAATTTCATCCCTAAAGGAATGATACAGTTGGAAAGAATGTATGATCAAGACCAAATTAATGAGATGAAAGGTCAGAAGAATAATGGTGACCAATTCGAAAAGGTAAATATGGGAACTGAGGACAATGCCAAAAATGTGTACGTAGGCAAAATTTGTACACCAAAAGAAAGGGTCAGAATAATTCAAGCCTTAAAAGAATACTCCAATATCATAGCATGGAGTTACGAGGACCTAAGGATCTATGATACTTCTATCATTACCCACATGATTCCTCTCAAATGAGACAGTAAACCTTTCCGGCAACGCCAGAGACCAGTCAACCCATTACTGGGACCTCTTATACACCAAGAAGTCAAAGAGTTGCTAACAGCAGGGATCATATTTTCAGTACGCCATTCGACGTGGGTCGCCAACTTGGTCCCAGTCAGGAAGAAGAGTGGAGAAATTAGATTGTGCGTCGATTTCTGAAATTTGAACAAAGCCTCTGAAAAAGACAAATACGCCCTGCCATCCCTCGACGAAGTATTACAAATTCTGAATGGTTCACAGATGATGTCCTTTCTAGACAGATACTCAGGTTATAATCAAGTACTTGTGGAATATGAAGATAGATTGAAAACCGCGTTCACTACAAAATGCGGAACTTTTGCTTTCAAAAGAATGCCCTTTGGGCTGATCAACGCTAGAGCTACGTTCTAGAGAGCTATGGATATCGCCTTCAGAGAGCTGATTGGGAGGAGTATAATCATCTACATGGACGATCTTACTGTATTCTCAAAGGAAAGAGAGAGTCACGTTAAAGACCTAAGGAGGATATTCCTAAGATGCCGAAGGTATGGGATTTCCTTAAACCCAAAGAAATGCATATTTGGGGTCACCAAAGGCAAACTGTTAGGACACCTGATCACAAAGAAAGGCATATTGATTGACCCTGAGCATATTGATGCTATTTCAAGGATCAATTTGCCATCAAGCCAAAAGGAGCTGAGGTCTTTCTTCCGAATGGTTAATTTTGTTAGAAAATTTATCACCGGTTTCGCCGAGATAGTAAAACCTTTAAATGAGATGTTGAAAAAGGGTGCAAAGATGGAATGGACACTGTCATCAAAGAAAGCATTTGAAGAAATCAAATTGGCTATAGCCGACGCGCCAGTTTTGGTCAGTCCAGACTACACTAAGCCATTCTACTTGTACTCCTTTGCATCTGAACATTCGTGCACCGCAATACTCACACAGCAAACTGAGGAGAAGGAAGAGCACCCTATAGCCTTTATGAGCTCGCCTCTCAAGGATGCAGAGCTGAGATACCCGAGTGTTGAAAAGCAGGCTTATGCCTCGGTGAAGGCTGTCAAGAAATTTAGGCACTATATATTAAGGAGTAAGATCTTTGCCATTGTACCTGATGTTGCAGTTAAAACACTCCTGATGCAGAACGAACTAGGGGAAAGGCGATGAAAGTGGGTCGCCACCATCCAAGAATATGATGTAGAATTACAACCAATGAAATTAGTCCCAGGGCAGGCTCTAACGCAGACTATGGCAGTCGAAGGACCTAGACTAATACAACAGGCATATGTCTTGACTGATGCCTCTCAGAAAGAATGGTACTGTGATATCGTGTCATATTTAACGGACCACAGATACCCCGCTCCCATGAATTCTGCACAGAAACGAGCCTTCAAACTCAAGTGCCAGCGATATATGCTCCAGGGATCAGTGCTCTACAGAAAGAATCATGAAGGTATATACCTTCGATGTGTTGGATACAATGAAGCCAAGAGAATAATAGAACATTTCCATTCCAAATTTGGAACGTGCCACGAAGGGAGTCAGGCCACTGCCTTTCAAATCTAAAGGGCAGGATATTATTGGCCTACTATTTTTAAGGATGCCTATGAACACGTAAAGACATGCCACATTTGTTAGATTGCCGCTATCAGAGAAAAGAACCCCGCAATGCCATTGCAACCAATCACAGAGGTAAGACCATTCGCCATGTGGGGGTTAGATTTTATTGGAGCAATAAACCCACCGTCATCCGCGCAGCACAAGTACATCCTGACAGCAACCAATTACTGCACCCGGTGGTCTGAAGCTCACGCATTGAAGAACTGTACGACAGACACAGTAATCAAGTTCCTTGAAGAGAACATTATCACCAGATTTGGATGCCCTCAAGCTCTAGTGTGTGATAATGGCTCCGCCTTCACTTCTCTTAAGTTTTCCAACTGGGCATTCGATTATGGCATCACTTTGAAATTCTCATCAAATTATTACCCCCAAGGTAATGGACTGGCAGAGTCAACCAACAAAAATTTGCTCAATGTGATCAAGAAGTTGCTTGATAAGAACCCAAGAGATTGGCATACACAATTGAGGTTTGCTCTATGGGCAGACAGAACGAGAGCTAAGAAATCTCTAGGCACTTCCCCATACCACCTGGTCTACGGACAAGACCCAATTTTCCCTATTCAACTAAGGATCCCGACTCTAAAGTTCATGCAAGAATTTTTGGATCCAGAAGAGCGAGTCCAAATTCGTCTCTCCCAACTGCTTTTTCTAGAAGAACAAAGAGATCAAGCCCTGGAGAAGTTTGCCAAGTACCAAGGGACAGTCAAAAGATGGTTTGACAGACGAGCCACTACGAAAGGATTCAGGATCTCGGATCTGGTCCTGTATTGGGATAAACCCCATGAACGAAAAGGGGATCACGACAAGTTCGATTGCTTATGGAAGGGACCATACCAAATTGCCAAGATACTGGGAGAGAACGCTTTCAGGTTAAAGACTTTGACAGGTGATGGCATTCCTTTGCCCGTTAATGGGCAATTCCTGAAACATTATTTCATGCATTGAGTTCTGTGGTGGAATTCGTTTGTACATAGCTAGGGTAGTTTTGCTTTGGTTGTGTGTCTAGTTTAGTTGTTTTTATTTCCTTAGTTTAGTTTGCTTTGTCAGCTTAGTTGCTTTCGCTTGCTTCGGCGTGCTTTAGTTTAGTAATAAAGGAGGATTCCCTTTGGTGAGAAGGTGATGTTGCTTAAACATGCACACATTGGTTTGACCCCGCTAAGCTATGTTCGGGGTATTCCTTTGATGAATATTTATGAAGAGCTTTTAAAATTTTAGATTAATTGTCTCTAAAGTATCTCGAAGCTAGGATGAGCATTTGACTAGAAAAGGAATCATCAGTTGTGTCTCGACACTGAGTCTTTTAATCATTATATCTTGTACACTTTAAGAATCCTCTGAGTCATTTTTGACCTCCCACAGTGAAGTTAGGGCAAGAAAACATGAGGAAATTCGTCAAAAGTCTTACTTCAGCCCCACTATAATACTCAAGCCCATGGTATGCTTCATTGCTTACACACCAAAGTGTGGAAATATGTGAAAAGAAAAAAAAAAGAATAGAAGAAAAGAAAAGAAAATCAAAACACTTGGCATTTGGGGTGTGCGGAAATATCTATAGGTGTATCCTTCAAATCAAAGTATAAATGGCCGGAAGTAGAGCAATCTCCATGAGATTATGGAGATAACCTCGTCGGGGCTATGGACGCTCGCTGGCAGCAAGGCTCTATCCAGGGATACTTTTGGAGTAAGGCAAAGCACTTAAAATTATGCAACTTGCCATGATGGAACCAAAGAGTCATAATGATCTTAATAGACGGGAATGAATGCATTTTGCACACACTTATAATTGAAGGATGAAAGATCTTGATGCAACTGAGGATTCCTCTTTCCTTTTTGAATGCCCTTCCAAGCCGGCAGGTAAGTTAGTTATAATTAATTTTTGATTCTAAATGTTCAGAATGGGTTTTATCCTAGGAATATTCAAGAACATTCCTCTCGTGGAGTCGCCAGATGTTGTGACCTTTTTCACACAACGCCCCATTGCAAATGGGGACCCTTTGTTTTTCCTGCTTTCTAGGGTTTTGTTAGCATCCTATGACCTTTTTGTTGCAATTTCACCAAGCCTTGTCCAGTTCAGAGCATTTCAGGCCTGACGATTGAAAGTTAGTTTTTGCAAGTTATGTGATTCCGAAATGTGAACACCACCAGAGTGCTTAGAGAGGCCAAAGGACGAAGATCGCAATTGATTTGGACGAATTTGGACAACTTTCTATTTTTAGAAAGTTTGCTTTTTTGCTTTTTCCTATTTTTTAGGAAGTTTCGTTTTTGGCCTTTTTAGCCCAATTCCCGATATGGCTATTTTTAGAAAGTTTTCCCTATTTTTTAGGGATGTCTGCTTTTTGCTTTTTCGGAATGGGAAACTAGGGTTTACACTTGCACCACTAACCAGCTTCGACCGGAACTCGAAAATTCCAAGTTTTGACCTAAAAAGCTAAAATCCCTAGATTTTAGGCTTTTTGTTTCTTCAGGATGCAAACCTAGGGTTTACACTTGTACCACTGACCAGCTTCGATCGGAACTCGAAAATTCCAAGTTTTGACCTAAAAAGCTAAAATCCCTAGATTTTAGGCTTTTTGCTTTTTCGGGATGCAAACCTAGGGTTTACGCTTGCACCACTGACCTGCTTCGACCAGAACTTGAAAATTCCATGTTTTGACCTAAAAAGCTAAAATCCCTAGAATTTAGGCTTTTTGCTTTTTCGAGATACAAACCTAGGGTTTACACTTGTACCACTGACCAGCTTCGACTAGAACTTGAAAATTCCAACTTTCGATCTAAAAAGCTAAATCCCTAGATTTTAGGCTTTTTTGCTGCTTCAGATGATCCACCTAAGCATGGATTTCAAATCTCAAGTTAATCCGATTAAATTAGATTAAACTCTGAAAATTATGCTAAGTCTGGCTAACAAAGGTTTTTGAAGTATTTTTGTAGGTTCAAACCCCACTACGATGCAAGAGAGGCCATGAAGGGGCATTGCCTAAAGTCCGCCATGCCTTGGAAAGCTGTGAGGATGCTCACTCTAAAGTCCGCCATGCCTTTGAGAGGTCACATGGGTGCCAAGCTAAAAGTCTGCCATGCATTTGGAGGTCATGTGGGAGACACCTTCAAAGTCCGCCCAAGCATGTGGAGAGATAGAAGAGCCAAGTCCGCCAAGGTTAGGAGGGTCAAGGTGAAGGAGCCTCCACCAAAGTCCGCCCAAGCAAGAGGAGCCTTGCCTAAAGTCCGCCACACCCTAGAGTGGGCATGAAGGAGCAAAGGCTAAAGTCCGCCCCATGCCTTAGCCAAAATTTTGCCTTGAAGAGAGCTAAGAGGGGAGCCTTCCAAAGTCTGCCCAAGCAAGAAGAGGGATGCCTAAAGTCCGCCCCATGCCTTTGGGAGGTCACATGAGTGCCAAGTCCCAAGTCTGCCAAAGGTAAAGGAGGCCATGAAGGTCCTTACTCCAAAGTCCACCCCACCTAGAGAGGCCATGGAGGGGTCAACACCAAAGTCCGCCAAGGCGAAGGAGGCCATGTGGGAGCAAGGGTCAAAGTCCGCCCCAATGCCTTAGCCAAATTTTCACTTTAATGGAGGCCATGAAGGAGTTCTAGCCAAAGTCCACCATACCTTGGAGAGGCTGGCAAAGTGCACCAAAAGTTGAAGATGGAAATTCAAAATTCGAAAAAATCCACCTACACATTGAAAAGTCAAACAAAGATGCCAGTGATGTCACTAAATCCACTGGGATTTCAAAATTAAATCCAAAATGAAGAAATATCTAAATAAAAAAAAAATCCTCAAAATAAATCCAAAATGGAAAGGTTTTTTTTGAGAATATTGAGAGAATAAAAAAATTATTGAGATATTAATTCAAGATGGAAAGTTTTTTGAAAGGGAATATTGGAGGATTGATGAATATCTTAAAACTTGAATCAAAATGGAAAGTCTTTTTTTAGAATTAGAAGTATGAGTTGGATGATTTTAGGGGTTTTGCTTAACCTTGTCTACAAATACTTCATTATCAAATTCATTATTACACCAAGAAGTTCAAAATTACTAAGGAGAGCTTAGTAAAGTATGTCAGTTTGAAGATCATCTAGAAAAAATTCTAGATATTGCTGGAAGTGGGATAATATTTTTGGCAGAAGGCTTACAGATTTCTAGAGAAAGGCATCTTTTCTGAATTTTCTAAATATTTTGGAGAAAAGTCTAGCCTTACTCCTATCCAAATAAGAGGTGAAATTAAAATTGTGAATTTTCTGAATATTTTCCAGAATTTAATAAATGATTTTTTCGAAAATTTTGGAGAAAGAAAATCATTTTTGGCTAAGTATGAAATTTTTTTGGAAGTTTTGACACTTGGTGGTAACCACAACCAACTTTAAGACTGAAGGTTTTAAGGTGAAAATTTGATTTTTATGGCTAAGTATGAGAATTAAAAAAAAAAATGGAAAATTTTCCAACACTTAGCCATTTCGCAGCCCCGTTATTTTCAAAACTTTGCAAATCCTTTTCTAACTTTAAAATTTCCATTGTTTGTCTGCAGGCCTTATACATTATGAAATTCCAGGTAGACAAAGATGCTCCTCCAGAATCTAGGATGACTTCAAAGTGGAAGAACATCAGCGACACCAACCTCGGACACATCAATCTGAGGGAGTTTAAGAAACGAATGTTTGGTCTAGACAACCTCGTGCCTACCACCATTACGCGAAAAATGATGAAGAGTGGTACCGTGCACGCTGTCAGCTTCCTCCCCACCATGCAGTGCAATGAACTAGTAGTTGAATGTGCCAAACACTACAACCCCATCAGTAAGGATATTGTTGCACCTGATGGAAAAGTGTTGGCGAATGTCAGCGATGAGGCCATCAGAGAGGCCTTTAGGATCCCTGACTACCACAACACAGTATCTATGACCAAGGACGAAGCCGACAATATGTACCACGACCACCTGGAAGAATATGATGCCATAGTTAATCATTCCTGGCTAGACAAGCCGAGGAAAGGCGCCTCCAAACTCCAGAGAAAGAGCCTAGTGCGAGCATACTTCAAGGAGTACATTGGGGACATGATTGTCTTGCTCAATAGAATAAGAGGAAATCCTCAGGGAGCTCCATTCGAACCCTAGATGTATTATTTCATTAATGAAATAATCAATGGAGTAAAAATGATAGACTAGGCCTGTATGATCAGCGACAACCTAGACAGTCAGCTAAGGAATCTAGAGGCGAATAGGACTTTCTTCATGAGTTCTTACTTGTTCTATTCTTTAGCCAAGACCTACAGGTACAGAGGTCTCACTTGTAGAGGAGAAGTTGGGAACAAGGAGAACCAATTTCTGGTATATGATTGCTATCCCCAGCTCCATATGGAGGAGAAGTTCCATTTCAAAAGGGTGAATGATACCTTCCTGATGCACATTACTCGGACCCTTCAAGGTGGCCTGCACCAGAGGCTCTCTCAAGAGTCTATGGACTTCATCGGTCGGTTCGGGTGTTGGTACATCCAATATCCAAAGTTCACTTACCTCTGAATTCAGGGATTCTCTGGGCCCCCATACAAGTTTCTAGCTTACCCTACCAACCGAGTGGTGTTGCTTAAGGTTGTGAGACAATTGGAGGAGTAAATAGTGATTCAAAGGGATAAGCAGAAGAAGGCAGGGACATCCTCACTTACAATTGGTAATCGACTGGAAACATGTCCATCATCACAGGCTGCAGCTACTGCTGAGAAAGAACTGGCTTGGTATCCCTTCTACCAATACAAGGCAAGGAAAGATTTCGATCCATTCCATAGGATAAAGAAGATCAAAGGGACAATGTTTGAGCATAGACTGGATTTAGAAGACTACTGGGCCAATGCAGCCGATAGTTTCGAGATCCGAAAGAGCATCTGGTCAAGAATTCCTTTGAGTATGGTGAGAGCAACGGAAGTATTCAAGGTTGCCGATCACGTAGAAGAAAGCCTAGAACTTCAGCAGCCAAGTTTTGAGAAGATGAAGAATGAACCCTTAGTCTTGATAGATTGGACAGAGGGAGAAAAATCAGATCTAGCAGACCTCATGAGGTCGATGGTTGAGTACTCGAGGTGGTGGGTGTCTGAAAAGACAAAACAGTTGAAGGCCAAAGGTGTGGCTTTAACCTATGAGTTAATGGGAGTAGATGATACTCTATCCATCCATCCTTGTACCTCCACCAGTGATGCTCGGAATCCAGAAAGTGTTGGGTCTCAAAAGAGGAAGGAGTTGGGTGGATGCTCCACAAAGGTCACAGGGAAAAGGGCTGTAGGTGAGAGAAGAGAATCCAGCGAAAGTCATTCCATCCTAAGTGTTGCTTCCATTGCGCCCGATCGGAGTACAATTGGAGAACAAGAGATGAACATCTATGTGATTGATGATGAGGTAAGAGTGCTTTCCCAACCAGTTGAGGAAGTGGTGGAGAAGGTCTTCCGAACTCCAGACAGGGGGCAGATTGAAGCCCCTACAATCTTCTTGGATGGCATACCAACGAATCCAAGAGAAGCAGATGATGAGTTTGATCGGAACACTGTAGAACAATCAACCATTCCTAATTGGCTAAGAGCAAGGATAAAAGCCAAGGTTCCCAAGGATGCCCACTCAACTGAGGAGGTTATCGCAGCATTCCTGGAGCAGGTGAATGAACCCGCTATAGCTAAATTGCCCAAACCAGCCAGGAAGTTTTCCATGATTCAGAGAGACAGTGCCGGATTCAGGACAGTCCAGATAGCAGTGCCCAAAGAAGAGAAGACTAGGGACAATGTCACCCCAGATTATTACAAGATTACCACCATAGAGATGGGTAAGCCTACCCAGGACCAGGAGATCCAATATTTTGATGACTCCTACAACGTTCTAACAACGAGGCTGGCTCATGAAAAAGAAAAGAGGAAGAAAGTGGAAGAAGAGAACCAGCAGTGGAAGAAGTATGTTCTCCATCTTACCAGCCCGCTCAACCATGAAGTCCCAACTACTCCACCACAGCCTCTTCAACAGGGATCAATGAAGGACTATGATGATATGAAGGGATCATACACTCAAGAAAAGGAGTGGATTTCAAACGCTATGATACGTGCCGACACCCTAGTAGAAAACTTAGTATCAGCACATGAGGCAACTTCTTTGTTAATTGATCGTATCCAAGATCTAGCATCCAATTGGGAAGAAGTGGATGAAATTCTGAATGAAATAGTCCCTCACCTGAAGGTTATTCGAGGCATGTCAAAGAAGAGCTTAGTGGATGCAGGCATCATACAGGCAGGAGACAGGTACAACTTCGGCACGTGGTACTATGCTTTGGTCACTCGGACTGAGGTTCTGAAGAAATCCGAGACCAAGTGTTTTGAGATGGAGGCAAGGGTTAGAGAGATCCTGGGCAAGGTGTTCCGTGTGGCCTCAGAGATCTGGAAGAAGGAAAGCTTAAGGGAGAAGCATTTACAAGCAGAGAACCTGAGAGTCAAGATTCAGGCAAGCTTCTTCCGAGGTTCAGGGATGATTAACAAAGGCGATCTTTCGGAGATTTCAAACTTCCTCACCATCGATGACAACTTCCTCACCCAAGCAGTGGAGTGGGAAGGCATCCTTGCCACCTGCGCCGAAGATGTGGATCTCATCGACTTCCAGATTGGCAGTTTGCCAAGTGTCACCATGGAGGAGGTCAAGCTTGTGGTGTCTAGATACGTTGAATCTCTGAAAGGGGAAAGTGGCCACTCACCTCAATAAAATTAGCAGTTGCGCCACTTGTCACTCTTTCATTTGCTTGAACTGATAGTATTTCGGGAAACCCTAATTAGGGTTTAGGACTTTCAATCTTGGCCCTTGATCACTGTTTGATCTCGGCCATTCATTTATTTTTGAGAAACTATATAAGGTTGCCTCCTCTCATTTGAAAAGGGGGAGGTTTTTGATGTATTGTTGCTTAAGGTCATTTCCAGATAATATATTGCATGTGCGTTGCTTTGTAATCTCTATTATTTGAATGATTTGCATGGTTTCAATTGCCTCAACACTTAGTTAGAATTAATTTAGATTTGCTTTCATTGTTGTTAATTTGAATGAAGGATTTGATAAGTGTCAATTGATGGTGTATTTCCGCTCATACTTTTGGTAAATGGATGATTTCCATTCTACTGTGCAAAGTTAGTCTGAGCCCATCCCCTGTGCATCCCAACATCTCAATCATAAGCACAACCCATTGAAGATTGCACCGGCCTTGTGTAGTTGTCCCTAGTGTGGCGAAGCAAGGTTTGGTTTCTTGAAAGCAACCAGTTGATACCATCTCCGAAATTCGTAGGATTAGATTAGCCTTCCTAAACCCTATCTCTTTTTCCCTTTCTTTTGAAAGTCTAAATCCCAGAAAATCCCCCCCAAAAAAAAGAAGAGCCTAAATTGCTAAATTCATCTAAGTCCAGCAGTTCAAAAATACTTGTCAAACGTAAGTCCCCCTTGAAAATTTCAGCATACACTACCCAAGAAGCTATTCCACTAAAGTTGCTTGTTCGCATATATAGACCTTGGAATCAATAGTGATTTTTCAGGAGAGGATAGAATACCTTCGGGTATCCTATCCTAATGTTTGGTAGATGATAAAACAGACACCAACACCATCTTACCCCAGAACTGCGGAAGCCTCTGGTTCCGAGGTGCTTAGGCCCGAAAAACTTGAAACCCCCAGGTTCCGAGCTCCCGAACTTCCTCACTCCAGATCTCCGAGGTCCCGAGGTGCCAAAGTGGTCATACTCTACAATTCCGAACCTTTGAACTTCCAAGGGCCGTTGCAGATTTCATGCCCAGAATTCATTCAAGGGCGTCTTCTAGGGGCAGTTTCCAATTCATAGAGCTCCCATCCGCAGGTTCTAGAAGGAGGAGAGGCAGACCTTCATTGTCACCAGTCAGGGGTGTCGAGGTTGTAAATACTCCATCTCCCAGGTCTCATTCTACTCCTCCATTTGCAATACCATTGCTATCAAGGGCTCCCACCACCCATATCAACAAACCATTGTTTCACATGGCAAGGAATCAAGTCTTTGTTACCTTTAATGGGGGGAGTCCCCTTATTTTGACTCAATGGAATGACATACCAATGGCTGCATTGAAGAGTATACCATACTTCACTAGTGAAACAGCTACTACACCCATTGAGCACATTCAAGACATTGCAAACATCTGCTCCGTCCATAACATCACTCAGGACGATGTTGTTGTCAGACTCTTAGCCACATCTTTGAAAGGCAAAGCCTTGCAATGGTATAGAGGGTTGTCGTCTAGCTCCATTCACAATTGGGACGAATTGGGGGAGAGGTTGTGCAACCATTTCGAAGACAAAAGTGATCACCTATCACTTGTGGAGCAGTTAACTACAATCAAGAGGGCACCCCACGAGTTCATGGGAGACTTCGACTTCAGATTCCATAAGACATGGAATAGAATTCCTACTCTAGTGAAGCCATTTCCGAATCATGCCTTCTTGTATTATCTTAGAGCTCTCAACAGCGATATAGCTGTAATCATCCAATCAATGGGTGGAGCCTCTCTACCGGGTGCATATGACATAGCAATAAGAGCAGAAAATTGTTTGATTCAGGCTTGGAAGATAGCTCCAAGGCCTCCAATGCCTCTCTTCCCAGAAGCTCCTACTCAACAACCCACCTTCGCTCCTATCCCCACGGCTCCCACAAGACAATCATCCACACCCTCTACATCCTCTAATGAGTTGCATGAGGTCAAGGCTCTACTGCAAAACTTTGCCAATGAATTGGTGGCACAAAAAACACAAAAAACACAGTATAGTAGACCTTATCAAGCACAAAATCAAAATTATCAGCAAAATAGGCCACCCTTTCAAGGGCAAAACCAATGTAGCAATGCCAGGCCATTGAATTGTTGTTTATAATTAGGGCCTGGCGGATTCCAATTGCCTTGGGCAACATTGGAATCTGCCTAAGGGGGCCAGCCCCTTCTTCAATATATAGGACCAGGCCCTATATATCTGAAATGATTGACTTGAGATCTGATTTTAGGAAACTCAGCATCCAAGAAGATGAACAGCTGCTGCAACACAGGAAATCGTCATCCAAAACAACACATTTGCTCACATCCAAGGCTGGAAATATCCTCTCTAGTGACTCTAACTCCACATTGAACCATCCTTTGCTCAGAATATCTTCCCAATCCACTAGTTGATGAGAAAAAGGGAACCATCAAATGGCTGGTAAAGAAGGGAACAGCACCATCAAAACTGAAAATTTGTTCCTTATCCCTTCAAAGAGCCTTCTTTCCACATGTAATAAGCTCCATCAGACCATGTTGCCGATCTCGAGCCTAGATACCTATCCGAAAGTGATTTTCGACACACTAAAAAGCAAACTCAACACATCCCCACCTGCTAGCAAGGACCAAGTGCATACTTAAGAAATTGATGTCTCCTCTAGTGAACCCTTGAAGCATAACCATGAAAGCTTCAACAACATTGGAGAATGGAACAAATGTTGTCCTCAAATCCAGCTCCCAAAATGGACTAATATGAGCCTTATTATTATTCAACCCAAGGAATAGGTTATCAAGCATACAATCACCACATTCTGGTCCTCCATTCTCCCCTACTTCATGAGTAACAAGTCTGAAATCTTCACTCCTTGCTGCTGCAATGAAACCTTGGACGGCTATTAAACTGTGTTTAGACAACACCTTGATACCAAAGATGTTGAAATCATCCTAATTCAACACTTCCTAAGTGGAGTCTTCATCCTCAACCCCACTTATGCATTCAATATAAATCAACCTCGAGAGATTACTATTCACAAAACATGGCACATCCTCATGGTTTGACATCACATCATCCATACACTGAAAACCATACTCAGTCAAAAAGTTCATGTTAATGAATTGTAGCTCTGGTCGGATTATTCCTATCGACGAAATCAAATGCATAAGTGGCCTATCGACCTTAAGCATTTGATTACTATCCTTCTTCTGTATACTGCTAACGATTATGGTTATCACAATACATGATTTATAATTAGTAAATTAAAAATCATGTATATATATATATATACATGATTGAGTTTGATATAACAATTATTAATCATGTTGTTGATATTAATCATGCTGTTCATACTGTTGATATTAATCATGCTGTTCATACTAATCTTAATGTTGATACTAATTATACCATGCATCGATATTGGATATCGACATTCACATTGGTGAGCATCGATAATAAATATCGATATCATACTATGCTTCGATAACAAGTATCGAGCATAATATGGTATCAATATTTAATATCAATTTTGCATTGACTATTATATGAATCGATCAAGTGTATCAACTTTGGTTTTATGTAATGTCCCAACTTCGCAAATCTAAGAAAACACGTAAACAAAGGATTTTAATGATTGATTAATTCATCTAGGGTGTAATTAGTCAAAATACATTTGAGTTCATTTGTTATTAATAAGTCAATTTCCATATTTAATTCCTAGTGGGATCAAGAGGATAAGCTACCTTAGGATGCCCGTAGCGCTTATCAGGCCTAAGGACGGTACACTCCCCCTTGGCCCTCCTGCAAGAAGCCCTTTGTCAACTGCAGTGGGTGGCCTACCTAACAGAGGCCTAGTTCCTGCTATCCCTGTTGCATAATTCCTCATCTATCATACTAGGTTTGGATATGAAATTGCTTTATTATCTTGGTAGTGGTCCTTCCTACTAGTCCTTAATTTCATAGTGGTGTTTAATTCCTTAATTAGTAGTTATAGTTTATCTATTAATTTATTTATTAACTTATTTATTAACTTGTTTATTCCATGAGAATTTATTTGCATCTTATACCCCTAAACGTTTATATATATATATATATATATATATATATATATATATATATATTATCGTTGAAATATTGATTTATGTTATTAATCTCTACTACATTATACTCTAACTATGTCTATGCATGTGCTATGAACTGTATGAAATAAATTACATATTTTATGCAACCATGTTTTAATAAGCAACAAACCTTAAGTACGTACCCTACTAATTTCGATTAAACTTACTACATAAGTATTTAGGGGCGGGTGAATGACTTACCTGCGCACCTCCCGCCTTCCCTTTTGTCTTCTCTCGATCCAATTCTTCCCGCCTATCTTCCCTCTTCCCCTCACGTCATGCTAAATACCAATCGCGAGGGTCGCGCGGCTTTGCCCATGGGTCGTGACTGCTGGAGAAAGGGTAAGCAGTGGTGGCTATTGGAGTCACCGCTCCCTGGTTCCCCGTGACTCTTCTCAGCGCGTTAACCTTACGCGCCGTATCAAACTTTTCCCCAAATGCATTGCGTTACATATAACGCGATTTGCCAATAAGGATATATTACAAGTGTTTCTTTTTGTGTATTAACATAGTTTTAATAATTTCGCATGAGGGTAATCGTATTTCAAAATAACAATATTTATAATGCATTAAGTTCTATATTGCATATTTATAGTTTATATATTTATTTAACAATATTTTACGGTAAAGTTAAGTTAAGGATTAATAATAAAAACATAATCATTATATTAATATAAACAAGGAGTCATTTCTTCTTTTAAATAATGGTAGGTATAATTATTCAATAATTACAAAATGTGGGGTTATGACATTTTAATTATAACATGAATCGATAATGAGTATCAATTAAACAGCATACATATCAATTAGTATATTGATTAGTTAATGATAGGTCATGAGACATGTCTCTACGTGAACATTAGTATATTGATTAGTTAATGATAGGTCATGAGGCATGTCTCTACGTGAACTATGTTCGCGTAGAGAGATGTCCCTACGTGAGACATGTCTCCACACTATTATATATATAATGATCAATCCAAGTATCTTGTGAGGCACAAAAAAAAATCAATAAGTGCTAAGAAAGACACAGCAATATATACATAGTTTGTAATCATCTCATCAAGTATATCGGTGGCATTATATATATAGTTCAGATCGGTATTGCATTCTCATTACATCTAAGAATCATCTCATTGATATTGATATTAAGACCTTAGCAGATCGATATATATTCATACTGCATTTATATTAATATATATCCAAGTGAAATTATTGAGATATTGTGATCAACATATCATATAGAATCAGTATATACATCTGAGAGCAGTGATTATAAATTTAAAAATACTATAACCTCTAAATCTGATCTAAACTTTAACAGTTCGATCACTTCACCACATGTTTTATCATCCATCACAAAGAGAGGATTTTCATAACTTTCCTCGATACCCACTTCAAAGAGAGGGTTATCGAGAACATGGAAGCCATCCCTTTCCTCTAGCTCACTTCCATCTTGCTGATCCAAATCTACACACGCAACTTTTCCTTTTTTTGTGAAGTTCTCGAGATCAAACTCTTCTTGAAGACTATCAAGCTCACCAATAACTTGGTCGAATTCTTCAGCTCTTTCTGCATTCTCTTGCTCCCTGAAAAAGTTTCAAATCAGCAAATTGATCTTCTACCTCCATTAGAACCAACTGAGTATTTTCTAATATGTCCTTTGTTGACTCAAGCTCAAGAGTAAGCTCTTCAACTTTCCTCTCTTTTCCTTGGAAAGCACTAAGGATCTTCTTTGCAAATTCGATGGCATAATCACAATCTGTGATCAATTGTATGCACTCTGATTTCAATGTCTCCAAAGAGTCTTCGATTAGTTGCAAATTAGGGAGAGCAACTTCATCCTTAACTCCTTTCCATTTCTCTTCAATTTGCCCTCCAACAGAGTTCTTCTATCAAACTATGTGTACGGTCAAACCCAAATAGAATTCGTACCTCATTCTCAAAGGACCTCATGAATCTATCCTTCCACTCGTGAACATGCAAAGGTGGTGTACTGGTGATTGGCTATAACTGAAAATAAGAACTTTGTTTCTTGTCTTTGCTGCCCTCAAAGCTGCTCCAAGACTCCTTTTCTTCACCACCCACTAGCTGCAATTGCTCGATATCATAAAGAGGATCAGATTCTACTAAATCTTCAAGTTTTTGCTTATCACCACCTTCATGAATAGGTAAATCAGATTTGTATTTTAGGACCTCTTTAAACTTCCCATCATCAAGAACCATATGGTCTTCTGGCTCTACATCCTCCTCCTCTTGATCAAACGACGTGGTATCCCCCAACTTGATCAATGAGTCATTGCTGATCGTTGTTCTAAAAGTTTCTGCAGAATAATATTCTTCTTTAGTGGTCGTAACCATCTCAAAGGGTCATTATGAACTTTTACCAAGCAAACTCTTTCTCCAAAGACACCTTCTCCTCTAAAGGCCTCTTCATAGCTTACAACACAATCTGTTTTTTGAGCCTCATCAGGATTAAAGGGAAATTCATCCCACACGGTTTCCTCGTCGTCCTTACCTGCCTTCAAACTTGGATCCCAAAAATTAAAGGGCTGATTACTTTGTTCAGTTAAAAAGTGCTCACCATAGCTCCAAGTATCATCCAAATCTGGTGCTCTACCATGAGGGTAACCAATTATTTCAGAATGTGAACATAGATCAACAACAAGCTGAAAACCAAACTCCAACTTAGATCTTGAATCTTCTCTAGGTTTCCACATATTGCTATTCTCACCAAGAGCAATGCTAGAACCAAGGGATGTTCCATCTTCCCACTCAAAAAGTGGATTGTTGCATGTCTTCTCTAGACCCATCTCAAACAATGGGTTATCATTGGAAACCACAAACTAATTTGTCAAAGAAAGCGAACTGCTGCTATGATGAATGTTGTTTGTAACTAAGTCTATATATGGGTTCGGATTGCCTTAAGGCAACATCCGAACCCATTTAGGTCTGGGCCCTATCCTAAAGGGTAACGTGACCCCAAGTCTAAACCCAGCCCTCTTCCTCACGCCATCCTAAATACACACGCCACAATAACTACATTGGCTTCAAGAGAAAGGAGGCTGACTTGCAATAATAAAGGTGACGATGCATATAAATAAAGATACTTTGCAAAAGACAAATCATTTTCATTCAATCAAGTCAAGCGAATTAGCTCTGCCTGAAAAGGTGCGAATTCACAAGGAGGGTGCGAAATTGTTCAGACTTGTGCGAAATTGTCCAAGAGGACATAGGCTGTTTTGGTACAGACTTGAAGAACTTAGAAGTGCAGATCTATCATACAAAAGGGATCAGATCTGACAAGGAAGCTAAGTATTGTACTTGTGATTTTAAGGGAGAATATATAATCTAACCTGTGGGTCTTTAATGCTGGGTTTTTCCTCCTTGGAGGTTTTTCCTCCTTGGAGGTTTTCCCAAGGTATGTGTGTTTGTCTCTTGTTTCCTTCCTTCATTTCTGAGTTTACTAAATTATGTGTTACTAAAATGTTACAAATCTGATTAACAAACTAGGGCATAAAACTGATTACTGATCTAGGGCACAAAATTACATGGTATCAGAGCTAAGGTGTCTCTAACTTCTGATTTTAGTGAATCTTTTGTTGCATATAGCTGCTGTTTGTTTTCAGATTAAAATGTCAGGTTTGAGGGTTGAAGATAGACTTGATGGAGCCCTTGATTTTGCTGCTTGGAAAGTCCGTATTCTATTGATCCTTGAAGACAATGATCTGCTGAAATTCGTAGAAGAAGAAGGGTTGTCCCCTCCAAAAGATGCTGAAGAGCTGAAACAGTTCAAGAAAGAATCCCTCAAGGCTAGGAAGATCATAATTGAGTCCGTCAAGAATCATCTTGTCACTGTCATATCAAAGTTTGTGCCTGCCAGGGAAATGATCAAACACTTGGAAGGGATGTATGAAGTCAACAACCTCACCAGGGCTCTTGCTCTAAGACAGTAGCTTCTTCACATGAAAATGAAAGAAGAAGACTCAATCATAGACTACTTCATGAAGATCAATGAACTAAAGGACAAGCTAAGTACTCTTGATTGCCAAATCTCAAATAAAGATCTTGTCATGATTGCATTAAATGGTCTACCTGATGAATGGGAACCATTCATTCGTAGCATTAGTGGAAGGATCGTCCCAACTTTGAGCGTCTTCAATCTGATTGCATCGAAGAGGAATCTCGAATTGAGGTAAGAGGAAAACTCAAGAACTCTCACAAAGATAATCATGTTCTCTTAGCTAAATCTAGGAAAGGTGGACATTGGAAGAAAGAAAAGAGAAGCAAAGATTTTAGATCCTCCTCCTATGATCCAAGGAAGAAGTCAAGAGATTCCTCTCACATTCGTTGCTTCAGACGTGATAAGTATGGTCACTATGCTAGAGATTGTCAGAACGATCCAAAGGAAAGGGAAGTCAATTTAAATGAAGTTGCCGAACAAAGTGAGGATTATCTCCTCATCTCTACTCTATCCAGCAATGTTCCTACAAACAATAATACGTGGATACTTGACAGTGGTGCTTCCAGACACATCTCAGGTTTTCGTGAGCATCTCTCAGATCTGATTGAAAAGGACACCAACCTTCATGTGGTAATCGGTGATGATGCTCAATACTCGGTAAAAGGTTCTGGTACCACCTCTTTAAAACTAGATTTTGGTATTTCCTTACAACTCTATGATATTCTCTTTGTACCTGGTATTAAAAGAAATCTTATTTCCATTTCTGCCTTAGAAGATAAGGGTTTGCAAATAGCATTTTCTGAAGGGAAAGTACTCGCTTGGTCTAAGAAATCTAATTTCAAAACTGCTCGTGTTATTGGAAATACATGTGATAGTTTATATAAGCTTGCAGCTAATCCAATTCAAGCTCTCATTCATGAGGCCCCTGAATCATGCGAGCTATGGCATAGAAGATTTGGACATCTACATTTTCAAGCCCTTCCCACTCTCGGTAAAATGGTTAAAGGTATGCCTAAACTTAGTTTATCTCATGATGATGCTTGTAAAGGTTGTGCAATGGGTAAGAATGTAAAGAATCCTTTTCATAAAAGCGGTAGTAGGGCTAAAGAAAAATTAGAACTTATTCATTCAGATTTATGTGGTCATGTGTCTGTAGCATCTCCTAGAGGTTTCCTATAATATGTTATCTTCATAGATGAAAACATGGATCTACTTTCTTAAATCTAAAGAATCTGAAGAAGTCCTAAACAGATTTAAAGAATTCAAAGCCTTAGTTGAAAATACTACAGGAAATCGAATTAAATGTTTAAGGTCTGACAATGGAGGTGAATACACCTCAGGTAGTTTCTATGACTTTCGTGCTAAAGCATGAATTAAGAGGGAGTTTTGTGTTCCCTACAATCCTCAACAAAATGGAGTTGCTGAAAGAAAGAACAGGACCATTGTTGAAGCTGCAAGAGCCATGATCCATGATCAAGACTTGCAACTTTTTCTATGGGCGGAACCTTCCAAAACTGCAGTTTATATTCCGAATAGATGTCCTCATCGTGCCCTAAAGAATGTGACTCCTTAAGAAGCCTTTATAGGAATCAAACCTGACATTAGCCACCTAAGGATATTCGGGAGCTCGGTGTATGTTCATGTGCCTAAAGAAAAACGAACCAAGTTGGATCCTTTTGGAAAGAAAGGCATCTTAGTGGGATACAGCGAATCTTCAAAAGCCTTCAGGATCTACATTTCAGGTCAAAGGTATGTTGAGGTAAGTAGAGATGTAACTTTTGAAGAAGATATTGCTTTCAAAAGATCTAAAGGTTCATTATCTAACAATAATGATACGGTGATTGAAAATCAAGATTGAATAGTTGATGCTAACCCTGAGATACAGGAGGAGTCTACTGACCTTCCGGATCAGGAAGTTCAGAATGACCCAACAGAACCCATGAACTCTACCGATATACCTCAGGATATTGTGGTCTGCAAGAAGAGACCACTTTGGGTTAGAAACACGATTCAAGATGCTGAAGGATTTGCTGCTCCCAGAGGAACCTTTAGAGATAGCAAGAGATTCCAAAATCACGCCAACTACATTTCTGTGATGTGTAATATCATTGAGTCTGAACCTCACAATGTCGAAGAAGCCATGTCCCATCATGCTTGGAAATTAGCCATGGATGAAGAGTATGGGTCTATCATCAAGAATGATGTCTAGGACATTGTACCCAAACCCAAAGGTAAGTCTGTTGTTTCCTCTAAATGGTTGTTTAAAATTAAGCATAATGCTGATGGTAGTATTGAAAAATACAAAGCTAGGTTTGTAGCTCGTGGTTTTTCTCAAAAGGAAGGAATAGATTATGAAAAAACTTTTGCTCCTGTTGCTAGATATACTTCTATTAGATCTATAATAGCTATTGCTACAACCAAAGGTTGGGAACTGCACCAAATGGACATTAAGACAGCCTTTCTCAATGGTGTCATTGAGAAGGAAGTCTATATTGAGCAACGAGAAGGTTATGTAATCCATAAAAGAGATTCTCACATTTGCAGGTTGAAGAAAGCCTTATATGGGCTCAAACAGGCTCCTCGGGCTTGGTATGAAAGAATTGATAAGTACTTACTAAGCTTAGGGTTCCGTAAGAATGATGCTGATGCTAACATTTACCTAAAGGTTTATAATGATGATATGCTTATTTTGGTTTTGTATGTGGATGATTTATTTCTCACTGGTGAAAATAAATTAATTATAAGATGCAAGGAAGAATTAGCCTCAGAATTTCAAATGAAGGATTTAGGTCTAATGCATTACTTTCTAGGGTTAGAAGTATGGCAAAAATCCAATGAAATTTTTCTAAGTCAAGGAACATATACTATTGATATTTTGAAAAGATTTAGAATGATGGATTGTAAACCTATGCATACTCCTATGGAACCTAACTTAAAGAAGTTAAGTGTTTCAGCAGCTAACTCTGATTTTGCAGATCCATCTGAGTACAGGCAGCTGATTGGATCATTGATGTATTTAGTCAATACAAGGCCAGATATTTGTTATGCTGTGAATGCCCTCAATCAATTCATGAGCTTGCTGAACTTGTTCACCTGGTGGCTGCCAAGCACATCCTAAGATACCTGCGTGGCACTATTGCTTATGGGCTGAAGTATTCACTTAACACTTCAATCTTCCTAGAAGGCTATTCAGATTCAGATTGGGCAGGAAGTGTTAAGGACAGGAAAACTACTTCGGGTATCTGCTTCAACTTGGGTTCTGCAGTGATCTCTTGGGCATGTAGAAAGCAATCTTCTGTAGCATTGAGCACTGCAGAAGCTGAGTACATTGCAGCATATGTTGCATCTAGAGAAGCAGTGTGGCTTCGCAAACTCCTTGTTGGATTATTTGGTCAAACTAGTGGTCCTACCACCATTTATTGTGATAATCAAAGCTGTATAAAGATGTCAGTAAATCCAGTATCCCATGACTGGTCCAAACATGTTGAAACGCACTATCACTTCATTCGGGATATGGTGCAAAGAGGCGCAATTCACCTAAAGTACATTAGCACGGATGAACAAGTTGCGAACATCCTTACCAAACCTTTATCCAAAGTGAAGTTCGAGTACTTCAGAGACAGACTTGGAGTTGTGGAAAACGGAACCCTGATTAAGAGGGAGCTCCAACCTCAATGACTCTATCTGCAGCACTTTGATCATTCTTTGCTTGTGTGCAAGAATGAATTGTGTCCAATCTATGCTTGTGTGCTAGATGGATAATTGTAATTATGTAAAGACCCACTTGTGTATTACACTTTCTATGCTTGTGTGCTAGAACCATCCTATGCTTGTGCGCTAGGTGGAAGATGTAATTCTATGCTTGTGTGCTAGATCCATTCTATGCTTGTGTGCTAGATGGAAATCTAAAAGTTCAGATTATGTATTCTCTTCTTCCCTAGTTAAGAGGGAGTGTTGTCTGTAACTAGGTCTATATATGGGTTCGGATTGCCTTAAGGCAACATCCGAACCCATTTAGGTCTGGGCCCTATCCTAAAGGGTAACGTGACCCCAAGTCTAAGCCCAGCCCTATTCCTCAAGCCATCCTAAATACACACACCACAATAACCACATTGGCGCCAAAAGAAAGGAGGTCGACTTGCAATAATAAAGGTGAAGATGCATATAAATAAAGATACTTTGCAAAAGACATCATTTTCATTCATTCAAGTCAAGCGAATTAGCTCTGCCTGAAAAGGTGCGAATTCACAAGGAGGGTGCAAAATTGTTCAGACTTGTGTGAAATTGTCCAAGAGGACATAGGCTGTTTTGGTACAGACTTGAAGAACTTAGAAGTGCAGATCTGTCATACAAAAGGGATCAGATCTGACAAGGAAGCTAAGTATTGTACTTGTGATTTTAAGGGAGAATATATAATCTGACCTGTGGGTCTTTAATGCTGGGTTTTTCCTCCTTGGAGGTTTTCCTAGGGTATGTGTGTTTGTCTCTTGTTTACTTCCTTCATTTCTGAGTTTACTAAATTATGTGTTACTAAAATGTTATAAATCTAATTAACAAACTAGGGCATAATTAAAGGACATAAAACTGATTACTAATTTTCCAAAGAAGGCGAACTGCTGCTATGATGAATACCAAAATTAGAATCTTTGTCATACCTTTCAGCAGTGATTCCATGGCTACCCCAAGTCTCATGTACCTCCTCTTCAAATCTTGTCTCATCATCATTTTTAGCTAATTGGTGAGCATCATCATACTCAACAAATCCCGAACTATGGTTTGACTCCTTGCCAAGATGAGGTGAAGGTGATAAAACAATTCTAGACTCAATTAGAGGGGAACCAAATGAGTTCATACCTCCTTGTGGCTGATCTATCATGGATGGTTCTATAATCTCAATGACTATCTTCTTCAATCTTCATCTAGGAGCACATGAGTGCATTCAACACTGTCACTAGCTCCATAAGAAACATTAAGAGATTCATCATGCACAACCTCAATTACTGATTTTTCATCTTCTTGAAAGACAAAGTCATCAATGGTAGGTGCATGCACGTCATGGGAATCATCATCAACATTCTCAAACTCCTCACTTGTAATTTTTTTACCCTCTTCTTGAGCAAATAGATCAAAAGCTATCAAGTGATACTTTCTCTTCACAAACTCAATCTTGTAGCATAATTTTGAATGGTGCTCCATGAAACAATTGAAAGGTAATTCTTCCTTAATAGGTGGAGGAAGTGTATCATATTCATTCAGACGTATTTCTACAGATTGTGTATTACTATAAAAGTAGGCTCGGTACAACTGCCATTGTTGTGAAGAAGTTCAAATATACGGTGAGTTAAAGAATGTTAATGAGAATAGTGATTCAAATTTGAAAAAGAATATTCTATCAGCTCATTGTATGGAATGCTACAACATACACAGTGAGCTAGATACATTGTATTCAAGATCTTAACTATGCTTAACTAAGAAAATTAACACCTAGCATAGAGCTGTGTTATTTCTCATTTTGAAAAATTTGGTTATGTAATGGTTGGTGCCATGTGTGTGTAAAACTGTTATGAAGTTGTTGCGTCTATCAGTAGAGTTGGGCCTCTCTTGTAAACTAGGTTGGAGCCCATTTTCTTTGGTTAGTAAGTACTATGGTTGTAATATCCCCCTTAATTTTTTTTATTTTTAAACACAATAAACACTACAATGCACCCGTTAAGGTTAGGAAAGGTAATCTCAATACTGCTGAAAGTAACCCTTTCCACCTTTTGACCACCGAGAGCCCGATCTGGAAGGGTGAGAGCATACAGTGTTCGGGGGATCATTAGATGCTTGAGAACTGAAATTGATTACAAAAATGGGCAGCAAGCCAGGCCCTTCCGTTTATTCAGCGAGAGATGGAAACTCAGAAACTTCCTAGCGGCAATCTACCAGGAACAAACCAAACACTAAAAATAACAATCACTGTACCGCTTATGCAGCGGGAGGACTAGAAATGAAAATTATTATCAACTCCACTGCTTATTCAGCAAGAGGACAATTACAAACAAAAATTACAATTAATGAAGGCGGCTAGGCCAGCCTTTTCCACTTGTGCAGTGGGAATTACATAGAGGAAAGCAAAGTGAAACAGCTAATGGTACTACCATTTAGCTTTACAATAAACATCACATAAGATGGAAGAGAATGAGAAGATATAAGATAACATAAATACTGAACTCTGAGAGAAGTACAATGCAAGATAGGAGAAACCACTATACCAATCTGCTGTTACAGAAAACAGCCTGCTGCAACTCCACAACAGCCACAACGAACCACAACAAACACAAGGAAGAACACTCCAACGAAGCTTCAGCAACACTGGAGACTTGCACAATGCCCAAGGAACCAGGAAACACTGAACACACACCAACACACAAACCAAGAAATATAGCCAGCAAGGAGGGTACGGCCAGCAAGATGGTACGACCTCCTAGAAAAATCACACACCACACCAAAAAACACACCCTTCTGAGGAAGAATTCGCCCAAAAATCAGCTTTCAAACAATACAATGCCCACAAAAATCAAACCAAGCATTCCAAGAATCCAACCACAACTAGCAGTGATGTCTCACACGCGAAGTTTGTCAAAAACCCTAGGAGGTATTCACCCTCGAATATTGTCTAGAGTCAATCCGACAACATAACGATGCAAAATGTTCTGACATGCCCAAAATGAAGCCCCACACCCTGTATTTATAGAATAAAACTCATCAAATTCACTTCAAATTCATTTCCAAATGAAATGAAACTTCATTTCATGTATGGGCGCCAAAAGCAAGAGGACACTTGAAAAATTTTAAATAAAACATTATTCTATTTCCACAGTGGGCGTCCAACTCCAGTGAAGGCATAAAATAAGATAAATTTATCTTTTAATCAACCCCTTTTTTCTCTCCATAATGGCGTCAAAAATACTCTAACCATAGGTTAAAGTCACTGCTAAATATTTCCCAAATATGTTGCCAAAATAACACAATTATTTCAACCATAGAATATGACGCCAAAATAAAATATTAACTTAAGTCATTTAAATGATAAATGACTAAGTCCAATAAACTGCATTTTGAACTCAACTCTGTCTGCCAGAAATAGAACTGAGTCGCTGAGTCATCCCACTAGACTGCCAATAAATAACCGATGCTGCCTGGCTCAACTGAAACCCTAAAAAATCATACTTACTAAAAATAGTAAGCGACTCACAGCTCCGTTAGGGCACAAACCAGGACCAATTGTTACTTACTAAAAATAGTAAGCCCACTAAGAATAGTCAGATGAAGTTGCATGTCATACTATCGGAAAACCCCTGAAAAACCCACAAAATGTGCTATTCTAACCCTACTTACTAAAAATAGTAGGTATGAAAACCTCAACTAAACGCAATGCATGTATCACCATTGCAAAGCTCTCTGAAAAACCCAGAAAAACTCTAAAATCAGAAGTCCCAAACTCCAACTGCATCCCACTCAAAATCCTCCCTGAAGATGGAAACCATAATTTTGCCAAAAATAGCCTACGAGCCTCCAGAATAGGCTATTCTTCACCAGGAGTGATCACTGGCTGGAAGGGGACATTACAATGGTTTTTTACCCAAAAGGGGTTTTCCACGTGATAAAATCCTTTGTCTTTGTCTTTGTGTTTATTTCTTTTTTAGTCTCTTTGTCGCAAGAATTTTAAGATGTTAAAATACTGATTCACCCGCACCCCCCCCCACCTCAATATTTTCTATTTGTTTTTCAAAGATGAGATCTCCAAGTGGAGAATTAAATGTCCAAAAGTCAACAGCAACTCCACACAACAAGAAATAAAAAATAAAAGCAGTGGAAATTTTTGTCAAATTTTGATGCAAATGTGGACATAGGAACTGACAGCAAAATGTATTCTGGAAGTCCACCTCAAAGCCAACATGAGAGAAAGTACAATAGGAAGTTCGAGGGTCTGGAGACGGAAGGGAATTCCGCAAGGGATATGTAAGGAGACACAGGAAATAGGAATCCAACAAGTGATGTTGGGATGAGGAAAAATTGTCTAGATCCCTATCAAAATCCTATAAGCAACAAAAAGGAAGAAAAATGTTATGTTATTTACCTTCAATTGCACATTCACCATATTCACAACTTTTGTAATCTATCTGTTATGTATTTTTTACATTTCTGAATATGTAATACTTCACCATGTTTGGTAAAAAGCACTTTTGGGGAATAGGAGCTTGGATATGTGTGCCCTAAAATCATATAATTAGTTTTAATATGATCCATAGTGTCTTCTCTTCAAAGAAATAAACTTCCACATATAGAAATATTCATTGGTTAAATACATTCTTACAATCTACCTCATTATTCAATATAATATTTTATGTATTTATCCTCTTTGGATGCAATCTAGCATGTTGGGTCTCTATAGAATGGTAATGTATTGTGGACATGCAGTGGACTTGAAAGACTAATGAATATTTGAACATATCAGATAAGGCGCATATCAATGTATGTGTCAAATGCTGATGAAATTCAAGTATGGAAGTCAAATGAGTTTCTCCTGATTCTAGAGGCAACATAGCCAAAATAAACTTGTGGTGCAGTTCTCCCCTGACAGAATACAATGCAACAGAAAAAGGGCATGCAAAGTCATGAGTATAGTAATACATTTTGATTGTCAAAAAAGACATCATGCACATAATGTTAGTGTGTTTTGTACCAAGTTAGTTCATCAAGGGCGATGGAGAATGTTATTTTAACAGTCTCAAAAGACCTCTGCAAACATCAATAGCTATACTAGGCCTTTTCATAGTTGTCTTGAGCAAATGGGCAGAGGAGTGGCAGCAACCACGAAAAAAGTGCCAACAATAAAATATTTGGGATGGTCATATCATTTTAACTATGGGTGAAAATTGGACAAAGGTATGATACTAAATCGTCGCATAACCTTACTGATGCATTCATGCTAATAATTTTAAGTACTTACTCCAATCGAATATCTATGTGATGGAGCCCGATATTATAATTAACATATAATGATCTTATCTTGTTTATCTCACAGAAAATGACTAACCTGTGAAGCTGACTAACAAGGCATCCAAGTCCAGCAAAAGATGATGAAATCGTATTTAGCTCTATCTGTAGTAATGATCCTGTTTCAGTATCTAGCATATAATCTGAACGGTGTAGACCAAGGCGTATTTCCTGAGACATCAAATTAGAAACCACTTTAGTTAAAAATTGATTTAATCGCAAAAAGCCAAAAGAAATATAGTCAATTCACCTTCAAAACTGTAAAGAATATTTACTTGTAGTGGCAAGTCCAGTAGATGTTGAACAAAACTATACAGTTACATATAATGTTTTTTGTAAGATTAAGCAATGAGTATTTATAATGTTGAAATTCACATACAAGCCCACCTGTCTTATGTTATCTTGCAATGTTTTAGAATGGATATCTAACAGTCGAGCAGTGAAGTCGTCAACCTTCCGTGTCCTACAGCAATAGATTCTTGGTTTTATGCTTCAATCAATTTATCTGTGTGATAAAAACAAAATAATGAAACTAGCAGATAATTTTTAGAGCAATAAATAGACGTAAGATAAGATCTACAAAATGCATTAGTTATTGCATCTGAAGGGCTTTGATGAACCATATTCCACTTGATTTTGCATATAAACCAATACAACATGACTCATGTTTTACTTCCTCATTCTCTATCATACATTCATCTGACTAGGAAAGGCTATGAAAGACATTTGAAACTCTTTCCGTGTAATCCAAAATGAAAAAAATACAGTTAAACTTTCAATAGAAATTAAATGGATCTGAAATAGGCTACACAATTAAAATAATCAATATAAACACCAGAATAAACTAGCTACTTTAAAACATTTCAAGAATCGTTACAAAACTGCATACATGAATTCCCTTTAAGGAATCTCAATAAGTGTCCATTCCAAGAAAATCTAGCACAACATGTCATATTTTCTTTAAAGCAAATTTCAGTAATGCTTCAAAGAAAAAACTGAAGTTCTTTCACATTTGATATCAAGATCAAAGCTTTCAAGATGAGGCATCAAAGATATTAAAAGGAATATAGAAACAAAAGAGATTATACATGTCATTGAGCGACCAAATGCAATCATCAGAACTTAGCAGTGATTAAGTACCTAAAATTTCTGCTTGAGATAGCAGTTTATACATATCATCTCAAAGAAGCAAGAGGAAAAATAACGCCAACGAAGAAAGGAGCTCAACAAAGCTTTTACGAGTCTTTATCTTTTACTCAAAAAATCTAAAGACAGCAATGGTTTGTTGTTTATTGACCTTCAAGTTCTTCATAATGATTTCTCAAACCTGATAGACCACTTCATGGCCCCATGTAGACTCTATGATAAATTTAGTAGGATATTTAAGACTTGTTTATGAAAAGAACTACAAAAAGTGATTGGGCATCCATTCTATATGCATAACATGAGTGGCCCTTCCTATACATAACATGAATTGCCCTCATCCTCCAAACTAGGACAAGTAATGCCAACTCCTCTGCTAAAGTATTAATCATGTGTCATCATGCCATTTATTTTTTATGCTACTGCGAAGCAAAAATCTATTGGTTCACTCTCACTCACACCTCTCTCTATCTATCAAACCACTCAACCTCCTATGTGATGTGGACATGTACAATTACAAAATTTGTTTCAGTAGCATAATGCTGATGTATACATATAGTAAACCCATGACGAAATAATCTTC
Organism: Cryptomeria japonica; assembly: GCF_030272615.1. Taxonomy (NCBI): domain Eukaryota; kingdom Viridiplantae; phylum Streptophyta; class Pinopsida; order Cupressales; family Cupressaceae; genus Cryptomeria; species Cryptomeria japonica. The sequence goes on from NC_081409.1 coordinate 327,264,078, forward strand.
ACAATGGGTTGAACCCTATGTTGACAATTCTACTACGGATCCTAGTTTGGGTTCATGGATCCAGCAAAAAAAAATTGGGTTTGGGTTTGTCTTGGGTTCATCCGTTCGAAGAGCCTGTACAAATCATAAGTATATGCAGCCAAAAGTATATATTAAGATTATAATATCACATAGCATCCTATAAAGAACAAAACCACCAAAAAATTCATTATCATTTAAAACATAAATGATAAATATCAGAAAATATTCATTGTCCAAACATCAAGTTCAATATTAAATAATAATATCAAGTTCAACAGTTCTGAAAGTGAAAAACAAGTCATGACTGATTGTCTGGCTAAAAACATGGAAGCCACCCAAAGAGAGAAGGAGATTTCTGATAAAAAAATTGTGGACATGGAGGCTAGAATTACCAAGTGCGAAGCTACCCTACGGGGTATAATGGAAAGCAGTCAGACCATTGTCAAGGTTTCTGCTGAAACTATGTCTACCATGGCTAGCAAGCTAGAGAAAGCTCATATGGATAGGACTGCGATGGACGTGGACAAGGATATGGTTGCTGGTGCCGTACTTGGGCTAGCCTCAAGAAGAAAGTCACTGAAGTGCCCCAGGACATCCTGGAATTGAAAAATGTTGCCAAGAAGATGCACCAGCTTAGTGCTGACGTTGCGGAGAACCTTAAAAATTTGGGTTGCTTTTTTGCTTTTGTTACTGGGTCTATGCTAGTAGTTTGCTGGTTTTTTGTTGTCTTTGTGGGCTGAGCGATCTTTTTTGTTTATCATATTGTCTCTCAAACCTGTGGGGTTTTTGTAATGTTCCCTTGCTAATGTACGAAAATATTGAGAGCGTGTGGGTGTGACCGTGCGGTGAAGGTGAGGGCGTACAGTGGAGGTAAGGCGTACAATGGGCGTACGGTGGGAGGGAAGGCGTACGGTAGGCGTACGGTGGAGGAATGGCATACGGTGGGGGTGGGGCGTACGGTGGGGGTAAGGTGGGGGGTAAGGCGTACGGTGGGAGGTAAGGCGTATGATGTACGTACGGAGGGAGGTAAGGTGAAGGAATGGCGTACGGTGGGAGGTAAGGCGTATGATGGGCGTACGGTAGGCGTACGGTGGAGGAATGGCATACAGTGGGAGGTAAGGCGTATGGTGTGCTCCAGTGAATGTGCAATAAAAGTTGATCTTCCATAAGCAATAAATTCTAAATGTGTGGGATTAACAAATTTGCAACTAGAGTGATAAACAATGATGAGATTCAAGATTTACCAAATCCGGAACGAGTACAAATAGACAGAATAGGGTGAGGGGTGAATCTCACCGAAACTGCAAATACCAAATAGGGAGGGTCTTTCACCTCCGAAATGGCGGATACCAGAACTCCAACAAGAATTCGCACAGGAGAGAACAAATATCAAATTCGCATACCTACAACAATGACTAAATCGGCCATATATATGGGCTCCAGGAAGTTTCTCGAAGGGTTACAAACGAGCCGACACCAAAAAGTTTATAACTAACTAATTAATTAAAGGGACCTGAAATATATTATGAAGTACGAGGCCGTACAATAAATTATTTAAATGGACTATTTAATTATATCAGGGACATTACAGTCCTCCCGTCCCAAAAATTGCTTGCCCTCAAGCAATTGCAAACTCCGATGCTCCCCGATCTGTTCACTCTCCCAGATGATGTCATCATGTCTGAAGATTGCCTCCATCCGTCTTGCCGAAATTTCCCTCACGCGGCCATTGGACATTCCCCTTAGTACCACCTTCTTGCCATCCACTTCGAACGAGAATTCCATCCTCTTGAAGCTTTGTGTGTACTAGTCGAGGGTTTCCATCCATTGAATGCCCAAGATGGCATCTGTATCATCCAAATCAATCACGAAGAAATCATTTGTCACTGTGTAGTTTCCCATGGTGATGATGAGATGTGGAACCAAATGAGTACATGACAATAGATTTCCTCCCGCTACCTTGACTTCGAACCCCTCATGCTCCTCTGTATGCAAACCCCTCCTAGTGATGAGCGATGAGTTGATAGAGTTGAGAGTGGCCCCACTGTCCAACATGACTATGACCCGTTGCCCTTGGAGTGTGCCACGAACCTAAAACACACTACACTCAAGAGTGCTGGTCAGGGCGGCAATGGTACTTCCCCTACGGACCAGTGTGGAGATTCTCTCTACACAATCTATGTTTTCTTTAGCCTACCCCGTGCTTTGATGACCATCCTCAACTGTGGCATGGTCTATAGAAGGTCAGATACCCGTACGAGTATGGTGGTCTGTAACATCTGCTTAATGACAGTTTTCTCCGGTCCTGACCGGAGTGGGGTACTAGCAGCCGAGGGGGAGGCCCTCCGTTCTTCTGCCATCGCCCGCTCAATATCTGCCTTGGCTTCCTGGAGTCTTTCCTTCTCCGTGCGTGGGTCAGGATACATGGCTTTCTTGTTTTGCAATCTTGCGATTGCCAGTACACCTTCCTCTGGTTCTTCTACCTCTTGCATATTCACCCCTTTTTGCTTTGGACACTCTGTGTCCTCATGATTCCCCAGACCGCACCATTTGCACAGCAAACTTCCTGCGTCATCTCCATTTTGACATTCACGAGCAAAGTGACCCCATTCGTGGCATTTCCGGCATTAGATTATTGGGTCGTCCCTATGCGTCGTATTGAATTCTACTCCTCGGCGTGTTATTATTGGGCTTGTTGTTACCTCACCGGTTGTTTCGGTACCCTCCAGGAGAGGCGTTAGAGTTTGTTGCCGGCTTCGAAGGTGTCGCTGGCTGTGTGACTTGGTCGGGTTGGGCGTAGAGCACTTGTGTGCTCCATGCTTTCAAGTTGTACGAGCATTCCTTAATGGAATGTCCCATTACTTGGCAGATGTCACAGAAGGCTTTTCGAGGGCAACTCCCCTTAGTGTGCCCTTCTATCTTACAGTCGGTACACCATAGTTCCTTTGCTTCCTTGCCACTTTCTTTGTCAACCTTTAGTTCTTTCATCATCCTCATCACATCCCTTCGGAGTGCTTGCACGGTTTTGGCCTTCCCATCGTTGTCTTCATCCGTACTATCACCATCGCTCACCCAGCGCTTCCCTCAAGATGTCTTATTTTCACTCTCAATATCCATCGCACAGTTGTATGCTTCGTCATACGAGGGTAGAGGGACCACCTTCATCTTCCGTCTGAGAGACGGTACCAGTCCTTCAACAAACCATCTCTTCTTGAGGCCATCAGCCGGCTGGTTCTCCATTTTGTTGAGTAGTTCCCTCAGCCTTCAGTTATATGCCCGCACACTTTCACTTTTTCCCTGCTTGGTAGTGTAAATCTCCGCCACGACTTCATTGTCATCCTGTAGGAGTTTGAACTCCTTTTGGAAAGCCTTCTTCAGATTGTTCCAAGACGTTTTATACTGGGCATCCAGGTCTGTATACCAATCAATTGCTATTCCTCGCAGAGTGGCTGGAAATGCCTTCAACCAGTAATCCTGGTCGTCCTGCCCATTTGCCTCCCAAATGGTCCCGCATGTTTTACAATGTCGTACGAGATCCTCCGACCCGTCGCCCATGAATTTTGGAAGCTTTTGTTTCTCCGGAGTGTATGCCATTGTTTTTGTCGGAAGGGTTTTATGTAGTGCTTGGAAGCTACTATATGCCCAGAAGGTATTGTCTCTGAAGGTACCGTACGCTCTTGACCTGGTTGGACCCCTGTCCGCAAGGCTTTGGTCACCCTCGCTCCTATAGTCCCTCCTTCCCGGGGTTTCTGGATCTAACCCTCCTATTTTGGTTTCCTCTAACAAGGGCAAATTCCTGATGCCAGATAATGTCGCTTCAAAAATATTGGCGACCTCTTCGTGCAAGTCCTATACCACCTCCTCTCCTTGTTCAGAATACTCTGACGGGCTGCTCTGTGACTCGGCTCCAAAGTCTTCTTCACTCGACGTCGAGTGTGGGGCCTAGTCGGCGAGATCTTCCTCCGCTACGTCTGGAAGTAGCAGGTTCCTGACGACCTCCACCAACTCCTTCCACGTACACGGCTTTTGTCTCTCTCGACTACGACTCCTACTCACACTCTGACTTCTGCTACGTTTCTCAGGGCTCTTCGAGTCAGCAACTTCCCTTAGTCATCGTCTATGCTCAGCCTGTTCTTTTATACGGAGAGATCTCCATACAGTTCCCTCGTCTACTCCTTCGGTGGCAGTGGTACGTTTGTCTTTGTTTGGCTGTAGGGGCATTAAGTGCCAGAGGTACGACGTCGGCTTGTCTCCCTCTCCTCTTCCTCCCTACAGTTCCGCTTTTCGTACCTTTGGAGTACTTCTTGTCGACGGAGTTCCCATGCAGTTTCCTCCCTTCGCTCTTGAAGTGCAATCAGATTTCTGGCGAGTAACCTTGGAATACTTCCGAGTAGGTCAAAGACGGGAGTGCTGACGGTGACTTCACCATGTACCGTACCTTCAAAGACGACTCTCTCCCGAGCTTCCCTCTGCACGTACAATGTGACCGACACATCCCACAACTCTACCAAGTTTGTCGTCAACTGATCCTCTCGTGCCTCTTCCACGGTACTTTCTTCGTGTGTCGCTGTCCACGACAATTAATTGTTGGTTGAATGGTCGGCCCATTAATTCTTTCCGCCTGTCGCCATAGTTATCTCCAAGTTCGTTCAGGCAACGGCACCAAAATGTTTAGTCCTTAATGTGAGGTTGGTAAACTCACGGATAAACAAGGATTTCCCACACATACCAGCTATTCATGTAACAGAACATTCATATATCAAAGCATAAGTAACAATAACAAACAGCTATACCAAAAGAATGATATATTTATTGAATTCTCAAGAATATGCCAATACAATACTATCCTTGCCGAGGTTCCATCCGAATCATATATAGACTCGATGATCGACCAAGTTGTCAACCGTCACTAACTACCAACTACCCCACCGGAACCTCTCGGCGACTCAAACATAAACATAAACATAAACACCCATACCAACTACAAACTAACATGTGTTATTGACCCCTAACATACTACATCTTGGGTTTGGTTAGTAATGGACAGCAGTTGCCTGGATACTTTGACTGAATATGTTGAAGACAAAGCTTCAAGACATGAAAGGCTACAAAATGGGGGAGCAAAGTGTATGCAAGTGCAATTTAGCCTTGAAGATTTCAATAGCATGGAACATGCTAGTGATATGGACAGCAGTTGCCTGGGCTCTTTGGGTGATATTAATGCTTCTTCTAGGGTGATAATTGATTCTACTTCATCTACACATGATGAAAAATCAGTCTATGGCAGCCAAGAACAGTTGGAACAAAAGCCTTTGGTTTGGGAAGATTTGCAAGGTCATTTGATGGTGAAAGATGATAAAAAATTTCAAGCAATGTCCACAATGGATAGCACCCATAAACACCTAGAGGGTTTCATTTGGACAGCCCAAAGAGAGGAAAGACAAAAAGGAATGGGACATGGTATCTCTCATTCACATTTTCACTCTTTCAAGGAGGCTTTGGAGTTGATGAAAGAGGATTACTTGCAGTTTCTTAAAGACAAGTACATGACAGACAAATTGATAAAGAATGAGGATAAAGAAATACTTGATCGTTGTATTCTTTTGTGCATGTCTAATTCATTGCATAATTCAGAAAATCAGTTACTTATAACAGCTACTTCTATAAAGGAAAATGATAATGCAAGAGGTGTAGAAAATCAGTATTATGGGCCAGCATTTGATGAATAACATTCATATTGTGTTGAGGATCATGAAATTATTTCAATGGAGCTAGACAAAAGTTCTGATTTTCAGTATGAAGACAACAACTATCTATTCCCACTTGAGAATGAAATGACAAGTTTAGAATGCAAGCAGTCTGATTTTGAATATCATAGCATCCAAGATGAAGACTTCTTTGAGCCACTTCCATCTCTAATCACTTTGGAAAAGCATGAGACAAATCGGGATTCAATGTTGTTTGATGATTACAATGCAAGCATAGAAGAGGATCATTTGGGACAGTGATATTCTTCTTCCTCATTCTTATGAGATTTCTACCCTTACATATGGAAAAACTTGTGAAGAAAAGTCTATAAGTGTTGGAACACAAGATGCATGCATTGGTCATGATAATTTATATGATGCATCTCATCATAAGACTGATTTCAGACACTTTGGAGCAGCTGTTATAGAGCAGACCCAAAGGTCGAATGAAGGATGGTTAGAAAGGGTACAGAGAGGTAAGATTGTGGCTCAACAAGCCAAGCTCTACCTTCAACATGCTCATGATATTAATCATTCTTTCGATGATGAGAGACATGAGTTGCCTAATCCAAAGTTTCCAGTTGAGATAGTTGATAATTCTCATGATGCTGATAGTGATTTGGTTGATGACTCTCTTAGTGGGCCAGCCACTCAAGAGTTGTGTGTGTTGAGCAGTGATGACATACATACTTCATTTCTGAGTTTGTCAACTATTTCTCTTGATATTGCAGTGATATCTTTGTTGATTGGTGACTTTATATTCTTCGATTCCTTATGGACTAGTGGCTGTCCTAGTTGGAATCATATGGCATATCCAAAATTTCCATTGTCTACATTAGTTTCCCAGCAATATGGGAGTGTTTGGAGGTATACCTTTGGGATAAAGATGGGATGTGGAGTGATTCTCATTGATTGGCATTGGTTTCTTGGCATGTTTGATATCACATATATTGCTGATCAGAGTTATAACAGCGAAGTTGGGTGGCCATTTATGTTGGTTCATTGGCAAGTGGGGATTCGCTTTCACATTGTTTTGACATTCTACATGCTTGTATGGTTACTACATGGTGATCATTTGACACTCCCCTCCTTCATATCCTACAGCAGATTCTTCATTTTGATATGGGATCCAGGTATTGATTTGCTTGGTATATTATTCCACATGGATTCCAATATGTTGCTTCATGGTTTGTGGTGCATGAGTATTTTAATCTCAGTGGAGCAGCAGGTTGTTTGGTGTTTGCTTGAGGGCAAGCAATCCTGGGAAGGGGAGGACTGTGTTGTGACCATTTCACACATCACCCCATCAAGATGGGGACCCCCCTTTTTTTTCAAGTCCTAGCCTCTCCCTTTTTTTTCAGATGAAATGAGTAAGTTTATAAGGTTTAGATGTCATGTGAGTTAATCAAGAGCTCAGTTGAAGAGTCTAAAGAAATTGCTAGTTAGTAACACTCCAAGAGTTCAAGGTTGAAGATAAACTCCAATTGCTTCTCATAAGAAGCAAAATTCACTTTAAATACCTCAGCCGAAGTTGTTTCCAAGAGATCTCATCTCAAAAGTTTGAAGGGAGAAAATGAATCAAGGTGATGTACAAGAAGACAATATTCGATTTCAATTTACCTCATTCTCCAAGCCCCCTAAACCTCAAATTCATGTTTAGGCATAGAGGAGCAAACTTCATGTTGAGAGGTAGATGAGCGAATTTTCCTTGAGTGCTTGTTTGAGAATATGTGTAAGTATGAGTTTGAGCGTTTGAATGAGATGTTCCAAGGATTGAATTCATGTGCAACGAAAAAGATTGACAAGCTCATTCGTAATCTACTTCATCTCCAAGTCTTCAATAGGTTTTACTTCATGAGTTGGAGATTTGAAACGAACTTCACCTTCAACCATTCATGAGCGAAATTGGAAGTAGAGGAATGAAGGAAATTTGTGAGCACTTACTTCATGTTCAAACACTCAAAAGCGAACTTCATGAGTTGATGATTTGGAGCGAACTTCATGACTTGATGATTTGGAGCGAACTTCATGAGTTGAGAATTTGGAGCAAACTTCATGAGTTGAGAATTTGGAGCGAACTTCATGACTAGAGGATTTGGAGCGAACTTCAACTTCAAGCATTCATGAGCGAAATTGGAAGTAGAGGAATTAAGGAAATTTGAGAGCACTTACTTCATGTTCAAACACTAATAAGCGAACTTCAAGAAATGAGGTAGGTGAGTGAATTTTCTTGATACACTAATCCAGAAATAATAGAATTCGAATTTGAATAAAAGAGGTAAGTCGGCTAGTGTGATGAGGTGATTTGTTATTTTATTTTATTAAAGACAAGTCGGCCTCACTAGGAAAAGACATAACTCTTCACCTACATTGCATATAAGAAGGCACTCAAACAATCATTTCAACATCACATCAAACAATTCTTCTCCCTCTTCAGCAAATTTCATCATCAGCAATCAGCGAAGTTCATTAGCAAGGCGAATTTACCCCAAAGAAGCAGCGATTTCATCCTCACAAGGGCAAATTTTAGCAGATTGGAGGGCGAATTTCATCCTTCAATAGCAAGAAATTGAGGAGAATTTGAAAGACAGCGAACCCTTGAGCATTAGCAGTCACATCATTAATTAGATTTTAAGGTCAAATATCAGAAATTGGAGGTGAAAGATTGTGGCTCCTAAACCAAATAAAACCATTTCCCGCCAAGCGCTCATTAAGGAGGACTTGAAGAGTGGTGCATTCGAAAGCAAGATCACGTCGCATTGGGGCAAAATAGGAGACATCAATCTCGAGAAGTTTGACACCAAGAAATTCCGGCACCCATCATACACAAGTGAACCTACTGCTACAGCCAAGAAGATGATTGAAAGTGGGATCATAAATGCAGCTGGTTTTCCTCCCGCAGTGCAATGCTACGAACTGATTGTGGAGTGTACTCAACATTATGACTCTAACTCAAGAAGAATTGTGGCAAAAGATGGAACAGTGCTCGCATATCTCTCAAAGACAGCAATCAGCGAAACATTTCATCTACCCGAGCCCAAAGACATGGTCTACATAGGCATGGAAGGCGCTAAGTCCACCTATGATGATGATCCAGATGCTTGTGCGAAGATCATTGACAATTTTTGGTTGAAGAAGAGTAGAGGTGGTAGAAGCAAATGGCCAGATAGACTGCATAGGATAGACTTCAATGATGAATTCAGAGACTTCATCACCTTACTCAATTGATTGGTTGGCGCACCTGATGCTTCATATTTTGAGGACTGGATGTTCTACTTCATTGAAACTGTTGCTCACAACAAGAACGCAATCAATTGGGCAAGACTCATTAGCAACAGCATTGATCTACAGTTAAGGAGGTTGATGTGCACCAGAACATTCTATATGAGCTCCTAAGCCATATACTCCATAGCGAGAAATTATGAGTATCCAGAATTGATGTACACGGGCGTAGTTGGAAGGAGACCACGAGAGATTAAGGTATATGATTGTTATCCACAGCTTAAGCATCCACCAAAACAACACTATTGCAGGGTGAATGATGCATTCACTATGCATATCACGAGAACACTTCGAGGTGGATTGCAGCGAAGGCTCTCTCCAAAAGCACAAGCATTGGTAGAACATGGTGCATGATTCATCCAATTCCCGAAGTTCACTTATATCGGACTTCAAGGATGTCCTGTTCCTCCGTACATGTTGTCGTGCTACCCAACGAATAGAGTGGTGCTACTCGAGGTGGTGAGACAGTTATTGGCATATGTCAAGGCATGTAGACATAAGCATGGAGCCTGTGTTTCTTTTCCTAACATGCTTGGAGATTCTCTTGAACTATGCCCCTCCACTCATGCAGCAGAAGATGCCGAGAAAGAGTTAGCATTCCATTCACTCAAGCCATTCACAGCTAGAGATTGCTTCGATCCATATGGTAATGTAAAAGAAGTATGGACACAGGTGGCATCTTGAGGACTATTGGATGAACACTCAAAATGATGTAGAAGTAAAGAAGAAGATGTTCCAGGCTATCTCGCGATTTCATCAGGAAATGCAAGTTGTTTCATGTTGCCGATCAAGTTCAAGACAGTGGCAAATATCTCCAAGCAGCCTATGCCAAAGAAGACAAAGAGATCAAATTTAAATGGGCAGATATGGAGGTTGATGACTTGAAGGAGTTAATGAAACTAGTTTTGGAATACACCCGCATATGGATAGACATGCAGCACCAGAAGTTGAAAGAGCAAAATATAGTACTGACATTCCACTCAGAAGAAAGAGTGCACCTCAACCATCTCATTCAAGAAGATCGAAGAGAAAAGAAGATCATGGAGAAAAGGAGAACTCAAGGAAGAAGCATAAATCAAATACAAGTCATCCTTCCTCCAAACATGAAGAACAAAGGGTAGAAAAGGAGTTGAGTCAAGAAGCCAATGAATCAGTGGAATCTACAGTCCACAATGATGAAGGAAAGGAGAAGTTATCAAAAGAACAAGAAGATCTCACCCATCTCATTCAAGAGATCGAAGGAGGCGAAGAAGAAGATAACGATCAGACTACCTCACCACCTAGAGATGAGAAAATACATGAAGAAGCAGAAATTCAAGAAGGAAGATCTTCTATTCCAGAATGGCTAAAAGAAAGACTAGCTCAAGAAGTGATAGTAGTTGAGGAAGAGCAAACATATGATATAGCGAGTCTTCTAAGCCAAACTCGAGAGGTCACCAAGAGGAAGAAACCTACGAAGATGTCAAAGGTGATTAGAGATGATTCGGGATCAAGGAAGTTGCAAACAGCTACTCCAAGGGTTGAGAAGTATGAAGGAGAGATCACAGCAGATGAGTATGATACGGAGACTATTGATTTGGGTCCACTCACTTCCGAGCACGCTATAGGTGATGCAACTGATTCATTGAAGGCAGTTAATGACATGTTGAGAGCTGAAATAGAAAAGAATAGAAGATTAGAAAAGGAGATAAGTGCGTGGAGGAACTATGTCCAGCAATTTCAGCGACCATTGAGACATCAAAGCCCAGCAGCCACGCCACCACCTTTGCTTCCTCCAGAATCAGTTGATCATATGGAGAAGATGAGGAATTCGACACAGTTGATGGATACATGGATAGAGGATTCATATACTAGAGTTAGCAAGTTCATGAAGGGCATAATGCAGACACTCGATACGGTTATAAAGGTCCTTGTGAGAACTCATGTCCTAATAGAGTCTTTCGAAGCATTTGCTCATGCTAGAAATGTCATCATTCCAGTGCTTAAAGTAATAAGGAAAACATCCCAAGAAGTTTTGTCAAGAGAAAAGATAACTAGAGAGGGATCTACACCTAGCTTTCTACAATGGGGCAGCCTACTTCACACGAAGAAGATCATTTTCAAGAAGATTGGAAATGGATGTAGTCAAGTTCAAGATGATATGCACCAAATTCATAATAAGATAGTGGAAGTAGCACGGATTATTTTAGAGAGAAAGATTGATCCAGGAACGATCATAGAAGCTAGAGAATTGGAGGAAAGAATAAGAGTCATTTTCCATACGACTGATGGAATGATGACCAGACAACAATTGAATGATATGCTAGAGTTTGTGGTTTTAGCAAGCAAAACTCAAGAACTCGAACCTGAATGGGATAATGCCATCATCAAAGCTTTCGAAGAAGTCATGCACATGGAGAAGCATCTGAAGTCTCTACCTGAGATCCCAATGACAAAGATAGATGGCATGGTGACCAGATTCATTGAATATGCCAAAAAGGAACGTGAGAAAGGGAACCAGATTCTAGAAGACAGTTTGTTATGATCTCACTTGGCATTTCGTTTTCCTGTTGGAGGATGTTTCCTCGATTTTTGTGTCAACACATGCTATTTCTCATTGGTTGTTACATGATGATGTTTATCTAGATAGGGTTTCATTTGTATCAAACCCTAATTAGGGTTTAGGTGGCAAAATCTTGGCCCTTGATCTCCATTCGATCTCAGCCCTTCATTGTATTTGGGAGTCCTATATAAACTCCACTCATTTCATTTGTAAAGGTTAATAGAAGAGAGAATAGAGTAATAAAAAAAAGTGCTAGAATAGTGAATAGAGAGATAGAGATTTTGATTAGAAGTCAAGAGTGATAAGAGAAGGACTTGAAGAATTGTTGTTGTTTGGCCATTGGATTAATAAAACATTGAAGTTATGGTGTTTCTATTCAATCTTTGAAACCTATTGCATGGTTCTTTATCTTCTAAAGTCAGTCTTTGATATCAATTTAAGTATTTAGATTGAATGATGGAATGTTGCACTTGATGTATTGTGAAACTCATTATCCATACCACTAGCCTTTTGCTGATTATAAGAGTGTCGTGCGTGGTCAACTGGAATTATTGATAGTGCTTAAGTTCAATTGTTGCTCAATCATTGATATGCAATCAAGTAATGGTGTCTATGCTTAACGGTGATTTGAAAATTCCTAAATATCCTTAGAAGATTGCACCAATTCTAGTGAAGTTGTTTTTGTATGGCGATGCTAAAACTAGTCGAGTTTCACTTGTGTCATTCTTCATCCATCCATTCGTAGGATAGCTTAGAACCTCTCTAAACCCTCATCTTTTGCCATTTTTTTGACAAACATTCAGTAGTGTTAGGAAGAAACTTCACCGCATATCATTCGCAAAGTACTCTATGAAATCTCTCCTTAAGTAAAATGCCCCTTCATGAAACAGCAACCACAATGACCAATAGAGCTTACCACACGTAGTGACCCTACATTCATGAACCTTGGAGTCTTCTCAAGTGATCCTTAAGCTAATCTTCAACATTTGAGAGATTTTGTTCAAGAGAGGATAAGATACTTCAGGTATTTTATTCTGTGTTCGTATGTGCCTAAAAAACACATCAACGGACTGTAATGTCCCTTCCTTAGGCATCTCAAACTTTAGCGAAGGTTGACCTCCTATTGGGTCCCGTAGGTTAACAGTGTGGTTTGGGGACCCAACCGAGGGTTGTGGAGCTCAGCAAGGAGCTTTGTGGGCCTTTCAAACTGGAGTTTTGGGGTTGTATCCATGATTAAAATTGAATTGCTAAAGTTGGCCTTATGTGAATAGTAATAGAGAAACATAAGATGAATAGTAAAAAGTGCCCCCCATCCTAGTAACTTAAGTTGTTTTTTGAAAGGGGGGCTAAGTTCACAGTGAAGAATTAGACCCTCAAGGATATTTTATGATTTTAAGGCCAAATAGTAACCCCAAAATAGATCAAATTTCTTGGAGAGGATAAAAAAGCATTTTGCCTATCATTTGCATTCATTCTTATGCTTCCAATTTTCAGATCAGTAGCAAGCTTGAGGGTTTCAGTAGCTTGGAGCTTCCAGGAACGCAAACTTCTGAAAGAATTTGGAGATTTGGACGAAAACCCATCTCTCCTGGTGACATGTTACATTAGTATTTAGCTTCAGTGTGCATTTGGCAGCCTTCATTAGGGATTTTAGTGTAGATTTATCAGTTTGAGGGCAGGTTTCCATCAATTAATTGCAGAGCAAACCTTCTAGAGGTCATCACCACTCATTTCCAGCTTATTCTTAGCTAGCCGCTCCATTTTGGAAATAAGGGTATCCAACCCTAGAGTGTATTTGGAGTTGTAGCTAATATTAGAGCTGATTTCTTATATTCTATCTACTGGAAATTGTATCAGACTCTTATGCTCAGTTAAAGGTATGTACATCGGTCTTTTTCAGTGAAAGAAAGTTATCTTAATTGCCTTCTTAATGTGTTATGCATTATTCTATATTGTATCAGCTATTTCTTTCACTTAGCATCCAAAACATTGTTCAAAAACTCTCAAAAACCCAAACAAAACAAAGAAATCAGTCAAACCCCCACTTAACATATGCTGGCCAAAGACTTTATCAGCAAAATAAATAGTTGGTTTGGATCAGATTTGGTTAGATTTTGGTTGGGGATCTTTCACTCTCAGCCTTCAGGGGTATTCTTTGGCCATAGGGGTATGCCTATCTCTGAGGGAATATTAGAAGTTGTCAGATTTCAGTTCAAGAAGCAATAGCAGTAATGAATCTTCTTATAATTAAATCGCCCATGCTATTGGTGCTACTGTCTGCTGTAGCAGAAATTTCTGAGTTTGTTTTCTTGTCATTAAAGGAGTATTCTGAGTTTGATTTGGCTGATCGAAGGATCTGAGTGTTTAGGAGTGTTTTGGCATATACTTTGGGGGTGATATTGGGCTCTAACGCTGCACTAGGAAGGCCTATCAATGGCTATGGAATGAATTATTCTGCAGCTGCTATTGAACGTTCTTCTTTGGAACCTGCTGCTCAAGTCTGAATCAATCTTCAGTGTCTTATATTTCAAGGTATTTATTGTTGTGATTGATAGTTTCAACATATTGTAATTTCCTAATTTAATGCCTTGTTGAAATGTCACCTTTTTCATGAACAAATGTAAGCACATCATATGTACATTGAAAGATATACAATCAGACTCTCTGTCAGCAAGAAACTATTATTTGTTCGGTCTATGTACTCTTCCATTTGGCAAAAAATTATTAAAAAAAAAATTAAGGATATTCATTTACATAGTAACAATAAGAACAGTTTTGTTTAGCAAGTATTATATGACAAACCAATGAAGATATGATTATACGGATACCAAATCAAAGAATGGAAACAATACCCGGATAGTGACTCTTGCAAGAAAATTCCATCCATGCTTACTCTATCCACGAGTTCGTTGAATAAGGGAGCCAAATCACAGGCCTGACTCCAACAAGTTTCAGGAAAAGGTGCTGGAAAGAGAGAAAATGGAGCATGTGTCAAGCCAACACCTGGTATATGTCCAGATCTCTGCATATCGTATACAAACAAAACAGAAATTCCTGTTTAGGCTATAAATAGAAAAGGCCATGTTCTATAAGTCAGCAATTTTCACTGTAAGTAAGAAACTCATAAACCCCACAATCAACAATTTTCCTCCACATCAAATATTTAAGGCATGTAATTGTAAATATGCACTCTTAAGGCACATATTTGTTTCTAATTTGACTCTGTCACATTCATCATACTATCAACCACTGAAACTAAGTATCTCTGGGTAATGTTATAAGATCTCTTGATACGTAAAGACAGCAGATTTATGGCACGAAAAGAAACTAACTGATTAGAAAAGAAAACAAATCCCTCCAGATACTCAAGTCTGACATTTCATACTCATTAATGAATGATGTAAATACTCCATGACTCAAGACAGTACAAGGTTGTACAAGAATACCCAGCAGATTTATGGCATGAAAAGAAACTAACTGATTAGAAAAGAAAAAAAATCCCACCTGATACTCAAGTCTGACATTTCATACTCATTAATGAATGATATGTAAATACTCCATGACTCAAGAAAGTACAAGGTTGCACAAGAATACCTGTACAGCCCTGTCCCCAACAACAAAGCCATGTAGAGAAGCCCACACAAGGGCATTTGGAAGGAGCTCTTTTGCTACCTCGAAAGAAGGAATAACATTGTTTGGATCAACTTCTGACTGCTTCTCATTGCCCTTTGTCGCCATTATCTGGGGCTTGAGTTGTTCCATAGCTGCAAATGCAAAAACAATATATACGAGGATAATGTAATGCTTGAGTTGGCACCATATACAAGGTCAAACATTAGCATGAAATTAAAAATAAATAAATTTGTAGAATATTAACCAACCACAATAGATACAATGTGTGCTAATTACAAGGTTACCAGGAGACAGGGGTACTTGGAGACGTCAATTTTTTTAATAAATAATACTTAATATTTCCAAAACATATCATGACAGAGAACTTTGAAAACAAGAACAGCAGTAAAGTTTAACATTAACTTTAAAATTGAACAAAAACTGAAATTAAAATTGCTTATATTGCTGATACCATAGCCAGCCTAAATTGTTTAGTGAAACTGTGAAAGTAAGGTTATATAAATGTTGAGCACACTCAATATTGTCGGCTAAATAGTAAAGGCAATTTTTCTTTAGACTATTACAATGATAATAAATTAGTCCTCTCAAAAAGTCTACACTATCAATCAATAGATCTGATCACTATAAATTTACATGGATTTTTGTCTTCCTGTGAAATAGTTTCCTTATTAGTCGTTTCCCTACAGCTTTGCTTTCTTGCAATCTTTTCTTATGTGTTTGCTTTATTTTTTACTGCATTTTGCCCTAAGTTTTCTAGGAGGAGACGTCAATTTACTGCATTTTTACTGCATTTTGGCCTTTTTACTGCATTTTGCCCTAAGTTTTCTAGGAGGAGACGTCAATTTTTAGTCAGGAGACGGCAGCCACAAGCACCTTATGCATCAAGAAGTTTCCAGAGAAGTATCCAGTACTGGTACAGGTCTCCAGGGGTAGGAGATGGGTCTCTTGGTAACTATGGTGCTAAATAAGGGTTAAGCTTGCCAAATAAACGTTAGGAATCATTCTTCATACAAATTTCACACGAAGATGATTTTTTTTGCTGCAGCGGCTGCAGTTGCTGTTATTGTTGGAATTGCTATTGCTATTATTATTACCAGAGACTCAACATCAGGGCCACAGCCTAAATTTGATTGTCCACCCTGACTGTCAAACGAATTTTTTAAGGTGTCATTTACATGTGAAAATATAATTTACTTTAAAAATATATTGTAAATCAGATAAATATTCTTTTTTAATCTCTTCAGTATTTTATCTTTCATGTAATATACTTTCTGAAATTTTAATTATATTTTACCAGAAAATCTGTCAAATAGGCCATCAAATTTAGGATTCACAGCATTTGTCTTCTATGGTAGGTTATGTACTATAAAATATAAAAAAGGAAAGTGTTTTGACCGTGATATTAAATATGTCTTATGCAGCTGCACAGTAAATGTTTTTTAAGGAAGGTCCATTCAAATATTTTAATTCTCTCTTATCTTTTTTTTATTTTTGAGAGTTAATAATTTTTTAATTTGTAATTTATTTTAAATAAATAAAAAATATAATCTCACAAAGATTGCTCTACTTCTAGTAAATTTTCTTTTTGTACTTGTAGAGATGTCTGGACTCCAAAAGCCAAGTATTTTGAAATTTCTTTTCATTTCAATTCTCTTTTCCTCTTGATTTTTATCTTTTTTTCTCATTTTTTTCGTTTCTTTTGATACTGCTTTCTTTTCACATATTTTCCACACTTTGGCTTGTAGGCAATGAAGCTCACTTGGGTTTGAGAATTACAGTGGCGCTGAAGCGGGATTTAAGATTTTTCACTAGCCACAACTTCACCTAAGAAACCACAACGGCTTAGAGAAAATTAAGTATGCAAAATATAGTAATCAAAAGATGTCGGTATCAAAACACAATAAGTGATTCCCTTCTGAGTCAAGTACAAGTCCTAACCAAACAATAGAACTAAAAGGGATAGCCTCGGATTCCTAAAGCATTTCATATATAGATATCTAGGAAATGGACCGAACATAAGATCCAAATTGTTCTAGCGTGTGCCGAGAACACAACACCTTGCTCACAAAAGAAGGCTCCTACTTAAGACACCTAGATCAAGGAAACTAAACTAAAGCAAACAAACTAACTACTTGAGCCACTAAGGAATCCGAGTCAACTAACTCAAGGCAAATTAAGAACAGCACTCAACAAAAGCAACTAAACTAAAATGCACAAAAGGAAAACCTACTCTAAGACTAAACTATATACAAAACTTGTAGAGCTAACACAACACAAAGAAGCGAAATATGTACATGACTTTACATGCTTTCTCAAAATGGTCAACAAGAGCAAGGCATTGGTCATAGTTCAAAGTTTTGCAAAATTCATCTTTGAACTTGGAGAAGTAGGCTCTCACAACACATCTCTCGTACTTAGCAAAACTTCACGCAAAATGATCAGCTGGAGCAATTCATCAAGTCCATGGTCAATCCAAATGCAAGTTGTTTTTCCTAAACCTGCATAATCATATATATAACAACTTTCAAAACTAGGATTACGAAACAAGACAACCTAGCATGCTTTGAGCTCAAATGGAAACTCTTGCAGGCTCTCCAACAATGCATCATAAGATGAAAGATCATCAGCTACTTCAAGAGGTTGCCATTGGTGATGGATCATTCCACTCTCATTCTTGACATGCAAATTCTCACTCACTAGTCCTTCTTGAATCCTTAGAAATGGACTTAGTGCATCCTCGAATTGCACATCACTCTTTAATTATGAGGTGACAACAGGTTCACAATCTTCCATAAACCATGCATCCTTTTGCAACTCCATAAGTATATCTT
Organism: Cryptomeria japonica; assembly: GCF_030272615.1. Taxonomy (NCBI): domain Eukaryota; kingdom Viridiplantae; phylum Streptophyta; class Pinopsida; order Cupressales; family Cupressaceae; genus Cryptomeria; species Cryptomeria japonica. The sequence goes on from NC_081409.1 coordinate 327,282,134, forward strand.
TAAAAATTAGGGACTCCTTGATAGGTGTTGGTGTTGGAAATAAACCACACCCGGACCAACGATGGACTGGTCCAAGAGGGGCCAGTAGCTCAATGGTAGAGCACTCCAGCAGCGTATGGAAGGTCCTAGGTTCGAGTCCTAGCTGGTCCATGTCTCAACATGGTATCAGAGCCAGGTCTAGGCTAGGAGCCCCAAGCGCATGAGAGGTGTGGCTTAAGGGGGGGTGTTGGTGTTGGAAATAAGCCACACCCGGACTGACGATGGACTGGTCCAAGGGGGGCCAGTAGCTCAGTGGTAAAGCACTCCAGTAGCGTATGGAAGGTCCTAGGTTCGAGTCCTAGCTGGTCCATGTCTCAACAAGGTCGATCTTCAAAAATTTCTCCTAGTTGTTCCTAGAATGCAATCTCTAATGGTAGCGCCCTTTCAAATTGCTCATTTTCTAGCTCTATCACACTGTTCATTTGGTTATCTTCATCAATGATGCTTGAAATTTCTCCCTTTGGGACAGCTTGAAATTCTTCATTCGATTCTTCTTGTTGTAAAACTAAATGCTCATTTGAATACTCATCAAGGGTTGCTTCTTCTTGGAGTGTATGGGAATTACTTCTTTGTTCTTGAAATGGTGAGGCATCAAATGTGTGATAATCTTTCAAGTCACCTATGCCTTCTGCTACATCTTCTTTCTTAATCTCTCGATGATTCTCTTCACAAGTGTCCATGGTTTATAACTTTATAGCACTCCATGCCTTGATGTTGCCAAGCATTGATCTTCACTTGGTACCATCTTGTTGGCTTGAACATTTTCAATTGTTTCCTTAACTCCCATTTCAACGTCTTCTTCCTTAGGTGCAAAGTATGTGAAGCTATCACTCACTATAACACATTGATCATCAAGATGGACTGCATTATCAGCTTGCAACTCATCCTAAAATGCATCATGAGGTCGAAGTTGATGATGAATCATGCCACTTGCCACAACTTGTTTGTCTTGAAAAAATTTTGGCAATGATTCCACTTGTACTTCATGAGACCTTTCAGCGCCCCCTTCAAATAGCATGGTAGTGATCATGTCTTTCAGCGCCCCCTCGAATTGTTCTTCATACTTGGGCTCACTTGTAATAATTTGTAGTTTTACATTCAACATATTTATATGATTGTCTTCCTCTCCAAGGATGCCTGAAATTTCTTGTGATTCACTCTCAAGAATCTCCTTTTGTAGCATGAACGAATATTCTTCAAGGAATTCCTCCTCTTGCAATGAATGTGAATCACCTTCTTCCTTGATTTTCGAATCAACACCTAGATCATCACTTGTCACAACTTCTTTAGCTTGAACATTCTCTACCTCACTACATCCTTCCTTGGGCACAAGGTACAGAAATTTGCTCTCCACAATAGCATATTGACTATCAGCCTCAATTGTACTATCTTCATTGCCTAATGATGTAGCATTGCACTCTTCTTTTGTTCTTCTATATTCATCAGCTGCAAGATATGTTGTCCAAATTTTGTCTATAATACATTCATCTTATGACTCAGATATTCCGAATTGACATCTAACTTGACTAATTGTCTCTTGACACAATGAGCAAGTGAACTCAAAATGAGGTGTATTGTGAATCTTGCACCACAATGGGAGCAATATGCTTTTCTAAGTATATGTCACCATCTATGCTTTTCTAAGTATATGTCACCATCAAGACATAATTGATTTTCAATTATCCCCTTGAACCTCGTAAATCTATTGTTACTTTCTAGAACACTGAAATTATCGGCTTCTTTTGGTTTTGGAATATCCGAAAGGAAGATCTTTCCTTGTAGTGCTAGCTCCAATCTTGACAAAAATGTCAAGCAATGCAACTCATCATGCTTTATAGTCTTATGAATTCTACACTTCCCCGGTACTGCAAGTTTTGACAAACTGTGTGGATATAGTTGCACATTCAAAGTCGACCAAAGTTGAAAGACATCAACTTGTTGATCATCTTGGCGATGTTTTTGCCCCTCCATTGAAAAATCTCTTTGAATTTTCTGATTTACGATTTTTATTTTATTTTTAGAAATTTTTCACCTTTTTGTATTTTTTGAAATACTAGAGATCTAGCAAATCTCAAATGTAGCTTGAAAGCTCAACTAGTTCCAACTGCAGAAGAATTGAACACCGAATGTCTCCCTTCTTTTGCAAATCTAGTTGATGATACAACATTCACCTTCTTTTCTTGTGCAAATTTTGTTCCCAACTGCTTCAAAATATGATTTAATAAGTTTCAGCATCAATTGTTCATCTATTTACTCAAGTGCCCATTGATTGTCATGCCCTCCTTCTAGCACCAATTCTGTTGATGTGTTTTTTATGAGACCATGCAACACAGAATAAAATACTAAGTATTATATCCTCTCTTGAACAAATCTCCTCAGATGCTAAACTTCGTGATCAATGAGGTGACTCCAAGGTTCCTATAGTCAGATCTTGACTTTATATTGTGGATAGACTTAGTGTGTTGATGTGATTTTGCTGGAATCACAAGGGGACTTACGTCTATGCTTGAACTTCAATTAGAACTTATTCAATGTGACTAGAACTTGATCATCCAATATTGCAATCTTGTGATGCTTTCTCCTAAACAGACTTGAATTGGAAAAAAGGATAAATGAGGAAGGGTTTAGGGAATCTATGCTAACTCCTAATTCCTAAGGATAATAACAATATTGAATGATGCTTTGATAGACAATTCCTTCATGAGACTACTTTCTACTTAACCAGAGTTAGCTCACAATGCCATAGAAAGAGTGTGATCTTCTAAGGTAGTGAAAAATCTTCATATTGTAAACAATCCATTCAAATACCCAATACCGGCACAATCGAACTTAGCCACAATAATAATTAGGTTCAGACTAACCATGCACTACAACTTACAATCAACAAGGTGTAAATGGTATGAAACAAAGGATTCATCAAATATCATCACACTTCTCCATCATAATCAATGAACTTTATCTAAAATTTTGTGGATATAACAAGGAACCATGCAATATGTAGAAGAAACAACACATTTCAATAGTCCACCATATTTTCAATGAAAAGTATATTTATTTACATGCCTTGGCAACAATTTTTGCCTTCTCTTCATACTCTACTCTAACTCTATCTTACTGCCATTGATCCCCTAACTATTAACTATTAACTCTTACAAATGGGGAGAGCAAGCCTTATATAGACTTCCCTTTACAAATGAATGGCCGAGATCAAATCCAAATCAATGGCCAAGATTACAAGATAAAACCCTAATTAGTGTTAGTTACAACTAACATTGCATCACATTTAATACTTGACCAATGATTTAGTTACAATGAATAGGACACATGTCCCTCTTTGAATGTTGACCAATGAGTGATGAGGTTAGGTACATCGAACTTTGTGCCTCTACATGTGGTAGTTATCCTCTTCATTGTATGAGTCAAGTACATTGAATCTGGACGCTTCGACTTGGAATGATGTGATTGGGTTGATGAAGGCTAGGCGCCAACTTAGCTAGCTGTAATGTCCCACTTTGGAACAGAATTTAATCATAAATAATAATGATAAAATTAAAATTAAAATATAAAAGAATATTCTTAAATTTAATTAAGTTAATGAAGGGTCAAAAGACATGGAATGGAAAGTTGTAACTCCCTCAAACATGAGATATAAAGGGAGAAGATTGCCTCATTTGAGAGGGGAGAAGTGTGGAATAGATCAGATTTAATAAGAAGTGCAGATCTGATTGTGAAAGGTTGTGTCCCTTTCAAAGGGCAGAAATAATGAAGATTTGCACTCTTTCAAAGAATGCTAACGGTGAAAGGGTGTGTCTCTTGCCAAAGGGCATACATGATGAAGAGGTGTGACCCCTCCCTCACATTGAGAGATATAAAGGAAAGAAATCAAAAGCATTTAGGGAGATCACCATCGATTAGATCAGATCAGAACTGTTATTAAGTTACAGGCAGTAACACCCTTGTTCTTGGTGGTATGTGTGGGGACTATCATGTCCCAGTCTTCATGCCATGTCACCCTCTATCAATGTAGAAGAAGTACGACAGCTTGGAATAAAGTAGTGATTCACTTTGGAAGATTAGTGACTTGTCAATGCAATGCTTAGGGATAACATTAAGATAAAATAGCAATCCTAAGATGGCGATGATGATAAGAATTAGTCAATAATTAACAACTGGTTTAAGGCAGCGATTTTTTAAAGAGTACAGTAATTAAAATAAAAGAAGAGGCACGTGGAAGAGATATCATTCCTTGAAGAGAAAGGGAATCGCATAAGGGTCACAACCCTCCAACAAGGTTGAGGGATATTTAAGAGTTAGAAAAGCATCATCCAAGGGGCATCGAACAGCAGATAATAGGAAGACAATCAAACAAGAAAAGAAATCTCATTGCAGAGATATCAGGAGTAATCGGCAAGCATTGTTAATTACAGTGTGTTGGATCTTTTAAAGCTTTCGTCCAATCTGGGGGGAAATAAGAAAGTAATATCGGATTGAATAGTCCTTGAGGAAGGGAACAGGAAAAAGAGATCGAATCTGCAGCTACTGTTAGTATAAGACAATATTCTGGTATGGAGTTCTATGCATTACTTTATTCTCAGCATATTATTATAGATAGCAAATTGTCTTTAAGACTATTCACTGCATATTATCTCCTGCACATACTGTGTAATCTATTATGATTATATTAGGTAGGGGAACTTCTGTATAAGACACCCTACATGATCATATTAGGTAGGGGAACTGCTGTACAAGGGCACCCTACATGGATCATATTGAGTAGGGGAACTGTTATATAAAACACCCTACATGATCATATTGAGTAGGAAAACTGTTATAAGACACCCTACATGATCATAATGAGTAAGGGAACTGTTGTATAAGACACCCTACATGATTACGCTTGAACAGTTAATCAAGACACCCTATCAACCCTGCATAATAGCATGCGGTGTTGAGGTTGTCTCAATCATAAAATTGTGTTTCTATCCCTGATCCTGAATCTGTTTTATGCTTTACTTAGTTTGATCTGTATATAGTCATTTATATGACCATTTCTTTATGTAATTGGTAGTATCTTTCTGACCTTGTTTTTCTCTAGTTGATTACAACAGAGGCTAAGGTACTTCCCTAAACCCTTAACCTAAGAACATGAAACCGTAATTAAAGTATTTTAAGGCACTTTATAAATAGGGGACATTGCACTAGCTCATCTTGTAGATCATGACAAAGTGTTTGTAGTTGAAAAATATCTCTTGATACTCAACATTTGAAATTGCTCCTTGATGAATGTGATGATGGTGGGAGATATCCCAAATTGCATAATCTTATCTAATTTGATCCCTTTCACCTATCCTTCTTCATACTTAAGAATTCGCCCTTGAGATGTGTCTCATCTTTCAACCTTGGAATCCATCACCTTGACTCCTCTTGACCTTGATCCTTGTATCCATATAGAGATAACTCCACGGTGTACCAACCTTGAATCTTGGATTTTTGGAGGAAATTCAAGATAATCACGAAATTCTCTGCTGGCACATAACCCGAAGCACAAATTCTGAGGCTTAGACAGAAAAAGAATACCCAGGTCAAGTTGCAAATACCCTAGGTCATAGGTGATTTTTATAAAAAAATCATAAAAAATTGCAAAGAGAAAAAAATGACACAAGTCAAAGAGAAACCCTAGCCACGAGAATTTCAAGCAAACAAACCCTCATCTTTTTAAGAAAAAAGGGGAAAAATCAAATGTGCACAATAAAAAAACGGTGCCTGATATTCCCGGCGTGGAACTGGTGAAGTACGAACATGTGTTTGAAATTGCACAAGCGGTAGTTGCAGAAAAAATGAGCCTGTGTCTGCAAAAATTGCAAGCGAGAAAAGAGAGATTGAAGAAAACCTTTTGTTTCCTTTCCTCTTCTTATAGAATTTTGAGCTATAAGGAGCAAAGTAGCATGCTACAAGATAGATTGTGAACTTTTTATCCTCTATTTTCATCCATATGTACTACTTATTTGGATCTTCCTTTTCCACATGTATGATTATTTCCCAAGAATCTCTTACTAAGATTATTACTCCTCCATGGCCCTTTCCACTTTCAGTTATCTCAATCCATACTGATACTTTCATATATCCCTCAAAGTTTGAAATCTTACATCCTTCATACTTGTGTGTTTCAAGGAGGAAAATCACGTCCATTCCCTCCGCTATAGGCCCTAAACCGGGCCCTCTCTTCCAAGGGAAACCTCTGGAATTCCAACTTAGCATTGAGAGGTGTGCCCAAGGGGGGTTGCCTTTCTATTTACTGTGTGTAGTTTTGTTGTTGAATTGTGTTTTCCCTCTATCATCCATGCTTCATTACCTGCACTTCTTGCTGCTACGACTTTTTCCCATTCTTTACTTCTCTCTTCTAATTGTAAAAGGGTTAAATCTTTATCTATGAAGAATTGTGTACCTTTGAGAAACCTTTTGTTCCTCAAAATTTTGTTCTTGTTCTCAATACTTTTCAATGTTTACTCTTACATTTCTATTTCTGCCATCTCATGACACTCTACCAATTCTACTTGCTTGATAAATATGCCCTATCCACTCGAACTTGTTTGCTAGAAAGTCTTTTATTAACCTATCGGTATGCTCACCTTCCCCGTAATCCTTCAAACCTTTTATTATTATATTTGCTGCCCTATCTTTTCTCTATCTTTCTTCCCCTATTTGCACTCTAATCTTCTTCTATATGATTTCCTTTTGACTCTCTGTTGACCCCTTTGTTACTTGTGAGCTAAGTCACAGGATACGGCGATTTTCATGGATGAGGTTCGAATTTAATCGAATTTCAAACTTCTATAAAAAAAAATCGAATTTAATCGAATTTCCTTTATAAAGCACTGCTATCTGCCTCTAAACACAACTCAACTGGTCGTGGGTATTCTTTGTATATACTTTGTATCTATTGGGTCATGGGTGTCTGCAACTGCTAGGTTGCCCTCGGATTTTCTCCAACAAGGGTCACTATTCTAATAATTTATTAGAAGTATACATATATTTAAAAATAAACAAAATTATAGAAGGCGAATTTTATCCGAATTTTTCCCTTGTCGAATTTCATCCGAATTTCATGGCTGTCGAATTCGAACCTTGTGACTTAGCTTGTGAGCACGATTTTGTCTATTCTAGTTGCTCCTTTAGTTTAGCTTCTCTTATCTCTACGTTTGCTATTGCTGATTGGAGCTCTTGTAAATGTGGAGTGTCTCTTTCCTCTGCTGCTGCAGGAAAATTTCAATTTTTAATCTGCTTTAGCTCCTACTTCACAAACATGATTTTTTGCTGCCCTGTTTTCAAACTGGCTTGCAGTTTGACGATTTCCACTTTAAGAAAATTGTTTTCTTGAGTTATTTTAAGATTGGTGTCCATAACCTCTTGCCATTTGTTATACTTCAGCCATTCCAACTCTTCCAAGCCTTCGAGTCTCCTCTTTAATCCCATCAATTTGTCAACATATAGGTATGAGGACAAAGTTAGAGGTGTTGAATTAGGGCTGTACTGGTCCATCTTGTTGTCACCTTCCATCTCCTCTCTAATTTTTGCCTTATGTTGCTCTGTTCCATCAATGTACTTGAGTTGATGCTCTTGTCAGCATGTTCTTTCAGCCTGATCTTCATGATCCACTTGCATTTCCATCCTTGTATTTACTTGCTTTTGTTGTACCTTATGAATAATTGTTGTTTGATTGAAGTTTACTATCTTTGGCAAGATAGTGATAAACTTAGCGTGCCCTATCCACCTTAACCTTCTAGCTATTATAGCTTGCCTTTGCTGTAAAATCCTCTTATATTGCTTGGCATTAACAAATGTATGTCTTTTTACATTTGGAACTTTGTCTTGCCCACATGCATGAGATTCTAGACTCCTTGCTGAGATACTTGTAGTGTACAGCATCAAACTACCTATCTGAGGCACACTTTCATGGTCATTCCCAATCCTCCTCTCACAACTTTCCTCTAGCTCTTCCAATGAGGTGTGTTCATCTCCTTTGTACTCTTAAAAAATTTAGTAAATGCACCTCCTGCTCTATGATGTTTTCCACCATATTGTCCGATTTTGATATTTATGGGTTTATCCTCACAATTGCTAGAGTTTGTTTGTTTTTCTTATCAGTTTTGTTTGTGGTCACCAGAATTTGAAATGATTTGATTTGGAGAAAATGCATAAAAACAAACTCAAATATTGACAAAATCCACCACTAGAGAGGAGATATGTCAAAACTTACATGCAATGCCCACTTTGAATCTTTGTATGTAGTGTTGGAACCACAATTTTTTAACCTACCTGGTGTTGTGACCATTTCACACATCGCCCCATTGAAATGGGGACCCCCTCTTTTTGCTTTTGTTTTGCCTGTTCTTCTCTCTGCTTTTAGGGTTTTGAGTAAGTGAGTGAGTCGTCTGGACTAGGGTTAAGCCTTAGGGTTTCCTTTTTTATATTTTCAAGCCGAAATCCAGTCCTATTTTGAAAGATTATCAAGCATCCTCGCGTAGATTGCAATTTTTAGGATGAGCTTGCCAGGAAGTCAAGTGTGTCTCAGGATGAGTCCAGTCAAGATTTTGAGGGCAAATTCAAGTTAGGTCTAAGTGATAGCATTTTGATGATTAAATTATGCATTTTGTCTGGGTGAATTTTGACCAAATTTTGGAAGTAAGGTAATCGATTCCTGGACTTGGAGATGACCTAGCCCTGCGTGATGAAGTGATCTGAAGACCTAGATTTTGATATTTTAACTCCAAAAGGGCAAAATCGCTCCTGTCCCTCTCCCAGGGACCAGGGCGAAAATGATATTTTGTGTATTTTGGTTATTGACTTGTTTTATTTGCTTTTTCCAGGGTCGCCAGGAGAGACAATCGAGCGTGAATTGAAGATTTTGAAGATTTTGAAGACTCAAAATGACAAGTTTTTTGAAGATTAAAGCAAAATCGCTCCTGTCCCTTGCTGAAGGACCAGGGCGAAATGGCTCATCTAGATCATTTTGGGCCTCATTTGATTGAACTGAAACATCAAGGACGCGACGAAGGATGAAATGAGCATATAAAGGAGTATCCAGACTTGGTCGTTGGCAATGAAAGATTGAAGATTTGACCTTTAAGACAAAAATTGCTCCTGTCCCTCACTCAAGTACCGGAGCTTGATTTCCAAATTTGCACTGTCCTTGCAAGACCAGGACAATTTTATGATTGGAAGAGATCAAGGACATGTTTTGTCCATTGAATATAATTTGAGCAACCAACTAGCAAGGAAAGAAGCTAAGATGACAAAAATCGCTCCTGTCCCTCACTGAAGGACCGGAGCTTGAATTCCAAGTTCGCCTTATCCTTGCAAGATTTGAATGATTTCGCGATTTGAGAAGAACAAGGAAAGTGTGTTTTATCCGTTGAATATAACTTGAATGGACCACAATGGAGAAAATCGATCCAAATTGGCTAAGGCGCTCCTGTCCCTCTCTCAAGGACCAAGGCGATTTTAAAGGAAGCTCCTACCCCTCTCCCAAGGACCAGAGCGATTTTCTCAAAAGACAAGTTTTTAGCAAGGGTGAAGCAAGTTTTACGTTTGAGATGAGTAAAGGAAGGCATAATAGCTCCATTGAAGATAATTTCGAAAGTTTGCAAAACACAAGTCGAGCCTATTTTGGCCAAGGCACTCTTGTCCCTCTCCCAGGGACCAGGGCGAAAAATGCATTATCAAGTTTCCCTTCCAATTGTGGTCGAATCCAAGCCAAGGCACAATATGAAGATGATATTCAAAAAGCTTCAAGGGAAAACAAAGTTGCAAAGACCACACAACTGGACGAATAATGGCCAAAGCGCTCCTGTCCCTCTCCAAGGGACCAGAGCGAAATATTCAACTATGCCTAATTTTAAAATGCCAATTTCGTTTCCAACATTCGAGATGGAGTAAGCAATGACGTTTTTCACCTTGAAGGCAATTGGAAGTTGACACGATCAAGGGTTTGTACCAAGAACTAAAGATCGCTCTTGTCCTTCACTCAAGGACCAAGGCGATTTTCATAAAAACAATCATTCCCTTCCAAAGCCACACCAAAGCAAGGTTGTACAAAGGTCAAAATGTCTTTCGAAGGGCAATGAACAAGGAACCAACCTTAAAAAACTGAATAACTTAAGCACAGATGCAAAATCACTCCTGTCCTTCACTGGAGGACAAAGGCGAAAATCCTAAGAAGGTCAATTTTGACTTGAGAAAACAAGCAAAACATGCATAGAACGAGAGATGATGATCATTGCCTATCTTACATCATGAGTTGGCGATTTGGGAAATGAAGTCCAAAAATAAAAGGTAGAGCGCTCCTGTCCCTCTGCAAGGGACCAGAGCGAAATCATCATATTTGCCTGATTACCTAACATTTTGAAGTGCCATTTTCGTTTAAAGGACTCGAGATGGATTAAGGAACAAAGTTTTGCGCCCTGAAGATGATTTGACATTAATATGATTAAGGATTTGTGCCATGGACTAAAGATCGCTCCTGTCCTTCACTGAAGGACCAAGGCGAATATCCTTGAAGGAGCTCATTTGGTATTGAAGAAACGAGTTAGAGCGAACGAGGAAGATCATTGATTGCCCTGCAACATGAATTGGCGATCTAGAAGATAAAGATCAAGGGCAAAAGTAGAAAATCGCTCCTGTCCCTCTCCAAGGGACCAGGGCGAAAATGTTCCAAGGTTCGCCCCTTCCAAGGATCACATGAATTGAACTTAAGGTTCCAGAAGGAAACGCCATTTCGAACATCAAGAATGAAGTTTCAAACGTAAAAAATGAAGGATGGAGGACCAAAATACATGGGCGCTCCTGTCCCTTTCCCAGGGACCAGAGCGATGTTGATAGATGTCCCTTATATCTCCTATGCCTAGGCGCCAATAATTTTTTGAATTACATTAAAATGCCAAATTTGCTAAAACGTGAGATATTTAATTAAATGGGCATTTAATAAGTTCGCATAAGGCATTTAATAATTAATTTAGCCTTTTAAAAAAATCGAAACTCTAATTGCAAAGGCATTTTAAATTAATTATTATTAAAATTAAATAAAAAGGAGTGCGCATGGGGTTTATTTTAACATTTTAATAAAGGTCGGCCTCCTCTTTTATTTAAATTTTGTTTTTTTTTTTGTTTATTTTCCAAGTAGGCCTATGGGGATTGCAATGCATGAGCGCCTATATAAGGGAGGTATGTTATAGCGTTTTAATCCATCATTCAATCATTGTTTAAATGCGATTTGGAGAAGCAATAGAAGGAGCAAAATCTCATCCAAGGAGAAGTGCGAATTTTGTTGGAAGTGGAGCGAATTCTCCCTCAAAGCGTTGAAGACCCCAAGGGTGGTGAAGTTGATGAAGGAGGCGCATTTGCTAGAGGACTTCGATCTTCATTTTGCCTAGCAAATTTCCTAACTTTGCATCTTTTTTAGAGTTAGTTCTCAAGAGAGGTATGGCAAGATCTCCCTTGTCCAAATTTTGAATTTTGAATCATCCTAGCCTCAATCTTGAATTTTGAATTTTGAATCTTGAATTCCAAATTGCATCGTTATATTTAGGAAATGATAATTCAAAGATTTATCATGAGGTTTCCTAAATTCAAACTTTAATCTAGTCTATATTTCTACATTGCAAAATCTATTACTCATTATGAAATGTTATGTAGGTGTCACGATGGCGACCCCAAAGGCAGGAGCATCCACCAGTCGTCCAGCCCTTATGAAGGAAGATCAGAAGAATGAAGAAATGGAGACCAAGATCGTGTCGAAGTGGAGCAACATTGGAGATACCAACTTGGGAAACTTCAGTGTGAAGAAGTTTCGAGAGGTCCCTTACATTGGCAAGCCATCCCCTATCGCAAGGAGAATAATTGAAAGTGGCATTATTAAGGCGGCCGGCTTCCCTCCAGCAATCCAATGTCATGAGCTGATGATCGAGTGTGCCCACCATTATGACCCACAATCCAGATCGATCGTGTCCAAGGAGGGAAACACTTTGGTTTACCTTTCAGAGGAGGCTATAAGTGAGGCTCTCCATCTTCCGAAGCACAGAGATATGATTTACAAAAGCTTAGAAGGAGCCAGGTCCATGTACGAAGATGATCCAGACACTTGCTTGAGCATCATCAACAAGAATTGGTTACTCAAGAGTCGTCCTCGCCTGAGCAAGATTCCAAACACACCACATAGGATCGACTTCCAGGAGGAGTATAGAGATTTGATAACATTGTTCAACCGAGTCACAGGAGCTCCGCAAGCCTTCTATTTTGAGAAGTGGATGTTCTACTTCATCCAAGTGATAGTTCAAGGAAAAGGAACAATTCATTGGGCTAGAATGATTAGCCATTGCTTGGACGTACAGTTAAGAAGACTGAAGGCTACCAAGTCCTTCCACATGAGTTCATACATCATATACGCCTTGATCAGGAGTTTTGAATATGCAGGGCTACCTCACAGAGGAGTGATCGGAAGAGGGCCCGGGGAAGTCAGAGTTTGTGATTCCTATGTTCATTTGCATCATCCACCAGGAAGTGACTACAAGTTAGTCAATGATACCTTCACGATGAACATTACCAGGACATTGCAAGGTGGGATTCACAATCGGCTATCTCAAGACGCACAAGAGTTTGTAAAGAGGTATGGTGCATGGTTCATCCAATTTCAGAAATTTACTTATATTAGAATTCATGGATGTCCTTCACCTCCCTACATGTTGCCGAGATATCCGACAGACAAAATAGTGTTACTTGAGGTGACTAGACAATTGGCAGCTTATGCGAAGGCATTCAGACACAGGCATGGAAATGGAATTCCTATGCCGATCATACTAGGAAATTCAGTTGAGGTATGTCCTAATGTTCCAGCCATGGATGATGCAGAGAAGGAGTTGGCCTTATATTCATTTTCATTCTTTGCCTTGAGAGAGAGTTTTGATCTTTATGGGTATATAGAGGAGACAGTCGGTAGAAAATACAAACATGAATCTCAGGTAGAAGATTTTTGGATGAATCTCTCAGATGATTTTGAAGTAAAAAGAAAGATGCATTCCAGATTGCCTTTAGATTTCATCAAGAAATGCAAAATTTACAGAGTAGCCGATCAAGCTCAGGACAGTGGCAAACATCTCCAATCATCTTATGACCGAGAAAACAAAACAGTAAGGATGGATTGGAACGAACCTGAGGTTTTGGATCTAGATGCTTTGATGGCTCCAGTTTTGTCTTGTACTCGCAGATGGGTTGATGTGCAACATCAAAAGTTGAGAGAGCAGAACATATCTATGACTTTTACTTTGGAGGAAAGACCAGGAGAAGGAGGAGTAAGTGTAAGTGAAGGTAATTCTCATCCCAGAGGCACGAGCGAAGGCAACCTTCGAAGCACAAGTGAAGGCAATCCTCATCCTAGAGGCTCAAAGAGAAAAGAGAGACCTGAGAAAAGAGAATCCTCCAAGAAGAAGCAAGAGGCCAATCGAGATCGTTCATCCGGCACATCTTCTCGACAAGAGAAGAGGACACTTGAAATGGAGGAATCTATGGAATCAATGGTACAAAACGATAAACATGAAGAAGGACAGGCACCTCAACGTTCATCAAGTCGATCTCTCCAGGTCAATGAGCTACATGAAGACAAGAATGATGACGAAGTGACATCTCCCCTCCGAGAAGAAGAGACATTGCCTAAAGAGATACAAGTTAGGGAGACGAGGTCAGCCATTCCAAATTGGTTGAAGGAGAGACTAACAAGGGTAATTGTGATTGAGGACGAAGTTAATGTAATTGATTTAGAAAGCCTTGTTGGAAATTCTCAGGAAGTGACAGAAAAGAGGAAAGCCACTAAGATGTCCAAGATGATCAGAGATGAGACAGGATCCAGGAAATTGCAGATAGCTACACCAGCAGTAGACAAATATGAAGGTGAAATCCTCGCAGAGGAATATGATGTAGAAACATTTGAGCTTGGTCCACTCACGGCTGAGCAAACATTGGATGAGGCAACCGATTCGTTTGAAGCACTAAAAGACAAGCTTAGGGAAGAAATGGAGAAAAATAGAAAGCTTGAGAGAGAGGTTGGTGCATGGAGAGGCTACTTTAGCCATCTCAATCAGCCTTTGGGGCGTCAGGATCCAGCAGTATCTCCTGTGCAGGCACTTCCCATTGAATCACTTGGTGAGGCAGAAAGAGTCAAGAGTTTGGTCCAGCTTATGAGCTCTTGGATTGACAAATCCCATACAGTTGTTGTTGAATTTGCAACAAGAATGATGCAGACCATCCACCGAGCTATCCGGGTTCTTGAGATCATCCACAACCTAATGATAATTGTAGCTGCTTTCGCTCATACTAGAGATGTTATCATTCCTGTCCTGCAAGTAATCAGACAAACATCAAGGAAGATCCTAGCACAAAAAAAGATAATGGATGGAGGACCTCATAGTTTACTCCAATGGTCAACTTTACTCCAGATGAAGGAAGTTCTTTTTGAGGACATCAGTAACAAATCCAATCAAGTTGAAGAGATTATCCATCCGATCCAGGACAAGGTGTTTGAAGTATTATGTACTATTCGTGGCAGGAGGATCGAAGTTGAGACAGATGTGGATTGGCAAGAATTAGAAGAAAGAGTCAAGGTCATCTTTTGCAAAGATAAGAATGTTATTACAAATGAGCAACGGGATCAGATGTTTGCTACCATGCTCCTAATTGAGAAAATCAAAGAACTTGAACCTGGATGGGATGCAGCTCTTCTCAAGGCTTTCGATCAAGTCATCCACTTGGAAGAACGAATGAGGAATCTTCTTGAAATTCCTATTGCTGAGATCGAAGGGATTGTGTCCAGATTCGTTGCATATGCTAAGAAAGAGCATTGGAAAGGGAATAAGATTCTAGAAGAAAGGTTGTTGTAGATGATGTGGCACCTTAATTATCATTGGTCTATGTTTCCTAGGTTTTTTTGCCAAATTAAATATTTGGTTATGCATTTAATATTGTTCAGTAAAAGAGGAACTTTTGTAATAAAACCCTAATTAGGGTTTAGGTGTCAAAATCTCAGCTGTTGATCTTCTTTTGATCTGGGCCGTTCATTGTAATTGAGGAGGCTATATATACCCTCACTCCTTTTCATTTTGTCATTAGAAATTAGAAACAGTTAGCAATAAGAAATAGTTAGAAGTTTAGAGCTTTTGGAGAGAAGAAAGTTATTTTGTAGCAAGATTGAGCTTTGAAGGAAGAATTTCAAGCAATTGTTGTTTATTTTGGCTTTGAGATCAATAAAATATTGAAGTTATGGTGTTTTGTTGCAATTCTCGTGGCTATCTTCATGGTTGTTTACTTTCTTGAATCATTCTCAGTCAAAGTAATATTTAAGTTTGAAGGATTAAGTGTTGGGCTTGATCTTTGGTGAGATTCATGTTCCAAACCACTAGCTTCTTACTGATTGTAAGGACGCCTTGTGTGGTCAACTGGAAATATTTGGATTGCATAAACCTCCATTCATTATTGAGTCATTGATATGTACCTTCATGGTAGTGCCTATGATTCTTGATGATTTGAAAATCATTATTGACCTTAGAAGATCGCATCAATTTCAGTTGAGTTATTATTTTATGGCAATATTGAAATTGGTAGAATCTTACCAAGTCTAGCCCGCATTGAGTCATTCTTAGGATTAGATTAGAATTTATCCCTTGCAAACCTTACCCTTTTGATCTTTTTTGGAATTCATTAGTATTAGGAAATCTTGTTCCTGCAATTCGGATACGTAAGGCCCCCTTGATGAAATAGCAATCACAACGACCACTGGTGCTTATCCACACGTAGAGACCCTACATAAAAGAACACTGGAGTCACCCTGATTGATCCTTTTTTGCGATATCTTCAGCAATCAGAGGCTTTATTCAAGAGAGGATAAGGTACCCTTGGGTATTTTATTCAGTGTATGATTGTGTACAAAATACACGTCAACACCTGGGTCCCTGCGCTTGGGTGGAGCCTCCCGAGTTTTGAAGCAGACAAACAAATAGAAACCTCTGATAGCTTGAAAGCCTTCTGTTTGGCCCCACAGCCCACTCCCCCTTCTGCCCTGGAAGTTGCCGACAAACCTCTAAAACCCTGAAACCCTGTCAGCCTGTCCATGTCTGCCTGTCCAATGTCTCTGATTCATCTGGTCCGTTTTTATTGGAGATAATCCACGGCCAAATAAGTACGACGAGGGCAGCGCATAGTCAACATCTAAACCTGGCAGCCATATGTTTTGCTGTTTGTTGTCCCTACGCCCGCATATTTCCCTGTCCTTAGAGAGCAGCACCCTCACTACCTGCACCCTTCTGACCCTTGAATGCAGAGTCGTTTTCCCGTTGCTCTTGGCCCTCCTGAAAGCGCCTGAAAATCCTTTATGGGTATATCTGTTCAAACAGTCCTCTAATCTGCGCTTTGCTGATCCACGCGAAGTAAACTTTCGTTGCCAAAGTTTGCCGAGGCTTACCCAATCACTTTATTTCTGCAGCCCTTCTCTAACACTTGCTGTAGGAAAAACCAACAGAATCCCGTATAACAGAGACGTCGCAGGATCTACAGCAGGAATTCTATGCTTTGGCTTCACATTCAACTACTGGTATGCTTTGGATTAAAACCTACCTTAAAAAATTCAACATAATAAACATCGATTTCAAACGCATCCCTCCATCCCCCATCACTTTCAGATAATTAACATGGGTTGCTGTTAAAGCTTATTTATTTATATGTCTACTTACACAAGGCATTTTAACTTGTGATGGCATGAAATCCATTTTCCTGAGATCTTGCCATTTTAAAATGAGATGGAGCTGCTGAGCATACCTCATTTCGAAAGTACCATGATCTGAATACGTCTAAACGTTGTTTGGTGAATATTAACAATCATTAAACAGTCAAAAAGTAGAATTACGTGCATCTTAATTTGCTGCTTTCGAATTAGCCCTATTTTACTAAATAGAGAACTAAGAGGATTTTTATACACATTTGTCTATTTGCAAAGAGGTAAGAAGAGGTAGTGTATAAAACCCAACAGTTATTGGTGTAAATATAGAAAGAAAGTTGCGCACCTGGAATGACAGTCCGCCTCCCGCGAGTGTAAGGATCGCGCAGTCTAGCAATCCCCTCTCTCTTTATGTTGCAAATCGGATAAAATTTGTGAGACCCGATAGAATGCCCTATACGCCCATAATCCACTAAACCAGCATTCATTCCTTATTCGTTAATATTTGTTGGCCCCGCTCGTCGCCCCGCTGTACCAGTCAGTATAGAAAGATTGGAATATATATTAGTGATGTGAAGTGTATATGTTTGAGTGTGCAAGCATTAAAGACAAATAAAATACACAAAAAGATTTGAAGGAAAATGACGATTTAATGTGTGGTCCATAACAGCGATCTGTGAAGTTCATACACAGAGCAGCGATACATATGATTCCCAAGACAGACCCGATAAATCAATTATTATATAATCAAAGTCAAAAAACCTTTGATTCAAATGTGTTAAGGAAAGTACAATTAACATAGAAACTAGCAATTGTACCTATAGAGGTTCTCATAGGATATTAAGATAAAATTTATATATATTTTAATTTTGTATTATTAATTTTAATAATTAAAATTTATATATATGTTTTGACATATTGTTGGAGCATGATTCTTCATGTGAAATATCCTTTAGATTTATTAAAAATTATTATAATAATATGATGAACAAATTAATAAACAAATAAATATTGTTTATTGAATTGTATATTAAATTAGTAGTATTTTTAAATATATCAATCTTAATTTCTAATTTTGATATATAATTTAAATATTATAAAATGTTAATTATATATTTTAAGTTATATAATATTCATATGTGATGAAATAGTTATTTTTAAATTGTTTTAATTTAATTTTAATAAAATATTTATATACAAATAATCATAAATGATACAATCAAGGGCAGGCTATTGCATAGAATTACATTGCTACTGTTGGAATGGAATTCCATCAAAGTATATGGGATAAGGGGGTCTGTCAAATGCAATTGTCGTGCTAGATGCGTATGCAAAATGTGGAAGCATAGACCGGGCACATGAACTGCTTAACAGAATGCCTCAAACTCATGAGCTAAATGATTGCAAGATATGCACAAAACAGATTTGTTGAAAAGACCTAAGATACTTGAGAAAATAAAATTGGCAGGCAAATCCCGCAACCTTTTCCAACTTCTTCGCAAGCAGAATGGGGATCTTGGAGTAGGGTATGTACATCCATTAGGCCATTGAACTTCCGAATTGCAATTGAAAAGTTTAAAACCGATTCAATTCCCATATGAAGCAGTGAAATCGAAAGGAGAGAAATAGGAGAGACTGCAGAGGTTGAAAGGAGACAAAGATGCATCTATTAGTTATTGAAGGCAGACTATAGAACGACGACAAGAAGCCAGATAGAGCCAGATGAGAGTTTGGAAAGGCATCGAACATTGAGAAGTTGTCTTCAAATGCAGATTATAAAAATGGGATTTTAAGTCAGTAAAATACGGAGAGGGGAATCGTAGTAGAAGCGTCCCAAAAGGGGGCATTGTGGGCTATGAAATGCAGAAAAGATATAATCAATGGTGGTATCAGTTTAGAGAATTAAAGTTTGAAAAATCTGTTAGAATATAGAAGGAATGTGTGAGAAGCAGAAACAGAAGAGTGTGTTTTGATTGCAGCGCAGCCAGAGTAAGGAAAACACAGAGGCAAAGAAGAAGAATAGAAAACCAATGAGGGAAAGTCCATTGGGTGCCAATACTGTGAATAACATATTGCAAATTTAATAAATTTTAACTATATTTCTTTGATCTAAGTGTTAATTAATAGAGTCTCTGTTTTGTGAATTTTAACATTTAAAAAGCGTTGTAAAACCTCTTAAAAACTCACCGCCAAACGTCTAATCTCCTAATGATTCAGCATCGGAAAATTTCAGAGGTGCAATCAAATCCGATCTTGAGAAATCTTCGGTAGTGTCGAGTATGTACAAAGTATTAATGACTTCACCTGGAATGTTATTTCAAGCCGAAAATACGACTTCCAGAGTTGCAACATTCCTCACCTCACGCCTTAAAAGAAATTTCAACTCGCAACTAGAATTTCTGTTAAAAACTGTAAACTCGTTTCTCGAGCTCAAGAATCTAGCAGCTCTAAAACCCAGATATTTTGCTATCTGTTTTTTTTTTTTGGTCTATCGAGTGAGAGGAGATTGGTTTTGGTTTGTCTGATTTTCTCAAATTTAGGCTTTGCTAGGGTTCCGTAATATTTTTCCAGAAAAAATCTTGTTCTCCCTTCAAATTCAAAACTCAGCACACAAACATACAGAGATTCTCCATTTTTCAACTAAACACATAGATTGTTCCCTATTATTTTGGATTAAAAAACGATTTCAAATCCTCAGCGAAAATAAGGGAATGGGCGTTGGCGTTTTCTTTTATATAACTGTCGTATGTAAAAGTGCGGATCTTTTATGACATTTGGTAGATGTTAAACAACAACCGGAAGCAGTTTCAGACAGACGGAAAGACGTTTCCCGGCATGAGACAGATTTGCCGGGCAGATGTGGACAGGCAAGTCCACTTAAAACAAAGCCTATCGGCTAATAAGGCATCAATTGCAACAATCACTAATGTTGCGGTTTGTTTAATAAACAAAAATTAATGAGTCAAAGATTATGCAAGAGACCACGTTAATAAATCAAAGGTTAATTTAGGAGGCAGGTGTGGGCCCATTCCCTTTGCCACCATCCGTTGCCGTTTGTCCCGTTTCTGTTAGCATTCAAATTCTAAAATTTCTCCCGCGCACTAAGTATAGTGAATTCAGTACGTGTTTGCTGACAGCCTCTGGGCAAATTTTATTTCCAACTCCTACCATTCTTCCGCTTATACCGAAATGGGAGCTCTGTGGTGAGCTGGCACGGTTGGAAATGCTATGGCAAACGTATGCAAACTGTGGAAGCATAGACAAGGCGTTGAACTTTAAATAATATATTTATTATTGATGGTCTATTACTTTTTATCTAATATATATATATATATATATATATATAATTTTTAAAATAAATAAATAAATATGATGCTCTAGAGAACATAATATATCTTTAGAAAGAAAAATGTAAATTTTTGAAATATAATTTAATATTTTTTATTTAAAATTTAAATAAAAACATAAAATGCATTAAAAATTTATGTCATTTTTATGTGCTTCAAGTTTAAAAGCTAGACCAAAGGCTAGTGCTATTCATTTCCTTTATCATGATGTGTCACGGTATTTGGATTTCACCTAGTTGAATGTCCTTAATTTTAAATCACGTTTTAGTTGATGTAACTCTAGTTCTTTAAATGATAACAATTAAGATATTATACATTTTTAACATACTAATTCATAAAACATAACAAATTCCCTTACTCATATAAAGGGTTTGTTGCAATTGAACACTTGGTTAAACAAATAATTTTATTGGTCACATCACATGTCAAATTAAAGATAATAAATCCCTAAGGCATGCGAGTTTGTTTTAATTAGATTTACAGAGCCTAATCATCCTTAATTATGCACTATATTGAACTATTTAATAAACTAGTTTAATGAAGCATAAATTTAAGGATGATAGAAACATAATGTGTGCAACTTTGATTTAATTGGGTTTATGATTGAGGGCATATTTATTATGAAAATATTCCTAGTAAGCTCTATAACCAATTATAGATTGTCTCTAAGTTGATGAAAAATGGCTCTATAAACTTATAAATAATAGTAGTGATCAACTATAGTGACTATAACATGTTAATATGTAATGAGTTCTTAAGATATCCCTTTAACTATACAAATAATTTAAATATTCCATAAGAAATAGTGAGAAACCACATGTGACTGAATTGGAGAAACAAATTATGAACCAATTTTGAGGGTTTGGTAAATCATTAGCATAATCACCATGAATTTGATGAAAATTTTAATTCCGAAATAAACTAGAAATGATTAGAAAAAATTCCAAGAAAATGTGCACAAAAAGGCAAGAAGAATCTTTCTAATTTGAACAGCTCCAAAGGAAGAAGTACACTTATACAAAAAGAATACATGAATATCACGAGTGGCAAAAAGGAAAGAAAAGAATGCCATTTTTTTTAATAATCAATCAATATCTCAACAAAATATTTTTTTAATAATATCCATGAAAATAGTTCTTAAAATAGACTAATGAATCTTTGACCTTTCAAGAAAGGAAATCAACGTTAAGAGGAGCAAGTGAGGCTAGGGAAAATTAACAATAATTCTATTCCATCAATCAAGATCCTCATCTAATAATTTGTGCCTAGAGAATGAAATCCATCTTTCATTTGGTTTACTCTTGACTAGAGAATGAAATTCATCTTTCATTTAGTTTGCTCAAATTATAAATTTTATTGGCTCCTATCCTGGAAAAGGAAAATGAAAAATTAAATTGAAATTAAATAGGAGAATCCTATACACTAAATTCCTCTCAAGATGATTCTTTCTAGTAGAATTCTCTATTAAAATGGAAATGGATAATGCCCTTAATGGTTGACCAAGGATGTCAAATGGTGTAGGCACCTTCTTGAAAAATTGTCAATTGTTTTGATTTATTAGATCTTAAAATCCAATAAATTTCAATATATTTAGAATTTATAGTCTTCTTCAAGAATAGTGGTAATACACAATCTTGGAGTAGATTGACATTTCACTTTAAAAAATTGAAATCTTAGATGAATTAATTGTGTAGGGAGATTCAAGGATTTATGCAAGGGTATGTATAAGGAGATATTTGTCCAAATGCTAATCAAATGTATAATTTAATATAGCTAGCTATAATTAGTTTATAGGAAGTTAGGTTAAACCAATCTTTTGTATGCATTATAAATCAAAAATTCATTACAAAAAAAATAATAGATAGAATATCTCACAAGTTTTTTAATGAAATGATACAAAAAAGAATTAGGCAACCCTAAGGAATCGAAAATCAACACAACACAAATATTAAAGGAAATGATGAGATTATAAATATCCTAAAAAACTATTTGCTCCATAAAGTAGTCTCATCAAATCAATTAGCATTGAGATTGTTAAAAGTTGCTTTCTTAATCTTCTTTGGATAATAAAGATGAAAATTTCTCTTGTTTCATATATATTGAAGAATGAAATTGTCTTCCTCTTTCTTTATTGGTAGAGAACAAGAGTTATCATAAGAGCCAAGGACTAAGGGGTATCCAAATTCACCTGAGGCACGATCTCGACCTCATCCTATTTCAAGATGTTGGAGCCATGCACTTAGCAAGACTTGATCCTTGATGGGTTCATTAAGAACCATTCGACTTGGCCAAAAGTTCAAGGGCCCATTGACTATAGCTAATAATCTCAATCCTTTTCTTCTTAAGAAACATCTATTTAATGTAATCGAGTCAAAGTTGGAGAGATAGCATCATTTTTCTTCTTAAGTTGATAAAATTGCTTCACTAATATATTGAAGATTTAAAAGTATAAGTAGTAGTGGCATGAGAAGCATGGGTGAAATATTTTTGTTTACGCAAGATGCATTTAAATTGTTGCTTTTGGAAGCCTTGTAATTTAATTAATTTGTGTTTTTGTTATCATCTCATTCTCCAAGATTTTTAATGGAGGATTTGTAAGAAAATTAAATTGAGGTTGTGGAAATCCCACAAGGAAAGATTCAATTTAGTTTATGAGCAAAAGTTGAACTATAATGTTGCTTAATTGTTACAAAATAGTAATTTAGGTTACCTATAACTGAGTTGACTGGTAAAGAAAGAGTCCTTATGATAAGAAAGAGAACTTGCATTGTTATTTGTACAAATGAACAAAATTGTCTTTTAGAATTATTAAGTAGGTCATGATGGAAGAACATGGTAGAGTGTTTGTTTTGCACAATAAGAAATGGAGCAAGTGGGTATCCATGGTCTCATTTAGAAATGTGGATAATACAAAGTTGTTTCAAGGGTATCTTTCAAAATTTGAAAGTATTGTAAAGCTATTGATAAGCTCAAAAACTATCTGCCCATGGCTTGTCCAATGCAATCTTTTATAGAACTTGGTGGATATAAATGAAATCTTTTGTTAGTATCCCATTCAGGGCATTCCATTAGAAGATATTTCTCTGAGGCATTTTGTCAAACAGTTCAGGTGCTTTCCTATGCTTTTAGATTTTGCATATCCTACAGTCATGGCCTTCTGTCAATCAGTTCATGCCCCAATTGCAGCTGCAACTGTCTTGACTGCCCTTTTAAATATCCTGCAATCATGGCCTTCTGTCAATCAGTTCATGGATATTTAAAAGGGCAGTCAAGACAGTTGCAGCTACAAGATCCGAATAAATTCTTGTGATGAATGTCCATCCCCTGTTCCAAAGCTTCCATTTTCGCAGAGGCTGAGAGGAAGCTGGCAAAGGTTGCGATGTCTAGCTTTACACCTGCCCATCTCATTTGGTTGAAATCGTCTAAATCCTTCTCAAGAAATGGATCTTCTCCATACCCTGCAATCACAGCATTCCGTGAGACCATATTTCTTCAAGGCATTGGGTAAAACAGTTCACGTACCTTGTCTATGCTTCCACATTTTGATTGAATCTCTACCATAGCATTTCCAACTATGATATTTGATAATTATCGGGCCATGTTGTGGCGGGCTGTAAAAATCCTTGACCATTTCATGACAGCGGCGAAATAAATGGGAATTATTAGGCGGGAATAAAGTTTGAATTCAAACATTAACTGTGCTAAATGGGACTAGACGGAACGGATTTGGGAGAAGGTATGGGCCCACACCAGCCACCTAAGCAGTCAAAGCTTAGTGTGTGCTGGTTAAGCCATCCCATTTAAGAGACCGTGATATTAAAGAAAAAGCTATGAGTTAATTAAAATGAAACATGATTTTAAAACAGAAACACTATTAAAATACTTAGAAAAGATACGATTCAGGAATAAGTTAGCTTGAAATATCGAAGGAAGGAAGACGTGATGTAATTAAAAGGAATTATTAATATTTTAAAAGAGGTACGATTCATTAAGGAATATAATTCTGTTTTAAAAAGAAAGAAAATTAAATTAACCAAAAGAGATATCAATGGGTATGTCTACAATGAAAGAATACCTCTCTTACAAAGAGTTACGATTCTTCGGATTAAGATATAAAAAGCATGCAATATTTTTTAAAAAGGGTGTAAAGTGTGTCGGGAGACTGAAGTTAATATATATATTGATATATTCATCAAAGCAGATTGGAGGAGTATTTATAATAGAATTTTATATGGAGGTTGGTGCCTCATCTTGGTGGAGTTTGGTGCTTCATCTAGTGGAGTTGGTGCTTCACGTAAAACTTGTTTCTTTGTTTAGAAGCATGAGATTTCCACACTCCATATCAATGTTGCTAAGTATTTTTTAGGAGAGGAAAGGCACAAGAATCTAGGAGAGACAAGGGATCAAAAAAAGGATAATAAAGAAGATTAAAAACACCCAAAAAATTGGACAAAGAAGATAAAAAATGAGAAAGTAAAGAAATACCAACATAAAATGAAGATAGATAGTTAAAAAATGAAAGAATATAAATAAATTAATAGATACAAATAAATATAAAAAATAAGAAGACTAGGGAACGAATAAAAAGAAATTCAAAATAACAATTAGAAAAAAGATATAAAAAGAAGGAAGACCAAGAGAAGAAAATTAAATAAGGAAAGGAAAACAATAAAAGAGGGGAAATTAGTAAAATAAAAATAAAAAGAATAAAGAGAATGTGATAAAGAGAAAAATAAAAATAGGCAGGAAATTGGAATAAAATAAGTCAATGAAAGAAACAAGGTAACTAAAATCAAGAAACAAATTAAATAATAGAAAAAGAGAGTATACAAGAAAACTAAGAAGAACAAGAAGGAAAACTTGAAGACTAGGGAAAGGCAAGAACGACGACGGGGGGAGGGCAATTAGTGGTGGGTGAACTAGGTTTCTTGAGGAGGTTTAGGAGCGGCTGTCAAGTGGAACTTAAATTCCAACCACTATCTTGATTTAGGTTCGAGGGGTGATTGTGAATTTCGATAGCTTCTTTGAGCTTCCTCTTGAAGAAGTTGTCTTCTTTAGATAAGACTTGAGTATCTTCTAAGGGGATATGGTGCTTAGTCTTGGAGGAATGCTCAGCAAGGGCCGACTTTAGAGCACGATCATGTCTAATGTCGGCCCAATGCTCCTTGATCCTGGTGCTAACTGAGTGTCCTATCTCTCCAATGTAGGGGGTGCCATAGGAACACGTTATCTTATAGACACCAGGGTTAAGGAGAAGATTTGTAGGGTCTTTGGAAGGAGGGATTTGACTCCTAAGGGTGTGAACAGGTTTGAAGGTGCAACGAAGACCCTTTTTTAAGAGGATTCTGGCAATCTTGTTAGAGAGGCCTTCGATGAAGGGGAGGGAGGCAACAGGGCCAAAGGGTGGTGATCGGGGTTCGGGATTAGGAACCCATTTAGATTTAGCTTGCTTGATAGCTCTAGAGATATGCTTCCTTTTGTAGTCATTGGATGAGAAGATGTGATAAATGTGAGCAATGTTGGTGTCATCAACATAGTGCTTCCACCACTTTGGTTTGAGTGGAAAGGAGCTGAGAACAATGTTTTCGAAGTGTTCTGCATATAAAGGTTGGACACAATAGGAGAAAGAGGAGAGCCCATAGTAACCCCCTCCACTTGTTCATAAAAAGAACTTTGAAACGAAAAGAAGGTGGTTCTAAGGCATAATTCAACTAAGCTTGCGATCTCGCTTCTAGTTTTAAGTTTAATTAACTTGATAGAGTCAGGGATGGGGACTTTGGTGAAAAGAGAAACGACATCGAAACTGACTAGGATGTCATTATTATCAAGCTTCTTATCATGAATGAAGTCAATGAAGGCTGATTTTTTTATGAAAGTGCTCGATTTAATAGAGAGGGGAGCGAGGATCTTAGCCAAATGGGTTGCAAGCTTATAAGTCGGAGAGTCAATGGTGTCCACTATGGGCCTGAGGGGAATACCAGCCTTGTGTATTTTTGGGACACCATAGATACGAGGAGTAGTCTCATTAGTGGGGAGCAATCTCTTTTTGGTGGAATCATCAAAGGAAGACCCTGAGATCTCAAATTTGACTTTTTTCATAAACTTGGAGATGGGGTTTGAGACTAGTAATTTGTAGCTATTGTTATCAGGTAGAAGAACATGCATCTTGTTTATATAGTCTTGCTTGTTCTGTATAACAATAGCATTGCCTTTGTCAGCTTTAGAAACGATAAGGTCATTGCTTTTTAAAAAATTGTGAAAAGCACAAAACTCGGCTTTAGGGACATGACCGCACAGTCTTGTTGGACTTCTTCAGTGATGCCAACCGGGAGAGACTAAACCACCTTTTCGATTTCAATGAGGAAGTCAAAGATGGGGATGAAGGACGAGGCAATGGCATAGCCTAGACCCCTTTTCAAAAAATTAAAGGAGAGGGAGTCTAAGTGCACACTGGAGAGATGATAACTAATTTATTTTCCCAATCATCGACTGAGCTCGAGATGTGAGCGTACACAGGGGAGATGTGGTTAGGATGGAGCAGGCTTAGCTTAGACCCCATAGAGGAAGTTGGATTTGACACTGGAGTAGAATGAGAAAGTTGAAAGGGTGAGGTGATTGCAGTAGGTGCAGGGCGACTATGACAATGAAATGGAGAGGAGTGGGGTGATGTGATAGTGGTGTGTGAAGGGGGGCTATGACAACAAATTGGAGAGTGGGAAGACGTGTTAGGTAAGTCAGAAAAAGAGTAGGTAGATGGCTCGACGACAAGACCAAGAGATGGAAAGTTGGAGGCTCGAGGAGAGGTTGGTAGAAGAAGAAGAAGAAGAAGAAGAAGAAGAAAGAATTTTAATGTCCACGAGGCTAAGAATAGCCTATGGGACAATCTGATCAAGCAGAATCAATTTTTTTAAGGTCTGATCTCTGCTTATTCAAGCTGATGATGAGAGCACCCATCTTCATGATATGCTCCTCGCTGAACAGGTTATACCATGTGCTGGCAGTTAGGAAATTGGTAAACTTCTCCTGGCTGACTTTAAGTGCTTCACACTCCAAGATAAAATGTTTTTCAGTTTCCACACTCCCGCTGACGCAAAACGGGCAAACTCTTTCTTCCCAAATCTCTTTTGGCCTTTTCCACCGCCCGATCTCACACCGAAGTTGGTGAGAGTTGGTTCTAAGCTGTGTGATTAGAATTTTAGCCTTCCATGATATATTAGCCCCTATATAGACTTTTTGAGGATGATCATAATTGGGGTTGAACTCATTAATATAGTATTGTTTCTTCCTTCCTTACCCAATACTCCAATTTTTCTTGTAAAACTTTTCCATAACGAAGACCTTTATCTCCTTGTTGTTTGTAGGGCACGAGTTCAAATAAATATCCCATTTTTTCAACCATTTGATGTTTTGTTTCATCCACGTCTTCTTCCTTTTGCACAAAGTGTCGTTGACAACAACCTTAGGCCATCTATCTTCTCCCATTTGCTCGGTTCTTTTTAAATAGCTAATGAGACGCACCATAGCAGCTGCCTCAATAGGGGCAGCACCCATTTCACTTAACATGATATCATATGGGACCGTGCTTTTAATTTTGAACTTGCTTGTGATCAAACGTTTTTGAATTCTCTCAATTTGCTTCCATTGAGAATCTAAGGTACTGCTGGCCCAAACTTCACAACCATATAGAATAATCGGCAACACCAAAAGCCTAAAAAGTGTTTGGATGGTTTTCCAATCCCAAAGCTCAGCCTCTCTGCATCTATTTTGAAGTGCATAGAGTGCCTTCCAGCCGCCTAGAGTTCTCTTCTTCCTGCAACCTTCCCAACTAAGACTCTTGTTGAAATCAATTCCAAGGTATTTGTAATCTGCAACTTCTTCAAGAATGCTACCTTCAAAGTAAAACTTATGTTGCTCTTGTTTCCTTCTACTTGAGAAAACCATGATTTTCGTCTTGCTGATATTAACTTGCATTCCCACAATATTGCAAAAGCGCTCAAGGGTAAATAAGTGCTCTTGCAAACCAAGGGCAGAATTAGCAAGCAAAATGAGGTCATCAGCATAAAGGAGCAGCCTTATCACAAATTCACCCAATTGAATACCATCACCACTCTGCATGTTTAACCATTCTTCAAGTTTGTCAATGTATAAGCCAAACAAGGTAGGGGAAAGAGGACACCCTTGTTTGACACCAATATCACTCCTAAAACTAGTTGAAATGCCATAAGGAGTTCTGATTTTCACTTT
Source organism: Cryptomeria japonica (assembly GCF_030272615.1). Lineage (NCBI taxonomy): Eukaryota > Viridiplantae > Streptophyta > Pinopsida > Cupressales > Cupressaceae > Cryptomeria > Cryptomeria japonica. The sequence continues at coordinate 327,310,517 of NC_081409.1, forward strand.
AACCTCCTCATAAAGCCTATGAACAGCAACCCTAAGATGAGCCGGGATACCAAGCTCTTCCATTCTGTGCCACAGTTTGTCACATGGGACTGTGTCAAAAGCTTTTTTGAAATCAACAAAGCAACAAAAGACATCTTCCTTTTTCTCCCAGGTTTTTTCGATGATGTGTCTCAAAGTAATACCATGATCAACTATGGAATGTTTAGGTCTGAAACTAGCTTGGCCTTTTGCACGTTTATGATTTTCTTCTGCCCATTTGCTGATTCTATTTTCTATCATGCTACCAAATAACTTAGCAAACAAAGGATTGATCATTATAGTCCTATAGTTGGAGGGGTTATTGACATCTCCACTTTTGAAAAGAGGTATAGCAAGACTTGTAGTCCAATCTTTAGGAAACCCATGAGGAATGATGTTATTGAATATTTTTGCAATATGAGGGGCAAGGAATTTCATGCCCCACTTGAGAAACTCTACTTGAAGTTCACCTAAGTCTTTAGCTTTACCAACACCCAATTTCTTAATACCCAATTCAATTTCTTGCACGGTGAAAAGATTAGTAGAAATGTTGACCAAGGGTGGGGGAGCCACCTCCAAATCATGTTCATAAAGTTGCCTAGCATAATCAAACCATTGTGTGGTTGTGATACTATTGTCAATCTGTTTCTTTTTTTATTGTAGCTCTTTCCAAAAAAGTTTGGGATTATATTTGCTAAGAAAAATTAACTCTTCCCTCCTAGTACACATAAAATCAGCTTTCTTTTTCTTTAAAATATGTTTGTAAGCTTTGATGTCAGTCTCTTTATTATTTGACTTTCTTAAACCTCTTCTAGCCATTTTGCATTCCTCATCAAACCAAGCATTCACCGGGAAACAATTTGTCTCAGATTTTTTGTTTTTTGTTCTTTTGCATTTTGAGAGGGCCACATGGATTAGATTTGTTAACTTATGACTGTTGAGATCATGAAATGTCTTTTTCTCCCATTTAAGAAGTCTCTCCAAAGCAGCCTGGAAGATACAAGCATTTTCTTGCGTCAAAAGAATTTTGCCCTTTGAATGTTGTTGTAGGGAAGGTTTATTTTTTTCCACATAATACCTCTTTTCTTCCCAAACAATACTTAAATAGATCGGTTTGTGATCTGATTTGAGGTCCCATAAATGTTCACCAATCACCATATCTTCGATTTTTTCACATAGGCTATGCGAACAAACAACGTAGTCAACCACACTCGCCCCATTGTAAGTGTTGCAAGTGAAATTGCTGGAATTTGTCCATCTAATTAGACCATTACAGATAATTAAGTCAAACATGCCACAGCGAGTAAGCAACTCTTCCCCAAATTGGTTGCAATCATTGGTGTCTTCTGACACTCTCTCCCATTGATGATTTTCTTCTTCTAGGAGCCAAATAAGATTACAATCATCTTTACAGCTAAAGATGCAAGCCTGTTCACTTGCAGTTCTAGCATTGAAATCCCCCACAAGGAGGACCTCGCCAAGCTGAGAGAACACATCAATATCTTTTTTTAGGGTAGCAAAGGGGTCTTTGCTGTCAAGACCACATTTCTTGTAAGTTTTGGAGACCTGCGGAGCAAAATAACATGCTGCAATCCTAATAAAATTGTAATTTTCTAAGATCTTAAACCATAAAAACTGTTTATTGGAGTCCTCTTTTTCAAGCTGAATGAGACGCCCTTCTTTTTCTTTCACTAACACCAACATCCCACCATGACCCTTGCCATTGCTAGCTGCTTTGTTCCACACTATCATTTTTGAATAACCTTCGAACGAGGGAGTTTTACAACCTTCGTGTTCCTGAGTCTCAACAAGACAAATAATGTCTCTACCTTCCGCAATAGGCCCTAACCCAGGCCCATGTCTCCAAGGGTAGCCTCTACAGTTCCAACAAACTAGACTCAAAGAGGCCTGGGTAGATCTTGATTGCTATTTGCCTTGGGATGCAAGACTCGGTGCTAAGTCTTCATCTCTATGTGGCTGAAAGGTTTTTGTTGCAATGTACCCAGCTCCATTTTGTTGTTGTTGTTTTGCTGCTCTCTTGTTGCTCTGTCCTATTTTGGGGACCAAAATATGCAATTACTGCTTTGCCATTGAACAACCACGCTCTTTTTCCTTCATCTCTAGCTGCCCTAATCTTTGCCATTTCAGCCCTTCTTTCTTCTAGTTGTCTCATAGTTAGATCTTCATCCAAGAAAAAATGAGTACCCTTTAGAAGTTGCTTCTTACTTAACAAATTTTGCTTGTCGCGAACACTTGGTAAGATAACCTTTATAGGCCTATTTTTCCCATCACATAATTTGCCAACTCTCCAAGATTTAGTGATTTGCCCTTGCCAAAGTAGCATATCTCTTAAGAAGTCTCTTGCAAGGTCAAGAGTGTGTTCATTTTTCCCATAATCCCTCACTCCCTTGATGATTACATTTGTTGCTCCTCTTTGCCTTTCTTTGAGCTCTTTATCTTGTGTTTCGTCTACCCGAATTTTTTTTTCCTTACCCATGTTTGTAGTCTCTTTGCTGATGTTGGCCCAAGTTTTGGTAACTTCTAAGAAACTGCTTTTACCTTCTATGCTTTCTGCCTTCTTATTTAGGCGTGCTTGATCCAAGGATTCCTCCATCCCACCATGGAATGCCTTGGCATTAAGCCCCTCACTATGTGCTGCTACTGAAACCTTTAAAATTCGCCATTCATCTTTCACATTTTGCCATCCATCCTTCATGTTTTGCCACTCAGATTTCCCAAGTTTGCATTCGGGATGCAAAGATTCAAAACATTCTTTATGAGAAGTAACATGTTGAGATGCACCAGAATCAATAATCCACTCAAGTGGTTGAGAAACATTATAAGTACATGTAAATGCATGACGAGATGAATTACCATTATTATTACCTTTCTTATAATGAGGCTTATGTTGATTATTTTGATTATTTTGATTCATGGGCTTTTTACCATTTTGTTTCTTAAAACAATTATTAGTAATTGCAAAGTTTGTTAGAATATTTAATCTTTACTTAGCTTAGGTTTATTTGTATTTAGTTTAGGATATTCCTTTGGAATTCCTACATGTAATTTGTCCTCTAGTACATGTGTGAGGACAAGTCATTTCTTTTATTTTCCTTTATTAAGGAATATTAGATTTCCTCCATAAGAGGATGTGGACACATGGCACACACATTTTATGAATGGTGACATTCATAGATTTGGGAGTTACTTTGTAACTCCTCTCCTCATCTCTATTTAAGAGATGTCTCCTCTCTCATTTCTTCTTAATGACAATATTGTAAAGAGCTTCTTGCTCTCTCTCTCTCTCTCTCTCTCTCTCTCTCTCTCTCTCTCTCTCTCTCTCTCTCTCTCTCATTTTTAGGCATTGCCTCATTCATAATATCACAAGGGGTTTTTCTTTGTTTTTCCCCTTTCAAAAGTTCTTGTGCCTCCTTCTTCACATTTGGGTGATGCTCCAAGGTTATTGCTTTTCTCTTGGTAACAATTACTTCATCATAAACTTTCTTGGATTAATTTTCCTTTCCTTGCTCTTTTATTTCCTTTCATGGTATCAGAGCAGGTTTCTAATCCTTGTTTTAAGTTGACATTGATGAAGGTTACCATTCTGTGGAGTTCACCTTGTTGGAGGCATTCTTGAGAGGAGAAGAAGTTCTTTTTCTAATATTTTCTATTGTGCAGGTTTTGGTTTCAAATTTTAATTTTTTTTTTCAAACTTGTTAACAAGTTTGCCTGCAGGTTTAATCTTTTATTCTAGTTAGTTTTTATTAAAAAAAGGGCTTTGGAAGGCTTGCCGCCAAAGTTCCTTCTTTCTAGTTTAAATTTAATTATTTTTTAAAGTTTTGGAAGGCTTGCCGCCAAAACTCCGGTGCTAACTTCTTTTCCTGCATACTTTAGATTTCTTATTCATTTGTTTTGGAAGGCTTGCCGCCAAAACAGTTTCATTATAAAGTTGTTTCTCTGATTCATATTGCAGGTTCTCACATTTTGTTTACTTGCAAGCTTTTTTGATTAAAAACAAGAAATTTCAGCTTCCTTGCAGGATTTTGTTATCAAATTTTCTCAGTTTCTAACCTCATTCTCAGAATACTAACTCTTTTTTTAATATCTATTGATCTATTTCAATCTTTGTTTGTGCTTATTTCAGCCTGGTTTACTTTACATAATAAATCTTACATTTTTTGTGTATCTAGAAACCATTTTGTTTTCAGTAGCTCTTGAGTGCGTCTATAAGTCCTGTCTGCAATTCTGGGTAAGCTTGGCTTACATTCTTGTGTGGGTTAAGTTTGCATTCACTGCTGGAATTTGCAGCGTATTGATAATCAACACCAAAAATTGTTTACCCCTGCACAAGTTCTGTTTTTGCATGTATTTATTGTGACAACTCGAATGCTTGTCTGCAAAGTTATTATAAAAAAAAAAAAAACAGTCCTTGTTCTATTTGTCAAAGTTTTGTATTCTGAAAGAAACCTTTTTTTTAAGTTAGTTACCTTAATACGATACAATTTTTATTTTAGGGGCTCATCGTATGATTCCTTACATTTTTTTTATGGTATAGTTTGAAGGGGCTCATCGTATTAGCTTATATGGTGCAGAAAAACTTATAACATACTAACGTCAACTCTTACCATAAGACAAACGATACAATATTTACCGCACATTATTTTTTCTGTTCATTTGCATTTTGGTTTACCGCACATTATTTTTTCTGTTCATTGTGTTGTTTCAACGTTCTTCTTGCCCTTCTAATCCCCGGCCTCCTTTGGAACCTTCTTTTCGGCCTTGGCTATCGTCTTCTTCTCTGTAATAGGCCTCTTCTCTGCCTTAAGCGCCATTAATCCTGCAAATTTCAAAATCTGTGTGCGAAAGACTGTAGAAGTTCAACACTGTAGAAGTTCGAACTCGGCCGAGTGGGAAAGAGCTGGTGGGACTCGAACCCAGGCTGCCAAACCCTGAAGTCGTTAAGAGCACCTCTAGCCTCTGTCAAGCTTGCCCATGCATGTTTGTAACGTTGCTTACCTGTAAGTCTTTCCAGAACGTCTGTAGATTCTCTGCATAGTAACGCCATTTAATATATACAAAAATTTTAGAAAGTTTATTAACTTTTAAAAAAAAGTTTAAATAGTTAATAACGTTAAAAAAAAAATTTAGTTATAAAGTTTTTTTAAATTTCAAATAAATTAAAGTCTTTGAATAAAGTTTTTCTAATAAAGCTTTTAATATAAAATAGTTATTAAGATTTACAATTTGTTTAAATAAAATTAAAAAAAAAAAAATCAATTTCAATTTGTTATTAAAGTTTGAATATAATTTTTTTTCTTTGGTAAATATTTTTTTTGTTTAAAAATTTGTTATTTAAGATTTGAATATAACATTTTTTTTACATAAATTTTGCTATAATTATTACTCAAATCTGGTTTATTTTTTAAATTAAGGAGGTTAATTTTTTATTTTTTATTTTTTAATCAAAGGGGTAATTTTTTTTTTTACAAACTATTATTTTGCTATCATGTCTACATTAATTCCAGAAATTAAATTAAATAGTTCCAATTATCATTCTTGGAAAACACATATCTCGTTTATTTTTCGTTTCAAACACCTTTTGGATGTTGCGACTGATAAAACTTTTGAACCCGCTACATCTGCTCCTCAAGCCGACCTAGATAGATGGAAGGCTCAAAATGAGGAAGCACTTGGTTTAATTGGTATTTCAATGGTTCCTGATTTGTATGTTTTAATTGGAAATTGTACAAAAGCGCATGAAGCTTGGGAAATTTTAAAAACAACTTATGATAGCTCAAATGAATCCCGAAAAATTCAACTTCAATGTCAACTTGAAGATCTAAGGTATACGAATTTTAAAACTATGGATGAATTCTTATTAAAGTTTGATTCTGTTAATAGTCAATTAACTGGTTTAGGAGTTACTCTTGCTGATTTACGTTTAATTCATCTTATTCTTAAAAAATGTCTTCCTCGTCAATTTCAACAATTTATTACGAATATTCATGCTCAACTTGCTATTCCTAGCTTAGCTACTCAATTAACATATGATATTTTTCGTAATTTATTGCGTCAAGAGGAAGCTAAATTAATTCAATTTGGTACTCTTAAAAGTAGTGAACATGCTTTTATGTCTAAAAATCAAAATCATAATAATAATTTTAGATCCAATAATAATAAACATAATCATAATCATAATAATAATCATAATAATAATCACAAATCTTCTAATTATCAATCTCATTCTAAATCCTATCATAACAATTCTCATAATAATAATCATAATAATACGTACAATAATCAAAGGAATAATTCTCAAACAAGACCCCATTGCACATATTGTGGGAAAGATGGACATATTACTAATAATTGTTTTAAGAAAAAAAATGGTAAAAAGCCCATGAATCAAAATAATCAAAATAATCAACATAAACCTCATTATAAGAAAGGTAATAATAATGGTAATTCATCTCGTCATGCATTTACATGTACTTATAATGTTTCTCAACCACTTGAGTGGATTATTGATTCTGGTGCATCTCAACATGTTACTTCTCATAAAGAATGTTTTGAATCTTTGCATCCCGATACTTCTAATATTCCTGTTCAATTAGCTAATAATCATAGTTGTAAAGTTGAAGCTATTGGTGATGTGAATGTTCCTAATGGGAAATTACATGATGTTCTTTATGTTCCTGAATTAAAATCAAATTTGATTTCAGTTCCTAAACTTTGTCAAGATTATAAGATTAACTTTTATAGGGGCATATGTTATATCATTGATCCAAACACTAATCATGTTATTGCTACTGCTAAAATGGATAGTGATAACTTATTCAAGTTCTATGAATTTGCTCCTCCAAAGTATTCTTTGCTTACTACTGTTGATTTTACTATATGGCATGAAAGACTTGGCCATCTCAATTCTGATTATATTTCATTGATGCAAAAAGCAAATATGGTTGATGGATTGCCTAGTATTGTTCCTTCTCAAATTGTTTGCAATGGTTGCATGAGTGGTAAGATGCATAGGGAACCCTTTCCTCATGGTCAATCTTGGAGGGCATACACTAAATTGCATCTAGTTCATAGTGATCTCTTGGGTCCCATGGAGAATCCCTCCATCCAAGGTTCAAGGTATGCCCTTACCTTTGTTGATGATTTTTCAAGGAGAACATGGATATATTTCCTTCATAGTAAGGATCAAGTGCTTGATGTGTTTACTGAATTTCATATGTTTGTAGAAAGGCAATCTGGTTCTAAAATTAAGATTCTTCGTACTGACAATGGAAGAGAATATGTCAATAATGCATTTAATGCTTATTTGAAATCGTTTGGAATTAAACATGAGCTTACCATTCCTTATACACCACAACAAAACGGTGTGGCAGAACGGAAGCATAGGACAATTGTTGAAATGGCTAGATGTTTATTGCATGCTAAAAATATGGATTACAAGTTTTGGGCTGAAGCTATGGCTTGTGCAACATATTTAATTAATAGAACACCTACCAAAGCCTTAAAGGATAAAACTCCTGAAGAAGCTTGGTCTGGTAGAAAGCCTAATTTGCAAAATTTAAGAATTTTTGGTTCCATAGCTTATGTTCACAAACCTAAGGAGAAAAGAAAAAAATTAGATGCTAAATCTTCTCCTTTTATTTTTGTTGGTTATGATGAAAATACTAAAGGTTATAGAGTTTACAATCCTATTACTAACAAGGTAAAAGTTGCAAGAGATGTTTGTATTGCAGAAAAAGGCATTCATGATTGTTCTAAAGTGGAGGATGATGAACTTGGTCAAACCAAAGTTGTGCTTGTGGAGGACCAACCTCCTTCTCTTAACCCTACTCCTAATGCATCTCTTTCTATTCCTTCTAGTGATAGTGATGATGATAATAATAACTCTACTCCTCATGACTCTTCTTCTAGTGATGAATCCATTACTTCTAAAAGAAGACCTAAATGGTTTAAATCTTTAATTCAAGATAGTGATGAATACTTAGCTAGAATGGATAGACTTCAATCTAGGAGAGTTAATTATTGTAATTATGCTTTAATGACTACTATTATGAATTCTAATGATCCTAAAACATTTGATCAAGCTAAAAATCAACCGCATTGGCAAAAAGCAATGAAGGAAGAATATGATACTTTAACTTCTAACCAAACTTGGGATTTAGTTCCCTTGCCTCATGGTAAAAATCTTGTTTCTTGCAAATGGCTTTATAAAACTAAATTGAATGCTAATAATCAAGTTAGTAAATTTAAAGCTAGATTAGTTGCTAGAGGTTTTTCTCAAATTGAAGGCTTAGATTATACTGAAACTTTTGCTCCTGTTGCTAAAATGCCTACAATTAAACTTGTGCTTGCTTTAGCTTCTAGAATGAATTGGCCTATTCACCAAATGGATGTTAAAAGTGCTTTTCTTAATGGTGATTTACATGAGGAAATTTATATGTCTCAACCTCCTGGTTTTATTAAAGAAGGTAATGCACACTTAGTTTGTAAATTAAAGAAATCAATTTATGGATTAAAGCAATCTCCTAGGGAGTGGTATTCAAAGATTAATGAATTCTTTCTTTCTCAAGGCTTTATTAGAAGTAAAAATGATCCTATCTTGTATATTAAACATAGTGAAGATGATATTATAATTATTATCTTGTATGTGGATGATTTGATTCTTACTTCAAGTTCCAATACTTTGATTTCTGATATTAAGTTTCAACTTAATCAAAAATTTCAAATGACTGATTTAGGTCTTCTACATTATTTCTTAGGAATGCAAATTTGGCAAACCTCTAAAGGAATTTTCTTATCTCAAAGTAAATATGCTCAAGATCTCATAGATAAGTTTAAAATGAATGATGCTCATCATGTTTCAGTTCCTATTGAATTAGGCACTAAGTTAATGCTTGATATGCAAACTCCTCTTGTTGATCCTACTTTGTATAGACAATTAGTTGGAAGTTTAAATTATTTAACTCTTACTAGGCCAGATATTGCTTATAGTGTTGGTTTAGTTTCCAGATTCATGTCTAAACCTCAACAAACACACTTTAAAGTTGCTAAAAGAATTTTAAGATATATTAAAGGAACTATTAATGTAGGTTTGTTTTATGATACAAATTCTGATTTTACTTTAAAAGGTTTTACTGATTCCGATCTAGGTGGAGATCCCAATGATGGGAAATCTACTTGTGGTTATTGTTTTTTTGTTGGTTCAGGAGCAATTTCTTGGAATAGTAAAAAGCAACAATCTACCTCTCTTAGATCCACTGAAGCTGAGTACAAAGGATGCACTAATGCTTCCAAAGAAGTCTTGTGGCTTAGAAGACTACTTGAAGATTTGGGTCTACCTCAACACGAACCAACTCCATTGTATTGTGACAACCAAAGTGCCATTGCCTTGGATAAAAATCCAGTTTTCCATGCAAGGACAAAACACATTGCTCTCCAACACCACTTTATTAGAGAACAAATTGAAGACAAGCAAGTTTCACTCCTCTATTGCAAGGGGGAAGACCAAGTTGCAGATATTTTGACCAAGCCACTTTGTAAAGAAAAATTCCAATTTCATTGTAAAAATCTTGGATTACAACCCATTGAAGGGTTTGATGTAAGCTCCCCAAGTAAAGCTTAAGGGGGGGGGTGTTAGGATATTTAATCTTTACTTAGCTTAGGTTTATTTGTATTTGGTTTAGGATATTCCTTTGGAATTCCTACATGTAATTTGTCCTCTAGTACATCTGTGAGGACAAGTCATTTCTTTTATTTTCCTTTATTAAGGAATATTAGATTTCCTCCATAAGAGGATGTGGACACATGGCACACACATTTTATGAATGGTGGCATTCATAGATTTGGGAGTTACTTTGTAACTCCTCTCCTCATCTCTATTTAAGAGATGTCTCCTCTCTCATTTCTTCTTAATGACAATATTGTAAAGAGCTTCTTGCTCTCTCTCTCTCTCTCTCTCTCTCTCTCTCTCTCTCTCTCTCTCTCTCTCTCTCTCACTCTCTCATTTTTAGGCATTGCCTCATTCATAATATCACAAGGGGTTTTTCTTTGCTTTTCCCCTTTCAAAAGTTCTTGTGCCTCCTTCTTCACATTTGGGTGATGCTCCAAGGTTATTGCTTTTCTCTTGGTAACAATTACTTCATCATAAACTTTCTTGGATTAATTTTCCTTTCCTTGCTCTTTTATTTCCTTTCACCTTCTATGCTTTCTGCCTTCTTATTTAGGCGTGCTTGATCCAAGGATTCCTCCATCCCACCATGGAATGCCTTGGCATTAAGCCCCTCACTATGTGCTGCTACTGAAACCTTTAAAATTCGCCATTCATCTTTCACATTTTGCCATCCATCCTTCATGTTTTGCCACTCAGATTTCCCAACAGCAAGCGCATCCTGCAGAAATGATATTTGTTCTTTTAATGCTTTATTGTTGTCTGCTAGGGACTTATAAGCTGCCGTCAACACCTATATTTTAATCTCTTTTTGTTGTTCTTTAGCCTCCAAAGCCTCCAACCTCCTTTTGGCATTTAATAGTTCTTGCACATATAATTCAGATGACCAAGTCAGAGGAGTGGAAATAGGGCTATAAATGTCATAGTTGCCAGGATCGCTGCTGCGAAAGGGCATATAATTCCCTCTACCTAACCAAGGGGATTTCTTGGTGTGACCTTTGCAACTGAGACTCTGATTATTGTTCTTATGATATTGTTTTTTTCTCTCCTGTGCATATCTTAACCGAGCACGTCTACATTTCAAGATACCCCTAAACTGTTTGGCATTAACCCAGACCCATTTACCAGTTTTAGTAGTTGAGGCACTTTTCACTTGCCCCAAGTGATTTGTTTCAAAAAGTTCTGGAAGTTCAAGAATACTCTCTGAAATTGGAGGAGTTTGTTTTTCCATTGCCAGGAAAGAGACAGAAAAGGCAGCAAAAACAATTCAGAAAAGACAAAGAAGAATCTAACTTGATGGGATGCAATCCAAATGGGACCTAGAACCAACACAACCTTGTACAAATCCCACCAAATGATCAGAGCTGACAAAAGCCCTTATTTGCGTGCTTGTATCAGTCCCACAAAGCCTCTGTTGCATTCACGTGAAATCCCTCGACTCTCTCTCTCTCCCCTTTCCAATTACAGAGCTTGCAACCTACGCCTGGATTTTTCTACACCTGCATCCTGCGCCTACGGTTTCGCCCAAAGATGAATAGGGATCACATCACCATTAATGAAAGAATTCAAATGTTGAGACAGATTGGATGGAAGAGGCATACTTGAAGTAGCAACGGGACAATCATTGGAACGCGCCCTGTCAACAATGGCGGAAGGAACGCAGGAAGGCACAATAGACGACTCTATTTGAGAAGAAAGAGTAGGCAATGAGTAAGGAAGGTGAGATGAGACGGATGGTAGATTGGGAAGGAAGAGCGAGGGAGACAAATGAAAAGAACTGGCAAGGTTTGGAGAAGGAATGCGGTGGGAATGCGTGGCATTGGTTCACAGAGGAGAGTGAGGGCTAGGTATCAAAGGAGAAGGATTAGCCAAAGGGGAATCAACACGAAGAGGTGGAAGACAAGAACATAAAAAATGAAAGAATATAAATAAATTAATAGATACAAATAAATATAAAAAATAAGAAGACTAGGGAACAAATAAAAAGAAATTCAAAGTAACAATTAGAAAAAAGATATAAAAAGAAGGAAGACCAAGAGAAGAAAATTAAATAAGGAAAGGAAAACAATAAAAGAGGGAAAATTAGTAAAATAAAAATAAAAAGAATAAAGAGAATGCGATAAAGAGAAAAATAAAAATAGGCAGGAAATTGGAATAAAATAAGTCAATGAAAGAAACAAGGTAACTAAAATCAAGAAACAAATTAAATAATAGAAAAAGAGAGTATACAAGAAAACTAAGAAGAACAAGAAGGAAAACTTGAAGACTAGGGAAAGGCAAGAACGACGACGGGGGGAGGGCGATTAGTGGTGGGTGAACGAGGTTTCTTGAGGAGGTTTAAGAGCGGCTGTCAGGTGGAACTTAAATTCCAACCACTATCTCGATTTAGGTTGGAGGGGTGATTGTGAATTTCGATAGCTTCTTTGAGCTTCCTCCTGAAGAAGTTGTCTAGTTTATCACGATCTCGGGGTCTTCCTTTGATGATTCCACCAAAAAGAGATTGCTCCCCACTAATGAGACTACTCCTCGTATCTATGGTGTCCCAAAAATGCACAAGGCTAGTATTCCCCTCAAGCCCATAGTGGACACCATTGACTCTCCCCTCTCTGTTTAATCGAGCTCTTTCATAAAAAAATTAGCCCACTTCATTGACTTCATTCATGATAAGAAGCTTGATAATGATGACATCCTAGTCAGTTTCAATGTTGTTTTTCTTTTCACCAAAGTCCCCATCCCTGACTCTATCGAGTTAATTAAACTTAAAACCAGAAGCAAGATAGCAAGCTTAGTTGAATTATGCCTTCGAACCACCTTCTTTTCATTTCAAGGTTCTTTTTATGAACAAGTGGAGGGGGTTGCTATGGCTTCTCCTCTTTCTCCTATTGTGGCCAACCTTTATATGCAACACTTCGAAAACATTGTTCTCTACTCCTTTCCACTCAAACCAAAGTGGTGGAAGCGCTATGTTGACGACACCAACATCTATTGGCCCCATGGTCATGATAAACTAGAGGAGTTCCACTCCCATTTAAATAACATTAACCATTGTGTCTCCTTCACAAAAGAGATTGAATGCAATAATCAACTTCCTTTTCTTGATATCCTTCTCACCAAAAAACCTCATGGTTCTTTAGCCCATCAGGTCTTCCGCAAATCCACCCACATGAATTTGTATCTTCACTCTTCCTCTCATCACCATCCTCCTCAAAAAGCAAGTGTTCTCAAGACTTTCGCCTCTCGTGCTTTTATGATTTGTGATGTGGAACACATTGATCTAGAGATTGCTCACCTTTATCACGTCTTCTCATCCAATGGCTACAAAAGGAAGCATATCTCTAGAGCTATCAAGCAAGCTAAATCTAAATGGGTACCTAATCCCTGACCCCAATCACCACCCTTTGGCTCTGTTGCCTCCCTCCCCTTCATCGAAAGCCTCTCCAACAAGATTGCCAAAATCCTCTTTAAAAAGGGTCTTTGTTGCACCTTCAAACCCGTTTGCACCCTTAGGAGTCAAATTACTCCTTCCAAAGACCCTAAAGATCTTCTCATTAACCCTGGTGTCTATAAGATAACGTGTTCATGTGTGATGAATACTAAGAGGGGGGGGGGGTGAATTAGTATACCAAAAACTACTGTAATCAATCTTTTAAATAGTTTAGCAGATAACCGGTGCAACAGATTCACTAATAAACTGGTTAAGATAAGTGCAAACCAAATAGCAAACAAAGCATTCACCCAAAAGAGCACAATCACCATAACACAAGATATTTGACGTGGAAACCCAAATGGGAAAAACCATGATGAGCAAAAACTCACAAGTAACTATCTGCAGAATAGTAACCAGACCGGTTAAGGTTAGACCGGTTAAGGTCATACAATGTTCTTCACCAGAACAGATCCTGTTAGGAATCTAGATCTCTGTTAGGAGATAAGTCTTGTTAAAGGATTTCAGATCCACAGTTGTGAACCACCTTGTTAGAGGATTTACAAAGGCTTTGCTGGGCCTACCCGGTTAAGGGTTTCAGACTTGTCGAAGATATTAGTAATCAACAAGTGAATGATCTAGATGCTAGCACGGTATGCTTAATTAGATCCTTGACAACTCATTGTTAATGCATTTTAGCATTACTTTAGTCTTCAATATCTCCACACTCTATCTCTTCACACAGACCTAATCTTCTCTTTGATGATCACATATAACCTTTTCTATTCTCTATCTCATACATGCAAACCCTAGACATGATGTCCTTATAAAGGAATATGATTTCATGTCGGTCCAATAGAATTAGACTACAAGTTCCTAGGTACACTGCATCTAGACACATTTGGTAACGCGACACAAACACACCGCCAAAGTGTCGGTGGATGATAACTCATCACACATTACAGTAATACCGGTTGGTAACTCATCACGGCTATATACCGGTTAATACAATATACCGATTACCGGTTGTCAAAAATGAAGACTGGAAGATCGTAGTGTTCCGATCAAAATTTAACTACCGCTTGGATCCTTCGTACCGCTTGAGATCCTTGAACCGCTTGGGGTCTTCATACCGCTTGGGATCTTCAGTCAATCTGTGACCGGTAAACCATCTTCTGCAAAATACCGATAGTTTAAAGACTATACATTCAATAATACATAATACCGGCAGGAACAATTACCGGTTGAGCATAACTCATACATCAAGAAAGTGTGTGTCCATAAATGACAATCAAAACATCATCAAAATGCCAACAATGTGGCACCCTCTACATTGGAGAGATAGGATGCTCAGTTAGCGCCAGAATCAAGGAGCATTGGGCCGACATTATACATGATCATGCTCTAAAGTCGACCCTTGTTGAGCATTCCTCCAAGACTAAGCACCATATCCCCTTAGAAGATACTCAAGTCTTAGCTAAAGAAGACAACTTCTTCAAGAGGAAGCTCAAAGAAGCTATCAAAATTCACAATCACCCCTTCAACCTAAATCAAGATAGTGGTTGGAATTTAAGTTCCCCTTGGCACTCGCTCTTAAACCTCCTCAAGAAACCTAGTTCACCCACCCACTAATTGCCCTCCCCCCGTCGTCGTTCTTGCCTTTCCCTAGTCTTCAAGTTTTCCCCCTTGTTCTTCTTAGTTTTCTCCTATACTGTCATTTTCTATTATTTAATTTGTTTCTTGATTTTAGTTACCTTGTTTCTTTCATTGACTTATTTTATTCCAATTTCCTACCTATTTTTATTTTTCTCTTTATCGCATTCTCTTTATTGTTTTTATTTTTATTTTATTAATTTCCCCTCTTTTATTGTTTTCCTTTCGTTATTTAATTTTCTTCTCTTGGTCTTCCTTCTTTTTATATCTTTTTTCTAATTGTTACTTTGAATTTCTTTTTATTCGTTCCCTTTTCTTCTTATTTTTAATATTTATTTGTATCTATTAATTTATTTATATTCTTTCATTTTTTAACTATCTATCTTCATTTTATGTTGGTATTTCTTTCCTTTCTTATTTTTTATCTTCTTTGTCAATTTTTTGGGGTGTTTTTAATCTTCTTTATTATCCTTTTTTTGATCCCTTGTCTCTCCTAGGTTCTTGTGTCTTTCCTCTCCTTCATCTATTTAGTCCTCTTGGTCTACTAATATCCTATTTTCTACTCTCTTCTCTTGCTATCACCCTAGTGATGGATCATAGAGTTTGATCTGAAACATTGGTAATACTAAAAATTCACACAGTCAAATCCAGAAATTACTTAGCAACAGTGTATAGTTATTTGAAGTTGTAACATAGTTTCAAATCAATCTAAAAGTTAAAATTACTCAATATACTGATTCACTCCCCCCCCCTATCTCAGTATATTTGAGTGCTCTTCAAGCACACAATGCATTTCTCGAGGTTTCATTGGATGAGATAACCCCTCATAGTGGCAGCGATTCAAACACCATTGGATGAGATAATCTCTCATAGCAATAGTGACTCAAATTCTGGTTTTTGATGCATTGTTAGGGGAGGCTAATTAGGGATAACTGCATATTAATATTTCCATATGTTTGCCATTTTTTAAGTTGAAACTTGCATCCTTTGGGCATATTTTGATATTATTTTAATATAATATGTCATGTATTTTGTCAATGAATGCAATTTAATTTTGTTAAAACTTCATTTGTTTCTCTTTATATGAAATGAAATATCAATTGAACTCCAATATAACGCGTTAAGGTTATATGATGTATATGATGATTGCCTTATCAATGCTATTAAATGAATATTTGAAATTTTCTATTTTAATTTTTTTTCTTTTTTTTAATAGTTGTCTCTTGCCATCCTAAAAAATATTGCTCCTTCCATCCTCGCTCTTCCTTGTCCCCAAACCTTTGGGTTACATAGATTAGCATAGGTCATTGGTTAGTTTGGAGGTGATTGTTTTCTCCTATTTTACTTGATCCTTGTATTTACCTCGACATCCTCGTATGGGTCCGTTATAAGTCCCACTTCGGCTTGGGTATCGCCCGAGATTGCCCAGGGTATCGCTCGAGCGCCTTGAGTTCCTTGTGGGTCTATTATTTTTAAAAGGTTTGGGGGACTTTTGGAGGATGGTTGAGAGAGACAAGATTATGAAAGTGATGTGCCATGATGGTTTGTGCCCCTTTACCCCATTGGGGGTGGGACTCCCAAATCCTTGGTCAAACAAAAATATGAAAATCTTTTTGGACCATGTTGGTTGGAAGAACAATATTTCCTATATTTTGGCTTTGTCCCAATTAAATTCCTAGTAGTGAAAATCAAGGAAAAAATTATGAAGATTTGAAAATGCTTAAAATTAAAAGCATGAAAGTCGAGCATTTTTCAAATGGTTTGGAGGATGTTTGAAGGATGGCTAAAAGTGATAAAACTATGAAAATGACAAGTGCCGTGATGATTTGTGTCGCCCCTTGACCCTACATGGGGTGCTACTCCCATAACTTTGCTCTAGTTTTAAAAAACAAAAAAACAAAAATCCTTTGGGCCATTGAACAACTTTTTTATTCTTTTGATTTTTGCCATTTAAATTCCTAGTTATTAAATTACATTTATACTTCTAGTTTGCTAAGTCAAGCCTTATCTTAAGTAATGCTCGTAAGGTTGTAGCAACATTGTAGACTTGTCTGATACACAAGTGCATGGCTCTACATAGAGCTAGTAATGTTGAGTTGAGGGATACAAGGTCCTTTCTACCATTATTCATGACTCCATATTGTGATTTTTGTTTTTGATGTCATGGATATCATAATCCATGAGTTTTGTTTGCCTAAAACACCTGACAATATTTATATATTGGATAATGTTGTTTCCTTAAATTAAAATATGCTTCAAATGGTAATTGGTGGAACATTGTTTCAAATGGTAAACCCTCGGCCTTGACTTAGGGCTATTATGCTAAACCTTGGGATTTTGTGGGGGTTAGTGTTTTGCAAGATATCTTGGTGGATGGTAAGCTTGGAACATGGGAGCAACTGAGCACTAAGTATGGGTTGTGGTAACTCACAAGAAAGCTTACACCATGATTAATAAGGCAATCAGGGAGTAGTTCTCGGGAAGAATGATAAGTGATTTAGAACTGTTAGAGGATATCAAATGACAAGATGGCACTAAATTTAATGATGTTACAGTCAACAAGATCTATAGTATGCTTGTTGGTTTGGGATGTGTCTATACTTGGCTTAACAAAGCTTAGATTTAATCTAGTTAAATTCCAAATGGCTTAAAATTTTGAACCACCTTTTCACAAACTTGTTGAACCATAGAAAACCTGCTCTTATTGGCTCCTTATTCTTTGAAAGCTTGTTGTTCATAATTTTTGCATTCTTATGGTTTGCCTACCATAATCTATGACTGTTGTGACCTGCTTGAAACTTTTGAGCACCAGTTTTTTGATTGCATATATGTCATTTCTTTTTTCTCTTTAAGATTTGTCTGCCTATTAATAGGAATGATAACATTGGATTTTCTTGGGGAGATTTTTGCTAGTGATGTTGATATTTTTTATAGTGTTTTAAACAAATTCTGGCTTGTATTTGCAAATGAAGTTTTTTGGTTTCTGTGGAAAAAGAAGAATCAAGAGCTTTTTCAATCCAAAAGAAGACCCCTTACTGAGTTCAACAGTGAACTCACCTATTTTACAATTATGTTGCAGGTGTCAGTAGCAATGGAAATCCACAAGGACAGATTCATGACCATGCTAAAAGAGGGTGTTATGCTGGTGTACAAAACAAACATTACATCTACTCATTTCTTCCCTCATGGAAAGCATAACTTGAAAAAAGAAAGAATTGGATTTACTCAACAAGTATTTGGAGGAAAGACAAATCATGAAGGTAGACATTGAAGAAGGCAATAACGAAAGGAACAAAAAGCACAAAGACAAATGAGACATTATAGTTGATCCAGACACTATTGTGCCCTCATTAGGTAGCTATGAGTGGGACCAAGTAGATTTTAATAATAATGTTGTACGTTCATGGGACTAAGGGATATGTTTCTAGATACTATGATGATCTACGTTGAACAAATGCGCATCTTATTTTTTTATTTTTAAAATTTTTGCCTACCTAGTGATCAATATTGAACTATATTGGAGCATATGCTCCTTATAATGTAAATCTGTTTTGATATACTATCTTTAACATAAATACAAATGCTTTCATACTCATGTGAATGCAATCAAATTAATTTATATTTTATTAGTTTATTGCGTCTTTAAAATTTATTCATTGAAGTGTTCATAATAATAGTTTTGAATTCTTAAAAGATTTTTGTATTTCATAGTTTTTTCAATTTGTTGATTCTTGCCCGAGTCTTAGTTTGGGTAAAAGATTAGCCTACCAAGTCCATGTCGAGTTCAAGTCTTGTAACAATGTTTTGAAGACTTGGGAGAAATCAACTAAGCGAGTGTATTAGGATGTTATTTATGCACTTCACCCAATCAGAATTTGGGAGAGTGTAGAATCATTCAAACAATATTGGGGAAAAGGTTTATAGACATTAGGTAGTTTTTCTTTATTGTGAAGCACATCAAGAAACATTTTTTTACAAATGAATCACAATTCCATCATTGTCTTATCAATTGTGTGTATTAGAAATAAAGTTTTGTTGACCTTTTTAAAATCACCTCCTAGCTCTGAAAAACAATACATTAGCATGATTTGATACTTATAGTTAACTTGGCTATGCAATAGCAATATTTTTTGAGTTTTCAGGATAATAGGTTAGCTATTTTAAAATAACTTAAACTAACTAAAAAGAATAGAAAATTTTAAAAGTAAATAAAATGTATTGAATTTGCAAGGAGAACTCTCCTTTTTAAATCTTTTAAAGTGGTTTTGGCATTATTGTAACAACCACTAAACTTATATAAGGAAAAATGGTAAACTATCTTATCATTAAATGAATGAATTAGTAACTATCTTCAACTTTAGCTAACAATGAAAACAATTAACTAAATAGCTATCTTTCATCAAAGATTGAAAAAAAACTCAATCAACTGAAAGTGTTAAACTCATTAAGCTTCCTTTTAATAACTAGTACAAGCCTTGGCATAGTTTAGGACAAAGAGAGAGAGAGAGAGAGAGAGAGAGAGAGAGAGAGAGAGAGAGAGAGAGAGAGAGAGAGAGAGAGAGAGAGAGAGAGCATCATTAATGACTTTTCCACTCAAAAATAGACTTGATAGTCTCCTATGCCTCTTCCATCTAGAAGGGTTGGCCCTTCGTGAGGGTAGCAAGCTAAGGATTAGACCTAAATGTGAGTTGTCCATCTGAGACCGATGTTTAGATCTTGCACGTAGTAGTCGGTCACACACTATAGGTACCCCTTATCTAGTATGAACATCTAACTGGAGGTGTATCTAGTTCATGTAAATTGACAGTTGCATGGTAAATGCAGCACCAACTTGGCGAAGGTTTCATTAAAAGTACACACACATGATGTCAGACTTCACCACCCTTACTCGATTTGTCCACACTAGAGTACAAATAACTCACAAATCATAAGGGTCAACTAACCCACTGGACTCTTAATCCACAGTCTTATGCCTACTAACATTAACGACCATAACGACCCACATGATAATATGACATTAACTAGCCACTCATAAACTGTGACCATATAACTAACTCGAGGAAGGTCCAACAATCTATTCATTGATATTAAGAACAACTGATCATTTGACACAACATTTATGTAATGTCCCCTTTTCCTCTCTAGTTTGTTTTGGGGACTGTTGGCCAATCCCGAGACTCTTTGTTTATTCATAGGCATAATTAGGGTTTCCTATTTTCTAGGAGGATTATTTGGCAGTTTTGGTGGCTTGCATGTTGGAGTTTTACAGTTTTTGATTTTGGATTTCTTCTGGGTTTTCAGATAGCTTCGCAATGGTGTGACATACAAATGAATTTGAGTATTTTTCCAAACTTAGTATTTTTAGTAAGTTGTGTCGACTGCTCAAAATGTAGTTAAAATCACTTTTGAGACACTATTTTTAGCAGTATGCTATATATAGTAATTAATATTTTTACCAGTGCTATTTTTGGCAGGTTCCAATGGTTCAGTTCAAAGGCTATTTCTGGTAGCGCGATTTTCCGTAATTTTAGCCTTCAGCTCACTATGGCAGTTGTTCAACACATGGAAAAAGTATTTTTAATATATTTTAATGCCTCCTTGGCCTAGGCGTGCGACTTATGTACTTCTAGTTATGACTTAAGGGGACGACTTGAGGTGATAAAGTATTATTTTGTGTCATAAGGTTTGGGCGATTTATTGTTGAGAAAAAATATTTTATAAAGTGAAATATTACTAAGGCAAGATGGATACCTTATGGAGAAATAAGTTTTTTTTATAATATATTTCACTTATCTACCTTGGACGCTACATTATTATTTTATTGTCATTTTTATAAAGTATATTTGCTTCTATGTCAAGGTCGATTTGGAAAGGAGGGGAAATGAAATGAAAATTTGAAATTAAGGTGAATTAGTGTGCATTTGGGTTTGGCTTCCATTTGGAGGGAATGTGATTTGGATTTGGAGACACCAAGGTTATAAATAAGAGTGTTGGGCTCTTGTTTTTGTATCCATGAATATTTTGAATGAAGTGTTGTCGAATTTGTGCCAGACTTGTGCTTCGAAGTTCAAGGCTTCCTAGCTTGTGACAATTTCGTGCTTGAGAGATAGCACCTGGCTGATTGGAGAGACTATTTCTCATTCAGAGGGATAGATTGAGCTATATTAAGATGGATTTTATTGTTGCATTTTCAGTTTTTTGATATTTTGTGGTGTTTGTGAGCTTCCAGGTTGCTGGTTTAATGTGGAGTTGAAAGTGAAATTCATTCATAAGTCTTCAAGAGAAGTTTTGTTTCTTTTGGGCATTCTCTATATGTTTTCATTTGGCCTAGGCGATCCTTTTTGCATATTTTCAGAAGATTTAATGCATATTTGAATTTTATAGTGAAGTTTGCCCTCTATCATAGGCCATACCATGCCTGTGGCTGCATTGGGAAGCATGCAGAATGTGTTAAGTGTGATTTTCTACTTGTTAGGGGTTTGGGTTTTGGTGTTTCTTCTCTATCCTTCTTTAGCATTTGATTTTAGGCCTTTCCATCGAGTTTTGGAGGTGTTACGATCTTTTTAGTGTGTTTTTATGTTGATGGTCTCTATTTTCAATTTGTCAATTAAGTATATCAGAATTCGTGTTTGGAATTTGGGGGGTTGTTTCTTTGCTGGAGAGTCTCTTGAATCTTGAGAACAACATTGGACATCATTTGTAGCTATTGGATAGAGATACCTCTTGATTTGCAATTCATTTTACCTATTGTAATGCTGGTTAGTAATACTAACAACAAGCTTCACTATGAATTGTTTCTTAGTACCCACTGAATAAGTGGAAGAGGCGGGCTTCGCTGCCTATCTCTACTTTATATTGTATTTCCCTCCTCCCACTGAATAAGCGGTTGAGTGATAGTTTGGTTATAGAGGTTATCTTCATTGCCTATCTCTATTTTATATTGTACTCGTGTCCTCCTACTGAATAAGTGGTTGAGTTATAGTTTTGTTATTTATGGTCCTCCCACTAAAAAAGTGGTTGAGTGATTGTCATTTGCTTAATTCAATCCTCTCACTGAACAAGTGGTTGAGTGATTGCTTTACTTTCTAAATTTCCTTTTAGTGCAAACTTTTTTATTATCCTAAGCTTAAAAAGGTGTCGAAAGTTGTCCTAAAAAATGGAAAAAAACTAAGGGGGACATTTTAGTTGTATTAGAGCTGATTTTTCTGCCAGCCTATGAGTTTTGTAGACAATAATTCTCAATGAGTGATAAAGAAAGTGGATACAACAATAGAGACCATAATAGATAGCATTTTCAGATTCCTTCAGTTCGGGTTCAAGAGACATTATCAGAGTACAAATATTCTTGCCATCTCGTGCTTTCAGTAGAAATTCAGAATTTAGTTATGGGTTCATATGACTAGAAGATAAGGGAAGAAATTCTTAGCATGTTTGACTAATATAATAGACTTCCTCCACCTATTAAGGAAGAATTACCTTTCAATTATTTCATGGAGAAACATTCAAAATTATGCTACAAGATTGATTTTGCGAAGAGAAAGTATCACATTATAGCTTCTGATCTATTTGCTCAAAAAGAGGGTAAAGAATTACAAGTGAGGAGTTTGAGAATTTTTTATGACGATTCTTATGACATGCATGCACCTACCATTGATGACTTTGTCTTTCAAGAAGATAAAAAATTAGTAATTGAGGTTGTGCATGATGAATCTCTTAATGTTTCTTATGGAACTAGTGACAGTGTTGGATGTACTCATGTGCTTCTAGAGGAAGAGCAGATGAAGATTGAATAAGATCTATGTCATTGAGATTATAGAACTAGCTATAATAGATCAGCCACAAGGAGGTATGAATTCATTTAGTTCCCCTCTAATTGAGTCTATAATTGTTTCATCACCTTCACATCATCTTGGCAAGGAGTCAAACTATAGTTCGACATTTGTTGAGTATGACGATGTTCATCAATTAGCTAAAAATGATAATGAGATAAGCTTTGAAGAGGAGGTACATGAGACTTGGGGTATCCATGGAATCACTACTGGAAGATATGACAAAGATTATAATTTTGGTATTCATCATAGCAACAGTTTGCTTTCTTTGGAAAATCAGTTTGTGGTTTCCAATGATAACCCATTGTTTGAGATGGGTATAGAAAAGACATATGACAATCCACTTTTTGAGTGGGAAGATGGAACATCACTTGGTTCTAGCATTGCTCTTGGTGAGAATAGCAATATATGAAAACCAAGAGAAGATTCAAGATCTAAGTTGGAGTTTGGTTTTCAGCCTGTTGTTGATCTATGTTCATATTTTGAAATAATTAGTTACCCTCATGGTAGACCACCAGATTTGGATGGTGTTGTCCCCTTCTTTACTAGCCATTTGATGGTTCCCTTTGCTCATCAACTAGTGGATTGGGAAGATATTTTGAGCAAAGGATTGTTCTATGTGGGGTTGGAGTCACTAGAGAGGATATTTCCAGCCTCGGACGTGAGCAAATGTGTTGTTTTGGATGATGATTTCCTGTGTTGCAGTGGTTGTTCATCTTCTTAGATGCTGATTTTCCTAAAATCAGATCTCAAGTCAATCATTTCAGATTTGGTGGGTTGTTGGTGTACTCTTTTTCAGACTTCACAATCTTTTGGTAGGATGGGTTTATGGTCTCAAATGAGAGGTATGGTGAGTTGGGGCAATCAGTATCTATGTATGGGAAGTGTTCAAGATCTAGCTAGTAGTTATCCTTATGCCCTATCTTCTACTTATGATTAGGACACACAACTTTTTCTTTCTATGGTTCATCATTCTGAGGTGCTTGGAGTGGGAACTATATGAGTTTTCAAAAGTCTCCATGGTTGTATCAGAATAATTCAATTGAGGCCTGGTAGATTCATGTGGAGTTATGGAGATGAGTTTGTTGAGCTCTAGTAAAGGATTGTTTTCCTCCTTGCAGGGAGATTTGGAGAAGTCACATTTACAGTCAAGGCTCTTCTTGACATCTTGGGGAGATATGTTGTGAGTTGAGTAGACTTTATTTCCTATTGCCCAGACTTGTGATAGAGAGTGGCATATTTGATATTGATTACTCATATCTTTATGGGCATGAGAGGCTGCATGATATTGATTTTAGTCCTTCAAGATTTTTTAGTTTGAGTATCATGGATGGTAACATTTTGGAGTTACAAGGGAGGTTAGTGCAATTTTGGGATGATGTTATCACTGATGTGATCAGAGTGGCGCAACATCGGCATGGTGGGTTCTTCCTGAGACGGACATGGGACCCTGGGGTCGTACTTGCTTTAGTGTGCATCAATTTATAATTTTTTGGAGTTGTGGTGACATTGCTTGAGGACAAGTAATTTTGGTAAGGGCGGAATGTAATGTCCCCTTTTTTCGCTCATAGGAAAATAGTGTTGATTGATAGGGGTTTGCCTAGGTTGAACCCCAAGTTGGAATTGATCCTTGAATGAAATTTGATAAATCGAAATGGAAAGCTTTGAAGTAGAATGTTGAATGTGATCATAAGTGTTGATACAATGACATGATAATATATAAACAAATCAATCATCAAATATGTTTGCATGAAGATTGTTGTAACAAACTGCTCCATTATGCTTAGATATGAAGAAAGCTTATCGTAGTTGATGATAGTTGATAATGCAATTCTCTTTGAATGTGACCACAAGTGTTGATGCAATGACATGACAAGACATAAAAAAATCAATCATAAAACATGCTTGCATGAAGATTGTTGTAACTTGTTGCTCCATAATGCCTAGATTTAAAGAATGCTTGAAGGGCATGGTGGGATGAAATGTCACCTTGATGCTTGATGATGGATGTGATGTGACATGACATGAATGAGATTGCTGGATTTTGGATGTGAAAATGAATTGAAAGGATGATATTATATATGGTTCTCAAGGTATTTCATAAATTGGGCCAACCTCTAATTGTCATATTGAAGTATTGGGTTTAGGAATCAATTGGCAGGAACCAAACACTGACATATTCAAAATTAGGCCTAGACTTGGGGGACAAGGACACCCAAATTCCCTTGTTCACCCAAAATAGGATGAATGAAGTGTGAATTAGGTGCACTTAGTCCCAAGACACAGGGTCATATTATCATATAAACATATGACTTCAATTTTGTAGTATAAAAGTGAGAAATACACTTGGAAGAGAGTTAGGAGGAAACTCACTAAGGTAGGGACACAAAAAGTAGTGTAAAATTGTTAAAGGGTTCCAATTTAGGATGCTATAATACTATTATCCATCTCCCCAATATTGTGGGAGATGAGAGGTGATCCCCCAACTGGAGGTTCAACAACAATAGAAGGGGGGGAGTAAGAGTACAAGGCAAACCAATGACCGCCAAAGAAGACAACGCTGGGAAAGAGAAACATGTGTGGCAAGAGAACAATTAGTTTAATAGTTATGGTGTGTAGTCTCCTTTGAACATCCATTAATTAGATATAACAATACCACCATACTCATGTCACTGTACCACATAAAAAATTCAATAAAAAATCTTCTTGATGTATGTTCATTTAGGCATCTACATACTTTTCTTCTAAACAATAACGTTAAGACACATAATCCAAATGTTGTACTAAAGCTTTCTTGTTAACTATATCAACTCACCTTTTAATTTGTTAAGTTGGAACAAGATTCAACAATGCACATTGCTTGATACATGATCAACAGTTAAGGGTGAAATAAATTGAGTTTGACCTAAATGTCCTTACCTTTTTCTATACTACCAAGGTACATAGTATTTTAACCTGTTATTAAAGGTCTACCTTGTCTTGAGCTAAGCTCTAGGTTGTTGGGTTGGCCTTACTGATTCCCCTCAAAAAAATGTTTCTATATTCAATGGTTGTTCGCTATTTCGAGTAATTTTGTATTTGACATTTAACTTTGTATTGATCCATGTTATCCCATAACATTTACTTATTTTTAACAAGACCAATTACAAACTACTACTCATCGTACTTCCCACTAAATATCGCAATGCCTTACTTTATGTTCTAATATTAACCAATAACCCATATCAATTTTTTTGAAGATCAATAGTAATGGGGCATTGGTAGGATGCCAAAGTACCTACAAGTTGCTTGATTGATGATCCATAACCAATAATAAAGTCAAACTTCCTCAAAATATTCTCTAAGCATTTGAAAAAATCATGTTAATTTCTATACTTAACTAGTAGTTTCCAAAACTTGTCTATTAGATAAATCATAGCAGGACAAACAATCCAATGATATGTTGATAGCTCATCTTCTTAATAACACACTATTCTTTTTATGGTAACCTAGTGGTATCCCCAACCTTTGCGGTATGCCTCTACCAATAACCTGAAGCAGAGAGAATTGATCTCGGGACCTACATGAGAAGAACCCAAAGCCCTTAACCAACTATGCTACCCCTTCAGGCTCTTGATAACACACTACTTTGATTTAACCATGCATATCAAAATCAATGGTGCATGCTAAAATAGAACCTTGGTAGGAAAAAATTTAGGAGAAATTTGTGCCATTAGATAACAAAATATAAGAGGGGCCCACCTAATATCAATGAGGTCTTGCCACCTACTCTTTGAATCCATAAAGTAATCCACTCAACCACATGATATTTCACGACACTCCTAATCAAATTAGGAGCATCCACATCAAAGTTATTCTAACATATCACACATGCTAGATATATCAATGTTGAATGACATAGGTATCTTGGCTCAATGGGAGATAGGCATTCTAAGTCTCATGCTAGTCAAGTAATATGCATATGATCAATAGCCAGACATCAATAAATCATGAAAAATTAATCTACGTTAAAAGATGATTATCAATAGCAAGTCAAAATTGAACTAGATTAAAAATGTGGGGATAAAGGTAAATATTCAAGCCAAAATCAAGAATTGGGCTCTCATACATAGGTTTGAATGAACTAGACTAACATTAACATGATATAGGAGCTTGATAGAAACACAAATATGGTTCCCTACATAAGATATTGTAGCTATCAATTTCAATTGAAATAATGTAATGTAGTGATTCATTGTAAGATATTCTTATATTATTTGTTAATAATAGTGTCAATAAGGGATGTACCTCTCTAATAGGTGTTGCTAGAATCCAAATAAAATTGAGAGTTAAGAAAAGGGACAAAAGAAATTAGAGATAAGAAATAAAAACACACATGATATATCAACACAAAAAACAAATAAGAAACAAGAGAAACATAAAAACATATGGGAATATGGAAAATTCAAAACCCAAAACATTAAGCTTTAAACACATATGACCATCACATTTTCATAGATATAAAATAAATGAAGTACAAAATAAAAAGACCCAATATTTATATGAAGCTAAAGTAGAATGAACATATTAGATTATTGAATCAAACTCTACAAAAATATCATATGGCTTTGGGCCATAAGAAAATAGAACGCCAATTTTGTCCTCTATCAAGTTCAACATTTTTATGATCTCTTTCATTTCATTATAATAATAATGGAAAATTATCTAGGTGGAAAATGAAAATTATCATACTCTTGAACATGTGAATAAGTTTATATTGCTAAAGAAAAAAGAACATAAATAAAGTTTGAGCTCTTCCTCTAGATCAAAAAAATTATAGTAAAGCATGTATGAAATATTGATGTTCTCACTTGTTAAGGGTTTTGGGGTCCCTTCAAAACCTGTTTTTACCTTAATAAAAAACTATTGATGTTCTCACCATAATGCTTGCATTCATCATTCAAGCCCATTTTACATTGTTCATAGTTATATTGGTTACCAAACTTTTGCAAATGAATTAAAACATGAAAGATCTCATCAGCAATAATTTAAACACCATTTTGAATGCTAACCTCATTAAGTAGATCAAGATCAAATTTAAATCCCTCATACTTAGGGGGCTCAAAATAGTAGACCTAGTTTCATGCTTAAAGTCTTTAGGATAATCTTTTAAAGTAATAAAATTTAAGTGTAATTTGAATAGGCTACACTATTTACTCTCTAAAGTTACTAAAGCTAGGAATTTATCCTTTTCCACAATTTTGTGAAAGTCCAAGTGGAGATCTTCGTATTCAAGTAACAAAATACTATACTCAACATCAAGTCATATTCATGAAAATAGAAAGACCCACTTTCAACATTTTTTATTACAAATCTTGATAGAATTGATGATTGGAACACGCTAGTTTAATCTAGTTCTTTATATACTCTCTCTATTGTGTTTTATTCACTACAACTTATCACATGAGTATCCTTAGATTCATTAACAAATGCTTTGAATCAACATCGCATTCAACCTCATCATATTCTTCTTGGAAAACTCCTATAATAGCACATGTAATATGAGGCATTTGGCATATTTTACACCATAGCAATGTATCATTATATGATTTCATTTAGTTTTTAACTTCACAACCTTCTAATATCAATGCAACATATTGAGCACCCAAAGGTGTAGACTTAGTAATGTATGAATCAATGGGTGAAAAATAATTCATCCTTGAAACCTTAAGAATTTCTTCAATATGAATGACCCAACAATAATCCATTTGAAGTCTTATAGGATTCATCTCCCTCAAAAGAGAGCTTAGTTTAGGATCACAAGCCCAACAATAAAAGCCGAACATATTATCTTATCAAGCCTTACAATATCCATTACAACATCTATAAATCTAGTAATGAATGTATAAACATATTCATTATTTTAAAAATAAATAATAGAAAGTTGTTTGAATAACTCTCCAGGATCAATTTAATCACCAAACTAATCAATAAAAATTAACAAATTTTCCTCCTAATATGAAAATGAATGGTTTGACAAACCATAACACTAATCCATTACATTTCACCTTAGCAACTAAACAAATAATTTTATCATACATCTTCATCTTTTACCTTATAGTCATTCATTACAATGGTAAAATCCAAGAGGATCGTATACCTATTGTTGAACCTTTCCCATGAAAGTAGGGAAAATATTTTCTTTTTCACAAAGTTTAGGATTAGGGAAGTTAAGCATTCTTATGAAATTTATTTGTATACATGTATCAACAAGAAAATGTATCTTCTAAATTTGATGCATTCTCTATTGAATGTTATCGTAAGAGGATGCCTTAAATTATTTTAAGGGTGAGGTTCTCTATACATAGGCTTAGATTGGCAAAGCCCTTTGTTAACTACTTGTGGTTGAGCATTCTTTGGTTAGAAGTATATCAGGATTTCATTTGAGAAATATAGTGATCACTTTGTTAATTACATTGTTGGTAAAAAGTTGGATCTTGATAGATAAGGGGGTCTTTAGGATATCCAACATTAATATAGGTAACTCCTCTAATATATAACAAATTATGAAAGTTAACATTGTAAGAGAGAGAAAGGGTATATATTTGGGTATAGTCGAAATTACTAAAGGAATAATTATTTTATTACTCAAGGCAATATCCATACTAAGATGCATAAATCCTATATCATTACACCTATAGAATCTAAGGATGTATAGAAAGAAGCATATACATCCATTAAATGATTAAACACAAAATATATTGAGGCCTATCCTTTGGCGACCTTGACATTCACAATAATTGACCTATTATTATTTGGACACCTCATTGATTGTTCCTATGATGTTGAACATTTGAGTTTAGTATTAAACTATGGTTTGATGATGATTTGCATGTGTAGAATAGTTCTAATTAAACTAACGATAATATTCACTATGTTGATTAAATTGATGTCTTAATTTCCATGTGATTATTATAAGAAATTTAATTGATGCATTGATATCTAAAACAAGTTTGAATATGCTATGAATCAATAATCCAATGTTTTGAAATAATAAATATATATGTGCATGTCATGTTAGGAATCTAAATGGGTTGTGGTTAAAATGATTAAAAATGTTTTTTTTTTTTTTTTTTTGTTTAATAAAGGGGTAAAAACTTTATTGAAAGTCAGACACAAGAATTACAAAGAGAACCAGAGCCCCGAGGCCCCAGAAAAGAACCACCAACCCAGCCCTCATCCAGCTTCATAACCATCCATGTCCTCAGTAAAAATCTTTTGCAAGTCCTGACAGTAATCCACGGAGAGATGCTCCCAACCTTCAACTTTCCAATCACTACCATGTTCCGAGGCCCACTTGGCCAAACAATCATCTGCTCTATTTCATTCATGAGGGATGTGGATGAAAGACACCTGCTTCATTAAAGAACTAATTTGGAGAATCTACTGAACAATCTTTGCCAACTGCCACTGAATCCCACTCACCTTCTGCTCAGTCAACAAGTTAACAACACTTTGTGAATCCAATTCACAAATTAGCTTCCTTCGACCCAACTCCCAAGCACGCTCTAGGGCATAGAGAATCGCAAATCCCTCCATAAAATTATTAGACTGCCACCCTTTATGCACCGAAAAGAGGAAAACTACCTCTCCCATGCTATTCCTGCCAACACCACCAACTCCAGCAGGGCATGGGTTACCCCTAGATGAGTCATCGATGTTAATCTTGATAAATTCATCCTAAGGGGCTATCCACCTTCCCACTCTTTGCACCTTCTTCATAGCCCGTCTACCTCTCTTGACACAAGCTGAGGCAGGAGACAACTCCTGCAGACCAAACCTACTCACAATATTTGCCTCATCTCTACCCAAAGGAAAATTCACCTCACATTTAGCTTCCACTATCTCCTGGATCATAGCAATGATCCTATTCCAAACTTGTTGAACAAACAATCTGACCTCACGAAAGATCCTTTTGTTCCTCTCGAGCTAGATCTGCCATAGAATGAAGATGGCCCAATATACTAGACAGTCTGGAGGAAGGAGGACAAGATAGGAGGTCTGCCCAAACTGCTCCATAACTCCACCAGAGAATCCGCGTGGACACAAGGATGCTTCCACACCCCCCACCAATAATGCCAAATAAGCATAGAGAAGGGGCATCTGAAGAACAGGTGTGAGGAATCTTCCTCCCCATTACCACACAAAACACAGATAGAAGGCCCCAAGAATCCCTGCGTTGCAGATATTGTCCCAAGTTAGGCATCTATTCAAAGCCAAAGTCCAAGCAAAGTAGTTACACTTCGGCCAAGAAACATTATTCCACACTTGTTTCCACCAGTTCACCTCTCGTCCCTCAAGTCTTCAGTTAAACAGTTCCCGGTATCCACTAGCCACAGTAAAAACGCCCTTAGGATTTGGAGACCAAGCAAGCCCATCCCTACCCTTGAGGGAGCTACAATGTCTACTCGCCAAAATGCCATGCAACTCAGCACACTCTTCCTCCATCCCAGCAACTGGCCACTCAATAGGAGCCTTCCACCGCTCCAAATCCAGCCGCCCACACCTATTAACAGCCTTGAAGTCACTCACCCTTAACCATCCTGCCTCCTAAAACCTCTGGCAAAGATTCCCAAGGTTAGGAAACTGATCAAGGATGGAAGGATATCCATCCCAAGAGTTGTTCCAAAAAAGGACCTCTTCCCCCCTCCTGCGAATCCAAAAGAGTATTGCCTTAATGAGAGAAGCCCCCCTCTTGAGAGTATACCAGATCGTTGAGCCCTTTCCCTTAAGCAGATAT
Source organism: Cryptomeria japonica (assembly GCF_030272615.1). Classification (NCBI taxonomy): domain Eukaryota; kingdom Viridiplantae; phylum Streptophyta; class Pinopsida; order Cupressales; family Cupressaceae; genus Cryptomeria; species Cryptomeria japonica. The sequence continues at coordinate 327,341,905 of NC_081409.1, forward strand.
CTAGGGATTTCCTCCATTGGGATCCTCTGCATATATTTGTTGGCCAAAATCCTAGCCCAGCCTCGATCCTGCTCAACACACCACCTCCAGTACAATTTAGCTGCCAGAGCTTCCCCAAATAGAATAGATTGCCTTAAACGAAGCCCCCCCGACTGCTTTGAGCTACACACCAAGTCCCAATTGACAAGACTCTATTTGGAAGAGGAAAGATTGCCTGCCCATAAGAATTGCCTAGCCAGAGAATCCAAACCCTTCAAGAACCACTTAGGAGCCACATGAAGCATACATCGATAGATCGGAAGAGCCTGAACCACCGATTGAATCAGTTGAACCCTCCCAGCAAAGGATAGCCATCTATGAGTCCAGTGTTCAACCTTCGTGCGAAATTTATCCAAGATACTCTGCCATGACTCCCTAAGAGGGTTACCAGGAGAAATAGGAATACCCAAATAATTCAAGGGCAGGGAGCCAACTTGGAATCTCAAGATAAGAGCAATCCTCCTTTGAATAGGTTCAGGAGTGTTGAAAAGGAGGATAGAATATTTATCCTCATTGATCAACTGGACCGAAGCCGCAAGATAAACATCCAAAACCTTATGCAAATTAGTAGCTTCTCTGATCCAAGCAAGTCCCAAAAGGGCCGTATCATCCACAAACTGCAAATGAGACTGTGGTTGTAAGTCATTACCCCATCTCCAACCTTGAATAAAACCAGACCCACATTATGCTTAATCAGCCTCCCCAGACCCTCAGCCAGAAGAAAGAATAAATATGGAGAGAGGGGGTCCCCCTGGCGGAGACCCCTAGAAGCTCCAAACAGCTCAGTGTAGTCTCCATTGATAAGCACAGAGAAAAAAGTAGACATAACACAACTCATAACCCACTGGATCCACTCATCAGCAAAACCAAAAGCCCTGAGGATCTTCTGAAGGAAGGACCACCAAACTCTATCGTAAGCCTTAGCCATATCCAACTTGATAAACATAGCTTTTTCCTTGGAGGTTGCCATAGAATGAATGGTCTCTGTAGCAGTGACCACACCATCCAAAATTTGGCGCCCTTCCACAAACCAACTCTGCTCCTCAAAGATAACATTCCCCAGGCACTTCTTCAACCTATCCGCTATCAGCTTAGAGATTATCTTATAAATCACATTGCAGAGAGAGATAGGGCGGAACTAGCCTAACCGGTCGACCCCATCACACTTGGGGATTAGAGCAATGAAAGTCGCATTCAAAGCCCGAAGCATCTTCTTATTCCTCTAGGATTCCTGGACTACTTCTAGTAAATCCATTTTGATAATATCCCAGAATTCTTGAAAGAATTCAACCAGGAACCCATCTGGTCCAAGAGCTTTTCCTTTCCTCATATGAAAAACAATCCTCTCAAGTTCTTCCAACAAAATAGGACCCAAAAGCTGCTCATTCATCTCCCCCGTGACAAGAGAAGGAATGCAAGCAAGAACCTGATTCTCCTCCACTGTTTCCCCCTGAGAGTCCTCCCTGAAGAGGGACCGGAAAAACTATAACGACTCCCTAGATATCTCCTGCAAGGCTAGACATTGCTCACCTCTATCATTAACTAGAACAAGGATGGAATTACTGTGTCTTCTTGCTTTCACTGAGTTGAAGAAGAAAGCAGTGTTCTTGTCCCCCGCCTGCAACCAATCAATACGAGCTCTCTGCTTCCAGTATATTTCTTCGCTAAGCTCCCATTCCTCTACCACCTTGACAGCCCTGTCTTCCTCCCTAAGCAAGGCCTCAGACAAACCATGCTCTCTGATTTCACTGGTGATCCCATTCAACACAATTTGAGCAGCTTTCTTAGCATGAAAAATGTTCTCGAAACCCTGGCGGTTCCACTGTTTAAGCTGAAACTTAACAAATTGCAGCTGCTTGGCCAAAGTGTACATGGCAGTGCCAAAGGCCGACCTCCCTTTCCTCCACCACTCCGCTACAAGAACCTGCAGAGTAGGATCCCGAAGCCACATAAGCTAGAATTTGAATGAAGGTGAGCAAGCTACCTGAGCCAAAGAAGAAACCAGCTTGATGGGCCAGTGATCTGACCCTCTCCAGTCAAGAGTCTTAGAACTTGTGGACCACCCCCCACCAATCCAAAAACTAGAAACCAGAAAACGATCCAACCTCTCTGCAATCCAATACTCTCCCACCCTCTTATTGTTCCAAGTGAACAAACCATTACTAGGCTTAATGTGAACAAGCTGCAACAAAGATATACTATCCTCGAAAAGGAAATAAGAAGGTTCCAACTGCATAACACCCCCCTTCTTTTCACTCAACTCAAGGATGACATTGAAGTCTCTTGCCATAATCCAAGGATGAACAGGGGCCAGCCTTCGCATACAAGAAATATGAGACCATAAGTTTTGCTTACCTTGAAGATCAGTAGGGGCATAGATGTTAGAAAACAAGATGAATTCCCTAGTCTCAAGACTAGAGACAATCCCAGATAACAAAGATCTGGAGGCAACCCACCAGACAGGGCGAAACCTTAAAGGGTTCCAAAGACAAGCCACCCCTCCAGAGGAACCAGCTGCCCCAATATACTGACACTTGCCTCACCCCCACAACTTCGACACCAGACCCATCATACTCTCCACCGAAAGTTTAGTTTCTTGCAAGAATAGGACATCAGGTGAATGATTCCTAAACAAATCGCGAACAACTTTTTGTCTAGGGCCACTGTTCAAGCCCCCCACATTCCAAGAAAGCACAATCATTTTGGAGGATTGGAAAAGTGAGAATCCAAAGTCTTTACTGACCCTGACTCAACCAAATTCTCCCCCATCAATTTGATCTTATCCAAATCCTTCTTTCTGCCAACCTTTGAGCTTTTCTCTGAAGCACTTTTCTTAATATATTTTTGATGCAGACCCAGGTGAATGGAGGACTTATTACTTTTAACCCCAACCGGTTCCAATTTCAAAGCTATCGGAGAACCCTCCCCCTCAACTAAATTCATCTCCAAACTAGGAGTGAGTCCCAACTGGACCCCTACTGGCTGATCCATCTCCATCTGCTGGCTTCCAACCACTAGCAGGGCCTGGGTAGAGTCCTCAATTACTCTTTCCGGAGCCCCCCCTGATGCACCTTGATCCAAAGGGGTTAACCCCGGATTTACTTCTTGATGGCTAAGGTCATCCAAGGCCTCAAATCTGTTAAAGGTATCCTCCTCCTATCTCTCATGTAAGGGCCTCTTTTGTCCTCGGTTCTTGTTCTTTGTCTTAATTGAGACAAAGCCATTAGCACCCTCAACCTCGACCGACATAGCAACTTTCCCTTTATCAGCCCTATCTAGGCTCGGGTCCGACTGCTGAGGTTGGCGCACCACCGGTTTATATCTAGGGTACTTACACTGTAAATGACCATACTCATGACACAGACGACATCGAAATGGTAAAGTCTCATAATCTAATTGCTGAACCCAAGAATAAGAGCATGCACACATATCTATAGCATCTGGCAAAGGTTTACTAAGATCAATTTCAACACAGATACGCGCAAAGGTCATTACCTTTCTCCCCAGGGTTTGCGTTGAAGATCACACTGGCTTCCCAAGCAAAGCGGCAAGCATCCGTAGCACCTCTTCCCGACAGCATTCCACTGGAAAACGTGGTAAACGAACCCACACTGGAACCCTATTTGGGAGCTCCTCCGAAGGGTTAAACCCTGCATGCCAAGGTTTGATAAATAACCCCACCTGGTTGTAAAAATACGGACCTCCTTCAAAGACCATATTGCAATCCTCCATGCAGTTGAAAGTAACCATGAAGTAGTTGTTTGCCAGCAACATATTCCCCATTTCCCCTTTCGGAGCCCAAGTCCTCTATGCCCAGTTTTCCAAAAACTACAAAGAAACCCTCATTCCCAAAAACTTGCAATATAGCGAGTGTTTTGAAAAGTATTCAACGTCTTCAGCTATCATCTCAGGGGGAATAACCAGCTTTGGCCTCTCACTGCATTTCTCCAGACAACCATTAATCTTCATAATGCGAGAGCTACCAACACTCTCAGACCCCAATTCAAAGGAGAAAAGATTATTGTTAAAAGTCTTCATACTAAGGGATGGTGACTTTGAGCCCACCGCTGCATGAAAATCCATGGTGGGAGGTGCCTTCGAGGCCTCACCACCATTACCTGACATTGGATCTCAAAAAAAACAATAAAAAATAATGAGCCCACCCCCCAAAGGGGCATACGAGAAGGTATGGCACCCAAGACCCCACCCCTCCCAAACACCACCGAGAGAAATAACCAACCAAAGCCCCCTGCCCCACTGGAAACCCTCAGCCTGTAGCAAAACCGGACCCCCCCCCAACGCACAAGAAACCCCCACCCGCGGACCACCGCTTCACCCCCCACCTCCTCGGTCGCTCCTTGCCCTGCACTGTCCTCCACTTCCCTCCCCCGACGCCCCTGTACACGCATCCACCACGGGCTAGGGCATCGATGCCCTAGCTCGGCAGCCCGCAAACCCCCCACATGCACGATGCCATCGCAATCTAAGTATTCAATTCAAAATGATTAAAAATGTTATCAATTCTTATTATGTTTATTAATTTTTGTTCTGAATTGGATTATTGCTGAAGTGTATGATCATGTGTGCATTTAATTTGTCACTTTAGCTATTATTTAAATATATTACCATTTTCTATCAAATGTGCAAATTAGCTTTCATGGCTAATGGAAATCCAAAGGTAATCTAGAAATCCTAATGTAAATTATCCTAATGATACTTGACTTTAGTCCAAAAGAAGGCACTAATGCCTATTTATTTATAAATGTTGTAATATGAAACTTTGGATATTGTTATTATTTTTGATGTGTTACAAAGTTGGTTGGATTGGGTTGTGAAATGAGTTGTTAGAATTCATATTTGTTCTTAGATGGGTTTTAAAAAGGTCTTTAAATGTCAAATTCCCCTTCTTCTTCTTCTTTGGTGCTTTTAAGGCCCTGAGAAAAGCACCTACAAGTTAGATACTTGTTGATCTACTTATCTTGGGCCTGGACCAAAATATGATGAGTAACAAAATTTGGGTCTTGGATAAAAAATGGTTGACATACCACCATCCCATTCTTATTCTCTAAGGTTCATGTATGAACTTGGGTAGATTCCAAAATCTCATGTGTGAACACACCTTGGAAGCTTTTTCATGGAAAAAGTATCTGAGTACATCCCACTCTCCAATGTCTCACACATGTGAAGAGATATGCTCTTGACAGTTTATGTAAGGTTAAGTGTCACCTCCTCATTTAAGGGTTTTGAATTTTGAATCCCTATTTACCATCCTCTTTAGGGTGAAAATGATTTTGTTAACTTTTTACTCGAGCTTGTGTCAAAAGAGAGGAGAGCTTTTAGAGAAACTTTAATTTGGGTAAAGACTCAAAGTGGAGTCCTTGGAGGTCTTCATCAAACACTCATTAACTCTTTAAAAAGCTTGTATAGGTAGGCTCGCCATGCTTCTAATGATGTATCTTTGTTTTTGTTATCATTTGAGTAACTACATGTTAATAGAGCTTTTGTGTTTTAAAGACCTTGTGAGTTAATTTTGTTCCTGTGACTTGTGCTGGGAAGGGTTGTGATGGATTAGGCTCTCTACTTGATGAGAGAACCCAAGTGAGGCGTAGAAAGAGGTTGAACCCTCCACGAGGAAACGCTTCCTCCTTTGAAAAGAGGAAGGTTGGCATGAGTACCCTTACTCTTTGATGGAAAAAGGAGGTGCTTTTATATTCACGAGTACATGGAAGAAGGAAGAGTGGTGAATCTTATGAGGAATGATCATGTGTGATGAATATATTGTATCTCTTTTAGCTACCTTCCCCATTGTTGGAGAGTTGTCCCCTCGTCTCCCCCTAATTCGAAACTTGATAAAGATTAGTGTAGTTCTGAATTCTTTGGGTTTTGTGGGAGTTGTATTTGTGAGTCTTGTATTGAGCAAACAAGTTTATTATTTATTTGTCATGTGTGTGTGCTACCTAGGTTTCCTTAAAGGCCTCCTAGCTCGAGGATTGGCTTGTAAGCAAGCCCAAAGGTTGAGAGGTGAGCTTCCCAATAGCCTTATGGAAGATTGTGTTTCGTGTGGAGGCTTCATGGATTCATTGGAGCACACTTGTCATGGAAATGGCAATCCTTATTTCATTATTGTAAATGTGTTTGGGAGCAAGTGTATAATTACCTACTCTTCAAGGGTTCCTTGTAAACGTTCATTTCAAGTTCGTAAGCATTATTAATGCAGTATAATTGTTCAAAAGAAAGAGTTGGAAAACAAATTCAAATGATTTTTGTGGACTTATATTTAATTCAAAAATATATATTGTGGGGCAATTAGAGGTTACATTACATTTATCACCTTATTGGAGCCCATTAATAGATATCTGGTATTTAATAAGAAAAACGAATGAATAATGCATGCTATACTTCTTGGATATTGTGTGGCAATTATAAGTTACAATATATCTCAGATAGATGAAAGCCTTTAAGTGACAAGATATGCATTGATTGTGAAGACTCTGCCTCTGTAGGTAGGGGAACAAAATACACTTCTCATGCTATCGCGTATCCTTGTATAAGTATCTTTTTTCTCATTGATATATCATCCTATTGAAATAAAAATATGACAAAGGAAGAAGAGCCGAACGAACTATGCAAAATCTGATAAAAATACTTTAAAACATTTTGCAAGGGTGGCATATGCATTGCAATCGCAAAATGTTTGCAAAATGTGAAAGAATTGAGTCTGTTGCTTCTTGAGAGAAGGAACCATGTTTCTGCATTTTTAAATCCATCATCGGGCAGAAGCTCGAAGAAGTGGCTCAATAATCCCTTGCAATTCTTGCATAGCCTCTTGTACTTTAATTTCTTCAATAACATCAGATCTCAGATGCAGAATCTGAAACAAAGCTCAAATGAAATAAGTACATTATAAACACGTTAGAACATGTACAAATGAAATAAGTACATTGTAAACAAGTTAGAAAATATGCATTATAAAGTAAAAAAAATCATAACTAAAATAATAATACTAGATATGAATGAAAAAACTTATGCTATAATGCATTGCAAAGATAAAAGTCAATGAGTTATCTATCAATTTTCCATCTAATTTACTCGTCAGATGACAAAATTGACCGTAGAAGATGCATGATAAAAAGTATTAGTAGAATCACTTCAAACAAATCTAAAGAAAATGACATTATTCAAGGGTGCTTATGCTGGGAACCAGGATTATAATTATAAACAATTCTGGACATAGAGGGCACCACTAGCTATAACTTGGAATTTTGCACCCAAAGCCTGCCCAAAAGGGAGGCAACTGGTATAGAGCAGAACTGCAGATGCAAAATCAAAGCAAGCTATGCATCTCTGATTGGGCCTAGGGATCTTAAACTCTCATGAGTTTGGATCTGCCCTCCACATAAAATAATAGGTAGAATCATGACTATCAACTGTATAGTCAATGCTACGTCCTTGTCACAACCTATCAGAGCTCCATCCCTCCATTATTCTACATGCGTATAATAAATCTTCTTAGTTCTCAAATCCACTTCCCAAGTAAATGGCAACCAGGTGTGATTGGGTCAGATGCAACTAAACACAAGCTTGTCATCGCTGCTAATTGGATGTACTGTTACCCGTCCACTCTCCAGCCTCTCACATATACATGAGAATCCAATGCAGTAACCACACATAATGTGTATTAACAAGGTCAAAATAGAAAACTACACTACATGCATATCAAGCATACGCATATTTATGGCATTCACGTGCAAGAACTATTATCTCCCAACTATTGTTACCACCCATGTGACCATTGAGGAAAACATTCACAGCTAATATTTTTTCATATGTTCTTTTCCAAAAACTGCTTGACAATAAAAAACCAGCATTAGTCACAATTCATTTGGTTCATTTTTCTGTGAAGATGAAAAATATTTGAGCAAATTGGATAATAATCCTTATTTTTTTCCAAACTTGTATAACAAGAACTTGAACAGAGAAAAGATTTGCCAATTTTTCTAACTTTCTACAGTTTGAAAAATGTGTAGTTCATCACATTTTCCATAAGACCAACATGATCCATGGTATTCTCCTACAACATGAGCCACAATTTGTTTCAATTCCACAACACTTCCAAATGCATTCCTTAAGCGATCTCTATAAAGCACTGATATATAAATTAAATTGCCCTGGGAAATGAGATCACTCTCATGGTGCACGAGGTAGGGGTGTACATGCCACATATACATCATTCCAGTATAGGTTATTACTGGAATGAGAGTAGGGTTTGTGGGAAGAACTCAACTAAGTCTAAGCAAATGAAGGGCTGCATAGAGATGATTATTACAACAGACCAAAAATCTTAAGCAGAAAGGCAGAATACTAGCTAGAAATAGGTAAATACTGAAGATTCAGAATCTAATAACTACCAAAAGCCAGATTCACATTTAAATGTGCACCCTCACATTATTACTTACACCTTCAAAGGGGTAGAAACCTGTTATGAACCCAAAATAAAGCTTACAACTACCAAAAGCCAGTTCACCTTTAAATGAGTACTTTCACATTATTACCTATGTTTAAAAATCTAGAAACTTTATGATCCCAAATCAAGCTTATAATGTTTTTCAAGCAACACTAATGTCGGCATAGAGGAAAAAACATCATCTGCAATTGTTTAATCCTATTCTGTTGGTTATCCACAACTGGGTGCATTTATCATGTCAATAAAGGTGTGCTTAACTTATACAGAAATCAAGTAATAGTAGATTGGATTCTAATTTCTTTCCAATTGGTTGAGAGATTGGTTCATACAGATAATTTGTGACTAACTCGTTTAAGGGTTTCAGTGGAACTCATCATGCAATGGAAATATTTCTTGTTGGTTAGAAAAAGAACCCCATCATATTAGATAAAAATCGAAGTGTACATATTCGATTGTGCCAGGCCTAAAAGCTACTAGTCGAAGCTTGGGCAATATAGAGAGAAGGATAAATCAAAATCAAAATTCTTTCTCAGATCCTCTTGAAGCTCAGTCAATCACCACCGGGGGGGCAAACCATAACAAAGGTCGGAATTGTCAAGAGTCCAAGCTAATAAGACCACCTGCTACTTGATTGCACTCTCTGGGAACATGGCTAAATTGAACATCCTAGAACTTGTCCTGCAAGCTTTGATTCTTCCCCAACTCTCTTGCTATTTGCCAATTTTCGATATGGAATCCCTTAGGATCAGAGAAACAGGCTGATGATTACCCGAGTCAAATTCAATTTGGAGTTTTTGACACCCAATTTTGAAAGCCTCTTACATTCCTTTATAAACAGATTTGATCTCCACTAAATTATTTGGTTATATGCCCCGATTTTTCAGCAAAGGCTATAGATTTATTTGAATATCTCCCTATGCCTCCCATACTCGTGTGACCTGGATTACCTCTTGAGGCACCATCCATGTCCAATTCATTGTACCCAAAAGGAGGAGCTATCCAAGGTCTATTCAACTGATTTTTCTTTTTAGGCTGAGTTACTGGGTTCAGCACTCTTGTACCCTGTGCCCGGACCAGGTCCGCCTGGGTTCGGATTCGCACTTGGGTCTGTTGTGACCATCACACACATCGCCCCATCAAAATGGAGACCCCCCTTTTTTTTGCTCAAATCCTACTCTATTAGTCTTATATCCCTCTCGCAAGTGAAATGAGTGAGTTTGTTAGCCTTCAGTAACATCTAGATCACATGAGAAGTGAAGCCTATCATGAATTCAACCAAAAGAATGAATGAGAGATTGCTAATAAGGGATGCTTCAAGTGCTCCTCTTCTGGAGCGAAATTCACTTCAAGTGCCCCTCTCTCAGAGCGAATTTCACTCTTATTGCCTCAGGTTGAAGGTGAAATCATATTCAAGGTGAGTTTTGAAGACTTTTGGTGTATAGAGGCATAAAGTAATAAGATTCAACTCAAAAGTGCATTTTCAAGCAACTTTGAGTGCTCCCTAGTGAGAGCGAAATTCACTTCAAGTGCCCTTAGTTGAGAGCGAAATTGTTCCCAGAATGCACATTAAGCCTAGTTTCAACAAACTCGAATGGATGGAATGAAGGAGAATGAGCAAGAAATCACTAAGTTTCAATCCACTTCAAGTGCACCCCTTGTGGAGCGAACTTCATGTGTGAGTTCCTCCTAAGACCTCATGTTAAGCATGGTATGACGTATTGGAGTTGAGAAAGTGAGCATAAGTGAGCGAAGGAGAGTTAAAGTGTTTACTTGTAAGTCACTTGAAGTGCTCCTCTTTTGAACCAATTTCACTTCAAGTGCTCTTTGATAGGAGCGAAATTTCCTTTTAGGTCTTCCATGAGGTGAGTTTGACATGTTTTCATGAATGAATGTTTGAAAGACCTAAGGTTTGAGTCGATGAAGCAAAGAAAGTGATTGAGAGCGAGTTTAGTTTTGATTTGAAATTCACTTCAAGTGCATGGACTTTGGAGCGAACTTCAAGTGCATGAAATTTGGAGCGAACTTCAAGTGCACCCCATTGAGAGCGAACTTCAAGTTCTCCCCTTTGAAAGCGAACTTCAAGTGCTCCTCTTTGCGAGCGAATTCCCTCTTTTGGCCATGGCTAGCAGTTCAAACACCATTTTGGCACCAAAAGTATATTTCAAAAGGGAAAATCTTTTTCAAAGTGGTGAGTTGGCCCAATAAGCAATAAATGTTTTTCTAAAACCAGGTTGGCCTACCTAGGGAGAGACACGACCTTTCCTTTAAGCGCCTATAAGAAGAGAATCAAGATCATTCATTTCAAACATTAAATCAAAACAATTTATTCCTCTCTAATAAGCGAATTTCATTAAGATTGGAGAATTCACTCAACATCAAAAGCGAATTTAAGCATTAAGATTGCAGATTCAAGAGCGAACTTCATCATTGAACAACAAAATTCATCAAAGGATAAGCGAATTCCATCTGCAAGAAAGAATATCACCAGCGAATTTGTCCTAAGGAGCAACGAATTCATCACTACAAGGCGAATTTGTTCACTCACACTCAGCAACAGCAGGTTCCTCAATCACATCATTTGATCAATAGCACCCATATCAGGTTGAATCATCAAAAATCAGGGGTAAGTGCATCATATTAATTGATGCAAGATCAGGCACGGGTCTGATTGGAGTCAAATATTGATCTTTTTATTAAATTAGACCTCTCTTATTACTGCTAATCCACTAGAAAGTGCAGATAGGTGTAAGGAATCAGTCTTATTTAGCATCTAATTTCAGATCCATTTGAATTTAAGATTGATTTAAATCAATATTGTAAGTTATCTACTATCATTCTCATTAGCAAATAGGCTTAATCATATTAATATTTTGCATATCTTTCACCATTATCCTAATTTACACTTCTCTTATAGGTGAGGAATGGCTGCACCTAAGCCTAGTGGAACTGTGAACTGTCAAGCACTCATCAAAGAAGATTCGAGGAGCGGTACATTAGAAACCAAGATCAAATCTCATTGGAGCAGAATAGGTGACACCAATCTTGGGAAATTCGACACCAAGAAGTTCCGGAGCCCGTCATATATAAGCGAACCTACTGCTACAGCAAAAAAGATGATGGATAGCGGGATTGTAAATGCAGCTGGCTTCCCTCCTGCAGTACGATGCTATGAGTTAATTGTTGAATGTGCCCAACACTATGATTCTCGCTCAAGAAAAATAGTGGCAAAGGATGGAAGAGTACTTGCTTACCTTTCAGAGACAGCCATTAGTGAAGCATTTCATCTACCTGAGCCTAAAGACATGATCTACGTGAGTGAAGACGGAGCTAAGTCAGCCTATGATGATGATCCAGAAGCTTGTTTAAGGATCATCAACAAGTTTTGGTTATCAAAGAGTAGAGGTGTTAAGAGAAAATGCCCAGCAGATTACATAGAGTGGACTTCAAAGATGAATTCAGAGACTTCATCACTCTACTTCATCGTGTGGTGGGTGCACCTGAGGCTTCATATTTCGAGGGCTGGATGTTTTTTTTCATAGAGACAGTCACTCATGGCAAGAATGCAATCAATTGGGCAAGACTCGTCAGCAACAGTATCAATGTGCAGCTGAGAAGACTCATGTGCACTAGGACATTCTACATGAGTTCCTATGTTATATACTCTCTTGCAAGGAATTACCAGTATCCTGGACTGGCGTATAGAGGTGTAGTCAGAAGAGGACCAGGAGAAATAAAAGTGCATGAGTGTTATACACAGTTTCATTATCCAGCTAAGCACCACTATAGGAGAGTAAATGATGCATTCACTAGCACATCACGAGGTTACTTCAAGGTGGAATTCATCAAAGACTCTCTCCAAGAGCACAGGCATTGGTTCAACAATATGGTGCATGGTTCATCCAATTCCCAAAGCTCACTTATATTAGAGTTCAAGGATGCCCTTCTCCTCCCTACATGTTGCCACGCTACCCGACAGACATAATAGTGCTACTTGAGGTGGTAAGACAATTAGTGGCATATGTCAAAGCATATAGGCATAAGCACAAAACCAGTATCTCTTTTCCTATTTCACTTGAAGACTCTATTGAAGTGTGTCCTTCCCTTCAAGCAGCTAAGAACGCCGAAGAGCAGTTAGCTCTCTAGTCACTCAAGCCATTCACTCCTAGAGATCACTTTGATCCATATGACTATATAAAAGGAATTATGGGAAAGAAGTATGAACACCAGTGGCAGTTAGAAGACTATTGGATGAATGTTCAAGATGATTTAGAAGTAAAGAAAAAGAGGTATTCCAAGCTACCACTTGATTTCATCCGGAAGTGTAAGCTGTTTAGCGTTGCTGATCAAGCACAGGATAGTGGCAAATATCTCCAATACACCTATGCCAAAGAAAGCAAGGAGATCCAGATCAATTGGGTTGACATGGAGGTCGTAGATTTGAAGTAGTTAATGAAACAAGTATTGGAATACACTCACATATGGATACACATCCAACATCAAAAATTGAAAGAGCAGAATATAATAATGACATTCAACTTAGAAGCAAGGAAAGACAATGAAGATGATGCAAGCACAAGTGGAAGTGCTTCCCAATCATCTCACTCAAGAGGTTCGAGAAGAAAAGATAATCGTGGAGAAAAGGAGTTATCAAGGAAGAAACATAAATCAAATTCCAGTCATCCTTCTAGTACTTCCTCCAAGCGTGAAGAAGAGTTGAACCACGATGAAAGACATGAAGAACAAAGAATAGATAAAGAATTGAGTCAAGGAGTAAATGAATCAATGGAATCTACAGTTCAGAATGATAAAGGCAAAGAAAAGTTATCACAAGAACATAAGGATCTCACTCCTCACATTCAAGAGATTGAGGAAGATGAAGAAGAAGACGGTGATGAGACCACTTCCCCACCTAGAGGTGAACAGATGATTGAAGAAACACAAGTTGAAGAAGGGAGATCATCTATTCCTGAATGGCTTAAGGAAAGGCTTGCCAAGGAAGTGATAGCAGTTGATGAAGAACCAGTATATGACTTAGATAGCCTTCTAAGTGGGACTCAAGAGGTTACCGAAAAAAAGAAAGCCACAAAAATGTCTAAGGTGATCAGAGATGATTCGGGTTCTCAGAAGTTACAAATAATTACTGCAATGGTTGACACGTATGAAGATGAAATCACAGTGGATGAATATGATATGGAGACTATTGATTTGGGTCCACTCACCTCCGAGCAAGCCATAGATGATGCAAATGATTCATTAAAGACAATCAATGATATGCTTAGAATGGAAGTAGAGAAGAATAAAAGGTTAGAAAGAGAGATAAGTGCGTGGAGAAACTACTTCAACAGTTCAAAGAACCATTGAGACAGCATAATCCAACAATTACACCACCACCTTTGCTTCCGATCATATGGAGAAGATGAGAAATTCAGCACAACTGATGGACACATGGATAGAAGACTCTTATATCGGAGTTAGCAAGTTTGTGAGGGGTATAATGAAGACACTTGATACAATCATAAAAGTCCTTGGAAGGACTCATGTCCTCATAGAAGCTTTTGAAGCATTTGCTCATACTAGAGATGTTATCATCCCAGTCTTACAAGTAATAAGGAAAACACCTAGGGAAGTCTTAACAAGAGAGAAAATAAGAAGAGAAGGACCTACGCCTAGCTTTCTACATTGGAGTAGTCTACTTCGCATAAAGAAGATTGTTTTTGAAGATATTGGAAACGGATGCAATCAAGTCCAAGACGATATGCATCTTATTCATGATAAGATAGTGGAAGTAGCACATATCGTCTTGGAGAAGAAGATCAATCCTGGAATGATTATAGAAGCCAAAGAATTGGAGGAAAGAATAAAAGTTTTCTTTCATGAACTGATGGAATGATCACCAAAAAGCAATTGGATGATATGCTTGCACTCGTAGTATTAGCTAGCAAAACACAAGAGCTTGAACCTAGATGGGAGAATGCTATCGTCAAACCCTTTGAGGAAGTCATGCACATGAAGGAACAGTTGAAGGCTCTACCAAAAGTTCCGATGACTGAGATAGAGGGCATGACGAACAGATTCATTGAATATGCCAAAAGGGAAAGGGAGAAAGAGAACAAAATTCTAGAAGACAGTTTTTTATGATCCTACGTGGCAACTCATTTTCTCATTGGTGGATGCTTCCTCGATTTCTGTGCTAGCTCATCATTTTCTCATTGGTTGATTTCATGACAATGTTTATCTAGATAGGGTTCTATTTGTATCAAACCCTAATTAGGGTTTAGGTGGCAGAATCTTGGCCCTTGATCTTCATTTGATCTTGGCCCTTCATTGTATTTGGGAGTGCTATATAAACTCCATTCATTTCATTTGTAATTATTAGACATTAGACAATAGACATTAGCTATAAGAGATAGATATTAGAGTTCAAGAGAGATAAGAGAAGGACTTGAATAATTGTTGTTACTTTGCTATTGGATTAATAAAACATTGAAGTTATGGTGTTTCTATTCAATCCTTAAAGCTTCTTGCATGTTTTTTCATCCTCTCAAGTCAATCTTTGATATTGATTTAAGTAGTTAGATTGAATGATTGAATGTTGTACTTGATTTATTGTGAAGCTCATAATCCATACCACTAGCCTCTTGCTGATTGTAAGCGTGCCTTGTGTGGTCAACTGGAATCATTGAAAGCACTTAAGTTCAATTGTTGCTTAATCATGGATATGCATTCAAGTGATGGTGTCTATGCTTAGTAGCGATTTGAAAATCTTCCAATGTCCTTAGAAGATTGCACTAGTTTTGGTGGAGTTGTTCTTGTATGGCAATACTAAGACTAGTAGAGCTTCACTTAAATCGTCCCTCGTCGATCCATTCCTAGGATAGCTTAGTATCTCTCAACCCTCATCTTTTGCAATTTTTTGATAAACATCTAGTAGTAACAAGAAAGAACTTCATTGTATATCATCCGTAAAGCACTTCATGAAGTCTTCTCATACGTAAGGCCCCTTGATGAAACAACAATCACAACGACCACTCGTGCTTATCCACAAGTCAAGACCTGACATACAAGAACCTTGAAGTTATCTCAAGTGATCCTTAAGCTAATCTTCAGCATTTGAGTAACTTTGTTCAAGAGAGGATAAGATACCTTTGGGTATTTTATTTTGTATTCACATGTGTATGAAAAACACATCAACAGGGTCCAAGTCAAGTTTGTTGCTGGCCGCCAAAATTTTTCATTATGAATAAAAAATTATATATAGATTGGTTAAAGTTTTTTAATTAATTCACTGATTATTATATATTGATATAATATAATATGATTCGAGTAATAGAAGATGACTATTGCGAAAATGTGCGAAAATTGGGAGGGAAGGCATCGAGCATTTTTCTCATCCCGATTTCCTCTGAGGAAATCGCCAAATCTTTTCCACCAACAATGGTTTTTTGAGCGGACTAAATATGTGCTCAGATTTGGCAACCCGGGCATTAGGGCTCCCTTGCCTCAGGAGCAGACGGAATAGCAAGTGGTGAAACCTAGGAGGGCTCGTAGGGCAGCTATGAAAAACCCTCCAAGGGCTGCGAATAGCAAGGAATGCGGCCAAGATAATCCTATGCCGACCACCTCCAATAGGTTTAATCAGCTGCAAAATCTTGAGGAAGGTTATTTAAAACCAAAACCCCGGGCTAGCCTTTTTTCTGAAAATAATAGAAGAAGTAGAATTAAAAATCTCAAAAGGCCGGTTGAATCCATACCTAAGGCCTCTTTAGGCAAGGGCAAGACAACCTTGTTGCCTCCTAAACCCTTAACGGCGGTATCGGGTTCAATCAGAGACCCTAACTCAGACTTGGTTAACATTTTAGAGATTAATGAGAATTTGGTTAAGCGGATTCAACAATCTTGCAAGGCCTTCGGAGTTTTTGCGAGATGGCAGGGTCTTGGAATTTCATCGGAGGCTATTGCAGATTGGTTTATGGCGTCCTTCAATTGGATAGTAAGTATAGCTATCTTGTCCGAAGGATTTCTGTACATAGATTGTGGTAATTCAAGACACAAGGAGGAACTCTTAACAGGTAAATCTCCGACCTTCAGAGGTGTTGATTTTTGTTTTTTAGATTGGATTCCGGATTTTAACCCTAATAATATGCAATCTCTTAAGATAGATAGACCGGTATTGATTCCTAACCTACCAGTCGAATTAATGGACATTGAAATTATTAGGAAAATTGGTAATGACATCGGCAAATTTGTAGAAATTAGTGATAAATATAGGAAGTATGCGAACTGTGTTATAATAATTAATATGGACATTAATGTTAAAACCTTAAAACCTATTGAGATTAAATCAGGGGTTTCGTCGTTCCTTATCTATCCTGAATTCTATAAAGGGATTCTCAATCTAGACCCTGTATTAACTCCAGCTCGGCCTCCTTCTCAATTGAGATCTAGTAGGATTCCTAGGGTCGACATTAGTTTCAATCTAGAAAAGGGAGGGTTTGTGGTTAAGGAAATTCCTTTGCCATCTAGGCATATTGAGGAAACTAGGGATATTGAGGAAATTAAAGAAGGTGAATTTATCATTAACAAGATACAGGAAGATCAGACGATCCCTTCCTCTCCCAGCCTCTGGGCAGAACCCTTGCTGGATATACCAGGCATAACTTTTGAGCTGGAGGCTACCAAAGTGGAGGACTGGAGCAACTCCAAAGGCTCTCCCTATAGGAATGCAAGCTCTACCAATGAGGAGAGGGCAGTTCAAGTTGAGGATCTTGCCTGCAAAGAGGAAGAGGTCAACTGCATTATTAACTATCTTTGTGACTTCGTCACTGAGGAAATCATGGATATAATGTTGGATGAAATAATTGACAAGGAAGAGCTTGATCTTCAGAAAAAACTATTAGGTAAAGATATTCTAGCCTTCTCCCCTCCCCTTGTGGTCTCAGATATAGAAGAACTTCTTCTAAATTTGAATAATAAGGAAAATGAAACTTTAGGTATCGAGCTTTGGGCAGCTGATAAAACCACCTCGGATTGTGCTAAACTCTTCAAAAAGAGGGGTAGGAAATCCCTATCTGAGCTTCGAGCTAATGATGGCTCTGCGGAAGGTCAGGTAAAACTCACAGACGTGTTCTATGCTGGGAGGGGGAAGGTCCTTCCCAAGGACTCATGGAGGTCATTTCATGGAATGTTAGGGGTTTAAATGCCCCTAACAAGCAGAGGCTAGTCAAACGTTGTCTATCCTCTTTTAGCCCAGAACTAGTTTTGCTTCAAGAGACTAAATTGGGAGATGCGGACTTAGCTTCCTTTGGTAAACGGTTAGGCTTTAGGCAGATTATAGGAACCCCAGGTGTTGGGGCCTCCGGGGGTCTAGCTATTATATGGGATCCTCGTAGTATCCTTCTTTCTCCCCTAGCATCTAATCATAATTGGATAAGTGGGAGGGTAACTTGTCTCAGGAACAATCTAGAGTTTGTCATTGTAAATGTGTATGGGCCAATCCTTAATGGTGATAAAAGAAGAGTCTGGGAGGAAATTGAGAATTTCACGAGTACCCTCAGTCAGGTATGTTTTATAGGTGGGGATTTTAATGCAATTCTGCATCAACATGAGAAGCGGGGAGGCTTAGGCATTAATGCTCGTGCTTCTCTGGACTTCGTAGATTGGATCCATAGGAGTGGTATGCTAGAAATCAATATGGTCAAGGATGCCTTTACTTGGAATAACCGTAGGTTAGGATTTAGCAACATTGCAGAGAAACTGGATAGATTCTTTGTTTTGGGAAGTCTCATCAACTTTCCCTTCACCCTGGAAGCTTCAATTCTACCTTTTTCAGGATAGGATCACTATCCCATTTTACTAGACATTCAGGGGGAAGTTAGCCCAAAGAGACATCCTTTTAAATTCGAGAATATGTGGCTTAAAGATGATCACATCTTGGAGCTTCTAAAAGAATGGTGGAATGGGGCCATGGTCTCAGGGTCTGAGATTTTTAAGGTTGTTAATAAACTTAAGATTATCAATCAGAATCTCATTCAATGGAATAGGGAGCACTTCGGCAATATCTTCGATAAGAAAGCTCAGGTGGAAGCTGAGTTGGCAGAAGTTAATGAGCAAGTAATGAGATATGGGATGATGAGACTCTGTTTCTCAAAGAGAAGAAACTTATGTCGGATCATGAATCTATTCTTGCCAAAGAAGAAGTCTTCTGGAAACAAAAATCCAGAGAGACTTGGTTGGAGGCGGGTGATAAGAATACCAAATTTTTCCACAATAGCATAAGGATGAGAAGAGTTAGAAACCATATCTCTAGAATTAAGTTAAGTAGTGGCTCTGAGGTGGCTAATCCTATAATCATTGCGAAAGAGGTTGTTGATTTTTTTTCTCTTATCCTAAACTCGGATTGGAGCCCTCAGAACTCTGACCAAGAGATGTTTATCAAGAGCATCCCTAGGCTTTTAAATAAGGAGCATTTTGATGTTCTAACTGCCAAATTTTCTCTAGCAAAAGTTGAAGCTGCTCTTAAGTAGATGAGGCTAGATAAATCACCTAGGCCGGATGGCTTTCCTACTAGCTTCTTCCAAGTATGTTGGCTCTTCCTTGATGAGGAAGTTACGACAGCTCTGGAAGGAATGAGAAACTCAGGTAACATCCTCAAAGAAATCAATAACACCTTTTTGACCCTTATCCCTAAAAATGACAATCCGGAGCGTTTTGATGAATTTCGACCTATAGCCCTCTGCAATACTATTTATAAACTTTTCACCAAAACTCTAGCTTTTAGGCTTCAGAAACTCCTCCCTCTGCTGATCAGTGAGGAACAGACAGGTTTTGTCCCTAGGAGATCTATTCATGATGGGTTCATTATAGCTCAAGAGGCTATCCACTCTGTCCAGAAAAATGGGAACCCTACTATGCTCTTAAAGTTAGATATTAGGAAAGCTTATGATAATGTGAACTGGAGATTTCCATGTAGATGCTTAGAAGCTTTTGGCTTTCCAGCTACATGGATCAATCTGATTTTTGAATGTATATCTACGCCTAAATCCTCTGTTCTGATCAATGGTACCCCTTAAGGTTTCTTTAGCTCCACTAGGGGTTTGAGGCAAGGAGACCCCCTCTCCCCTTTTCTCTTTATTATAATGGCTGAAGCATCGGGTAGATCGATCTCCAGAGCTAGGGAGGCCAGTCAGTTGGCAGGGATTAGAATTACTAGTAACCTTGATCCTATAACGCATCGGCAATTTGTTGATGACACTATGCTATATGGGTGTAGCGATCTAAGTGAGGCCCAGGCTTTCAAGCTTATCTTGGATTCATACTCTAAGGCCTCTGGTCAGGAAATCAATCCGGCTAAGTCTGAAGTCTTATTTTTTAATACTCAAGCAAGTTTACAAACTAGCATCTGTGGTATTCTGAATTTCAATCTAGGAAGCCTCCCATGTAAATATCTTGGACTGCCCTTGGATAAGGGCTCAGGGTCTTCTAATCTATGGGATGGAGTAGTTGATAAGATCAAAAATAGGATAGCAACCTGGAAAGGAAGGTGGCTATCCTCTGCGGGTAGAGCTACATTGGTTAAATCAGTTCTAGCAGCTATGCCTATCTATCAACTCTCATGTTTTAACCTGCCTTAGTCTAAAAAGGAAGCGTTAAATAGACATCTAAGATCCTTCTTTTGGCAAGGGGCGGAAGAGAAGAAACGTATCTCCTTAATGGCCTGGGATAAGATTTGTAGGCCCAAGTCTGCAAGGGGTATTGGGATTAAGGATATAAAAGTTCAGAGCAAGGCGTTAGGAGCTAAATTAGTTTGGAAAATGTTTCAGTCTCCCCATCTAAAATGGGCCCAAATCCTCTTTCATAAGTATCTCTGAGGTAGAGACCATATGAGCCTCTTCAGAGATCCCTCACCTCCGAGAGGCTCGCGTATTTGGAACTTTATGTTGGATTGTAGGAAAATCATCTCGAACAAATTGTCTTGGAATCTGGGCAAGGATGATAAATCCCTCTTCTGGTCTGACTATTGGGGGGATTTTCCAATCCTTCAACATTAGGCTAACTTGGATTCTTCAAGAGCATTGTTGGAGTCTATTTGGGGTAGGTATGTCAAGGACTATATCTCGCCCTTTGAGGGTGAATTAGCCATGGGCTGGTCATGGAGATCCCTTGATTAGGTAAACATCCCGACTAGGGAGAAACTGCTGCTTCAAGATATCCTTAAGAAAAGGATGGTCACTTTCAATTCAGGATCAGATGCTATGGTCTGGGATGGTTCAAAATCGAGGGAATATTCCTCTAAAGATGGCTATAATTTCCTCCTTAATAAGCAGCTCTCCTCGGCCTCCCTGGTCCTAGTAGCCTTGTGTTGGGATAAGTTGTGTCTGCCAAAGGCTGGGGTCTTCTCTTGGTTAGCCCTCCAAGACAAGATTCTCACAGCAGATAGATTTAAAAAGATGGGCTATGAAGGTCCTAGTAGATGTCCTTTGTGTGATGGGGCGGAAGAAGATAAAGATCATATCCTTCTCAATTGCAACTATGCATCTAAATGCTGGCTGTGGTTGTGCAATAAATTAAGATGTTCCTCTGCCTTTCCTAACTCCATCCTTGGTATGTTTCAAGCTTGGCCAACCTTTTTTAAGAATTCCATTTATGGAGGGCTGTGGATCTTAGCTCCCTCTCTGGTTATTTGGGAACTTTGGAAGTAACGCAATAGGAGACTCTTTAGGGAAAAGAAGATGGATTGGTCCCTTTCAGTAAATAAAATAGAAGCTTCAATAGTTGAGCTTTTAAATAGCAGAATCTTTAAATTCCCCAGCAACCTCTCAGAAATGACCTATTGGGATGAGAAGATGAGAGGGAGATGGTTTGGTTTGAAGATTCCTCCCTTCGTTGGCACAGGTAGCTCCAAAAATCAAGAGTTGAGGAATGCTTGTAAGTGGATAGCCCCTAAAAGGGACTGGTTTAAGTTAAACTTTGATGGAGCATCTCGTGGTAATCCAGGTCCTGCAGGTATTGGTTGTTGTCTGCATGATGAAGTAGGGAAGGAATTGGCTAGGGCAGCTAAACCCATAGGGCTTGCATCCAACAATAGGGCTGAAATTTTAGCCCTCATTGAAGGTCTTCTTCTCTGCCAAAACAGAGGCATTTGCAAATTGGCTATTGAAGGAGACTCGGCCATTATCATTAATGGCCTCAGAAAAGGCTCCCTTTCTTATTGGAAGCTAAATGCGCTCTTGGCTAGAGCTCTTTGTCTCCTTAAAAATTTCGAGAAATTGACCTTCAACCATATCTATCGAGTAGGAAATTCTAGAGCGGATGCATTGGCTAATGCCGGAGCTGATGGTCAATTTATAAGTTAATAGAAAAATCCTTCTCAGATTATTGCCTCGAGCCTTATAAGATTTTATGACTTTTAGTATGCAGATGTATATAGGGATATGCATATCTATATAGACATGCATTCATTGCTATTGATATATATATGCATGGATATATAGGTATTAATGTTTATATAGACATTGTATACTAAAAGGAATAAAAGATTATGAGTCTCTCAAAAGTTTGCCTGATCTATCTTTTCTTGCCTTGTAGTCACAATCTAGATTATTTTTATCTTAGGCTTTAGCCAAATTTTAGAGGAAGTTGCTTCCCTTTTTTGGATGTCCTTTGTCCGAAACTCCCCTCAATTAGTACGAATGTGACGGTATTTGAGTAATGATGATGTGACTCCCCTTTTGCGATTTAAAGCTATTTATCTATTGCTTGTTTACCTTGAGGCGGCGGTAATTATTACTTAGATCGTGGAGATCGCTTCAAATGCATCCAGACCCTCCAATCTCGATCATCTACCTGTATCTTGCATTCCTCAACTGCAAGATGAGTTGTATCTCTCGATTCATTAAAACTCTTGCTCTATTTAAGTTTGTTTGGCCGGGGTCTTGGCTTATCTTTCATTTTAGCTCTAATGGATACTCTGCTAAGACTTCTAGGGCTCAAACTGCAGATGGCCTTTGTAGGAGAAATCAAAGAGGAAAGAATGAAGGGTATTTTGGTTCATCTGAATCCCTTAGTTATCGGAGCTGTTATGAAAACCTTGGGGAGGGATTATATTTTAAATGATGATAGGAATAGAGCTAATCCAGACATCGCAACGATGTTCTTGGCAGTGGCAATGCATCTTGAGAAAGATAGGAATGTAGTGGTGAAACTCTACAAAAAGGTCTTTAAGAAGGAACTGTTGGGTGAATTAGAGCGGGTGGTGGTCAATATTGATGAAGAGCTCACAGCTCCGAAGCCTCGTGATTACGATATCCTTATTAGGATGAATAATCCGGTGCCGTGATACCCTATTCTGACTATAGAAGATCCTATGGCTTTTGAAGCCTATAGCCCAATCAGGAGCAGGATTTTTTTCTTCCTTTTATGGCTCTTGCAAGTTAAAAAAGCCTCTGTGTAAAAAATGGTTTGTTAATTATCTCGAAGCAGAGAATATTGCAGTAATCCTGGACGAGGTGACAATTCCTCCCTCCCTTGCCTCCCCCTCTGTAGATTTGCCAGCTAGCTCAAGAGCCATGGCTCCTCAGGAGCGGGGAAGGAGAGGATGAGGCTTCTATTGCAAGAAGGATGGTTCCTTTTTGTCTATAATATGTATCGAGTTTGCTCCCTTTCTTGAGAAGCTATCTCTCACTTTATTTCTGGCTATCGATAGATACTCCCTAAAACTATAGATACTCTCGTAAATTTGGACTTGGTTATGGTTTTGGGGTTAAGTTTTTTGCTCTTTCTCGGATAACAACTATTTACACCTCTGTCTAAGTTTTCATCCAGTTATGTTTTGAGATCTTAGCTTATTTAAATATTCTCAATTACTCGGATACTCTCTCTCTCTCTCTATATATATATATTAATATTTTCTATATATATTTATATTTATATATATACATATAGATATAATCAGTTTCATATATAATCTCTCTTCTGTATATATATTCTATATAGGTAAGTATACATATATATATGTATGTTTTTATACATATATAGGTATATATATTTACTTATGTTTTATATATATACATTCTCTCCTCATTTTTCAATATAGTTTTCAGATGTATTTATCCGCTTTCTACAATAGGATTCTTATGATCAATTCTTTTTCTATGAATATTGAGGCTGATGTTTGTCTCCTTCTTAGCATCTCGCGGTTGATATTTTCTTTTAAAAGCTAGTGAATTATTAGTCAGATTTTTATCCTTGTCTGTATTTGGAAGGCTATAAATGGTCTTTGGTAGCATCTTTACACGACTTGGCTCAGTGATTCTCCTCATATTTCTCGGCAAAAGAGGGGAGAGTATTGTAGGCTTCATATCTTTCATATATGGTTTGCACATTCCTAATGTTTCCTTCAGTTTCTAGGGAGTTATGCATTTTTCTTCTTGAAGATTGAAATTTAAATGTGGTTAGCCTTTTCTACTAACCTCTCGTAAGTACTTTCTGCAAGGTATTATGCAGGTTGGAGTTGATTAGCCTGGTAGGGCCTATTCTCAGGAGAACCTGGGTTTTATTTCTCTCTCAGAATTACTGCATCAGGCTTCCTAAGGTTAAGATACAGGCTTTCATCAGCATAGCAGTTATCTTCTTGGCTCATATAGCTCTCTAGGATTTAAACTCGTTGCTTGGGCTTATAGCTCAGTTGGTGGGATCCACCCAGGAGCATTGTATCTGCATCTCTTCTGCCTCCCCCCTATTATGTCTCTCCTACTCTTTGTATCATTAGATTCTGATCCCCTAAGGGATCTGGGCAAGACCGGAGGTTTTCTTCCTCCATTCTTTCCTACCAGTGCCCACACTGAATGGAGGATGTAACTATTTTTAAATTAATAAAAAATTTCAGCCCTTGGCCTTTTACCGATCAAATTAAAATATATATATATATATATATATCTAATATATATTATACTATATAATGATATTGTATATTAATATATAATATTATTATAATATAATATAATAGATATTATATTGTATTATTGTATATTAATACATAATATTATAATATATAATAGATATTATATTATATAATGATATTGTATATTAATATATAAAATTATTGAATAATATATATATATATAGTTTTCGCGTATAATATCTATGTATACTATTAAATGTATTTGGTTTTTGCATATATATATATATATATATATATAATGTCCCCTACTAGGAAGCTGCCAGTTTACCAATAATTAACATATATCATTAAATATTATTATGCCTTAAAATAAGTGTTTGCGATTAGTGAACAACTAATTCTTCATAATACAATCAATAACCAATTATATTAATGATTTATCCTTATTAATTCCCTAACCCTAATGGAGGATGGGGAATTACTGTGCTAGGGTGCTTGGAAACCAATCTACAAGCAGGCTCCCTCAAGGTTTCAGGAACACAGGTCCATACCCCATCTTGGGACTTCTCCCCCAATGTTTCCAGAACACCTGTCCATACCCCATCTTGGGACTTATTTGTCTTGTGATGAATTACTCTGCCTCTCCCTACACAAACCAAGCTATCCTCACGAAGGCATTACTGAAAGATCAAGGACTAAATAGTTTAATATATTGGTCTTTCAAGTGTTATGAATGTATAAGAAATTAAGTATAAATCTGATTTCCTTATTATTACCAATGCAAATTATTGACAATATTCCCTAATAAGCATTTATAAATATAATGTCTCATATTATAGATATTTGTTCTTTATTCTTAACAGTATTCAAATATAACATTTCTATAATTAAGCATTCAGTTCATAAGAGAGATACAGCATATCAATCTGCTGTCACCACGATCTCTGCCGGCTTAATATCATAATCTGTCCACCATCCTCCTTTCTTGGTTTCTTGGAAGAAGATATTTATATCTTCCCATAGATGGTGAGAAGTCACAACCGTTCATATGTTTACAACTGTTTGTAAGAGAGGTGATTGTTTATAACTAATGTTTTTCTTAACCTTATTGAATCTTTTCTTAACCTTCACACTAAATGAATCGCTGCCCTTTTATTATTATCATTTGTTATTGCTGACTTTGCAATTTAAATTTTAAATCGCACCCCTTCATGAATGCTTCTTCATAATCTTAATCGCACCTTTCATTAGCTGTCATTAATGTAATTGCTGCATATTGGATCTCCGGCACAATTAAGATCTCTCCATTGCTACATTTCATCCTTAATCCAATTGCTTAAGTTGGTTGCCTCTTGCGGGATACATTAATTTCCGGGTTCTAAAACCTCAGAAAATCATGAAGTCCCATTAATTAGATGATTTTCTGATCAAAGAGTTCTCTTTATTTATTTGTTTCTATTTTTGTTTATGCTGGAGGGCAGGTAAGAAGTAGTTGATAGGCAGGGACATGACATTATATATACATGTGAAGACAAACCCAGCCCACAAACCCAAAGGGCAAAAAATATTTTGCCCAAACCCACAAACTGGGTTCACATCCCCAAACCCGAGCCCAAACCCAAACCAGTAACTTAGTTTCTAGGTTGTTAGGCAAATATTGTTGATGTCCTGGGTTGCGGCGAGAGCTGTTACATAAATGCTCCAATTCTGAAATGAAAATTTTAGGAAAAATCTTATGCTTGATAAATTCAACAATATTCATTTTGATCTTCACCCAAACATAACTGATATCCCTATTATCCTGCTGGAAAACTTTGTTGTTTCTCTCCTTCCAAATGATACAAATTATAAGATGCCATATCACATCATCAGGAGGAGGTTCTAACCCTTATGCAGATAGTTTTGCCATGCTCTAACCAATCATTCAAAAGACTAAATGTTGACCCATGGAAAATTAAACACTTTGGATAAAAACTGCCATAAGGAGACCACCCATGGGCATTAGAAGAACAGATGCTGAATGGTTTCCTCATTGTCCAAACACAAAACACAATGAAAAGGGCCATAAAAGCCACGTTTCATGGGCCTATCCCCAGATGACTCTTCCATTTATCACCAACCACACAAAGAAGCTCATCTTGGGCCAGATAGCAGGCTTCCATATAAGTTTGAATATATCCTTCAACAAATGGCAAGTACTCCTACGTAGAGAAGTATAGCTTGAAGAGACTATGTATTCACTTGTGGGACTGTATCTCCATGCTAGGGAGTGACACATTGAGGAAGTTGATGGAGGACCCAAGAGACTTTTATTTATTTAAGAATGGTCATCCCCGAGAGGCAATCCAACACTACCCTACCAACCAAGGATGAGTATTGGGCTGTCAGTAGTGAGCAACTTTGATCCATCCTATTTCATGCAAAGAATCCATGGTAATCTTTAACTCTAGGAATTGAGTGATGATAGATGGATTCCAATCCTAAGAATCAGTCCAAAAGTTAGCGCTCTGACCATTACAAATGACCCAAATAGATGTTTTTTTAGTTTCCCCAGTTTTTAGAACAAATAATGGGTGATCCCTTGGAGAGAAGAGACAACTGAATGATACTCTCAAGGGTGTTATTCTCTACACACTCGGCTCCAATATTATCCGCCCACAAACCAAATAGAGTCATAAGAATTCTCCAATAAAGTTTAGCTACCAAGCCTTATTGTGCCTAGTGGAGGATTCAAAACCTTAGATTGACAAATAGTGTCTCATTTAACAAGGGAACACTTTGTTTTCTCTTGCGAACCACTCCATGTAAATTTCTAACAAAGGGAATCCAATTGTTTCAAAATTCTACCTAGAATATTCAAGATCAAGGAGACATATACAGGCAAGGCTCGAAGGTCTGCTTTAACCAAAGTTATTCGCCCTCTTGAAGAAAGCCATTAATTAGTCCACTTCTGCAATTTCACTCGACTATGTTTATAATCCAATGCCAATCTCTGATTTGTTTAGCTACAAGTGGCATCCCCAAACATTGAAGCAAAAGAGATCCTCTTTTAAAGTGGAAGATGTTGAGAATTTGATCCTCCTATCTACTAGAGCAATGATAGAAAATTATTCTAGATTTAGCATCATTAACTAGCTAACCAATAGCTCTAGAAAAATCTGAAGAAGCTTCTACAATTGTTGAGCTTCCAAGCAGGTAGGAGTGTAGAATCATCCACAAACTGAAGATCGGTCAGAGGACAAGCTCCTTTGGCCAATCGAAAATCAGTGATCTTTTTGTCCAGACATGCTTTTGTTGTCAGTCAGCCAAGGCACTCTGCCATAATGATAAAAAGGAAGGGACATAAAGGATCACCTTGATGAATCCCCCTAGAAGCCGAGAAAAATGGAAATTGAAGATAAGCAAGCTCTAATCCATTCAATCCAATCTTCAAAAAACCCAAACTGAGCCAAAACATTACATAGAAAGACCTAGACCACTCTATCATTTGCTGGTTCAACTAGATACAATAGGAAGAAACCGAAGGTCACAACTAGAAAAAAACACTCAGCTAAAAAACACAAGTTCCAAAAGACTGCTGCTGATGGCCCTAAACCGCATCTCATGAAACAGGGACCTCTAACAACAATGGTAAACCACCCTAAACAAATCTGTTACAACAGAAAAGCTGGACTGAGATTTTCTTGTTCAATGCCTTTCTCCTGATTTCGTCTTCTCTAGGTTTCTAACCCAACTTAAAATCATTATTATATATCATTTCAATTTACACAAGGAGTTCCAACTCACAAATGTTCGACAAAAATCATGTATATTTAGAATCCGCAACTGCTATTTCTGCCATGCCCTTTTCACCAATTTCTACAGTATGAATTCACCTTGGCAGTCGCATATTACCTTCATTCAATGGAATTTTTACAGTAGTGGTTGTCTCCTTATTTGGAGAACTCCCTTCACAAGTGTGCCAAACTTTATTATCAGCCACACACATGGACATAAGTATCGTCTTTTCCTTATGTATGTATTATGGAATTATTTTTTGCCAAAGCAAATAGATTTCTGTTATTTCAAGTATATGTACTCAATCCACCCTAGGACAATTGTAATGGAGGCATCAAATCCTTTATTAGTTGTTTCAAACATAGCAGCAAGCTAGCCACATTATGATCAGCTTTAAGTATTGACAATAATATTGCATCATCTAACACAACATCTATGGATTCAAATTTCAACTGATGTGATATTTTAATGGAAGAAGTTAATGAATCAATACCTCTTGTTTCACAATTTGAGAATTTCCAAGATCTGCAGCACGTGAATTTATGACCTTGTCTGTAAGAGAAACAAGGAACCGAGAGTACCTTGGCATGGTAGCATACCTGCATGTATTGTATTGTGCAGTATTCAGTATAACATGCATAATTTACTGTAATACACACAGAATTTCTGAAATCATATTTGGAAAAACCATATAATATTAGAAATTATTTTTTGATTTTTCCTTATTTCATCACCCTTATCCTTCTATTTAGACTAATATGTCCTGAGAATACAAGTTTCAAAGGGTAGACCACAGATTTCACAAGTTAACTAGAAAACCTACGATACTCCAAATGAAATATCCTATCAAGGAAAAAGCTCTGGCAGGTAGATGCTATGTCTTTATGTAGACCAATCAAAACCAACAACTACAATCAACAGAATCCAAATTTATACCCAGACAATTTTCTGAATCCTGGAGCAGAATAAGATGATCGTCAGAACCTGATTTTCCTATACTCCAGCTTAAAAAAGTTTACCTTGGGATTAACTAGGCTTTACACCGTAATTTCTCATGAATCTAAACTGCATATAAATTCTACAGATATTTTGGACTTAAAAGTAACAAGTAATATTAAGCGGTGAAGCAAATGTTGTAGGAGCCTTGAAGCATCTGTAGTGACTTTACCTAACCTGTGTAAATATTTTGTTCCATGCATGCATGTGATTAGGAAAAGTGATTTAAAATGGTGAAGTAATTATTACAAAAATAGAGGGAAAAAATGTCGCAACAAAATGTCTCGTCAATGACTAAGAATTAATTTAAATTGACTGCTTACACGACTTTCTTTTCTGCTTAAATTGGAATTGTATGCCTGGTAAAGAATATTGTAGTGGTGCTGTCACAAATGCCTCAACTTAAGGATATAAAGCCAGGACATGATCTGATGGTGATATGAGATGAAAGACTTGCAATTAAGGCATTCCTTTTTACCATCATACGATAACTATGATATTGACATTTTCCTATGATGCAATGCACAAAACACCAAATGCATAAAAATGAAAAGATATGGGGAGCTACACAATGAATGGTTGATAGTATATTTGCTAAAGCTTATATGAATGAAATAGCAAGCTAAGAGAGCACAATTCTGCGAGGAAACTTCATGGTTAAGCAGAATTGAGAGTAGTACAGGGATGATGACTTAACAGGAAGTCCCAGCAGTTCTCTCTTATGAGCATTTCCTAGATGTAGTGAGAACCAAGTGGACCATTCAAACTCATGAAAGATGGATTCTTGTGAACCATTTTTGCAAGATGGATCATGAAGATTGAGTCAATGCCAGCATGCAGCTGGTTACAAAAAAACGATGTTACATAATGATGCACTATTAATATACCAGAAATTATTTTGATGCTTGCACACTTGATATCCTTGACTTACTCATGATCTACTTAGAATGTTATTAGCGTATCTTTCACAATAGTCATTGTATTCCACCTTGTGGTCTATCATAAAGGAATATGTTTCCTTATGCTTAGCCTTCTTGTTGGCTTGTGTACTCCAGCGGATAACTATAGCAACTAGCTGGGAATAATCCGCCCTTCAAATAGTAGGGCTATAGTAGGCTAGGCATGTTACGTATATAATCTGCTGGAATTGACTCCCATAGAATAGTAGGGGCCCTCCCGCAGCAGAGGGTGGGAGGTTTACTGGACTCCTAACGGGGGCTGATTCGTGAAGATGAGGTCCATCAACTTTATGTCGAAATATAATTTCATGGCTCTGGTCTTGTATATTTGGACACGTAGCACTAATTTTTGCTTGACTATGTGTATATTGTGGATTATGTTAATTTGATATTATAGTTGTCCTCACATGGTCAAGTGGAAGAATCTATAGGTGGAGGATGCAACATGGGAGAGTGAACAAATTTGGCAACATCTAGAGTTGCAATTGCTTGGGGACAAGCAATTTTGGGGACTGAGGACTATAATGCCCCTTCCTAAGCACTGATAGCTTGATGATTGTCAACCCATTCAATGGGTTCCCATAGGCTAATGAGTTACGGTTAGGGAACTCTTGGGGGACTTGGTGACCGTTCAATCTGGCATTAATAAGTGTTGATTTGAGCTCAGTTTGATAAGATTCACATTATGACACATTTCAGAGTGGTTTCAAACAATTTGTCTATTTTAACTATTTTTAGTAAATGGCAGCTTGGGCACCACTTGGTCAGTTGGTAATGGTCCCACTTTGGGTTAGTCAATGATTGTATTTAATATTGATTTGTTTTGGCATTTATGGTATCCATAGGAATTATTTTTAATAATGTTAATGTATTAAGTTAATTAAATAGTTAACTTACGTTATTTTAATTTAACTTTATAAAGTAACTATAAATTATGGCACCTAAGGGATATAAGGTGATGTTTTAAAATGTTAATTTATGTGGCCTTCTAAGGAGGACGCCTACATGGGGGGCATAAGGGGATTTTGAATTAAATAAAATATTTTTAAAGCCTTAAATGAGGTATAGGGTTTTCAGAAGGATAAATAGACCCCTCTTGTGTTCATTCTTCATTCATGTTTGGAGATTTTGATAACGAAATTATATTGGTATAATGTCCCCTTTTGTGAATGCCCTAGTTTTTGCCCTAAAATCACAATTCCAAGCCAAGTAAGGAATGAATAGAATTAGAGATATAATTTCTATTGTTGAACAAGATAGATCCTAGTTTATCCACAATTGAACAGTAATGCTACAGCCTGCAATAAATAATGATTTACTGATCTGATTGCTTATATATATGCTAGGGGTCGACTGTAATGTCCCCTAATTTTATGTCTTAGAAATAGGGACATTTATCTTGCATAAATCAATTGCAAGAGACTTCTTTCCTCAATCAATCAAATAATGCTTAAAGTAATGATAATAGAATCTGGTTTATATGTATCGAATCTCTTGTTTTATATTATAGCGATGATGTTATAAGGCTGTATCTGGTGTGACGATATAGTTATGCTGACAAAGATCTCAATCATTAACAATGATGAGAAATTGCTATTTCTGATATGTCTTTATCAATATGCCAATGTATATGATCTCCCTTGCAGCAATATAGTGCTGTTTCTGATTATTAATTGGAAATTGTGCAATAATGATGGTGCTATTTCTGATATAGGCTTTGATATATGCAGCCTTAGTGCCAAGGGCAAAGTGCTCGACTTGAGCAGATCCGCATATGGATACAAGTAAACATCAAAACAATATTTGATGCCTTTTCTGGAATGGTAGTTGATTCGCTTTAATATCATAGGAAACAAATAGATGAGTGGTGACTTTTAGCATGAACTCTTCATTGAACCTTTTGCCTTATCCGTATTAAATTGTTCTTTACAAAATGATGCTTAAGGATAGTGAAAAATTATATTTGGTGGCAATGATATTATTTGCTTGGCCTGATACAATGATTGATTATTTTGGCGAAGTCTTCCACTTTGCTCGTGTCATTTCTGAGATTCCTATGTGGGTGAATGAACTAAGCTCATCCCGCAATGCAAGACTTTATTCAAACCTTCGCTTCATGTTTGGTATTAATCCATCCACCGTTAATATATTGCGGCTAATTATTGAATTCGGTTTTAATCGCAGATATTCTTGAGTCAGCAACTTCCGTGCCCCCACGCAAGCTCAATAGAGTAGTAGCCTTGCTATATATTTTCTTCTGTATAAGGAAATTTCACATGGTCAGGCTGAAGAATGTTTCATATCTTGTTGTGATTGTTTATTGTATGGGAATCAATCATAGTCATAATCGCTGCTCTTACACATTTCCTATATCATCTCTGTCTCTTTGTTTCTCTATTTTGACCATAGATTATGTGGCTGTGATTCTATTCTTATGAATAAGTTTCAATATTTAATTAAAACTTATTAAATCTTTTATCGAGTCTTGGGTCCATAATAGGGGACATTACATTGACCTGCTCTTATTGGTCTGCTACTTGATCGATCTATTATCCTTTATATCTGCTCTAAATAGAAATGATCTTCCCTAATTTCCCCCTGTGATCTGCTCATAAATCCTGAATATAATTCACTCAGATTTGCATATATTTCCTATTTATTCTTCTGCTACTAAACTTCAGGGATCTGCCCTTTTTTCTGCTGCGAGTTTGCTCTTTTTTTATAGGAATGATTTTCTAATTCCATCATGCTCAAACAAATCACAATAACCTTCCTTTTATACCCTTCCAAATGTCCTTTTACCCAACAGTTTTAACTTTCCAAGCAGGTCGGCCTAGCAAGAAGATATAATTTTTATTTAATTGCATGACCCTTCATTTGGGTGACTGGAAACCCTAGGTCAGCTTGTAAAATAATTCTGTTTGGTTTTGCCCAAGATGAGCACTCCATACAAAAGGGGTCGACCTTATTAAAAACAATTATGCAAAAGAATCTGATGTGGCCATTGGCACCGTTACCCGTATTCCAAGTCAACCCTATTTAATTATTTCAACATCTGACTTTCATCTATAAAAGCTATGACCTAGGGGGCATGACGGTCCGCCCTTCCCAAAATCGCTTGTCGTCAAGCAATGATAGTTTTAACCCAAGAGGCAAGAATGTCCAACTATGACCAATTCCATCCCTTGGGGTAATCAATTCATCACTTGGCCCACAAGAGGCAGGAATGTCCAACTATGATCAGTTCCATCCCTTGGGGTAATTAGTTCATCACTTCGCCCACAAGAGGTAGGAACATCCAACTATGACCAGTTCCATCCCTTGGGGTAATCAATTGATCACTTCGCCCACAAGAAGCAAGAATGTCCAACTATGACCAGTTCAATTCCTTGGGGTAATCTAACTTGCTTCTTATCCCACAAGCGGCAAGAATGTCCAACTATGACCAATTCTATCCCTTGGGGTAGAATTTTAAATTTGACATGTTACAATTTTTTATAGTGGAGATGGGCTGGATAATTTGTTTCTCGATCTTGAGGATGCAAGGGTGTTGTAACCAATAGATTTGTACCTCCACAAAGCTCTATTTGTCTATTGTCCCTTCCTCCTTTGATTGGATGATTTTAATATCTCCTTCATCATGCCTTATTTTCTTGTTTGGGTTTTCTTCTCCCTCTTTTCCTCTATTGGATAATGCTTCTATATAATGGGCTTGGCTTCTTTTCCCACATAAATGCCCTAGTTCCCATTTTTCTTTACATTTGAAATACAAATTTTTCTTTTTGAGCTCTTTTAGATTACAAATGTGTCCACGTCTCCATTCATCTTTGCACTTGTAGCACACCTTTTTCTCTCTACCCTTGTCTTGCTCACAAATATGCCCATGCCTCCATTTTCCTTTGCATTGGAAGCATAAGTTTTTGCTGCTTAAGTCATCACAGTCATCTCTAGAGATAAAGGTTCTCTTATGCCCTTCCGTATCATTGAAGGTTTTGTCTTTTGATATTGTGTCTTTAGAGTATCCGTTTTTCCTTGTTTGGGCAGCATCAAGCCGTGTGGCTTTTAGGATTGCCTCTTGGAAAGTGGTTGGGTTGAAGGTGCTTAAAAGGCCACAGATTATAATTGATAACCCTTCTATAAATAGATATGTGAGCCTTTCCTTGAATATTCCGGGAACCATAATTGCTAGTCTTTGGAACTCTGTCACATAATCTTCAAGGGTTCCTTCTTGCCTTATTTTGTTAACTCTTTAAAGTACCTTTGGGGATGTTCTTGGTCAAACCTCTGAATGAGATTTTTCTTGAAGGCCTCATAGATCTTTAGCTTTGATGGTCTTGGGTGATTTAACCGTGGTGCCACCAATCATGAGCAACCCCTTCTAGATGCAACATAGCAAATGTAATGGCATCTTCCTCTAACATGGGGCTAAGGGTCAAGTAGGTCTCTAGTTTTTGGATCCATGCATGGGCCATAATTTTTCCCAACCCATCAAAGTTGGAGATGGTCAATTTTCCTACTTTGTGTTGGAAATCTTGATTAGTTTGATTTTTTCCCCTTCTATGAATATTCTTAGTTCCAGCCTCATAATGTACCATGAAGGGGATGCTCCTCTTGACTTCCAGATCATGACTTGCATATGCTTTGGCAAGTTCATTCAAGGTAGGATTGGGTGTTATTTAACTCCTCATCTTCCCTTGTTGATCTTTCCCTAGTTAAGAAGGGAAGCAGAATTGTTTATAGGGTTGATATTAATGTAATTCTATTATCATTTTCAGATTGACTGGGAGTGACATCTCTTCAATTTATTTGGCTAGGTCTAAAGGTATTCATGGTGGTGTTTATATTCTGCAGGGTTTGCAGAAGGGCTTGAGTTGTTTGTTCATTCTTTTCCATAAAGGCCCTCAATTCATGTTCCATTTGGCCACTCCTTTTGTGGTTTTGGTTGTGGTTGTTGCTTCTGATAATTTTCTTCTTTTCCCTCTCTAGAGCTCTCAAAGCCCTTTGACTAAGTTGCATCAATTTCTTTTTGTCCCTCAAGTTGGCAGAATCAAGCTCTGATACCACTTGTAATGTCCCCTTTTGTGAATGCACTAGTTTTTGCCCTAAAATCACAATTCCAGGCCAAGCAAGGAATGAAATAGAATTACAGATATAATTTAAAATGTTGAACAAGATAGATCCTAGTTGAGTTCCATAATTGAACGGTAATACTACAGCCTCCAATAAATAATGATTTACTGATCTGATTGCTCATATATATGCTAGGGGTCAACCTGCTTTTATTGGTACTACCGTACTGCTGCTTGATCAGTCTATTCTCCTTTATATCTGCTCTAAATAGGAATAATCTTCCCTAATTTCCCCCTGTGATCTCCTCATAAATCCTGAATATAATTCACTCAGATCTGCATATATTTCCTATTTATTCTTCTGCTACTAAACTTCAGAGATCTGACATTTTTCTGCTGCAAGTTTGCTCTTTTTTTATAGGAATGATTTTCTAATTCCATCATGCTCAAACAAATCACAATAACCTTCCTTTTTTACCCTTCAAAATGTCCTTTTACCCAATGGTTGTAACTTTCCAAGTAGGTCAGCCTAGCAAGAAGATATATTTTTTATTTAATTGCATGACCCTTCATTTGTGCGACCAGAAACCCTAGGTTGGCCAGCAAAATAATTCTTTTTGGTTTTGCCCAAGATGGGCACTCCATACAAAAGGGGTTGGCCTAATTAAAAAGGGCTGTGCAAAAGAATCCCACGTGGCCACTGGATCCTTATTCCAGGTCGGCCCTATTTAATTATTTCAACATCTGACTTTCATCTATAAAAGCTGCGACACGGGAGGCATGAAAATCGGTTCAAACTTCCTTCATCCAAGGGCTTTGTGAGGATAAAAACCTTCACGGAGGACATCTGCTTTGAAAGTGAAAGATCTTTCTTGGCGGGTTTTCTGGTGGTTTCATTCAGGAATTACATTTGGGCTTCATCTGAAGGGATTTTTGGTTTGCATCTTCTGTTTTTGAAAAGATAATTCATTGAACTGATTTGTGAGAGTAAGAAGTGCAGTTTATTTGATTAAAAGTGGTCATTTCAGACTCTTGTTTGTTGGCTGCCCTTCCCAATAGCTGGTCGTACATCCTCTAGCTTCGGCATGGGCTTCCTAGACTTGGACGCCTAGGGTTTGGAGCTTTTTGAAGTTGCAAAGGAGGTGCCTAAGGCTTGCATATTTGGTGCTATCAATTTGGAGGTGTAGAAGCTTTATTCTTGTGCTTATTGGCATCATTTCAAAGTCCAGTTTGGTGATTTTAGACCCATATCAGACTTATTTTGTAACAGCCACACATGGGTCTGTTTGTAATGTCCTTTGGGTGTAATTTGAATATCTGGGTATTGCTAGTTTGAATGATATATTTTTGCCTAAACTCTATATTAAATCTGAAAGCTATTTCCAGTTGTGCGTATTTGAAATATTGAGAATTTAGGTGTTATTCTCTTTATGTCTTTGTTGCAAACATTATCTATTGCATAATCTATTTCTGTATTGTAGTTTAGCATCCAAAACTTCATAAGCATTTGGAAAACAAACACAAACCAGAAAATACCAAAAAAAGGAGTGTATATTACAGTGAGGATGAGGATGGGCCTTGAGGTTGAAGTTTAAGTTAAAATTGGATCTGATTATGCACCTGATAATTCTAGTACAAGAGCAAACAGGAGTAAAGCAACTAGTTCTACTGAAAGTGTATATATTAGTTGCCCTTCGAAAATAC
The DNA here is from genome assembly GCF_030272615.1 of Cryptomeria japonica. Lineage (NCBI taxonomy): Eukaryota > Viridiplantae > Streptophyta > Pinopsida > Cupressales > Cupressaceae > Cryptomeria > Cryptomeria japonica. The sequence goes on from NC_081409.1 coordinate 327,378,811, forward strand.
TACAAAAATATACTCAAGGTCCCTTCAATTGGAAATCCCCTTTTAAACAAATTGCAACTAAGTTCCAAGGACAGCATGGGTCATCTAGGAGCACTAGATTGTGGAAATGCCACTTCTGTAAACTTAAATTTCAAGCCAACATTACGGGAGCTGATGCCCACCTCTTTCATGTCTAAGGCAATGATGTAGATATATATGCCAAGTTGGCAAAAAAATCAAATACATGGTATTTTCGCCACCCCCAGCTACCATCCCCCCATCATCCCCAAACTTAGGCCCTTGGTTCCCCTATCCCTGAAACCCATGTCCCTATCCCTTGCCCCCCTATAAGGAAACTCTGTGGAACTATGCTTGCAACTAAACAAAAGAAACAACTACATTATCAGAAAAAGGACACAAGAAACTCCATGGAACTATGCTTGCAACTAAACAAAAAGAAACAACTACATTGCCAGAAAACGACACAAGTAACAATATCAATATGGTGTCTAATATGGATAAAATTAACTTAAAGAAACCTTGGGTAGATAAAGCATATATAGGAAACAAAAATATTGCTATGCAAAAAATACCATAAGACAAAAATTACAGAACAGAAATTTGGTTGCCATAAACCTTTTAAATAAGCATAAAGATAGATAGCAATATGCAACCTTTCATAATGTACATTATTTCTATTCTGTTTTTCCAGTTTTTTTTTCTTTATAACTTGTTTGGGAGTGTGTATGATAAAATAACATGTCACAACAAAGATACAACCCAAAAGTGATGCACTGCTCCTGTGTTTATACAATTCCACATAATTGGATATACAAATATCTTAAGCTTTCTAAATACACTAGAACAAAGGTTTAGTGTCCATGTGTGCATGTAAAGAACATTAATTTACTAGGACATAGCATAATCTTACTTGCGCAAAAATTTGATTAGTAGCTCGAAGTCCTCCTCATTAAGATTGGCCACAGATTTCAGAAGCATTTTTCTAGCAACTAGCTCCTCCATAAAAGCAATCATGCTCTGAGAAAAAAATATCAATAATAAAAATTCAACTAAACATCTTTAATAAATTTTGTTCTTTTTTTTAATAATAATTCTGAATTAAAGAAACAAACTGTAAAATTGTAAGTGACTTGACCCATAAATTGACACATCTCCAATTTATGGAGGAGAATGTATTATAAAAGTTCCATGTTTGATAAAATTGCATTTCCCAATATCCACAAACAGTTGAAAATGGCACTCAATATTATTGCGGATGTGTAAACCGCTCCTTACAGACACCTTGCACAAAAGCTTTGAAGCATTAGGTCATCTCCATGACTCACTAGCTCAACGACAGAAAAATTTTAGTGCTACTTGCTAGGTAAGATTTAAAGGGGCAAGCCAATAACTTACCATTGACAAGGCTAAAACTCTAATCTGCCTACAACTTAATGACATCAATTGAAAAAGAGTGAAAGTTGTGTCATTCAAATTTCTTTATAGGATATACACTCCAGACATTGTCCAATGGCTATGGTATACTACACTATACTATAAAAACCTCCCATTCTCAATATTTGCTTTGTAAAAGAAAAATATTGACATTTGATTTTCAATATTTTCTAAAATATAAATAAAAAGTGTATTGGGCAATCTATCTAGAGTTAGACAAGTTTTGCACCAGGACTAAGGCTAGAAACCTAGACCATTTTAAACACAAAAAACTGCTGTGTACCCTTGGATGGTATAAGAAAAAAAAATAACATAAAATTTATAACTCAACATAAAAACCTAATTTCCAACAACCTGCACTTTGCACCATTATTGCTTTGAAATTCCAAGACATTATGAAACATGTTGCAGTGTTACAACTTGGATAAGTCTTGTATATTTTAACATGTCATTATAGCATATCTTCAACAATTAACTAAATACTTCAAAATACAGTAACACTGACCTTGGGAGATGGATTCTTTAGAGCATGAACTAGAGCATCTGTATGATGAAAGCGTCGCAATAGCTTATCATATTTTTGTACTTTTACTTTCTTTTGTCGTTTCACCAAGTAATCTCCTTCCTGTGACATTTTTCAAAAGCCAAAATAATCATTCACCAGTGTCACCATTAAAATGATAGCATCATATCTATTTTGTGTTTTATGTACCAGCCAACCAAATATAGAAACTTAAAAACCAAATAACATTACATATTTTGAAACTTACTAAAGGCTTTTCATTCTGGCCTCTAATAAAATAACGATACTGATTGGAACGCAAAACAGGAGCTTTGGTTTCTGCAGTGGGATCTTCTCCTCCCCTTACCAAAGAATCTGAAGCCTTTGGACCATCTACCTGCTTCTTCCTCTGACGAATGAAAAGAAGACCAGAAGAGGTTCCTATTGCCATTGTGTTACAAGAAGGGGATATGCCCATTGATAATAGTGGAGCCGGATATTTTGCCGAATGAGTAATCTGCATCCAGCAAACACAGAAATAAGCCAATAGCAAGTAAATATACCATAGGAAAATTTGAAATTCAAGCAGTGCCCATGTGAATGGTAAATATGTGTATATTAACAATGATTAAATACAAAATACCTACATGGCAATTTAGTCATTGTTAAAGCTGAAATAGAAAGCAAAATTCCATTTAAAAGAGTTAACAGAAAAAATATTTTCTAAAGATATTTTCTACTGTCCAGTTTGGAACAATGTCATATTTTACAAGGGTTTAGGATTGGTACTTCATTGATTCAGTCTAGAAACTGCATTACTACTAAACTGTTATTTTCCATATTTTAAGGGAATGCAAACACATTTAAAAATATTAACATTTTCTAAATAGTTGTTACAGCAAAGTTTCATATGTACAAACTGCCTATATGCATAAAAAAAATACTGTCAACCAGGACTCAAAGTCAAGAAGAAATTTTACTGGCAGCTGTAAAAGACCAAAAGCTTTAAGTTAATTAGTGTATTATGGTAACATAAAATTTCTATTCTAAGTCCTTTTCTGTCTGAAAAGGCAATACAAGTCAACAGACTTTAACATACCCGGAATTGATTGAGATCAAAAACTTTCATATATCCATCCAGTGATGCAGTAACAAGACGAGAAGGTGTGTCATCCAAAGAATGGCCAGACTTAACTACTTTGGAAATACACATAGACATCACAGTTTTTTGATGGCTTTCCATCATGTGAATGAGACGTCCTCCTCCACGAACGTCCCATACCTTCACTATATTATCTCCTGTAAATAGACAACATCACAATATTCAATTAAAATTTCTAAGGAAATATATGTATTATACTTCGATGAACTATAGCGTTAGAACACTTCGATAAAGCACTGGATTTTTACAAAAAAATTCTAAACAACAAGAAATTCATTAACAATATGAATTCACATAGATGAACCAAAAATTTACAAACGTGATATAACTCATTTGGAAAAGTCGCTTTTGTGGAGATTTCAAATTCATGATTTTAGTGAAGGGAAACATAAAAGAAAATGGTTTTACCTGCTGTAGCCAGCAACCCACCAGATGGAAAAAATAAAACATCTTCGAGTGGTTTTCCATGCTGCCAATGGGATGACAATTCAATGATGTGAGCACTATTTTCTCTTTAAGCAGATAATGTGATTCTACAATTTTGACGTGAGAAACGGTAGTGACAAGTGCCAAAATTTTAGTATTTTGAACTGCTCTGTAATTTTTACAGACCAATTAAATCAACACATTCCATAGATGTTAAGCACATGCCGAAAAAGCGACCATGGAGACACTATAACAACAATTTTAATAACAGTAGAAAAAAACCTTTAAATTAGAACTAAAAGTACATTTTCTGTTTTTTGCAGTCAGATGTATAAAATCCTCTTACTCTCTAACATTAATTAACACCAGATTAACGAATTCAACATGAAGGAAGCTCTACATGCTTTGGGATATTTGCTTGAAAAGAATTTTATGACATTCTTTCTCTCATTTTCACCCAATTATTTTGGTCAAACCGATTTCAAATTCTTTGTTTTTTGGTTTTTTGTGCGTGGCTGCTATGCTTCAGATTATAAGAATAAATGGACATGCAAAACTCAAATATAAAAGATCAATTGTCTGCACAAAGAGGCCCAGTTAAGAAGCCAGAGAGGGGAAAGTGCAATATTTGGGAGGGAAGTATTGAAGAGTAAAGACTGACACCTACAGTGAAAGTGATTGGAAATTTCACACTGTTGGGAATGGGAAATTTTTTGATGTGGTGGACTGAAAAGCTGGAATGGAAATGTGAGTGGATTCAAAATCAGATTGAGAAGGCTGACTGTTACATAGGCGAAGATTAGGGTTGGGTTTTACCAAGTAGGGATTTGTTATTTCTCCACCTATATGGGTTCTGGTGAGTTTGTTGATTGGCTGCATTACCTCTTCATACCATGCTTCTCATTTTTTCCTTACTTTCCTTCTCTTCTAGACCTATTGCTCTGAGGGGTTTATGCCCTCTGTTTGGCTCCAATTCCACTTTAAGATGTGGAGTTGACTAATTTTCTGGTGTTCCTTGTATCATTGCAGCAGCTAATTGAGATTTGCTAATTGAAATGAGAGCCGAAATGAGTAAGTAACAGAATCACTAGCTTCCCACAATGATAGAAACAGAGAGTTTGGAATAATCTAATGCTCTGGAAAACTGATGGAAAGGGAACACAGAATAATTTTTGGAGTGGAATTTCCCTGCTTTGGCTAAGAAAGGGGAGTTCCCTGTTGCTTCCAATGGGCAATAAACATTTTGTCAGAGCAATCTTTAACTGGCTGCCACACCATGCTAGCTGAATCTTAGCAACTTTATACCTTGGAAGTTTGATAGTAAAATTTTTTGGAGGTAACATCTTTCTTTCTGACCTGTCCTAAGTTCCTAACAATTGCAGGTTCAGAACTGACCTGAGTGTACTCTGAATATTAAGCAACTGGAGATAAAAACCTGAGTCAATTTGCAGAATTTTTGAGGGAATGCTCAGTGAAAAAAATAGATAGTAAACATCATTCAGATGGTTGGTAGTAATGGAACATACCAGACAGGAGTGACAAGAGGGGGAAAGGGTGCAGTAGACAGTGAGAAGGGGGCATGCCACAGTTCATAAAGGGGTGTGCCACAACATGCAGAAGAAGTGAGTCACCACAAATGACAATGAAGAAGAAGAAAGGAGGCTGAAATATATTAAAAGAATGTCAGACATGGGGTAAGGTGGCCTTAAAATGTGCACATGGATTTGATTTAATAGCTGATGTTCATATATTTATTTTGTCAATATGAATCATTTGTGGGGGAAGTGTGGAGCGGGTTGCAGAGGGGAGAAGGTTAGAGATAGGGACATGTGGATGTATCTTAGGAAGAGGAGATTGCTAGCAACGACTCCTATGTTCAAATATTTAATTTTTATATTTTTATTTAAGTCCATTATTTTATTTTATTTTACTCATACACAGTATTTTCTTGGGAAATGTGTACTCGAACTGGTGGTGGTACACTATTACCACAGAGCTACATTTCAATATCACCTTCAGGTAAAACGATGCTAGCACACTTGGCTAGCACATCAGCTACTCTGTTGCCACTCCATTTGTAAATTATCAAACTGTCACAGTCAATCTATCAAGGAATGAATTGGGGTCAATAGTCCCAACAGAGAGTGATGTGTAGAACCTTGACCCTGCAGTGTTATCTGGATAACAAGGTGTGAGTCACCTTCCAGTTGAGAGGCTCTATGATAGCTAGAGTAGAATGGGCAAATAATCTGATCATCCCAGATATTTAGAGTAGTTTATTCAATGACTACCTATTTTCCAATGAGTCCCTTATTGAGGGGGAGTCACAAATAGGATGGATGGAAGTAACCTTGAGGCCCCTAAGAAAAAAAGGAACATGTAGCAGCCCTAACAAAAACTGGAGGGGGGTGGGGGGGCTAGTACAGGGATGTGGGGTGGGAAAGAAACTATCAAACTACAAACTAACAGTAGTCATTAATAATTCAATAGCCAAATTTGGAGTGTGTGTGTGTATTCATGGTAGTAGTAGGATTTGTACTCTAATAATTTTTGAAAGTACTTACTATTTCTTTTTTTTGAGGGGCCAAGTCCTGCTAAATCAGCTAGGAGACAGCTTAGGGGACATCATCACCACATCTCCCATCCTTTGGTGAAAGATTCTCCAAGGTGAATGAGGGAGGAGGCACATCTCAGCAGAACAAAGACCATTGCTGAATAACTATGACAATTATGATAAGAGTTTCAAAATCCTGTTATTTGAATGTACGCAATTCTTATAGGCCTTCAATGATTCAAGTTTCTCATATACAAGTAGATAAAACTCCTACTGATGTTAAAACAAAGCCAAACTTATCACTTCACTGAAATTGTTGAAGGACAATCGACTGGAGGAGATTTCCTTTGGCTTTTTGTATATGCTACACGTGATTATAATCCTTACTGTCAGAGCAAGTTAACTCTGTTTCTATTTTTCTCGAAAAGCTAATGGGTCTAGGAGTAGAAAGTCTGTTTCTATTTTTCTCGAAAAGCTAATGGGTCTAGGAGTAGAAAGATCTTGTGCAACTGGCAGCATATTCAGGTTAGAATGATGCTTCTATTGCTATTGGAGAGGCCAAATGATTGTCTGATATACATAAATCTCTTCCACAGTCTTTCAGAAAAAGGAAACAATTTGTAGATATAAATGATTAACTATATTGGAGCAGGTTAAAAATTATAAACTATTGTAAACAAGAGTAAACTAGTAAAAGAATGAAATGGAAACAATATAAAAGTGAATTACATAATAGAATAGAAGTGCGCTTCACAAATGTTCTATTTTTTAGAATCTACGATGTACATTGTATAAAAAATTTCTATCCTCTAAATACCTTCAACTGCAAAACAGTCTTTGAGTTGCGCAAATCCCAAAGGCGTACAGTATGGTCATATGAACCTGTAGCCCTATCCATATAAAAAAAATTATGAGGAAACTAAAATTAATAAGCTACAGCAATCCCATGAGATGAGAATGGGAGACAATAGTCCATACCATATATCAGTGCTTGAAGGACAAGCAGCCCCACAACGAACATAATCTTTATGCCCTTCTAGATTTAGTAACTCTTCCTGTTTAGAGAGAAATTAATAAATGCCCAAGATCAATTGATCTACTAATCCACAGATCATAGTAAGTTTAGCATCTCTAAAAGCATAGAAATCAACCAGCAAGGATATTTGATTAGTTGATGACACAAAAGCTGCTAAATGAAGCATCCACACACCTGTGTTGTGACATCCCACCATTTGACCATACTATCATCACTTCCAGAAAGCAGATGGAGTTTGTCCTGAGGAGCATATTTCACCAATCTAACAGGCCTACATAGAAGAACAAGTTTCTAATCAGATAAATTGGCATAAGAATGAATTTCGGTACATAAGAAGCTTTGTAAATTAACAGAGAATAGTTTTTAGAATCTATAGAACAGATGAAAACCCAAACTAATGCAGGAAATAGGTATAATAAAACTGTAAATACAAATGATTTGTGAAATCAAAATAGAATTACACAGTTAGTCTCCAAGGGAGTAAAGCAAATGCTCAAAAAGAAAAAAAGAATTAGGAAAGCACAAAAGCATGAATCTGCATGAATGTAAAAGTGTATCGAAACAAGCTAGGACAGCGAATATGTATAGGCTAAGAATGACCACAAGACTCCAAACATAGGAAAGTGTAACTCCCATGGAAAATGCCAACAACTCACACTCAACTAACACTAATACTCAAATAACCTAAGAAAACAAAAATAAAAGTGTAGGAAAAAACTATGGTAGGAAATAAGAACCTACACTAGCACCCCCTTTAAGCATCACTTAGGTAGGTGAAAAGATGGGCCTTGACAAATGAAGCTTGATGAGGTAGAATCCCTTCCCCCCCCCCCCCCCCCAAAAAAAAAAAAGAAACACTCCCCCACCCCCCTTGCAAAAAAAAGAGAGAAAACCCCACCCTTCCAACCCCACCCCTCCAAATTGAAGGAGAAAAAGAAGAAACAGCACCCCAACACCCCCCCCCACCAAGAAAAGAGAAAATCACCACCCTCCAAATAGAGGGAGAAAGACATCCCCACCCCCCCAAACTATAGTAGAGAGAAAATGGACTAAGAAGTACCCCAAAAAATGAAGCCTTCCACACCCCCAACAAAGCTTGTAGATTATGATATTTTCTCTTTGGGAAAGGTTTGGTGAAAATATTGACAACTTGCTGCAAAGTCAAGCAGTAGAAAAGATTGATGACTTGTCCACATATAAGCTACTGATGGCACTTTGCTACTGATGCACCAAGTTCTATGAAATATGAATGGCACTTTGGGTATTACAAAAGATGATTGATGGTCGTCTAAACTAGATACCAAACTCAATGAGAATATGGTAAAGCCAAATAGCCTCAATGGAAACATCCGCTAACCCCCAATACTTGACCATAGTGCAATAAAAGACTACTTCTTGCGCAACCAAAAACAAGACTAGAACCAAGAGAGAAGTTGTAATGCAAATCTTGAGAATCACCAAACCAATTTTAATCTATAAAGCTCACCAAGTCAATATCAATGCCCACTACATAGTGAATCCCAAAACTGCAAGTACCCTTAATGTAATGAAGAATCTGCTTGGTTGCCTCCAATGCAACTCATGCGACTCCAACATAAACCAAGATACTATGACCCCAACATATGAAATATCAAACCTCAAGTGATTCAAATAAATTAGGGTCCCAACAAATTGTCAATACAAAGTACCATCAGACAAAAAGTGAAGAGCACTCAGCCTCAAGTTTAACTCCAAAAGGAAGGGAATCAAAGCAGACTTGCAATCAGCCATGTGATATTGTGAAAGATAATGTAGAGGTATCCCTGGGCTATGTAATGGTGATTCCAAAAGCAGACTAAGATATCTCAATCCCAAGTAATGCAACAAGCCCAAGTCAGTTATAAAAAAACTGTCATGAAAGGCAATTTTCATTGCTATAATGGATAAAGAACTCATCATCAATAGGTCATCAACATAAAGAACCAAAAAGAGGAGTGAACCATCTTACTGCATGTAGACATTTCAATTTAAATGGCAACAAGAGAACCCAACCATAAGAAGGAAGGAATCCATCTTGGCATACCAAGCCTAGGGGGCCTGTTCGAGGCCATACAAAGATTTTTATAAGTTTGCATACCAAATAAGAATCCTAAAGAAAATTTTGCAGTTGCTACATGTGTATCTCCTCTTCAAGGTCTCTGAGAAGAAATGCACCCTTCACATCCATGTGGCAGACCTTGCATCGATGTGTTACAACGATAGCAAGTGTGAGAAATAGAATTCATCTTTGCAACATGTGCAAAGGTCTCAAAGTAATCAACACCAAGAATGTAGGAGAAACCCTTTGCAATCAATCATGCCTTATTCTTAACCACTAACCCATCTGCTATGAATTTTGTCTAATAGATCCACTTACATCAAATAAGTTTCCTTCCCCTGGACTGAGGGACAAGGTCCCAAGTTTGGTTCCTAATCAAGAAACTATACTCCTACATAACAGCATCCCACTCGGGAATGTCAAAAGCCTCCCACAAGGATTGTGGGTTGGAGGTAGTAGCAATGAAGACATGTGAAGACCCTTAAAACCATGAATGTGTCCACCTTGTATCTAAAGGAGCTCCAACCCAACCAACTATAGCCTACATCATTTAACAATCCCATAGAGGCCAGAAAGTCAAAGAATCAAGAGCAAAATCATCAATCTCTAAATGATGACTAAGAGATGAAGTGTGTCAATCTCATCATCACTCTCAACATCTAAATTGAAAGAAGACTCCTTGCCATCAAGAATCTGTCTAGGTGTATCTAAATCCTCAAAAGATCTATCATCTTGCCCAAGCGACTCCAATGTGAATAGAAAGATTGACAAGCAACTATAGAGGAACTTGAAGATCCATCCTAAGAAGGAACACTCCTCTCAATGAATCGCTCATGTGTAGTAGCATGGAACAATTGATAACCCTTAACACAATCTAGATAATATACAAATATGCAAGGTCTACTCTATGGATCCATGGCCTTACGTTTCCCTCAAAGACTGTGGACCCACGTAGGAGAATTAACAAACCTTAAAAGTGCTTAATTATTCGTTTCCAACAGCTCCAAGCTTCAAAAGGAGTGACTCCTTTCAAGGCACAATGAGGAACCAAGTACAATTTACTGCATGCACCAAATATTGAGGTGCAAGAGATTTGGAGTGTACCATGCAGTTTTGCTATTTCCTTCAAAGAATTGCTCTTCCATAAAGCCACACCATTATACTAAACACTATACAGAACTGTGCACTGCATATCAATCCCCTCTGTAGTGCAAAACTAATCTAAACATTGGTCAACATACTTACCACCATTGTTGGTGCACAAAACTCTAATGGTCTTCCTTGCTTATTTCTCTACAAAAGATTTGAAGTACTAAAAGTGCTTAAAGAGCCCAAAGTTGTGTTTAAGAAAGTATGCCCGTGAATACCTAGAAAGGTCATCAATAAATATCAAAACATATCTAGTCTTGTTGAAGGAGGGATTTTGAAATAGACCAGCCAAGTCACTATGAACCAACTCTAACATCTATGAAGCTATGCCTTGTCTTTGTCAAAATTCTCTTCAAGATACTTACCAAGGATGCATCCCTACAAGTACAAACACCATCAAAAAAGCAAATAGAAGGTATCCCTGTAACCATGCTTTGATAGCTAAGCTACTACAAGTAGCAATAGTTCAGATGGCCAAGCCACTCATGCCATAACTTACCTCATCGGAATGAGTGAGTGAAATAGTTAGAGGATCAAGAATGAAGTGAGAAAAGAGCTAGAGCTGAGACTAATGGTCTAATCTCCACTTTGCAAATATAGAACCATTGTGCATTTCACGAATAACCATTGAATTGGGAGTAAACTCAACCCCCTTGTCTAAACTTGTGTGACTTGATAAATTGATAGGAGGTCAGTTGACAATGGGGGCAAACAAAGAACATCTTGAAATTTGTCATTTCTTGGTAGGGTTTAGGAAGACTGGAGAAATAAACAATATTAAACATAATGCAAAATCAAAGAGGGAAAAAATAACAATTCACAATAACACAAATTCAATGTGGTTCACCCAACGTGGGCTACATCCACAGAGAAACAGCCATCCATTTCTTTTTATATCCAGCAAAGAGCAAATTACAATCTTGTTGCTTTTTACATTTCATAGCCACTTATTTATCAAGCCTTTTTGGTAGTTTACAAAGGTTAGTTTACATACCAAAATAATAACCAACTCCATTATTAATAATGGGCAATTTTTGCTTCAAGGGAGTTGCTCCCCGCTGGGGGTTTTGCCCAGGACCCCTACAGACCTGCAGATTGAGACTTCAAGGAGAGTGAAGCTCATTGCAGAGAGGCTCATATCTGCTTGCAAAGAAGAAATTTTGAGCTTTGGCCTCATCATTTTGTGACACAGTGCAAATACAAATTGGAAGTCTCCTGCTGCCCAAAACAACAGATCCAAAAAGTAATTCAAAATGACCACCTTTTCGTGCAAAATTGTCTTGTAAAACTGCAGGCAATATTTTAAGCTAAATCATAAGTTTTCTACAGGTTATGGTGATTTTTGCAAGATTTTGAGAAAAAGTCACCACGAGTTGCTTATGAGTGAGTTTTGCAAGTAACTGCCATTTTTTCAACCATGGTCAAGACAAAGCTCATTTACAAAATTATATACACCAATGATTAAAACTGATCATTTTGGAGTACAAACATACCACATTGTTGTTAGGCATTGTCATGTCAATTGTACTTACTCACATACGTAGAATATGATACAATGCATACGCCAAAAATGTTTAGAATAAGTAAGAATCAAACTAGGTTACTAAGATATGAATACACTAAATAGATAAGTTTCCCCGAGACCACAGTACGTGGTATGGCATAAATGTGTGTGTATGACTCAAGGAAAAAATGTTTTAAAATAAAAAACAATATATAAAAATTATTAATATAAAATAACACAATATTGAAATTGTGTTTGACTAAAGGAAAAAAAGTTTTAAAATAAAAACAACAAAATATTAAAATAAAAAAACACATTACTGAAATTTTGAAATGTTGTTAGATGCATATATTACATACAAAAAGTACATTAGTGACAACATCTCAGTGTTAAATTTTGACAAGTAACTCTCAGTAGGCAATCCTAACAAGCTGATAGTTAATTGACACCACAAATTTTCGATAGTCATCTTGTCAAGAGAAGAAGTGTTACCAATGCCTAATAAGCTAATTATGAATTGACTGACCAATTAAAGATTGTAACTATTCATGCGCCATATAAATATTTATGATGTTGCATATAACTGTTGGCATGAAATAATGGTGGGAACAGGTAGGAGAGAATCCGTCGGGATAGACTCCCCTGAGGCGCAGACACGCATAAGAAATAATCCTCCTCTACCTCCCCCTCCCACTCCACCACCTTGGCCTCCTCTACAAAATGAGTTAATCCAAGGGATTATTGACACCCTGAATGTGATCCAAGTTAGAATTGATGCACAAGAAGCAAGGCTGCTTGAGTTAAGAGATCAGCACAACGTATTAAATCAGCTCCTCTGTCCCCTACCTCAAACAAGAGTGTCAAGAAAATAATGAGGAACCACAGAAGCAACAAGCCTCGACTCTGCTCAAAAATTTAAAGAAACAACCACCTCCAAGATTCAATGGTCTAGAAGTAGGCAATACAGCAGAGGCTTGGCTAATTAGCTTGAAAATGTAATTTGGTTCACAACCCATCTCTAAAAATGATAAGGCTAGACTAGAAATTTTCCAACTTGACAAAAAGGCAACTCTCTAGTACGAATATCTCAATGTTCTAAGAAAGTATGGCCTAGAGACTCTGACATGGCAAGAAATTGAGTATCAATTTAGGAAGAAATATATTTCTGCAGTGTTCAAAGAAAATAAGAGAGCTGAATTCCAACTTCTCCAACAAGATAACCCTAATACTATAGATATACTTGGCAGCATTATCTATACTGCAGTCAAATTTGGAACAGCAGAAATAGGATCCACTTTATGCTGAAATTTGTAAATTATTTGATGAACTGGAAAAATCACGTTATTAATTCGATATGGGTGAATTAATTTCAGAGACATGCTTATGTTCCCTGAAACAGAAAATTCGCTTGGGGCACATAAAGCACCTTTTTTTTTTATCTACCTTGGGCTAGTAGCTCTAGGGCTAAGGATTTCCCACTGGCATTTTACATTTTCTACAATACAGACCTTCCAGGGTTCCACCTTAATGCATGAGTAAGAACAATTATCCTATGTGAATTTGACCAAATGGAGAAAATTCTCCCACTCAGAAGGTTGGTCCATTGCATACATTCAAAGCATATCTTCTGTAATTTGATTAAACCTTTTGGTTTGACCATCAATTTCTGGATGGTATGCAGAATTAAAGTTCAGATTTGTTTCAAAATTTGCAATTAATGTGATTCAAAACTGAAAAGTAAACTGTTTATCACAATTATCATTTCCAGAATTATATGCAGTCTTGCTACCTCTTTCACAAATTTTGATACAACAACAGCTGCACCATTACATATATTACCAGCAGTAAAATTCCAAAATGTGCAACATTTGTAAATTTATCCACACAAACTAATATAATATCACGCTTATAACAAGTTCAATGTAAGGATGAGGACAATATGGTTCCTCGTGTACCTCAAATCTCGCCCACAAGTAACTGCAGCAAAAAAATGGCTCTATATTTTTGGAAAAAATCATAGTGTACTGCAAAAAAAAAGTTTCCTAAATCTCCCTTCCTCACCAAAACTCACGCTATCAAAAAAACTCAGACATCATTTGACTTAAAATGGAAAGCGATATTTTGTTCATACCTTTTCTTTGGACACCAAAGACTAGCCAATCCCTTCTTTGCATGGATGGATAGGGCATGATTTTAACCATTGCCATTGTTGTTCACTTGTGTTTAGGGTTTTAGTGGGTTGTGTTGCAGGCTGCAGCTTGCTGTGAAGATATGTTCTTTTTTTAAGATGATCCAATAACCGAAATAATAGTTCCAGCAATCTTCAGTGCAATGCATTCAACTTTTCTAGGTTCAACTTGTAAGTCAGACTACAACAGTCTGTATTTAATTCAAACTTTTTACCCAAATAATCGTGGAAGATGCTGTTTATTAAATTGATAAACATTGTGGATGGATTAATCAATCCAAAAGTAAGTACAGTGAGCTCATGATGACCATATCAGGTCCTAAAGGCGGTTTTGTGTATACTCTCTTCTTAAATTATTAATTGGTGATAACCGGATTTTAGATCAATCGTAGGAAAATAGTCACCCCTCTCATTTAATCAAATAAGTCATCTATCCAGAGCAACAGTTATCAATTCTTTATTGTTGCTTTATTTAGCATAGTTAGTCAACACAAAAATAGAGTGACACATCCTACTCCTTTACAAAAATTGCCGGAGCATTTTGCAAAGTGAGACATAGGCCCAATCAATTTTGTTTTGAGGAGTTCATTTAGCTATACCTTCAATATGTGTAGATCAAAAGTATTCATCCAATACAGAGCTCTAGAAACCAAGAAAAAATTCAATTGAGAACTGAAGTCCCTTCTAAAAGGCAGCACAAGAAGTTCGATAGGGGATACATCCTGAAATTCCCACAATAAAAGATAATTCTTTTCCACATATTTTTCATTTCCATCTGTCATAAAAATGAACAGCAAACAAGGCATAACTTTTTTGCAACTCTCTTTAAATTGTAGCAGAGAAAGAGTCTCATGTTCCTTGTAATCCTTGCAAGACTACCTTATTGCTAGATTCATCCAAGCAATATACATGCTTATCCCTACAGTTAATCTTGGCTACATGCCTAAACAACCAATCCATTCCTAGGAATTAAAAAATAAAGCTCAGAGGCAATATTGATACATTACCCAGCTTCCCATGGTATCCACCACAAGTTTCAGCTTGGGAATAGCTTCTTTGATAAGCTGCCCTCAACCCATGCCCAGCTCAACACTACCTTCCTTTGGCAAGGCTTCCATTTTCAAGTTGAATTAGCTTATAGGTGAAGTAAAAAAAGCAGTAGTTCCTGAATCTATCATCTTAAAATATGTATAGTTAATTTTACATGGCGATTTGAGAAGCAGCATTTGAACACCCCTTGGTGGATTATCAATTGCAGCATGATATGGATATTTTGGGCCCTAATCCCTTCATGGCTCTCAAATATCACAAGAAAAACAGTCCTTATTACCACAATTCCAACATCCATCCATAAGCTTCCTCTCTTTGATAGGAATAGAATTATACTAGTGGCTGGTGTTTTTGCTGAGTTTGAAGACCTTTGATAGGGTGCACCCCTATTCCTAATGTCTCCTCCTTGTTGGCCTTAATTACTTTCAGATTTAATTGAGGATGACCTTCCCAAAGATCCACTGGTATTTCACCAAATAATCTTATTCCTATATTCCTGTCTTTCCTTAAGAGGAGCATTATCCTTTTCCTCAGCTATATAGGCCAACTCTATTGCTTGTGCTAGGCCAACATCATCATAATTATTTCCTTTAGGCCCAATTTTTAATTTTGTAACCTTTGTTTCCCCATCTTTCATGTAACCAACATATCTTAATAGATTCATAAATTTTTCTTATTGGCCTACTGTAGAGGCATGTTGTTCAAAATGCTAAAATTCAGCTCCCTTTATTTCTTTGAATGCTACAGAAATATATTTGTCCCTGAACAGAGACTCAAATTCATTCCATGTCTCTAGGCTATAATTTTTCAAAACACTAAGGTGTTTCCACCAGAGAGTTGCCATTCTGTCAAGTCAGGAAACCCCAAATCTAGCCATCTCATTTTCAGAGAAGGGTTGTAAGCCAAAATACTTTTTCAAATTAATTAGCCAAGCCTCTGTTGTATTGCCTACTTCTAGACAACTGAAGTTTGGAGGCAGTTGTTTCTTTAAATCTTTAAAAAGAGTCTAGGCATGTTGCTTCCATGGTTCCTCATTATTCTCTTTGCCCTCTAGCTCAAGGGGAGGCTGATTTATTATGTTGTGCTGATCTATGAACTCAAACAGCTTTGCGTCTTGTTCATCCATTTTATGTTGGATCACATTCAAGGTGTTGATAATTTATTGGATTAACTTGTCTTGTGGTGGAGGGAAAGGTGGAGGAGGATTATTTGATCTATGTCGTTGTTCGCACCTTGGGGGAGTCTGTCTCAAAGGATTTCCTCCTGCCCATGTCCGTACCATAACTTCATAAAAAAATTGAAATAATCATATAGCCATGAATCACTCTATGGATGTATATATATTTGTTTGAAGTCTCCTAAGATTAGTATAGATTTGTTTGTTATTTTTATAGCACACTTATATATATGATCACGGCAAGTATCTTGAGAACATTTCTTTGTAATAAATATTTAACAATGACTCTGTTGCAAGCCAGAGGATCCTAGAGGTGCTTATGGGTGAGAAAATAAAAAATAATCATAAAATACAATAGTTACATCCCAAATATGGCAGTACCTATCTAGTAACAACAGGAGTAGAAACAGGCTGTATCTAGAAATAGCATGAAATTTAAGGAGTATATCGTGTGTATACATGTCATATCTATTCCATTATATGTATCAGATATGAATACAACAGGGATACCTTGGAGTAATCGATAAATAGCCATTGAAAAAAGTATGGTTCATAATGTACATGTAAGTGTGAAGACTATCATAAAGGACAATAATCACAGCAAATATAATTAACTTCAAGTTTTTTTCTAGGAATAGAATGCCATTCTTTACAACTGAAAGCCATAATCAAATAATCTGGAAAGTAAATAGTCTTACCTGCCATGACCCTTTAGTTGCCGTAGAATCATCCCACTCTTCACATCAATAACCTTTCAGAGCCAAACAATTACATGTTACCTCTTGAAATAGCGGTCTTTGACACAAAAAGTAATCATTTTTTATTATTCATTAGGCATTGCAAAAAAAACATGAATCTCTGCTTGATAAGACTGAAGTTAAACAAATTGAAGCTCAAAAAAGTTACCTGAATAATTCCCGTCTCTCCACCAGCAGCAATAATTTGTCCATCAGAACGAAAATGTCCTGAGTATGCCTACAATGTAACAATTCAGAATTTCAGAGTAGCTTCATCAGATATATCAAGCTATCTTATTAGCATAGAGATTACTTCCATTTGAATGTACAGAAACACTCAGACTAACAGATTCCACCAATATAGGGAGGAATGAACAATTGATCGGTGAGGAAATGCTTGCCCATCAAAAACCCTAGAAATAAAAAGCACAATCTTAAGTCTATTTAAAGCAAATCCATAATTCTAAGAACCAATGACTAGGAAATATAGTCAGACGCAAGCTCAGATGTCATTAAGGAAAAGACTAATTCGATGTCTATACCTATATCCACATTGTACAAGAAATGGTTCAGTGGAAATGCAAAATGTTAGAATCATTTTCTTGTGTCACGTTGTTTGAAGATGATTTTAGCTATTCCTAGCAGATACTGAAAGTCAGCAATATGTGACAAGAATGTTGCTACTGTTAAACTTAAACCCATACTTCTGGGTCAAGCATACTGCTGAAAAATGTTCCAACTTAGAAGATATGTTAGCATTTGCACCTAACAAATAAAGATTATTAGACTGCTAAAGGATAACAGTTAATTAGATCGAGTACTAATTATCAGTATATAGTCTATCCATTAGAAGTTGTGTTAGGCTATTGAGACCAGTTTTGTGGGCCATTACAAAATTTGACGGCCATACTGGTCGGGTGAACTTTTGTTAGATATATAAGTATGCAAAAGAGAAAAAAAGATAAAGAGGAAAATTAATGATAATTATGATCATGAGTACTAAGATTAGGGTATTTTTTTGGATGGAAATGGGTTTGTGTACAAGGCTAAAGAGATTGCATTCGCCAAGTGCAATGATCATATTCTACTTGAAGACTTTATTCAACTGAAGATATTGGAAATTTTATTCTTTTACCTATCGCAAAAAACTAACATTTCAGTAGTGTGCTACAGATCTGTTTCTTTATTTTCCCAACTCAGCAAGTTTTCCATAGACATTTTGATTTTTGATATTTCCTATCTTCAACAGAAAAAAGTGATTATTTTAGTGCATCCAGAATTTTCTGTTTCGTTAATTGAAATTCAATTTTATCAGAATTAAGGTTTCTATTGTCATTTTATGACACCCTTGGTCCATCAGTGAGAACTAATCAGAGATATGTTCCATGGACCAGTGTTGATCAAGGACAAAACCAATGGAATCATGAAATGTTAAGTGTTATCTTGTCAGGAGGCGGTTTCGGGCTTTCGTTCTTTCTTTCCGGACCCCGAAATCCCAAAACCCCTAGGTTTCCAAATCTCCTTTCCTTCTGGACCCTGGAATCCCTTTCCCCTAGGTTACCAAACCTCCTTTCCTTTCAAACCCCCCAGGTTCTCAACTCCTCTCCCCTTGCAACATTTTCCTAAGGGCCCAACGTCCGACTTCCAACGACCTGTGACACTTCCTAATGACGTGATCAACACTCAAGGCTCTTAATGCTCCACCAACTCTTGCTTCTTGTCTACTTTCATTCATGGAGCTACAAGGGCGTTTTAATGTTTTTTGTAGGTTGCCATCAAGTGGAGTCCAAGGCCATTCTTATTTATGTTAGTTGATGGCCTTCATGTCAGATCCGCATGCTCTAACCTTGAAATGTCAGACAATCCACCTTCTAAAAGTACTCTTCATGGGATTGCCTTGTCAAGGTATGGCCAGGTTGCTTGCACGTGCAACCATATCAGATCCATGCACTTCCCTGCCTTCTCGGAGTGACATTCTTTTGTGCACGCCAGGATCAAGGCTTCCCCTCCCCCCCCCCCCCTTGACCTTGGTCTCTCTTCTATGGCCAGTTTGCTATTTATAGGTTGTTAAGCCTCATTGTAAAGGGTTCTCTCCCTGCTGACTTGAGCTACTCTTTGCTCTTTCAGTTCTCTTGAAGATTTGCATATGCATTTTTGCAACTATAAGTTTGGCCAATTGGCCTGAGAATGAATTGAAATTATCATCCTTGCCTCCCTTCAACTTATGCATGTTGTGTATGTTTTCTTACCTTCATTATAAGTGTATGTTTAGTGGCTTTCTCTCACGTATATGCTATGTTAACTTGTTTCTGAGTGTGACTTGTGGGAAACCATTCTCCCCTTTTGACATTCAGCAAATTCTAATCTCCATACATGTGTTTGGGGTCATTCATGCAATTGAAGTTTGTGCATCTCCAGGGTAGTTCGATTGATTCTTTGTGTCATTTTGGGTGAGGAGAGGAACACATTTCTTATCTTGGTGCATCACCTCCTTTCTTTTTAGCATTTCCTTCTTCCATTTTCCTCTACAAGTTGTTAGGATAGGTTAAGAAGTAGGATTTGAAGTGTTGGGTTGGTTCAACACTTGCATCTTGATTGAAAAGGAAGCCAGCATTCTCCAAAGATTCAACCCCTTGCACAAAGTCCCACAATTTGGGGTTGTTTCCATGTTTCACAAGGTTGCTGAGTTGATAGCTCAGCAAGGTTGCAAACTTTGGTGACAACAATTTCTTTATAGAAATTCTATTTTTTCCTAATCTTTGAACAAGAAAAAAAAAGGATGAAAATAAGAGCAATTTCCCTAGCATTCAGCCTTTCCAGAATGTTACGTTTCGTCATTCAAAATTCAACTTTTTCAACCTAGGATTTCTTTGCTAAAGTTTACATTGGCAACAAATACAACAAATTAGGCTCATTGAAATGGTTCAAGAGTTACTTTATTGGCCTATTGAGAAAATTCAATAGCACATACAGGTTTTTCCAGAGCGGAGGAACCTACAAGCCCTTATTAATCAATCTCAGGACATGGCAAGTTTTCATGAAGAACACCCTCAAGAATTTATTTTCCCAACGTATCTAGAGCTTTGTGACAAAGATCAAAAGTCGTGTCTCCCCAATGTTGTGCCCTCACTCTTGCAATGTTGTGCATGCCACACAACTCCTTGTCATGATGAAATTGAAGCAGCATGCACAGATGCCACATCATCTCCAAACATACTTTAGCTTCCCAGCTTTGCACCGAAGGATTGGTCCCATCTCATGCAAGTCCACATTTTATGTACAGCTCAATTGGACCAACATAAGTTGGTTCATGTGAGCCACACCTTCTGTGTGATTAACACAATATGCTAGACCTTCACACCATACCAGACGATGCTTCCATGGGCTTGTGCCACATCAACGAACTTGCTCCCAAGTTCTAGGTAAATGACCAACCATCACATCTACAAGAAGATAATCTGTCAACCATTACTTAAATCTCAGCCATTTTGTAACTATTTTAATGTAATCATTATTCTTGTGATATAAAATACATATCAATAACATATGCAAAGCAGAAAGAATTGGGTATATCACAGATCCTGAGATCTGCAGTTAGCATCTACATACCAATTCACAAAATAGACATGCAGCTAGACAATAAGCAATCATTTATCTCCCTTGAGAGTATGCCATGTACAAAGACACAAAGTAATACAGTTTGTAATTTTAATTTATGTCTTTCTTGCACATTTCTCTCTCTCAATCCTGCCTTCTTATCATTATTGCTTCCGTCTATAATAAATCTAGATTTCCACAATTTAAAGCATCCTCCAGTATCCATGGGATCCAAATCATTGGTACCATAACATTTTTTTCAATTCACATTCTGACAAAATTATATAGTGAGATTGTTCATGCATGTTAGCACCCATGCATAACAAACAAAGGAAGAAATGACATCAGTTTCTATATCGAACTACTTAGACAAGCACTGACGAGAGAGCATAATGGTTGATACCGAGAGGAAAACTAATGATTTCCTCTCTAAACATCCAACAACTCACAAAGGATGCTCCCAACTATCACCACACCATCTTTAGACAGTTTCAAGAATTCATGATATAATTGGGCTCCTTAACCTTGACATGACCTCCCATCTCGAATGCCAAAACACCATTTTGTTGTCATGACCTATTCAAGATCCAAGTGAATATGAACATTACCATGCTTCAAGCCAAGTTCAATACCATTGCACTAGATGAAATAAAAGATTATTTCTCTCTCAACCACTTCAATGACACTAAAAAGATCCATTTGTAGTGTTGACAATGTTTGCATCAATTTTAGATTGGTGATGTGTATATGACACCCAACATGTCAACACAGTTTAGTGTTGAATGCAAGGAGTTAACCAAGGACATTGTGGCCACATAAAAACCACCAAAAAACCACCAAAACATTAACTTGCCAACTTAAGAATAACATTGAAACAAATACAAGAACCACAAAATACTTCAGATATTATTCATCTGTGGCTCAATTTGCTTCAAAATGACTGTGAGCATCCTATTTATATAGCACTCCAAGATGAGCAATGTATTGAATGCAAATGATTAAAAGGTCCATGTGGATTAAGGCCCCAACAGCATTGCGGTCTCTGTCACACTCTTCCTGCTAAATGACTCTCGTGTTATTATTTAATTTTAATCATGCAATGGAAATCTTCTAACAGTTAATGTATTGCATTTTTATTATCAATGATAACATGCTTGAAAATCTTTTTGACAGATAACTTCTTGAAGAAATTTTTAGAAACCCTGATGATAATTTCCTAAGGTTAGAAAGCATTGAATCAATCGCACAATAATTGAAAAATTCAAATGTGGATGTATACATATATAGTTACACCTTCAATAGGTTTTTCCATTCCTTCGAAAGCTTAAAAAGTAAGCACCACAACTGATGTTACTCACAGCTGCATGGAAATTTATTGTATTCAGTAAATAAGAATTGTTCTATCTTGCTCCTATCTTGATGATAATTAAGCTAAAAAACTAATTTTCCAAATATCAGCTTTACTTACAACAAGCATCCATATCACTTATAAGGAGATTGAAGATAAGTCTAAATCACTAATGCATATCTCTATTTTATTAGACTTATTTAACTAAATAAAAGACTTTCACTTTAGTCCTTCAAAGTGATATGCAAAATAGACTGACTCAAGCCACTTGAACCTTTCCACACTTTCACACTAAACCTGTGCAAAAGTTCCTATCCAAGCAAAAAACTCAACTCTTATATGAGTGGTGGTTTCATAACTTATCGTTAATCAGGATTGGATCATGCTTGACCCTAATGTGTGATTTTGTGGGTGATGATCTAATTCCTAGTTGTATTTGTGAATGTGCCCTTAGTTTGAATAATTATGAATTATCAAGTGAGTGTGAATATGATCATAATTAGGGTTCCACGTGTTTCTCTTCTATTGTGTGTATCAAAGAGTTAATTTTATGGGTTTAAGTATGCAATTACTTGGTCTATCTTGCAATGTTTAATTAGACATTAATTAATAATGGAATTAAATATAAACAAAGAGATTAGCCTTAAAGATAGTAGGTGTACAGTTGGATGTTAATTTTGATATGGTATAAGTAATAGAGATTAATGTTAGTATTGTTCTTCTAATCAAAATGTGGGCTTTGTCAATGTGGCTATCTTCATCAGAGAATGAATTTTATTATAATTATGATCATGACTTGAATTGATATTCAAGATGACATCATGATTCTTATGTTGATGCTCCAATTATTCATTTGATGCTTACAAATGTCCTCTTGTTAGTTCATCTATGAGAAGATATGTAATAAATTGATAAATAAAATGGTTTCAATTAGATGAAAGTGCTAACCTAGTTTTGGTATAGATCAAGGATGAAAAAAGGGCAAAAATTGTTTAAATCACAATTTCTCCCGATTCAAAACCCTAAATAATTTAATCGCAGAAAAAATCGGCATGAGTTTGACTGAAAAAATCATTGAAAATCACGATTAAAACAACATTGACTCGCCGGCATTAAAAAAATGAAAATGTTTAAGTGAAAAGTGCCCAAAAAAACCCTAAATTTCGTGCAGGAAAGACGACGACGGTGGGCAAAATCTACTGAAGCATTTTCCGCATTTTTCAACTCTGTGTTCAATCATGGCCGCATGACAGAGGTTTCAAGACACAACAACAAAAAATCACAGGGTGAGCTATGGCATCGACCTGCATGCTACACTTAGTCGCGATCGCTGATGACCCCTCGTTCCATTTCTGTGGAAAGGTTGATGATCTTCCTATTCCATTTCTGTGCGATTCTGATAAGCCAAAGTTTCATTTGTAGTTTAGGGTTCTTTTTTAGTTTCTTTTATAAAAAGTTCTATATTTTATAAAGATTTAAGCATGCATTCTATATTTTAATAGTAATGTTAATAAATAAATAAATATTATTTTATTTATATTAATTTTATTTAAATTTTATAAAAAATAATATTCAAATTTAGTTTTACCTTATATGTTTTTTCAATAGAATTTATTTTCATATTTTTGTTAAACTAATTTTATAATTTTGTAGATATATTTAAAATCTAATATTCATAGTTAAATATTAATAATTTAATATATTTTCAGTTTAATGTTATAATAAATTCGTAATATATTCACTTATTCAGTATTATGTTATTATGTTCTATAAATTTAGTCTAGTGTATATGTGTTTTTTTAAGAATAATTTAAGAAATTATATATTTTTAAATGTTCAATAAATTTGCCAATTTATTGCCAGTTTTTTCCCAATTTTTTTCCGAATCTCAATTTTTTAAAATTTTTGGGCCAAAAGATTTATTGTCGAGTAAGAATTTTTCATCTTTGGTATAGATTATTGATATGTGAATTAGTAAGATTAGGGTGTTGATTTCAGTGACTCAAGAATAGTATGTGCAAATTTAAATTAATAACAAATAGTGTTTCTAATATGATTTATTAACAAATAGTGCTGATTTAATTTGAATGGTTGTGATTTCATGTTGATACTAACCCTAAAATATCAGTTACATGAGAATTTTAAATGATATGTTAGAGTTATTGTGATTTAACAAGAAATTTAAATGTCAAAAAAATATTGATCTAATGACTTTTGAAGAGATTTATTAAAATCTTGAATTAATGTGAATAGTTAATTTGATTAAAATTAATATTAATTAATATCATGGATTTTATGATTAGAAATTATGTGATTTAATCATGATCAGTAATGAACTTCATTTGTGTCTATGATGGTGATGTGAGATTATCAATTGAATTATGCTTCCAATATATGTGAATTAAATTTATTTATTGATAAGTAAATAGTGTAACTATATCATTTCACCATGGCTATATGCATATATTTCTAAATGAGATTTGATGTGTGCATCAAATGTCCAAGTTGATACATGTTGGCAAACAAGAAATAGGAGATTCATCAAGAACCTTGAATTACCATCTGACTTCCTATGATGGGTGAAAATGGAATCAAGTAGTTTAGGACCTAATCCCACTTTCATCCAAACATTGGAATACAAAAGAGCCTAAGGAAGTGTTCACTTTGACTAACTTTTGTGAAAGAGAATCAAGGAATACTTTTAGGGTTTCTATTCCTTTGTTGATATGAAAGGGAATGTGTCAAATGCAAGAAAGTGTCAAATTAAGCTAGAAGGATGAATAAAAACAACTAGAACAACAGCAATAACAGTCTGATACAAAAGCAAAACTGAAACAAAAGGTACAAATCTGGAAATGGGAATCTAATGTGCACCTAATATAGAAAACTGAGCCTGATCTAACAAGACTAGAGCACTGGGCGCTCTGCAGACTGATCTGAAAACTACAAATCTGGAATTTGAGCCTGTCTAAATCTTGTCTGTCAAATCTACAACTGACTGGGGAGGACTAGGACGTGGGCGCTTTGGTCCTTGAGGACCAAGGCATGGGTGCCCTAGTCCCTGAGATCCAGGTCCTAACTCTGCAAATGGGTTTGTGCCTGTTTGCTGAGATCTCCCAAAAATTGCTCGCTCTGACGGAAACTTGTGACCGCACCTGCAAGCTAAAAATGGTAGGTTTGTGGCTATATAGAGTTTTGCCTTAGTCAAACCCCTTGTTTTGGTGATTTCCACCTCCACAAATAAACAATATAGTATTGAAAAGTGTGTGCCCCAGAATCTCATGTGTTTGTAAGATTCCTATGAGCTAAAATGCAAACTAGAGTTCTACCCTATATCTTGAGTAAAAACCCTAAAGTGAATGTAATATAAATGCTTCAAATCACAAATGCAATATAGATCTAAAGCAATAACGTAAATCTGAAAATCAATGAGATGTAGATCTGGAACTCAAATAGATTTATGAAAATAACATGAAACCATACCAAACCCTAAGGAGAGGTACAAGTCAATCAATAGTCAGTGATCTCCTTATTATTCTTCAATATCCCCTAAAGCTTCCATGCATGATTAAAAGGTTGATGAAGACTTGATGAATGATTAACTTGTTGAATGTAGACTTCACACCTCACAAGGATCTCCTTCAATTGCTAGATTTGAATCCTCAAATGAGAGAAAGAAAAGGCTATATATATGAAACCCTAACTTTAATTTTGATAATAGGCTGACTTAGAATTAATAAAAATTGACACAAAGCGGGATTTGGACATTATAATACCGCCAAATTAAGCTCCCGAAATTCGGGTAAAAAGTATGGGACCATAATTGTAGCATTCTAGTTCGGCCAACTTTTTTCCAATTTTCTAGGGATGCGAGATATCGTGATTATAAAGTCAAATCCAACACAGTAGGTCAATCCAAGGTGTTTAGATATGTGAAAATGTGCCTTGAAGATTGAAATTAGGACATTATTAGGATTAATTTAAAATAAAATTAAAAGGGGCACACCTAGGGTTAAGGGCCCAATTTTATGATATGTGAATTGTTGAGAGAGGACTTTAGATTTAATTAAATTAATAAATAAATGCCTAAATGAACTTTGGAAATGCAAAATGCAATGAGACACACTAAGGCGGGTGCTAATCTAAGCGTGGAATTGGATAACCCTAATTAGGGGTGTACAATTTACAATGCTACACTTCCATTGTGAAGTAATGGGATTTTGCTCATATAATCACAATGAAAATTAGAGATTGCATCATTGTATGGTGAAACTGAATCCTCAATTAGTACATCATGTTTCATCTAGTAACACTAAATAGAGCACCACCTAAACAAAGTGTACCATAAAGAAAATAAAAACAAAGAGCTAGTTGTAAAAGCATTCCAAACAAGTGTCATGCCCCTTTTTCATATTAAAAATAATTAATAATATTTTTAAAGTTGGGCCCAATAATTGCTAATTCTCAAGGTAAAGTAATATTATTATTACCAGTAAACGGTGCTTTTAGACGCTAGTACTAAAATAAAGGTATTTTTAATACTTGGAAAAAAAGGATAAAAATTAATAAAAATTAAAAATTATTTTTATAAACTTGGAAGGGAATTTAGGACCCAAAGGTCTGCTTAAAAAAGTTATATCAAGAAGGCGCCTATCTTCATTAAGAGATCATTCAACTTATCCTTTTGCATCCAATTCTAAGCTTTGAGCAGTTTGTTCAATCTAGGGCATCCAAGGACAAAGATTGGGGTTTGAGAGGATGAAAATCCTCTTGGATTCCACATTTGGGAGCAAGAACGAGAATGTTTTTTTCCCCATTTTGGCAATTTCATCTAGGGGTCATGCTTCTACTGATTTGTTGAGGAGTTGAAGGCACTTTCCAACTTGCTACAATGTCACTACAATGGTTTGTTGAAGATTTCATCCTTTGGAGGGCTATGTTGCTGCAAAAATGTCACTACAATGATTTGATGAAGATTTTGGCATTTCGAGGATTATATATTTCTGCTACTCTGTGTTAATAGCAGATCAGCATTTTTTAGGTCACCCAACATGATTTAGGAGGCCACTACATTGAAGAGTCAGATATAAAATTGTATTGTGGGTTTTGAATACTGGGTTTATTTGTTTGGAGATAGTTTTACCTCCTTTCCAGCCACCATACCTCTTTCAAGGACAGACGTACAGTTCTGTACCCCTGTGGAGAAATTCTTGACAATTTTGGAAAGTGAAATCATTCAGAATTAAAATCAGATATGTGTGGAATGTTGGAGGACTGGTTACAGTTGAACCTCAGTCATCTTCCTGCCATCAATCCCTGCTCACTAGCCGCCATACCATTCTAGTATTATTGATGTACCGTTTCTAGGTTCATTTAATGCTATTCTGATATTTTCAAAGCTCCATAATCAGATTTGTTGAAAATTAGTGATCAGACTCAAAGAGGTACAGCGTTAGAAATTGCTGTATTCATTTGTGAATTGGATCTAATGTACTTGAGCACTCATTTCCAGTCAAGTCTTGTAATCAGATTTAAAAGAGCAATTAGTGTTTATGTTCTAATGCTTATTCCAACTCAGATATAGCATGTGTTTGTGTCGTTTGAAGTTGCCAATCCTTGTATAATTCCATTGGGGTTTGAGTTGATTTCTTAGAAGCTGTTGAATACTGTTCTTAATCACTTAATTACTAAGAAATCAGAAAATTCATAAAAAAATCAGGATATATGGGATATACTTAGAAGCAGACACAACAATGGATGGAACAGCCAACTTCAAACAACCTATCAAACAAAACCTAGTCTCTCCACACACACAACAATACTAAACAAGACAAACTGGAGGAGCATTGGGAGCAAAAAGGCAGCATCCATCCACTTAATGAAACACAAATATTATCATGTCAAACAATCGCCTAAAAGATGGGAATGTGAAAATAGGAATGATAATTGAATCGAAGGGGAATTCCTCTAAAGTCATAATATCCCATTCCTTGGGATGTTCACTAAATATAGTCGAGAACAAGAGACGATCAACACTAGCATTTGCAAGGAAATTGGTACTTGTATTTCCTTCCTTTAGACAATGTCTATAGGAAATGGCCTCAAATTATTGAGCAATAAGACTAGATGGGGGGGTGTCTCTTGTGCTTTTGTGCTTTTGTATTCCTTCCTTTTTGGTGCTATGGGTTCTCCTAAGTTTTCTCTCTTAACTCCTCATAATTATGCTACTTGGAAAATTGATGCATGGAGTAAACTTATGGAAAAATGACTAACTCATTATATTGATGAAACTATTGTTGCTCCCACTGATCCTATTGGTCACTTGGATTGGCTCACTAAAAATATCGTGGCAAGTGGTACCTTAAGAAAGCATGTATCAAAGGATCTCATTTTTCATATCTTCTTTTTTTTGAAAAAGGGGTGAAAATTTATTAATAAGAAGCAATCAATACAAAGCGAGAAAACTCAACAAACCTACCACGGAGTCGCAATCCAAGAAAACAACATCCAACCAATCAAAGACCTCCAAGAGTCCCCAAGTAGGCTCCCATGTCCTCCATAACTAAATCCTCTAACACTTGAGAATCCTCCATGGACAAATTTCCCCAATCCTCAACACTCCACATCCCCATCTATTCAAAAGCTCATTTTGCCAAGTAATATGCCACCTTGTTCCATTCCCAAGGAACATGACAAAAGGTGACAAAGTCCAAAGAATCACTAAGGCTAGAAATCTAGTTGATCACCAAGGCCAATTGAAAATTCACACTATCTCACTACCACTTAAGCAACATACCAATTACTATTTGTGAATCAGATTCGAAACAGGAAGATGGATGATACCTAAAGAAGAATAGGAAGATAGAAGATGCAGATATTACACTCAAGGGGTGGTGGAGACAGAATGGCATTATATCATGGAGTGTTCAGCCTATGATGACACTCGGACCAACTATGTCGAGACACTAATTGTAAACACCTTGAGTAACCTATTTGACAAAGAAAAGATAACAAGAGTTGCAGATTTCCTAATCAAGATACACAACAAAAGATCCAAGATGCAGAAGGAAAAGGAGGTTTAGCAGTTTTGTTAGGGCTTTGCATGCTTCCTTTGCTAGATATCCGTGGGTCCCATAGGCTATTTGGCCTCGTGGACGTTATTAAAAACATCCATTCATTCACTCACATAAAACCTTTCTCCAACCAAGGGCACAACTTCTTTTCAGAGTATAAAGAATGGCCAAAGCTTCAATAAAGTTGTTGGTCTATTATCCTCTATGTACCAACAACCATCCCACTGAATCTTCCTTCTATCATGTCGATTCTTCCTATTCAAGGAGAAATTCCTATTACAATCAGCCAGACCCAAAGTTCAAACTACTCCTATATCCCCAAGTTATTAGAATATTAAAATAATGTTAATTTTAGTATTAATGCTCAATAGTGTATATTCTATTTTAGTAAGATCTTCTCAGCAGTTTCTTATTAGAAACTTGCTATTCTTGTAAATACTCTTGTATTATTTATGAGCATCTTGCTCATTCTGTAAATCAATCAATTCTTTGAAATCCATTGCGTGTCTCGCACTGTTTTATGGTATCAGAGCCTGAATAAAGAATTTGTGAATTCTTTTCCGAGATTTTTTGGGCCTCTTAGTTTTGCTACAAATTTTCGAAATTTTTTTGTTTTCAAAAGTCCATTTTGGACTGTGTTTATGCCGTTTAACGGGATTCTTCCTGTTTGCATCTGTCTGGCGAAGGTTTTCGGCATTTTTCGACGCGGTACAGACCCGCCATTTTTTTTCTGCAACCTGCAACTTGGTCAAACCCGCGTTTTTTGACTTTCGGCTAGGGTTTTGACCCTCCAGATTCAGTCGAAAAAAATTTCTGAGTACAGATTCGTGGTGGGTTTTTCGAGATCTCAATTAGGTCGTCGTCAGAATTTTTTGGGTGCCTCGATTTTCGAGCCAGTGGATCCAGATTCTGACAATAGATTCCTTCTGGGTTTTTCGCAAGGATTTATGGGTTGTCTTGGGATTTTTTTGGGTCAGTCGGAAATTTTTTCTTGAAATTTGTGCCAATCGTACTTCATTTTTTGAAGTATGTACCTGCATCTGCCTTTGTTTCTACAGTGGGATTCAAAATTTTTGAATTCTGTGCCAGCGCCTCTTCTCAATTTTTTCGTTTTCAGTGCATTGGGAAACGTGCAAATCGCTTCTCTAACCAACCTAATGTTAGAAGGCAGTCAACACTTTAATGGCAACAATTACAACATCTGGAAACAGCGTATGTTGACCATTTTCGAATATAGGCGTCTTGACCAGCTTATTTTGGGAAAAGAGCTCAGTCCTGGTACACCTGGTGCAGATCAAGATAAGTTTGATGAACGCAATCGGGAGGCAGTTATGCTTCTCAAACTCTCCGTGACTGATGATCAGTTACCGCAGATTCCTTTCGGCAAGATAGCTTCCGACATCTGGAAGCATCTGAAGGAATTGCATGAGACATTCGACAAGAGCCGAGCATTCTTTCTGAAGAATCAACTGTTCTCCATCATGATGGACGAATGCATGTCCTTACAGGAACACCTCACGAGGATCAAGGACATTCGAGATCAGCTCAAAGCTATTGGTCGGACTATGGAGGAAGAAGACATGGTAGTAATCACTTTGAAAAGTCTTCCGAAATCGTATGAACACTTCATTGAGACCCTCAATATTACTTCAACTAATGTTGACCTGAAGTTTTCGGAATTGTGCACCAAACTTCTGCAGCAGGATCGCTGGAAACAACAGTTTGGTAGTAGTACTACATCAGCCTCCTCGGAAAATGCCTTTACAGCCAAATCCTTTCACAAGGATAAAGGCAAATTTCAGTCCTCTCAGCCTTTTCAGCAGAAAGGCTCTTCTCAGACACAGGATGATGCTAAGAAGAAGAATGTGCAGTGCAATTACTGTCACAAGTACGGCCACATGAAGAAAGATTGCCGTCAGAGGCTCGCTCCTGAACAAAAGAAGCAGGGAGGGTCACACCAAAAGGCGCATGTTGCTGAACATTCCGAGCAGAAGGAGTCTGCCTTTTATGCCTTTATGGCTAAGAGGTCTTCAGATCATGCCAGGTCTTCTGCTTGGTACATCGACTCTGGTGCGTCACGTCACTTTTCTCATCGGCGTGACTGATTTACAGACTTCTCATCTTTCAGTGATTCCGTTGTATTCGGCGGAGGTGAGGAGTATACAGTTGTTGGCAGAGGCACTGTTCAGATACAGTCTGGTGGCAGGAATCTCATCTTCCTGAATGTGTACTATGTTCCTGGTATGGAACTTAATCTGCTCTCTGTCAGTTAGATTATGAGGAATTCTCCTCAGCTAGATGTGGTGTTCAGTGCTCACAAGTGTTCCATCATTGATCGAGAGACTCATCTTACTGTTGTTGTTGGTCTAGAGGATCATGGCCTATACAGGCTTCTTGACACTGGTGATTCTCCTGAAGTGGCTCTGGCAGCTCGTGTTTCCCCTCTCAGCACTTTGTGGCATCAGAGATATGGACATCTCAACATTCAGTATCTCTCTTAGCTATCTCGGGAGGGACTTGTTTCAGGGTTACCTGATATTCAGACTCAGCATCTTGGAGTATGTGGCACCTGTCAAGCTGGCAAACAGCATCAGACTTCATTCACACATGGAGAGTCTTGGCGCGCATCTAAGGTACTTCAATTACTTCATGCTGATATTTGTGGTCCTATGAATACATCTTCTGTTACTGGTTGCAAATACTTTTTGCTTAATGCTGATGATTTTAGTAGAAAGATGTGGGTGTACTTTCTTAAACACAAATCAGATGTATTTAGTATCTTTCAGAAGTTTAAGTCCTTAGTTGAAAAAGAGTCTGGATGTAGCATCGTTACTCTTAGGACAGATAACGGGGGGGAATTTTGCTCTTCTGCATTCTCCAACTTCTGTGATACCCATGGCATCAAACGCCAGTTGACTACACCCTACACTCCTCAGCAAAACAGTGTTGTCGAGCGTCGCAATCGTACGGTTGTTGAGATGGCTCGCTCAATGTTACAACACAGGAGTGTTTCGAATAAATATTAGGCTGAAGCAGTGTTTACTGTTGTCTACCTCCTTAACCGTTCACCTACTCAGGCTATTAAGGGGAAGACTCTAGAAGAGGTTTGGTCTGGTCGGAAGCCTAAGATCAGCCACCTGAAGGTTTTTGGCTTTGTTGCCTATGTTTGGATTCCAGATGCTAAGCGCTCCAAGTTGGATTCCAAAAGTCAGAAACTCATGATGATAGGATACAGTGATCACCATAAGGTCTACAGACTGATAGATATAGACACTGAACGTCTTATCTTCAGTCGTGATGTTGTATTTGATGAAGACAAAGGATTCTTTCAGTCCCCTTCTTCTGAGCAGTGTTCTGAGGATCAGCCTCACAGTGTTCTTCTTCCATTAGGTTCGCCTGATGGGAGGGATGATGCAGAATCCATTTTCGATGATGCACTACCTGAGTTCCCTCCGAAGAATAATCCTCCTCTTGCTGCTCCTGTTCCTGATCCTGAGCCTCTTCCAGATGTTAGCACTTCTACTCTCCGGCCTAAATGGTGGGCCAAGACCATTGGTGATCTCAGGGATACTGAGCTCATTGAGGGTAGAACCTCCCGTAATAAGAGCAAACAGCAGCATACAGTAAATTTTGCTCTCATGGCTAACATACACAGTGTTTTTGAGCCTCAGACATATTCAGAGGCTAAAGGTATACCCGAGTGCGAATAGGCTATGGAAGCTGAGTTCCAGAGTCTTCAGAAGAATCACACTTGGGCCCTTTCTGATCTTCCTTCAGGGAAGAAGCCCATTAGCTGCAAATGTGTGTACAAAGTAAAATACAAAGCTGATGGAACCCTAGACAAGTATAAGGCTCATCTTGTTGCTCGTGGGTTCTCACAGAAAGAAGGCATTGACTACGAGGAGACTTTTGCTCCTACAGCCAAAATGAGTACCATACGGCTCGTTCTGCCTTGGCAGCCCAGTTCAGTTGGAAAGTCCATCAGATGGAAGTCAAGAGTGCTTTTCTGAATGGTGACTTACAGGAAGAAGTCTACATGACGCAACCCCTAGGATTCAAGGTTGCTGGTCAAGAACAGAAGGTCTGTAGACTAGTCAAAGCACTCTATGGTCTAAAACAAGCTCC
This sequence comes from Cryptomeria japonica, assembly GCF_030272615.1. Classification (NCBI taxonomy): domain Eukaryota; kingdom Viridiplantae; phylum Streptophyta; class Pinopsida; order Cupressales; family Cupressaceae; genus Cryptomeria; species Cryptomeria japonica. Next base: position 327,411,950 of record NC_081409.1, read on the forward strand.
TCGGGCTTGGTACATGAAAATTGATAAGTACCTGACAGATCATGGTTTTCAGCGGAGTCCATCTGATGCAAACCTGTATATCAAGCATACTAGTAATGATGTTCTGTTTGTGGTTGTCTATGTGGATGACTTAATCATTACTGGCAGTTCAACACATTTGATCGCTGGGATCAAATAGGATTTGTGCCGCACCTTTGATATGACAGATTTGGGACTTCTACATTACTGCTTAGGAGTTGAAGTCTAGCAAACTGAGAACAATATCTTTCTCTCTCAGTCCAAGTATGCCAAAAGTCTTGTGGACAAGTTCAGAATGCAGGATTGCAAACCTACCTCTACTCCTATGGAACCCGGGCTCAAACTTTCAGCTCAGTCATCTTCACCAGTTGTGGATGAATCTTTGTTCAGGCAACTAGTGGGCAGCCTCATCTATCTTACTACCACTAGACCTGACATCAGTTTTGCAGTGAGCTACATTTCATGCTTCATGACAGCTCCCAAGGCTGACCATTGGATAGCAGCGAAGCGTGTGCTGCGTTATGTGAGTGGCACTCCTGATTATGGACTTTTGTACACTCAGAGTTCTGATCCTACACTCAGTGGTTACACAGATTCTGACTGGGCAGGCTCGGTTGATGACCGTAAATCTACAGCAGGGTATGTGTTTAGTTTAGGATATGGTGCTGTCACATGGACTAGTAAGAAGCAGCAGGCAGTGGCTCTCTCCTCGACAGAAGCAGAGTATCGGGGAGCAGTTAAGGCATCTTGTGAGGCGGTTTGGCTTCGACGAATGCCTGCGGATATGCATGTCTCCCAGGCAGGTCCAACTCCCTTGTTCTGTGATAATCAAGGAGTGCTCAAACTCGCCAAGAATCCAGTCTTCCATGAAAGAACCAAGCGTGTGGAAACTCATTGTCACTATATTCGACAGCTGGTTGAAGACGGATCTATCCAGTTGCTGTATGTTCCTACCTCGGAGGAGCCAGTAGACATCTTCACCAAGCCCCTTGGTCCTGATAAATTTGTAAAATTTGGGGGGTCTATAGGTGTAGTTAATAGATTGAGCATTAAGGGAGGGTATTAGAATATTAGTATAATGTTAATTTTAGTATTAATGCTCAATAGTGTATATTCTATTTTAGTAAGATCTTCTACGATCTTCTCAGCAGTTTCTTATTAGAAACTTGCTATTCTTGTAAATACTCTTGTATTATTTATGAGCGTCTTGCTCATTCTGTAAATCAATCAATTCTTTGAAATCCATTGCATGTCTCGCACTGTTTTACAAGTTTCACAGGAGCAGACAAATCACACTTTGTTAATAAGGTCTCCTGCAAAACACAAATCATTCTTAGCCATAGTCGATAGACCATCATTTTCTTATCTTGAAATATCCTTCAATTTCTTTCTAACTATATTTGTCAAATGATCAGAGTGGGCCAAATACTCCAAGTGATATGAAGAAACAAAGTCTTAGCTAGAGGATTCCCCAAATGACCCCAAAATTTATTTAGAGAAGGAACATGAAAGCAAGCCTGACTCCAAGTCCACCAAAAGTGCCAAATTTCCCTAGAAAAGGGACACTGAAAGAACAAATGTGAGGAGCACTCCTCGTTCTTATTGTACATAGCACATATGGAGGGGGCCTAAAATCCTCTTACGTAAATTATCCCAAATATGACATCTATTCTAAACAACTGGCCAGGAGAAAAAATAGCATTTAGGCCAAGAGAACTTATTCTAAACCTATCTCCACCAAGGAACAACAATTCTCCCATACATCTTCCTACTCAATTCTTCATAACCTAAGGCAAATGAGAACTTGCCCTTTGGATCTAGGTTCTAGGCAAAACATTTCTCCCCAACATAGAATTACAAAGTCTACCTTGGAGTTCTTTCCATTTGCACAACTCCACTCAACCAAGGTTCTGGGAAGTGTTAAAGTTCTCCACTCTACTCCAACCTACTTCAAGAAAGTTGTTACATAATTACTGCAAGTATCGGTACATAGATAAAATGGGAAGGTGCTCACCCTATGAATCAAGCCAAAAAAGAGTAAGAGAATTGTTATTACAGATCCAAAATAATCCTTGCTTGATTAACTTAGCTCCCCTCTTTAGAGTGTCCTTGATCATAGAGCCCTTGCCCCCAAGGCTGAAATGAGGAACATCAATACTCTCCACCCCTCTCAAATATTTAAAAGGATCCTTGCCCAGTCCTAATCCCGATTAGTGCACACCCTCTAATAAAGCTTGGCGGCCAAAACATGACCAATAAGACTTGCCTGTCAAGACCAAGACCACCTTCCTATTTTGGCCTATAAACAAAGTCCCACTTAACCAAACTCCACTTCTTCGAAAGTAGATTTCTTACCCATAAGAATCGCCGAGAAAGAAACTCAAACTCTTTAATAAAGCTTGAAGGGGCTATCAACACAAAACATTTGTATATGGTAAGAGTCTAAACTACTGACTTCAAAAGAGTCACTCTCCTAATAATCGAAAGCCACCTGCAAGTCCAATGGCAAACTCTCCTATGAAACTTAGCTAAACCATCCTGCCAGAACCCTCTAGGCAAAGAACGCTCAACAATGGGAATAAAGAGATAGACAAAAGGAAAATTTGAAATCTAATAATCCAAGCAATCCTATTCTGAATAAGCTTAGGAGTATTAAAGAAAAGGATAGAAGACTTATCCTCATTAATCCTTTGCCCCAATGTCGTCAAGTAAGTATTAAATTAACTACCACATCTTAAATTAACTACCACTTGAACTCTAGCTAAACCCATCAAAGTTGTGTCATCACAAGTTGTTACCCCAATTCCACCCTTGGATCAAACCTTGCCTGACATAAGACTTAATGTATCTCCCAAAACTTTTGCCATTAAGATAAACAAATACGGAGAAAGAGGATCCCCCCTACCGCAAACCCCTAGAAGCTCCAAAGAGCTCAAAGGGCTCGCTATTGTTAAGAACTGAAAAGGAAGAAGTTATACAACTCCTGACCAACGCACCCAGTACCTTATATAGGAAGGCATTACCTTATTATTCAGTCTCAAATTTCACTTGCATTTGGATGGTAAGGTGGTAGGATAGAGACATTAAGAGTTAGATCCCCAACCTTTTTCTTCCTAAGGTTTTCGTGTACATCGTTTGTTGATACACCTTCCTTCTCAACAAGTGGTGCTTTGCAAGAACTGATTTTTAGAGGATGTTCAAATCTAGAACAAGCAATTGTGGTGGTTCATTGCCAGCTTAAAGACTTGAAATCCTTTTGCCTCAACATGCAATCTGCAGTGTAGAACCTTTTAGGCATGCACTACAACAATGCTATAGAGATTACAGTTGTGTTTACTCTCCCACAATTTGTTAAAGGTGGTCTTCTTCGGTCTGCCCAACAGCAAGAGGTGATTCAAACCAAGGTTCCTCTGCATTGAGAGGTAAGAATAGATGGGTGGTGTCAATTTCACAACTACTTCTCCAAGCTAATATGGCAATGCTAACAAGTAGGGTATCTATCCAATGTAATTTCTTCTTTGGTTTTTTTGTCTTCCTCTAGCTCATCTTTTGGCCTCTTTGCTCGTTTTTGTTTGACCTAGTGTGTGGTCTATTTTGCCTCAACTTTGGTTTCTTTGGGTGTTGTCTTTGTATGTAGTTCCTATTTTAAATGGAAGAGGGCTGCCCCAATCGAATCCTCAATAAATTATCCAAAAAATATATATTATTCAATCTCCAATCCTTCATAGAGTTTTCAAACAAACCTTGGATGACATTCAAGAAATCACCCTCAACTTCCAGCTTTTGTAATCCAAAGAAGCAGCCATCTTGAAACCTTCAAAAACCACCCAAGCTTCTAGTTTGTTATTAGATTTGTTTTCCAAATAAAGAGCCCCAAAGGGGAGCATATAACAACCCCAACCCTCACCTAGCTTGGATTACCACACACAGCTCCATCATAGTTCAATTTGATAAATCCATCCTTGCACAAGTTCCAAGACAACATGATGTCTAAAAAATTAAGCATTACATCATTAACAAGGGAAGTTGAAGTGCCATGTTATTGCTATAGTGTAGTGACAATATTTGGCACTAACCACCCCCTTGTTACTTCAAGTATATACTTCCAACAACCTACTTTAATTGTTAATAGATATTGATAAGATTTGTTTCTTTTTCTTCTTTATAAATACTACTAGCTGAACTTTTCTCTCATCATTTTAGTTTTATTAATGAGAAATCATATTCAATCATGACAATAAACAAGTATAAACCTTTAAATGCATGGCCATAGAGTAATACTTATGATCTTGTTCAATGGTATACAATGACGAAAATAAATGTCAAAAGGATCTCATAGCATTATGTGACCACATAGCATCCTAAGAAAATAATGTTCCTTGTCAGCTCAATTCAAATGTTTTGTACTTTTCCTTCCTTCATATAGACAAACACTCGGCTATCTTGGCAATACTCCCCCTCCCTCCAATTGATTTTTTTGTTCAAAAGTGTTAGATCACCTAGCATTATGGGAGCTTGCAGCATCCTATTAAAATAATGTTGCCCTTATTGATCATTCAACCAAGAACTACAACAAGGAATTTTACTTAGTTCCTCTAGGATGCTATTGTGTATCATTGGAACCCCAAATGTGATTTTGTACTTACCTAGGTAAACGACATAGAAGAGTGATTATAGTTCCCCATGGAATGCCAACAATGATTGTTGAGTGACACCAATCAAAGATTAGTATAATAAGTTTGGCAATGGCCTCAATCTAATACAATCCTTCAAAGTTCAATAAGACCAATTGTGCATCTTCACCTCTTAGTAAATCCATTTTCTATTTGCTTACATTTTTCTATTTATTACAAGGGGTAGTGAGACTGGTCCCTTACAATTACATCAATGCATTAGAAAAGAGTTCCTTAGTTCCAATAACATCATGGTTATCATGTAATGTAATGTCCTCTTTTTAGCGCAACATGATATGGGGTGTCGTTAGCCTATTCTGACATGGTCCCGAAGGCTAACAAGGACATTGGTGGGATCCTGAGGTGTTTTGGCCTAGGTGTTTTCAGTTTCAGGCCAATCGGTGCTGCTCTGATAGGGTTTCTAGACACTTACTATTTATAGTAAGTTAGTCCCCAAGCAACGACTTGAAATTTTTAGTGTTTCCCTGGTTGGCATAATTATCAGTAAAAATGTTTGAAGGCGACAATGATTTAAAGAGATTATCAACAATGTTTTAATATTTAACGATAAAGTGTAAAGTTAAATTAAATATTTAACTTTATCGTTATATTATAAAGTTGGGAATATAAAGTAATGTTTAAAATATTAAAAGTTCCCTTTAATGTGTACATTGTGGGAAATAATATTTTATTCTAAAATGTATTATCCCACATTGGGGAAATGAAGTGTTTGGCATCCGGGAAGAAGATATAAATGGAGGTTGAGAGCTCTCTTTTGGGATGTTGGGGATGAGATTAATGTTATGCTGTTGGATTTCGTAGAGATCTGATTATTGGGCTTGGAGGACGGAATCCCTCTTTGCTAGCATTCTCTTCGCTGTTGAAAGACACAGTCAGGAGGATTAATGGTGTTTTCATTCAGGAAACACATTGGGCTTCATCTGGTGCTCTTGCATGAAGTTTTTACAGGGGTTTGAAAGTGCAAATTTGAAGATAGTGATTTTGCTACAGTACTGCGTGAATAGTGTTTTTGCTACAGTACCGCGTGAATAGTGTTTTTGCTACAGCACCACGTGAATAGTGATTTGCTACAGTATCACGTGAATAGTGTTTTGCTACAGTGCCGCGTGAATAGTGTTTTGCTACAGTGCCGCGTGAATAATAAAAATGCTACAGTGCCGTGAATAGTGCAGCTACAGTGTGTGAACAGTGTTTCAGCAGGTTCTATACTTGTGGAGTTCAGGTTTGAATTTGTTTATTATCATATGGTCTGTAATGTTCTTCAGATCTGATTTGTATGCTTGAAGTTGGAATTAAATAAATACCATCAGCACTAATCTTCTTGTTTTTGGTATTTGATATGTCTGGTTGTTTTATATTGAATAAACTTTGAAAGCTTTACAATAATATATCAGTTTATCCAATTGATCCTATTGCAAATCAAGAACCAAAAAAATCCAATAGTCAGTTTGCAAGCCAACTGTTTGACAAAATTACACTAAGTAAAAAGGACATAAATTTAGTGCCGAGCAGGGGGTGCCCATTACATGTAAGTGATAATTAAGAGTGTTAAAACACCATACATTCAAACAAGAGCTTGAACAACAACAAATTGCATTGAAAGTTATGCAAACCATAGGCACTAGCGTAAGCTTCTATAGAATCAAATTCCCAATCAAAAACAAGCAAGGGCAAGGCATCACTCATGTCTGTGAGTGCAGAAAACATACAACCATCCTCTACCCTACCATGAAGCAAACGATACCACAATTTGCCGTTTCCAAGCTACAATTAAAGAGGTAGAGAACATGTTTTTACGCTTGGGTAAGGACAACAGAACAAAAACTAATTAATTTCACTCCAAAAAGCAATCCAACTTATCATGCATTCATTAATCTTAAAGCAATAACAATCTTTTGTTGTAGCAAATATGCATCAATCTAACACTATAATTTTTTGTTAGAATTTTAATAAAAGTCCATGATTGAACAAAGAATAACTAAAAAAACTAGAAGAGAATACAAATATCTTAGAAAAACTAAGGGAATACATGTGAATGCAATTACTTGAGTTGATGAGAGGCATAACCTCTACATACACATTATTCAAGATATGAGTTATGGAAGGACACAACCAAACCCATGTTATGGGTAGGATAAGACCTAACTCCAAGATAATCACGAGTTACAGATACAAGGCATCCATCCATCCAAGTTACACCTGCAAGATACAAATAAGTTATAACTGAATGGTATACCACAAGCATTGTTATCTCTAATGGACCCAACAAGATGGTTTGTCCACATTCTAAACCCCCCCAAAGCTCGAATTGGTGGAGCCAAAGAAAGGTGGCACTCAAGCCAATCATTCTTATGAAAAGAAAGAGGCATTAGCATTCCCCTTCCCTCTAATGACAACTTCCAATAGAATGAGCGACTCCAGCATCCTCAAAAAACTCATTATCTATTTGGAACAATCTGAAAGCAAGCATCTTTTGCATCTTCACTACCATATGCATCTTAATTTTCCATTAAGTAACACAAGGAGACAATGTCATAGTCTTATCCCACTTAAAAATAGATCTTATCTACTGATTGATGTGTTGTTGAAACCTCTTGTTAACAATAAGTTGATTTCTCCAAACCATTAACTAGGTGTCTGACCTGACTTTGAATAGCACAACAAATTGATTGCTAAATACACCAAACTGACAAGGGAGCAGACCTGACAGGGGATCACACAAATCTATCGCTAAACAGTAAATACTCCACATTGAGGAGGATAGCCAAGATGTTGGACCTAACTGTGGATCAATCATAATTTAGTCACTAAATTCTCCATGTCATATTTTCATGCATAGTCTAGTTTTTACACCATTATCATGTTCAAAGTTTGCTAAGGTGACAATCCCTAAACCATCACAACTACCATGGAACACTAACAAGAAGTCAAAACTTCTACATTACCTCTATCATCATCCCAAACCAACTATCAGAAGTGAAGATGAAATAATAGAAAACCTAACTCCATAGAGTTACCTAGGCACACACAACCACCCATCCATCAAATATATTAGAAATCCCATCAATGACAAAAGCCAAATAACCCCATATACAGCAAAATTCTAACCAAAATCAGATCCCATTTTTGCTAAAGCAAGACAACTAAAGAAATCTGCAAATGATGATCAAAGTCATATAACTACGAATAGCTCAAAATTAAATTTCCAACACTTCAAAATAGTCTCAAACTTTGTTTAGGTCAAAACAACTTTCCGACACTTCAAAAATGGTTTCATGCTAAGTCCATAAGACAAAGGTATTACCTCCAAAAGAATAGACAATAACTATGCCAAATGATGTTCCTATGGCCATCAAATTCAACCTCACCAAAATGAAAATTTTCAAAAAATCAAAAAAATGAAAATATTTAAATTCAAGAAAATCAAGAAAATGAAAATTGATGGGAACACGGTATCATTCGATTTACAAAGCACTGAAATGGCATGGCAAAAGTATGAACACAATTCAATTATCCATTCTTAAAACAGGAAAAACTCTAGAACTAAAAAATTTTAAATTAATGTACTGGTTTTTAAAACAAATGGAATTTTGTTATTTTTATTTTTATAATTAAATATAGTGTATAGATAAAAATTGACATACTAAATTATAAAAATATTAATCATAATTATAAAAATTGCATAGTATTTAAAATACTATTTCACACCATACAAGTAAAAATTTAGGTAAAATAAAAAACAAATAGCTGGCAGCCTGGCCCTAAAATAGTAGGATGTTTTATTGTAGAGCATAGTGCACCATCTGCAGAGTAACTGTCCATCCGTTACCTAAACCTTCATTAGGATATAAATTAAAAGAAAAGCCTTCGTTATAGATTATAAATTAACTTCTAATGATACTATTCATCATAAGGAAATTTTAAATTACTCTAACCATAAGGCAAAAATCTTCAGTCTGCATGTGTTCATTATTTGTCTGCCTTCAAGTGTAAGAAAATAAGCAAAAATAAAGGAATATTATAAAGAAAGCAAAACCACTTTCTGAAAAAATCATGAACAGCTCAGCAAATGCAGTCTGCCACAACTACACAAGATTAATCACAAGTTTTAGAGTATAATGCTATTATCGGTAGGAATACACCTGATTTCATCAGATGCTGCACTCAAATTTGTTGCCTCTACTAACTATGCATTGACTGGATTGCCTCTGTCGACTGTGTTCTAACAATTCTACCAATACTAACTACGTACTACCTAGACTGCTCTTGCTGATTGGATGGTTGACCAGGCAACTGCAACATAAATAGGCAAGAAGGCTGGACATGGCATTCAGACACAATCAGAAATTTTTGATAGTTTTTCACCTACATACAAATTATACAGGTTAAATAGACACTGCCACAGGCACTTAGTATGCCAAGTCACTACAATGTCACTGCTGATTTAGCATGTCAATGTCATCCACAAATTGTTGAAATTATGAAGAAAAAAGCATCCAAGGGAATTGAACCCTGTAAGCTAACCCAAGGCCTATGAACTAAACAAGGGCAAACCACTAAGTAGGCTGCACCACACGCTCAATATAATATGTCAAGCTACAGCTCAAATCCATCATTACTGGGCCCTTGGTCGCCCAAGCTACCATCCCACTACACGTATCTTTGCACCTCCAGTCCTCACTATGAACATCCACTATCCTGCACACTTGGAGCACTTGAGCACCAATGCAATCACTTGCTTAATGCTACAAGAGCTGGAATCTTCTTAAGTTTTGAGCTAAAATGGGAAATTCTTTTATGAAACAAAAACATACCCATAACAAAATTTTACAAAGAATAGAAATATGAAATCAAAAATGAAAAAGAGTGTATAGAGAAAGTGATTTCTTTAAAATCCCTACCTCTGCTATGAAAACAAAATATTGTGCCAGGAGAGCCTCATAAGTACAATTCTCTTCAAATAAATTCCTACAGTCTCCAAATTTGATCAAAATTGCAGATATGAAGCAAAGTAGTATCATATTATAAAACTCAACCCTTGGGCCTTATCAGAATAAAGGATGGAACTAACATACAATGAGAAATTGTCACTCCTTGGTACTTCTTCATAATAGAAAAAGACCACAACCTAGAGAAGTTTTGAACCCTAAGATCTGATACTCTGTTAGATTATTGAAAGAAGTAGATCATTGGATGAAGTATAAACTCCACGAGCAAAGAAGAAAACACCAATATCTTGGTGGTGTCTGCAGACACCGAATAAATAAGACTTAATGTTGAATATGAAGAAAATGAGAGAATAAAGTAAATATGATTGCTTATGATGGTGAGAGGTTAGCATTTACATACACTCCATTCAAGAAGGGTATTATGGGTAGGATAGAACCTAATAGACCTAGCCCTGAGAAAAGCACAACATAGAAATTCACCTTCGCAAGCTAAAACTACAAGGTGCACATAACCCAATGGTATACCATAAGAGTTGGTAACTCAAAGGGACCCAACAAAAGATGGGTTTTCAACATTCCAACATTGTCTCAATCCTATATTCAATGATTTCATCCCAACGCTTCACATCAATCATCAAAATTTGCAACTTGCATAAATTTCAGATTTTCTTACACAATAGGCATAAGAATCAATTTTTGGCATGTCAGAAATCCAGTCATGCTGCCCAGAACTGTTATATTCAAACTTCAAACATAGGCTGGAGCAGCTATGGCCTTCTAAAGACATCAAAGGTACACTCCCTATTTGGATATGACAAATCTTTGACTCACAAAAAACATTGCATTTACTTGTAAGACAAGCATCAAAATGAAATCCTGAATGTACACGAAATCAAAGCACCCAAAATGAATGCATCAAACTCAATACTTATGGTGAAGAATGAAGAAACTATATTATTCCCAAGTCAACAAAAACAAACAATTAATGTTATAAGTTGTCTTGTGATTTCTATCACTTCTGTCTCCTACCTTAAGGTCATTAACCATGAAAAATAAAAACTATTAAAACATTTCAAAACAAAGCAAGAAGAATATAGAAACAACTGAGTAATTACATTGCAAGTATGGCAAAAGATTCCATAGAATACATCTTTGAACTTTGAAATTGTCTTCTTAGGCTCACAAGTTCTTGAGCTTACAAAACATGAAAAATAAAGGTAGTACAACAACTTTAAACAAAGAAAGAAGAATACAGAAACAAGAAACTATACAGCAAGTATACAATGAGATTCCACATACCACATCTTTAAACTTTGAAATTGTCTTCTTAAGCTTACAAGATCTCCCATCATATATAGACACCTGCCAAAGTAGTGCATAGAATCAGCCATATCCAATATGGAAGCACACAGATTTTTCCTTTCACCAAATAGCATCATGAGTGACAATAATATTTGTTCTACTACAACATATGGGATTGATGAACTTAAAATTAATATCGAAAAAGCTGGTTACGAAAGATGAAATAATAAATGAGCTGGGAAAGTACAACTTATAAATTATAGATGAGATAGAAAAAAAATTATTAGCAATTTTAAAAACTTAATCATTTACTAGTTATTTGGATTGTCAACAAAGTTAAGAGCTATTCAAAGAACACATGAAAATCATCTGAAGCATGACTTCTGAATAGACTTCAAAAAAGCCTTAGTGGCATATGAAACAGGCTAGGCCAGAAAGTAACTCTCCATTGCAGACTTAAACCTTGAATGAAAGATTTTGAATGTCTTGATAAGGGGAGAAGCAGAGAAAACAGTTATGTCCTAGAAATTTCCAATACAGGTGTTAACTTAGTGAGCCCATGTGGTATTTAAGAATTCATCAGGTCCAAGGATAATGACTTGGGGCCCTTGAAAAAACTCAACAAATGATCAAAATACCATTCATCAAATCCAAGCACAAGAAAATTATTGTGTTATTTTTTGAATTGATATGTTTGCCTCTTTTTCTCAAATAATCATAAGCAGGATACACTCAAAATGTAGAGTTCCAAACACCCACCCTAGCTTGAGTTGATATTTGAGTGCCAATAACTCAAATTATGACAGCTTCACGTGTAGCTCAAATAGCAGGAAAAGCAAATTATCCATTTCCCCTTTCTATAACATATATGCTCTCTACTGCATTAAATTTTCAGAGATGTATGTAAATGTCTAATAGCATAGAGTGATTCCCATCCTCAAAAAGGCTTACCGGCATCATGGTCAATGCCATATGGGGAAACCTTACGCTAGAAGAGGTAGAATTTTGTCTTATGTTCACCATTTTGTGAATTTATATAACTAGTGCAAACTTGGTATGAGAAACATTAAATCATTAAGATACCCTGGAGTGACAATTGGAAAAGAAGCACCTATCTCATTAACTAGTTTATTCCTTACGTTTTAAGTAAGACAATAGTCCAACAAGGCTCCTTCATTTTGGTTAAATAAATGTTCTGCCTTAGTGGACTTAGATCTCAAGTGACTGAAGTTATCAATATGTTACCAAACTGTGCTGAACTAAACTAATATGCTATTGAATACAAAAAACTCAAAATGAACAGATGCAAAAGCTTAGAGAACTCTAATTTGAATTATAAGGTCATATGTCAACTATTTGCCAAAGCTTAGAGAACTCGATTTTGATTATAGTGGCAATGACTCAGATTCAGACTGATGCAGCATTGGCAGAGGCTGATTAGGGAAAGCAGTAGATTTTCTATATTTTTGTCATTTTGTAGTTGAAAATTGTAGTCTTTAGACATTTTGTTGCAATTTTTATATAATATATATGCACATTGACAATAAAAGCAATAAAATTTCCTATATTTTTTTATTTTTCCCATTTTTTCAAATAGCCATCCCCAGCCATCCAATAAAAAATAGCCTCCCACAATGTCAAGAAAAAAGTGGCCGCCCTTGTGTCTCAATTGTCAGCATTTTTTTTTATGAGAAAGTTCCATTTGTTAAAATCATTCTAAGGGCTCAACTCAGAATTCAGAATTCCCCCCTTAAAGTTATGTTAATTTCCATCTGGAATTGTCTTAACCTTTCATAGAATTAATCTTGAATTATTGATCTACAATTTATTGCCTAGTTTGTAGTAGTTTGCTGCACTCAGTTTTCAACAGCTTCATATTTTATATTTCCAAAGCATTTAGGCTACACATTTTACATAATATAAATTAAGTCGTCTTATCAAAAAATATAAAACATTCAGTACAAATCAAACTTATTTAAGGGCACACTAACCAGCTGCAAAATTATATCCATTACAGTATATAAAATGGATTCTCTACACCATTTAGTTGCTCAAAATCTAACTCCTTTGGAATAGCATTATCCTAACCAATGTCATTGTAAGCAATAAACTAGCATTACAAATCAGCATAGCCTTCATGTTAACGACAATTTAAGAAAAAGGATGATTTAGCACCTAAGATAAATAAGCGGGATAGTTTAGTAAAATTGTTCAGATTAAATTGTCTCTCCTATATTATAAGCTCAAAAAAGGTTCCACAATGGGTTTGTGTGTGTGTGTGTATGTATACATACATAGATATACATATACATATATGAATACATACATAAATACATACATACATACTTAATACAGCACATCCTACTTGCAAGAATGGTCAACTGCAGTAGGTGATGCAGGCATCTTGCAGATTGGTGTTAACAGTGAATAATTTTATATAGATTTTTGTTGTTTGTGTGAAGACAAGGCACGTGGAAGTTCGCCTAAGGAGAGAAATTAAAACAATTAAAATGCAAAGTGAGAAACAAATAAAGAAAGGCATGAAGGAATTCGCCTAAAATGAAAAGGGAAAGTTTGATAAGATGATGTGAATTAAAACACAAAAAGCTGAACCGAGAGGAATTCGCCAAAGATGAAGGCTTCTAGAAGGAAATAATGGAAATTGCAAGAATCTTTAAAACACGAAAACAATAAAACACTAGGAGAGTTCTATTTGGAAGCCAAAACTGGACTACATACATTGCCATTTAAAAGTCTTTAAAGCAAAAAAACGATACAAGGCAGAGTTCGAATTCCCTATAAGACATTAGCCTTGGCAATTCACTATTCACAACTTTTCCTCTCATCCTTATGAAGTTTGAACTTTTCAAGTCATCTTTCCAAGGTTTTTAGGCAAACTGGAAGTGTAATTGCAGGGTCACAGCAAGTTCTAAGGAAGGATTCAAGCATTCAAAGGCAAATTAGAGGCTTTTCTCTGAGATTATATATATATATATATTATATAATATATATATACAAAAGTCAAGAGGCATTTGAAGAATCGTAACTATCGAAGAAAAAGATATATGAGAGAAACCAAACAAGGAGAAGTAACCATCATATCAAATACATTTTATATATCTGAAAAGTCATTTCCCAAAGGCATTCATTTTATTAGACTGCTGCAGATTTGAAAAATAGAGAAAACTGAGCGGGACATTATAAATGGTTTCAGAGTTGGATCTTGCCAGCCTGTGAAAGTGAAACCAACAATTGAATGCAAATTTGAAAATTCTGACACAGGGAATTGATAGCTTAGATTTTTTCGAAAGAAATAACCCAAGTCTAATTCATTTGGTTGCAGCATGCAACCAAATATCTATATAGATAATCATAGAAAACAAAAAGGGGGATCATAGGAAGTTTTTTGTGACAGAAAATAAACAACCAATAAAAGGAATCACAAAGAATTACTAATAAGAGTCATAAAAAGTCACAATATAAATTCGCCAGCAGAGAAAATCACAGATTTAATAAGGTGAACCCCACAATTCTTTATGTTAAGCCACAACATAATTAAAGGAATCATTCAAGTTGAAGTGGGTTGCAACGTAGGAGGTAGAAAGTCTAAGACTAATCATAGGCAGATGGAAGAACCACCAAGTCCGAAGAATTTGTTGCATTTTATTAAGTCACTGTCAAAGAATATAGGCTGCAACTTGAAAGGAAGCATTGCCCGTTGTCAAAAAAATGAAGAAAAAGTCATAGCTGTTGAAGTGAATTGCTAGCCAAAAAAAAAGAGAGACAAGAGATCTCAAGAAAAAAAGGGGGGATGGGAATAACAATATTTGACAGAGCTATTGTTATTTATTACAATCTCCACAGCTAAAGGAGATGAAGCAAGCCATAATACTTGTAAAACCAAAGTATTTGCATTTAAGGAAGAACGGATTGAAGACCCCACATTGTTTGTTTTCCATAAGGCCACAGTGTTTTTCTTCTACCATACCTGCCACTGTTTTGTAGAATCTTGAAAAGGTAAATCACGCCAAGGGAAAAATAAAAAATGCCATAGATTCAATATCCATCATAGGATTCTATAATATAAAGATCACAGGATTTTCTGTAAGGCCCATAAATATGGTGCAGCTACCAAAGGAATGAAATCGTGAGTTTTCAATTTAAGGAAATAAATCACAAGTTGTAGAAGTTGCCAACTCCAAGGATCATGGCATGTTTTATGTCAAGCCACCAAAAGAATTAAGGAAAAGTGAAGACACATAAAACGGCCAAAATTCAATGGCCATCAAGAAGGAAAGACATTAAAAACACAACCAGACAAAGCATCCTCCAAAATTTGTGGAGCCAATAGCAGGCCGCAAAAGTAAAAAGGTCTGAAGATTTTGACTAGGAGGTTGCCACAAAAGGAGGAATCGTGGAAAGTAAGTTAAGCCACCAAAGTAGACAATATCAAAGACAAAAGGCTACCAAAGTTTTTAAAGTTGCCGCTAAAGGAAAGGAATATCTGTAAATAAGGAATAAAAATTTGTCAAGTTCGAAAACCATAGATCAGAAAGTTATCCCACCGTACCAAGACAACAAAAACATTTTACATGTAATTTGGCTCTGATGGGATTGATCTGGTAGTCAAAATCACAGTAACAAGTGAGAACTTGGAACTAATAGCAAGCAATCAATATTCTATGAATGAGAAACCTATAGAGTTGTCTTCAAGGGTGGATGAAACCAGGATGGAGGTCGCATATAAATTTGAGAAGAGTTGCAGGAAGAAACTAAGGATTGTTCTCATTAGGAATTATTAATAGTAGGAGATGCATGTTGATAAAGGAAAAAAGATTGATAAAATGATAGACGTGTTAGGTTAACTGCCCTACATGATGAGAAATAATATGAATGCTTCTAGAAATAGTGATGCAAGCACTTCAAGAACCAATAACAATAACCAAACAATCACACACAAAGCACAATTGTTAGACCTCTACGTCCGACACTCATTTGTAGGGAAGTTCCTGTGGTGAAATTTTAATATTCGATACAAGAAGATATCAATGCCAGTGATGTGGATTATAGAAAAATTCCTAAAAAGATCCATAAGGCAACGTTTTCACAAATTTCATTAATATGAATGGCAGGAATTTAGTGGGCAGCCATAAACATGAGATTCTAGATTACCTTAGTAAGAGTTCTTGTAGTACAACAAATGATATTGGGATCTCAATAATTAGAGCTTCAAGCCATAACAAGACAGTTATGGCTAAGGGTGGTAACAACACAAACATTGGCAACAAGAAGTACACAACAAAAGAAATTAGGCTTTGGTATGAAAACTTTTAACTTGACCATAGTTTGTTTAAGAGAGAAGACAGTGAGGAAGCTCAGATTTTAGAGTATAAGGAGACGTTAAATATTATTCAAGATAGATGTGGAGAAGAAGAAGAAGAAATTAAGAAGGTGGAATATAAGAAAGTAAACACAGTAGAGCCACAAATTGAAGAAATAAAGGTTAAAGTAGTTACTACCACTGGCTTTATGTTTTCTGAAATCGTTAGATCAACAACTAGTGGTAAGCAATTTGGGAATGTTGACATCAACTGGGAACCAAAAAAGATGGATTCAAAAAACAATTGTTCAAAATTAGACCAATATGAATGGTCTAAATAGGAAATTGATTTCCAAACCAATAATGGTAATAATTTTCACTTTTTCCACTAGATTGCCAATAACCCACTTTTTGAAATGGATGCAAAGAGATTTGTCAACTGAGATAACATTTTGAAATAAAGGCAAAGACATCCTAATTCAAGTCCCACAACTTGTGATGATATCAAAGTAGCATAGCGGAAGTTGAATGGTGAAATGGTTCTTCATAAAGAACGGCCCCCAAGAAGGTTAGAAGTTGCATGGACAAAGCAATTGGTAGAGATGGGTATGACTTAGGAAGCGTTGCAGGGCAATGTAAATCATCAAGCCAAATTGTTTGAAGACAACAAAGATAAAGTTGTTTAACAAGACTTACCAACAGATAGGCAGTTAACATAATACACTGCATTATTGGAGAGATTCATACTATTTCCCAGATTGATTTGAAATCCCAATATCTCCAAGAAAGATTCAATTGATTGAAGAAAAAAAATTTAGAGGGGCAAACTGTGAAGCCCCTTTTCCAAATGGGATTTATAATAATAATAGATTATGGTATAAAAATAAATATATAATATAATATACTTATAAAATATAAAATTAAAATTTAATTTTCTCAGAAGTCAGGGCATGTGAAGAATCATGGCTATTTAAGGAAAGAAATATAAGAGAAACCAAACAAGGAGAAACAAACACCATATTGAATACATTTTATATATCTGATTTTATCTCATGTGGAGCATAGAATGTGTTCTAACAATCTACAGACAAAAACTCCTCTAAACCTGAAAATTAAAAAGACAAAAGCCCTTTCTTTTCCTTGCAGAGTTGGTGGACAAAAACCCCCAACTCAAAAAGATTTAAAGTCATTTCACAAAGGAATCCATTGTATTAAACTGCTGCAGACTTCAAGGTTTGAAAACCAAAGAACAGGACATCTATAAGAATCAGAAACTGTTACTTGGAAAATTATAAAGTGAGTATTTGAAGCAAGTATGATAAGGGTGGAACATGGCATAAACTTCAGATAAAAATCCTAAGAAAAAGAGAAATTAGAAGGTATCAAGATCAGGAAAGGCCAAAACATCTAAAAGCTTCTGAATGCAGCATTAGAAACTTAAGAAAAAATGTTGAAATCTGAGATCCAGCATCCTGAACATTTGCAAACTCCAGCAAATTGCTGGCAACTGTTGGTAATGCTTTCACATTTACTGTAGAAAATGTGCAATATGAAGCAGAAAATGTGACAGAATTGAGCATAGAAAGGTTTCTTCACAAAAAACAGTATAGATTTTGTTATGCGAACAGGAAAAATGTGACAGAATGGAGCACAGAAAGGTTTCTTTGCAAAATAATATTGAATTTAAATGTTAAAAATTTTAATTAAAATTAAATGTAATTAATATAATATTTAATTATCAATTAAAATCAAACCCCTACTGGGCTGTTATGCTCGCAGGCTTGGTACTTTCGCTGGGCTAGTGTGCTCATGGATTTGAACAGAAATAGTATTCGGCACCTTAAAAAGTGCCCATTACCGATAAAAAAAAAATTATAAATGTCTATTATTATAATTTTAAATTTATATTTAAACTTTAAGACAAACAAAAAAACTAAATTTAAAAAAAAAAAAAGCAAAATAAAAAAAACCCTAAAAATAGACAGAAGTTCTTGTGGGAGACATAATTTATTTAAAAGTCATGCAGAAATCTGCAGTTTATTTGGGTATCGTGCAATCTATACAAGGCCACGCCTGTATGGAAACTTCCAGAATTAAAAACAGTTGAAGTTGACAGTAGAAGAAAACATGTAAACAATGGGCAGTAGACGAAAACGAGTAAAGAGTGGGTAGTAGAAGAAAACGCATAAACACTGAGCAATGGAAAAAAACAGTACCCTGGTGAAAAAAAAAACTTTACCCACTGCTCAACCCTCAAGATCAGCCCTAGTTGCCTTTCTTTACTGAACTGAAGAACAAATTTCAACAATTTTCATGAGCTTTTTTAAGGTTCACCAAATTTCAAATTTTCAGCATGAAATCCGGCAATTCTGTGACTAAGGACATCCCTGTCTCAAAACACACCCTTTTTTTGGAGGGTGATGTGGTGGGGAAGGGATAAGAGTGGGGGGAGTGCACCCCCATGGAAAACTAGTCAAACTCTTGAAAAGCACCACTATCAAGATTTGTTCCAGTAGGAAAGGTGAGATTGTTAAATAGACACCACAAATGTATGTGTGTTCTCAAACTAAATGTTGATGGAATTTATAAAGAACCAACCCTCACCCCACTCAAGGAGGATGAGGTTTTAGACAATAGGGGGGCAACCTATGTTCTTCTATGTTGTCACTTTTAGTTATTAGCAATCACTAATCTACCAAGGAAAGGCAATTCCAAAAGCATTAATTATTACCAAGGACATAAGTTGGAATTCATTGATTGGGAGATTTTATTATTACGAGTTGTTAAAAGCATAGTAGCGTTAAATTTACTCAGCATTGTCTCCAGAAATAAAAAATAAAAATGGAATTCAATTAATTGGAATAAAAATGGGGAAAAATCGGCTAACTAAAAACAATGAAATAATCAAAAAAGCAAGGAAACAAACATATTTTTTGTTATTTCATGCCAAATAGAGTGCATGAGATAGAAAATGAATCAAGCATAAGAGTCATGTCATACCCATATTGTATGGAGCCATGTTTTAAGCCAAAACCCTATCATTTCTCATTTGTGAGCCATACTTGAATCCTTGATTTAGATGATTATCAATGTTATCGTTATCATTTCTAGTTAACACCTTTGTGGGGACAACAAAAGGAGTTTTTCAACACATCAGGTAAGTTAAAGACAAGAACTTAAACAATAAAGGAAAGGTAAGATGTTCTATATTAGGAAATGGTCATCAAGGCTTCTAGAGTGCACCAAGAAAAGGGAGCACACTTTTGATGATTTCATGTCAAGTTTCAATGACAAACATGCAAAAAGGTACATAAGTTGTTAAAGCACACACTTTTGCGTGGGTGGGTTACTTTTTATGAACTTTGAGTGGAAAAAGTACATTAACTTTCCAATGTCAATGACAAATTAAAACAAGAAATCACTCAAGTCAAAATTCATCGTCAAAACATAACGAAAAATGCACCATGAACCCCAAAAGCACACCAAAAGAGAGAAAATCACTTAAATGAATGATGAAATGAAAAAAAAGAGCAACAAGCACCTTAGGAGCACACCCAAGTCACTTGGGTCACCTTAAAACATCAAAAAGTGCAATTAGAGCCTTAAGCATGCAAACTATGGCTTAAATGATAAAACCCAACTTCAAACACCATAAAGAGAGAAAAAAACACAAGTTCAAAATAGAAAGGCATCCTTCTATCTCTATCAAAGTATTTGCTTGTCTTATTTTGTCATTGTTGAAGCAAAGATTTGAAGGGAAAGGCCATTGGAGTACGTTTTGGGCAGTTTTAAGTGAGTTTGCAGCTGTTTTTTTTTAAGGATTCTCTGCCATTTTCTTAGGATATTCCACTTCAATCCCCCAAGTGTTGTAGTAGGTATTCCTCTTGCTTTTGCTGATTTCATGAGAGTTGTTACAGCAATTTTGTGATAGTTTTGCAGTAGTCTCCACAGCAAAATTTTCATCACTTGCAAACACAAAATAATAGTACTTTCATATATGTGGTTTCCACAATATTAAACAGCAACCAAAGCAGGTCTCCAGCAAATTTTAGAGGGATGAGAACAAACAGTTTATCAATGTGCTTTAGGATTGCAAGAAGAATCTAAGTTGCAGTTTTCATTGAGAAAAGCTAGGGTTTACCATAAAAATCAGCAAAAGAGTGGGTTTTCAGACACCAAAACAGCATAATTTCATACCTAAGGTTTCACCATGCGATATCATTTTTAAATGGTGGGTTTTCCTTCGAATTAGTGTCCAAATATCCAAAGATCAAAAAGACTGAGATAGGACATGTCAATGTGCAAGAGTTAAAGTTGATGAATGCATCAAGAAAGGAAATAAGATTGCAATAAGACTCTGTGACAGCAGTCGCAATGAGACATCCTCCTCTCCAATTTATTTGCTAAGTCAAGAATTCATCATTGTTAGCACCATACATTGTGAACCTGAGAAAAGGAAAACACACTTGATAAGTGGTCAAGTTCTTTGCAAACTTGATACAGATTCTATTGAAAATATTTTCAGTTACCCATTTTATTTTCAAACTTTAAATATTGGCTTGGAGAAATGTGAAAAGTGTGGAATACAAAATTCCTTGAATGGTAATAAACATTAGTTGAAGGAAAGCAAGAAATATCTCTCGAAGTTGTTTAGGAGAAATGAATTCAAGGAAGTGATTACAATTATGATCAGTACACTTCGTTGAATGGCAAGGCAAGATGAAGCAAGATCCAAGCCATGGAGATTCTTTATCATGGCCACAGGGCTATTCTATTCAGTGAATGCATGCAGCTGATAAAATTTGGGCAGACTCAGAAGTTCAACATGTCATCATGTTTGGTTTATCCTTACACAAAGACAAAATCTTTTCTGAATTGTCAAGAGAAGGGTCATTCAATACCACTTGTCTTTAAAGGCATTTACGACAGTTGACACAATCGTAGGGTAAATGACTCTATCCTGATGAATTCAGTCCGAAAGATGGATAAGCAGCTCCATGTTCGAATTTAAGAGCAATCCAAAGTAGTAAATTCAAAGTGGGCTGACTAGTTCATTCATTTTCCTACTTTCAGCTATCAAGGTTTTTGTCATGTCCTCGTCTCAAAAGAGGCTTTTATCATGAACAAAAAGGACAGAAGAAGCAAGCGAACAAATGAGTATAAGAGGCAATCTGTGATATTCCCATTCAAATTCAAATACAAAACAAGACTTTATTAAGTATGGTGTTGATAACATGAGAAAACTACTTGTATTATATTTATAAATGATAACAACCTTCAAAGCCAATAAAAGATTGAGATATGATTAAAGAAAACAAGACCAATATCTCCTGCTATTAATTGAATGCCTAGCGATAAACAAAGGATGATTCAATCAAGATAATATAAGCAGCGGTCACTAAATTGATCAGAATATCAATGAAATTACACTGATACTAGTCTCAAAGAAACCAAACAAATATTCACTATTTTCACCAAGATCTGATTATGGTCAATGGATAGACAACGATTATACTTAACTACATCAAGGAATTTCAGTATCAAAGTGCGTCAAGGAAGGAAATATTTCAGGATTCCAAGATTGGGAAATTTTCCAAACATAAGGAGGGAACAATTCATGGAATTCCTTAACATAAGGATGGAATGTGAAGTATCATAAGGGATTCCAAACATTGTGAAGATGAAGAGTGTACAAGGCAAGATGAGGTGGCATCCTAGTCACCATTCGTTCAATCAAAGGGTACCAAGTCAACAATCATTCAAGGAGGGAATAGGTGACACATGGCGCTACATCAAATATTATTTATCTTACCTACCCTCATTTCTTATTGGTCAACGTAATGGTGGTTGTACAAACCCTAATTAAGGTTTTATCTTGTAATCTTGGCCGTTGATCTTGAATCAATCTGAGCCATTCATTTTGTATGAGACTCTGTATATACCTCATTGTCTCTCATTTGTAAGAGAGAGTTCTTGTAGAATTGTCGGTATATGCTGCAGCTATTTGAATCTAAATCATTGTTCAATTTATTGGTGATTTTGCTCTTCAAATGTTGTCTTTGCATTCATGGTTCTCAATTCCTCCAAGTTAGATTAGAATTTTAGATTAGAATTTGTTTTCATGTTTGTTAGATTGAGTGAAAGATTTGTTGAATATATTTGTGTGGAATCCTTAATCCATACCACTAGCCTCTTGTCGTTGGTAAGTGCGCCTTGTGTGGTCAACTGGAAATTTGAGTAAGCTTAACTTCAATTATTATGTGTCCCTTGACAAGCATCATCTTGGATGGTGTCAACGTTTGATGGTAAAAGTCTGAAAATCCATAACTATACCTTAGACGATTGCACTAAGCTTGTGTCAATACCTGTTTGTGAGACCTCGCCTAGTTTGATTCCACTAAATTTGTTCATCATTTCCTACATTCCTAGGCTTAGGATAGATTTCTTGAACCCTATTCCTTTTGCCTTTTTTTTAATAAGTCTTGTTAGAAATTAAATCCGAAGCTTCATTGCCAAATCCTAAGTTATCGGCATACCTATCCTGGTCCATGATAAGATTGAGCATTCATGTACAACGTAAGTCCCCTTGTGATTCCAACATTATCACATCAAACCACTAAACTTATCCACAAGTCAAGACCTGACATTTCGTAACCTTGGAGTTGTCTCATTTGATCGCGAAGCATAGCATATGAGAGACTTTGTTCAAGAGAGGATAAGATACCTTGGTATTTTATTTTATGTTCACATGTGCATAAAAAACACATCAACAGACATACATTGTATACCAGATACACATTTTCAGTTACAGAATGATTATACACATCTAAGGATTATGCCCTCGATCTGTTAATAATCAGATATTAAAGGGAGTATATGAGCAGAATTAAAAAGGAAATATGAGCAGACTTTGGAAACATTAACAGAAGGATTATTAAGAAAAATGTTGGAGTATAGCAGAGTTGTTAGAAATTAGGATCTTAGGATACTAATCATTATAAACAAGATTATAAAGTAAATGAAATATGAAACATACATGCAAAATGTACACATTACACAAGATATACATGGGGAAAACCCTTTTGGGTAAAAAACCCCATAAAGCATCATTTAATTAAAACACTTACAAATATAGTCTATCATAAAATAGACATGAACCTAGGGACACTCCTTCAATACTTCCACATGGCCAATAATACCTCATATGCATAGTGATACAACTCATCATAAAGCTCCAAATTCTCACACCTCTCAAATGAGAGAGAACCTCCTTAAATATAGGAGGAAGGGTGACTTCACTAGTCACACCTTTTCAATAACCCCCACTCATAAATAATTAATAATCTAATAGTTATTAGATTATAATTATTTCAAATGGGATATGCTTATAAAGCATATAATATATAAGGTTTTATAACCTTATATTAGAACATTATATATAAATGTTATAAGGATGTGATCCCTAATAACATTATGTTCTAACACTCCCCCTTAATGTTAATAGGGGATCACATGTCAATTTCCATAGAAGAAAAAATGAAGCACCCCAGTAACGTAAGTCTTCTTTGACAGTGATAAATAGGGACACAAATATATGCCAACATGAAGATCATGCATTCCGGACTACATGAAAGTCATCTTGTCATAATTTATAATCCCAGTGTTTTAAAAATGATGCTGTGAGGTCTTAAAAAAATTATATTGGAGCTGCGGTCCCCTCAAATTAGCCTCTCCCCAGGTTCATTACATAGTGCCCGTAGGTCTTAATACAATGCTTTTACAAGTGGAAGATTTACAAGGAGAAGAATTTACAAATGCCCGTAGGACTTCAAGCACAAATGTGCCTATAGGACTTACTAATGCCTACCTACAGTAATTAAAACAAAAAAGGACTTACATATGCCTATCTGCAGGCTTAAAGGACTTACTAATGCCTATATAGGTCTTATTTCATACCTATTAGGACATATGCCTACCCATAGGATTTAAAAACTAGGATTTAGCCACTAGGTGGTGTCATTGGCATGCACACTCCCCCTCAATGGCATCACCTAAGGCCAAGCATTATTGAATTTGGAGCAAATAATGCCTAAAGGTCTTATGCCTATTAGGTCTTAAATCTAGGATTTAGCCACTAAGTGGTGTCATGTACACTCCCCCTTAATGGCATCACCTCAAAGCTAATCACTGCATAGAGGATTTCAAAGTGATGGCTAAAATTATAATATATAGTATGTGCTCATGATCTTCAAAGTGTCTTTATTATAGAATGATTTCACTTGAGTGAGGTGCCCATGATCTTCAAGGTGCCTTTATTATAGAATATTTTCACTTGAGTGAGGTGCCCATGATCTTCAAGGTGCCTTTATTATAGAATGCTTTCACTCGAGTGAGGTGCCCATGATCTTCAATGTTCATTTTGATCTTTAGAAATGATATTCTCTAGAAAGAGTAAAGTAACTTCAAGTAATATGGTACTTTCATATGTATCCAAATGGAACTCTTCCATAAATCTTCAAGGCCATATCGATTCTTCAAGAGCTACATTCATATTTTGCCCATTTGATTCAAAGACAGATAGAAGATAGTCTTCTCATTAAAGTATTGCATCATCCATATAATAACGTTTGCACCAATTTGCATAATAACACATAACCTCGTCATAAAAGAAACAATATAGTTAGTAACATAGTAATCAATTACACTTGATCTTTGGTGCAAAGAAAGAACACAATATTATTTTTGTCATTTGCCAAAGATCATATAATATTCCTTATAAATATAAAATATAGTACAATGATTGGTAGAAAGGAGATCAACATATATTTTCATGAGAATAGGAATGAATAATTTGTTGTCTTGTTTAAAATACAAAAATAGACATGCTACTACATATAGTAATGATCCATAAAAAATTAGGCAACGGGTGAGCTATCCTTTCTAGGTTTGCTCCCCAAACAGTTTATAAGGGCGATAGTCACCCATTATAAATAGTATGATTGAAAAAAAATGGATCAAATATAGAATAGAATAACAAATTACTTGGATCTCCAAAAAAGGATGCTAATGAGAAATTTTTAAATTTACTTATGCATATTTACTAGCTTGTACATTTCATAAGAAAATATTTTACCCTACATTTATAGATAGATAGATGATTTCCTGTTTATCATTGTGATAGTTTGATATCAAGGAATTTGCTTATCAAACATACTATAATCAAGAATATTCTTAATGTTAACATAAGGCATATCCTCCATCAAATACCTATAAAAATTAAATTTGAGATAAATCATGATGTTCCTTCCTTTATTCCTACTAGTTCACATGTGACTTTTGTGATGCACTTAAAGGACTAATATAAATAATAACAGGTACTTTGGGAGGGTCACATGAAAATATGAACTAAGACTAGATGAATCAACTATATTAAAAATTCATATGGAAGGATCAACACCATTAGTTATGAAGTGCTTGTTTATTTGTTCATATCTCACTCACAAGTTATTTATAAAAGATAGCATAAAATGACAAAAGAGACATTACTACATCCACTCATACTAAATGACTATCAAAGATATTATAAAGAGCAGTTATAAGGGAATTATGAAATATCAACACTTATAATGGATGATATAGGAAAGGACAAGTCTACACCATCTCTTATAACATTGTGAAAGAAGCCCCAGTAAGACTATTCTTCATATATATACCTAATCTTCCATGAAATCAAATTATTTATTCTGTGCATATCCAGCTACAATTGCAGTCTTAATCTATTTGAATTGAATTCTTTCAAACAGTTCACTTCCCTTGTGCATTTTGAAAAATAAAATAAAATGTAGATTTCAGGTTGGACTAATGAAGCATTTCCATAAAAAGCTTTTACATGTTTATTCATAAAGTACATATGACTCTCTATGACGTGTCTAACTTATAGATAAAAAGCTCGTGCTTTCACATGGCACATTAAGAGTTACATCTCTTTGCTTCTAAGTGAGCCATTTTGTCCAAAGATATCATATTTGGTCCATCTTGAAGTGTTAAAAGTGTCCATGTAAGGGTTAGAGTCATTTATGTCAAAAAATACAAAAATTGTAAAAATTGTAAAGTTGCAACATTGCCAAAAGGTGCAACAAAAGTGTAAAAATAAAATCCATTGGTCATGAGGTGGTTAGAGTAGTTATAAAGGAGTTGGAAATGGTTTATAAAACCATGTTTGGTCGAAATCAAAAGGGTAGATCAGTTTGGAGGGGATTTGACAAAGATTATCCATCAAGCCCTCAAACTATCATGAGGTTTTAAGGAATCTATGGCTGTCATAGATCCATAGAGGATCCCATTTGGTGTAATTTTTATATGTAGAAGTTATTGAATGATATATTAATGAAATATATTTCAGATGAATCATTTCTTATGCATTTTTGTGGAGTATTTGGCAAGATAAGTTTATCTTTACAATAATTGTCAAAACCCTACCAAGGGTTACCCATTTTTGGGAAAATGATCATAACTTTTGATTTAACCATTGGATCTGGCTCAAATGTTGAGAGGAATTGTGTAACTCAGTAATATAAATTCTGACCAAAGCGATTGTATTTAAGATCAATATTGTAAATGTTATTGATGGCTGTTTGTTACAGTTCATGGTGAAAGGCAGATTGGTGAAGGCAACAACAGTCCGGTTGCAACATTTGGTGTGGTCACATGAAGAATAGTAATGAAGAAAGGCTATATGTGTTGGAAAGTTCTCTGAATCTCCTTTCTATTTCTTTTTATCTTACTTAATTTGGTTAAGAATTGAAGTTTGTGTGGTTATTTTGGTGAAAATAGTTTTTAAAGGATGAAACCCTGAACTAGGGTATTCCATGGCAATAAAGAATTTGTTCTCTCATGTTATGGTGAATATTATGATCTAAAATTTTGAATGAAGGTTTTTTAGGGATGTAATATAACCTTTGAAATTAGTTTGGAGTTGAGAAGAATTTTTTATCTTTTTATATGCCTCTTGATTCAAGTTTAAAGTCTACCCTTGAATGAAGGTTTTATGGTTTGTGATAGATGCTCTGCATCAATGCTTTTTATGATAACTAGTTCAATATTAATTGATCATTGTGGTTGGCCCATAACAATTCATTGTCAATATTAAAGGATAGTTACCTTTTCACAAAAGGCACATCATTTAGATTTAGATTTTGTATAGGGTTTTGATCTATTAAAGAGAACATACCTCAAAAAATGTATAAAATCAATAAGATTGATGGAAACATTAAACTATTTGATATATGATGAATTTAAAATGGTTGTGTTCATGTATTTGTTTTGAGATGGTGTAACTCATTTATGAATTTTTTAATTGATTTAATCTCAAAAATCAATCAAGTGAAGATCTTTTAGCAAGAGAAGAAGTTGTGGGATGTATTTTCCTAAGGTTATTAAAAAAATTATCATGGAGATATAGTTAGATGTCCTATTATTAAATTGTGTATACTTTAGATCCTCTTGAAAATAAATCTAATCTTGTTGGAAAGAATCATGATAGTCTTATTTGAGATATATTTTTGTATATATATAGTTAGTAAGGAATCTAGAAAGC
This sequence comes from Cryptomeria japonica, assembly GCF_030272615.1. Taxonomy (NCBI): domain Eukaryota; kingdom Viridiplantae; phylum Streptophyta; class Pinopsida; order Cupressales; family Cupressaceae; genus Cryptomeria; species Cryptomeria japonica. The sequence continues at coordinate 327,439,829 of NC_081409.1, forward strand.
TAATGGTTTCTTCACCTTGTTATCTCAAAACATGAGTAGGTATCAAGTATACACAATGACTTTAAAATATTATTTTTTACACTATACTATAATGTATTATATGGTATTGTAAAGGAATGAATATATAAATAGGGTTATCATAATCATTATTTAGATATCCACATATATTATATATGATGCAATCTATTAAAAAGTCTTGTCAATTATCAAGTATCCACTTAATATAAATTTGATTTGATAGTAATTGAAATAATGTTATTAATTTATGATGTTGATGAAATAAAAAATCTCAAAGCCAAATTTTGAAAAAAAATTATTATTTACCTCTTATGATGTATGCTCAAATGTCAACTTTTACGAGGGCAACTTTTTATTGTAATCACATTGGTCAATGAAGATAATTATTTTTTTAATATAATATAAGATGCACTTCTCTAAAAAATACATAGTAGAAAGGAATAGATATTACCAAAAATTTGTTGATAAGCATAAATAAGATTTCCATCAAATTTTATATGTCTTCGAGTATAACCTGTAAAAATGATTAGTACTAGCCTAACCTGATCTGATACCATGTTAGAAATTAGGATCTTAGGATACTAATCATTATAAACAAGATTATAAAGTAAATGAAATATGAAACATACATGCAAAATGTACACATTACACAAGATATACATGGGGAAAACCCTTTCGGGTAAAAAACCCCATAAAGCATCATTTAATTAAAACACTTACAAATATAGTCTATCATAAAATAGACATGAACCTAGGGACACTCCTCCAATACTTCCACATGGCCAATAATACCTCATATGCATAGTGATACAACTCACCATAAAGCTCCAAATTCTCACACCTCTCAAATGAGAGAGAACCACCTTAAATATAGGAGGAAGGGTGACTTCACTAGTCACACCTTTTCAATAACCCCACTCATAAATAATTAATAATCTAATAGTTATTAGATTATAATTATTTCAAATGGGATATGCTTATAAAGCATATAATATATAAGGTTTTATAACCTTATATTAGAACATTATATATAAATGTTATAAGGATGTGATCCCTAATAACATTATGTTCTAACACCATCATTACATAGTCCCATTGTCAAATTAGAGAAGGCCATCAAGATAAGTTCTATTTTCAGATCTAGTCTTAGAACTTTAAGTGAAATTTTAAAATGAAATGTTTTCAGATTTAATGAAATTATATAATTACATCATTTTGCTTTGGAATTGTTGTCTCGGAAGTAAACTAGGTAACCCTCCAAAGGGGGACATTACAGATAGGGCGGCAGCAATATATGAGGCTGGTGTTGAAAGATGTGTCAGGATTACTAACAAGACTTGGATGTTGAAACCAAAGCCATATATTACAAAGATGCCTAAGCAGATCACCAGTTTTGACTTCAAGCAAGAATACGCTGATCTTGTAATGATGTTGAATAGAATCATGGGGTGTTTGCATGCCTTCACATTTGAAACCTGGATGTTTTTCTATATCGATGAAGTTATGAATGCCAATGGGATAGTAGATTGGGCAAGGTTGACCAGTCATTACTTGCATGAACAACTGAAGAATTTAAAGCAAAAGCAGACCCAATCCTTTTACATGAGCTCATATGTAATTTATTTGCTGGCAAGGATGGGTAATTCCAACGACTTGCCAGGAAAAGGGCCCATGGGATGTGGACCACGACAGTTGAAAGTCCACAAATGCTATCCCCAATTGCACCTGTACAGCGCTAATTCTTTCAAGTTGGTGAGCGACACCTTCACAATGTACTTAACCAAATTATTGCAAGATGAACTCCACAGAAGGTTGTCACCAGAGGCCAGAATGCTGATACAGAAATTTGGAGCTTGGTACATTCAATTCCCAAAGTTTACCTACATCTGGGTCAAAGGGTTTTCCTTTCAGCCGCACAAACTACCAAGGTATCCGATAGACAAAATGGTGTTGCTGGAGCTCACCAGGCAATTGACCACCTATGACAAGATTCAAAAAAAGAAGTTGTCCATCGAATTCCCTATTGTCCTAGGCGACTATGTAGAAATGTGTCCGTCATTAGCAGCCGCTAAAAAGTCTATGGAAGAATTGGCATTTTATCACTTGACATTACTTTGATCCGTATAACAAAATCAGGATGGTCGCCCAAACAAAGTTCAAGCACAAATTTCACTTGAAAGACTTTTGGGCTAATGCCAAGGATGATCTTGAAATCAAGAAAAGAATGTTTTCCAGATTGCCCCTTGACATGATCAAAATTGGTGAAATTATTCAAGTGCCAGGTCAAGTTAAAGAGGATCGGGATGTGGTTCAGCCGAAATTTGAAAAGTTGAAAGATAGGACTATCCAGGCTCCGGATTTGGTCCAAACCAGAAATTGATGATCTAGATGTTTTGGCTAGACCAGTTTTAAAATTCACCAAGCATAGGATTGATCGACACATCAGGATGTTGAAGGAAGGAAATGTTCGCCTAAGTTACCAATTGATGGGAAATATGGATTCCCATAGTGAGGCCAGGAAAGGATCATCGCAGGCCCAAGTTGAAGAAGGAGAAATCCAGCAGGAAGGAGCTGAGCATAGTAAAGAAGCGAATATTCCTAAGAAGTCAAGGAAGAGGAAAGAAGCCCAACCAAAGGTCCAACAAGAAGCCCAATCGAAAGAGCCTCAACAGAAAAGGCCAAGGGTGGAGGAAGCACAATCGCCAGCCAGCTCCTCCAACGTGCAAGAAGTTGAAATGTTTGCATAGGAAGTCCCAAGAAATCAGCCATAGGATGATGTTCTTGATAATATACAAGCACAAGATGTGCTCAACTTCAGTGCTTCTCACAAACCCGTTCGACCGAAAGTTCAAAGGCAAGAACTTCCTCCCGATTCAAACGAGCAAAACTAGGATGTTTTCATTGAAACTATTCTCAAAGACATGGAGAAAGTTTCCCAAGAGCAAGTTCGCACGGAAGTTCAAGATCAAATGGCAGTTGCTCCAGATTGGCTGAAAGAAAGAATGAGAAGAGAGTCAAAAGAGGAAGTGGATCCAGCATAAGATTTGGAAGAACTTCTTAGCAAAACGGAAAAACTAGCTGAAAAGAGGGCAGCCAAAAAGTTTTCCAAGATCACATGAGACGAGTCTGGATCCAGGACTTTACACTTGGCTGATCCTAGAACAAATAAAGATAGAAGTGAAATCACACCTGAAGAATATGAAATCAGAGAAATCAATTTAGGGCTTGCTTCCACAGCACAAGTAGTGGAAGATTTTGAAGAATCTTCCTTGGCCATGAAAGAGAAAAGTAAAAAAAATGAAAGAAAAGTGCAAGAGGCTGAAGAGCGAAAATAGGGCCTTATGCGAGTATGTGCGGAGTTTTAAGCACCCACTCAAAGAGGAAGATCCATTCTTTGTACTGCCCTCCTCTCTTCCTAAGGAATCTATTGATGGCGCTTAAGAAGGAAGAGAGCCCAATGCTCTAAGGAGTGGGTAGAAGATGTTTTCACTTCAACTAGTAAGTTTATTGATGACTTGGCTCGTTCTCATTATGGAATTCTTTCTATCCTGAACAGGCTGGAGATTGTGGATAGTTTGTGGGGGGATGTGCACATTTAACAAGACTTCAATATTCCATGACTTAGAGCGTTAATAAAATTCCCAGGCAGGCGTTGATTGATGAGAAAGTTGTGCAAGAGAATGATGTTTATGATTTCCCGCGATGGTTTTATGTCGTTTGCACTGGAAAAGGGTCTTTTGAAACGTTCAACAAGGAGTCTACATCTTTGAAGAACTCGGTCAAGAAGATACAAAGAGAAGTTCTTAATGTAGCTGAGGCATTATTTGCCAGAAGATTGATTAAGGAGGAATTGACGGTTGACTTCCTAACGGACCGGTTACCTGAATATTTCTTTGTGGAATCATTTTCCAACACACATCTAGAAAATGTTTCCTCTTTCTCCAGTAGGATGCAAAAGATTCAAGAGGTGGTGGCGGATTGGAGGAAGTTTTTCTCCAAGTGCGAAGAAGAAATTTCCTTGTTGGAATTTCAGATGGAGAATGTGCCAAGTGTCTCTGTAGGAGAATTGGAGCCCGTCATTACTAGATTCATTGCATACGCCATTAATGAATGAGATAATGGTCGTCCATTTCTGGACGAGAATCTTTTGACTACATGAGGAGGTGGCACATTCATTGTTGGAATATTTGACCAAGAGGTGATTGAGTCAACGAATGATGAGATGGTGGAGCATTTATGGCATTATGGGCGATTCTTGCATGGTGAAGTATTTATTGCATTATGGGCGATCCTTGCATGGTGGAACATTTATTACACATTAGGCGAACTTGATGGATAGTGGTGCGTTTAATGCACAGTGGATGTCATTTTGGGCAAACAGGAATTTATTGCTAAGTGGGCATGATGGGTTATTAATGTTTATTCCCACCTTGTTGCATCATGTGTGTGGAATCTTTTGGGTCAAACCCTAATTAGGTTTGCATGTAATGAAGGCTTGAGGCCTATATAAAGGGGTGACCCCTTCATATGTAAAAGGGGGAGATTGTATGAGATTGTTGCGATAAGCTATTGAAGTGATAAACTGTAATACATTGTTCTTTGATGGTGTATACTTGTTTCATCTCATAGCTTGCATGTGTTATTGTGTGTAGCTTCAAAAGAATAGAGTTCTATTTCTTCGTTGTGTTCGTCAGCAATTAGCTGTAGTTTTGTGTCTTCTTCCTTCACCGTCTCCGATCTATATGTGAGCTGGCAGCAGTTACTTCTTCGTGGATTTCTTCCGTTTCCAGTTCATCATTTCCGTGTGTTTGAGGCTTCTCTTGGTGTCGGTTGTGTAACTGACAATTCATTTGATGCTTGATCTTCCATCTTCCTCCTTCGAGAGTTATATCTGGACATGTTATTCTATTTTGTGAGTTTGATAGATGTTGAAGTGTGTGAAGTTCAAGACATTCAATAGTCTTATGTTTTGCTGATCTTCTGTGATAGAGTTCTGGATGTTGCTGATCATTATATGCTCTTGTTATCTTCAGTCAGTCTGATTCTACTTTTTTATTTCAGAAGTTGAACGAAGTCTCAGTAAAAGATATTAGTATTCATGTTCAGTCATGGTTATCGTTAGATGATTGACTGTTCATTTTGAGAGCTATGTATTCAGTTTGAGCATTCAATAAATAATTTCTTTGTGTGGCTAGGTTTTTCACCCTCAGGTGGAGGGTTTTCCCAGGATAATTATTGTGTATCTTGTTCTCATAAGTTTTTTTTTAGTTGCTGTCATCTGATTTTTTAGCTTTCTGGTTCTACTTTAACAGAATGGTTTCACTTTCCTCACTTAGAGTAGATTTATTTCAAGTACTTAGGCGAACAAAGTTGATTGCAGTGTTATAAGGAGAAGATCGTATGCTCATACCTTTTGTCGATAGTTGATTGTTATCAATAGTGCAAGGTTGGATTGAGCTATTTTATGTGTGCGCTTAATCTAAATTATTGAATGAATATTGTTCTCTGATGGTATTCATTGATGATTTAAAATCATTCAAACACAACCTTTGAAGATTGCACCCGCTTCATGTAGTTGTCTCCAAGTGGCGAAGTGAAGTGCGGTTGATCCTATCCTAAACATTGTTATCTATTGAGTTCTTCATTTTAGAATAGCTTTTCTAAACCCTCTCCCTTTTACTTTCAGCATTATTTCAATTGAAAAGTTCCTGAAAAAAAATTGAACCATTCATTGCCAAATCATTCGAGAAAAATCTCCTTGAAAGTTTAGAAATTTGTTTAAATCTTCTTAAAAGTGTGCCCAAGTCCCCTTGGATTACCAGCTACATCACCACATGAGTCTATATCCACATAAAGTCGTTAGTACACAGTCGAAACCTTGGAGTCATCATATGATCTTCCTACAATCTTAGCATACATTGACTTTGATCAAGAGAGGATAAGGTAGCCGTTGGGAAACCTTATTCTATGTTGGGCGTGGTCACAAAACGCACGTCAATAGGATCAAGCGTGATTGACAAGTTATATGCTTTGTTGGGAAAGGTGAAAATTGTAAGGCATCAGATTTCAGAACTAAATTGTGTTATAATGGGCAGGGTTTCCACCTACAAGTGTTTCACAAAAAAACTTGAACCTGCTCATAACCTTGGACATTTGAAATTAATTGAGATGGGCGAGGTGAAAAGTGCTAGAGTAGATCAAACTTCAAACATTCTTTTGGTCATAGTCGTATAAGTTTTAGGTTTGGCTTCTTGATGATGTCGTCATTGTATTGGGAGAACAAAAGTAGGTTAGATGAGATTAGACAGCAAACTACTTTTATTGTGATGTTTACCAAAGAAGCAATAGTCGGAAAAAAAACCCGATTATTCCCGATTAATCGGCAATTGGCATTGCTCCCAACTAATTCGCCCAAAAAAATGGAAAAATTGTTGACCGATTGTTTGCCGATTTTCAACGATTTTTTCGGTTTTAATCGCAAAAAAACACGATTAATCGCACTGCGCGAAAGCCCGCAAAAAATAAACGCCACGAAAACCCTAAAATATTCGCAAAATTCGATAAATAGCCGTCTTTTTCCAAGGTTACTCACTCAGCTCATGGGTAAGGGTTAAGAGGCAAAGTTGAATACGAAGGGAAGCGAATAGAAGGTGTTTTTTGGTCGCGCGATAGAGGGCATTACCGACAACTTCATTTTCTGAGGTATTTACAGTAATCCTTCATTTAGAACTATATTTCTAATAGTATAGCCGTTTAATTTCTGAGGTATTTACAGAAATTTCCTTTACTATTTCTGATAGTAGAATAATTAGAAATACAGTATATATACAGTTATTTAGCATCATTTAGTAGTAAATACAGTGTTTACTACTAAATGATGCTAAATAACTGTATATATACTGTATTTCTTACTGTGTATATATACTGTATGTATATTACTGTAAGCTGGAATCATTTAGTAGTAAACTTGAAAATCCTCGTTATTTAGTAAGCTAGCATCATACAGTTCTAAGTGAATAAATGATAGCAGAATACACATACAGAATACATGATAGTAAGCTTAATAAATGTTAGTAAAACATACAGTTTTGCTAGCATTTAGAACACACAAGATACATGAATACACATAGCAACATAAGGGATAGTAAACATAGCAACATGCAGTTTTAATAAATGATAGTAAAACATGAATTCTGTAAGCTTAATAAATGATAGTAAAACTGTATGTTGCTATGTGTATTCTGATTACTACTATTTCTGACAGCAGAATACAGTTTACTATCATAGTTATTCAAACTGAATGATAGTAAACTATATTCTGCTAAATATGATATAAATTATTCAGGTTACTATATTACTGCTATATTCAGGTTACTATATTGTACTATAGTAACCTGAATTTCAGTGTATTCTATATGTTGCTTGCATGGTTATTATGGAATATGTGCTAGAGGCATTTAGGGATTGCATATGCAGTTTTTGAACCTTATATTTTCCTACAGCTTATTCTATAGTGTGGGCTCACATCTCCAAAATTTTATCTACATGCTATCTGCCTTCTACTGGATAATATTCAGAACATACAACTGTAACATTGAAACGTTGAAAGACTGAACTAAAATGCTTTTGCAAATCTCATTCTTGATCACAATGCCACGTCAAAAAGACTTTGTGTGGACACATTGCACAGCAGTTCCCAGTAGCACGAAGGTCAAGTGCAATTGGTGTCTAGATGAGATCAGTGGTGGAACTTATCGTTTCAAACGGCATTTGTCAAAAGAACGAGGAAATAACACCGAGATATGCAAAAAAATGCCCTGTAGATGTCTCGTATTAGGTAAAGCAATCTCTTGAAGGGATTGCTGAGAGTAAGGCCAAAAAGGCAAGAATTGGGGTTGAACTAGGTTCTAGTTCTACAAATCCTAGGATGAACCATTTGGGTGAGGATGGTGAAGATGGGGGTTTCAGGGAGTCTGGGTCGACACATAATTCTATAGTATGTGGACCAAACACAGGTGGAGGAAACATTAATACTTTCTTCCAGCCTCGTACTACACCAGGATCACAAACCACTTTGGAGATTATAGGATGGAGGAAAACTATCACTAAACAAGCAAAGAAGGCAATTGCTAATTATTGGTACTCCTCTCACACGGCATTCCATGCTTCTAGAAATCCATATTGGCAACCCATGGTAGATGCTATTTCAGCTGTAGGTCCTAGGTTTCAAGCCCCATCTTATGAGTCATTGAGGGTTGGTATGCTAAAAGATGCAATAGAGGATGCTCGAGATGTTGTTAAAGAGCATCGGTTACAGTGGGCTATTACTGGTTGTAGCATCATGTCAGATGGTTGGACAGATAGAAGGAATCGAACTCTCATTAACTTCCTTGTCTCTTGTGAGAGTGGCACTGTTTTTTTTAAATTTGTGGATGCATCTAATATAATGAAATTCACAAATGCATTGTTTGAGATGTATGACGTGGTAGTTAGGGATGTAGGGCCACAAAATGTGGTTCAATTTATCATAGACAATGTTGTTGCTTGTGTTGCTGCAAGGAGACTTCTGACAGATACATACCCTTCTATGGTTTTTACGCCATGTTCAGCACATTGCCTTGATCTAACCCTAGAGGGCATTGGAAAAATTGAAAGGGTTAAGGATGCATTTCAGAAGGCTCACAAGGTTACCAAATTTGTTTTGGCTATAATGCGCTCTTTCACAGGAGGCAAGGAGCTAGTTCGACCAAGGGTGACAAGATTTGCAACATATTTCCTTGCATAACATAAACTATGTGAACAAAAAGGTAATTTGAGGCGAATGTTTGTTTCAGCTGAGTGTATGAAGTCTAGTTTCACAACTCAAGCAAATGGCATAGCGATGGCAGAGTACATGTATTCTACCACCTTTTGGGAATCGATTGAACAAATTGTAGAATTTTCAGAGCCTTTAGTATAAGTCTTGAGACTAGTGGATGGGGAAAAACCCCCCAAGGGATATGTGTATGAGGCCATGGATAGGGCCAAGGAGGTGATAAGGAGTAAACAGGGAAATAACAAGGATAGGTATATGCCGTTGTGGGACATAATTGATAGGAGATAGGATGGACAGATGCACACTCCTCTTCATGCTGCGAGATACTTGTTCGATCCTTTGTTATTCTATAAGACTTCATTCATGGATATTGATGATGAGATCAAACAAGGCTTGTTCAAGTGCATGAAAAAAATGTTTCCTCTCATGGAAAAATTTGATGCGGCTACGATAGAGTTGGAAGTGTACAAGTAGGCTAAGGGTTTTCTCTCTTCTAGGGCTGCCCTGCAAAGTAGGAACCATCCAACCAGGTAGACTCTATAAATTTTTGACAATCTCTTTAATTTGCCAACAAGCTCATTAAGTTTGTTGAGATTATAAGATTTTTTTAGTCTTACAATATCATCTCCATATAATGTGTTTTTCAGCTGCATGGTGGGCTTCTTTTGGAGACGAAATGCCAAATTTAAGGTGGATGTCAGTGCGCATTTTGAGCCAACCATGCAGCTCATCAACTTCTAAGCGTAATTGGAGTGTTTTTGAACACATACATTCCAAGAAACGCAACCGCCTATCACAACAACGGATGAATGACTTGGTATTTGTTCACCACAACCTCTGCTTGAAGATAAGGAAAGCTCAAGGTGAGTATATTAATATATAGTTGCAGTTTTTGAAATTGTATTCACTATTCATTGTGTTTTTCACTTGTAAGGGAAAAACTAATTTCTACATGGGCAAAATCAGAAACTATTGAGGAAGACTCGCCAATTGACATCGATGAGATAGATGCAGAGTGTGAGTTGATTGTTGTTGATGATCATGATGATCATGATGATCCTCCGCTTGAGACTGAAGATTTTGATCCCATGAGGGAAGCCAACTTGGAACCTGAATGGATTGAACGAGCTAGGACAGGCTCTCACCCGGGAGCTTCATCTTCAGGGCCTCCTGCCCTCTAGCATGTCATTGCCTATAGTTAATATTTTGGAATTTTGTACTTAGTTTATAGGTTGACTTTGTACAAAGTCACAAACTATATTGTAATTGACATTTTGACATCTATCACCATCTAGATATTATTTATGTTGTGGTATGTCTTGTGCAATGTAATCAGCAATATGAATATAAACAATGATAATCTATTTTCTATAATTCATGTGTTCAAGTGTCTATTTTATTTGCCTACAATATCTCTATGCTATGGAAATGCCCTAAAATATATAAACAAGTAGTTTTTTATTGTTTTTTCTGCAATTTGTTACGTTTTTTTGTAAATCCAATTTTTTGAAAAAATCTTATACTTAATGTTTTGCCGATTAATTCCCCAAACGATTAATGCTTCCTTGATTTCATGTACTTTTGTTGATGAGAATGACATAGCAGGTGAACATGAGGAAGTTCAACCTGAACTTTCGACTCTGTTAGAGATTGATGAAGGACGTACTTGAAGAGTCTAAACATGTTAAGAATACATATAAGTTGTCTACAAATTGCTAGGAATGTCTTGGATGGAGAGGAGGTGACTAATATTGAGACAATGAAAGAAAGCAGCTTCACCTTGGACATTCAGGTTATTCGCATGGCTTACATGACAGCACCTAATAGTTCACAAGTCTGGAGTTTCATTGACATATTTTAGAGGTAAGAGGATACAGAAGTTATTGCTACTGTTATTTCTATTGCACCAGCCCCATCAGGTGAGATCCCGGACTGATTATTTTTAGCTGTTTCTATTTCTGGAATGCCTCTATTTTTTATTACACCTAATATGGATCAGCTATTATTAGATAACCTTCCTAGAAGATTTATATTTATATTTTCAGCTGAAATTTATTTTGGAATCTATTTCAAGATTTCTGATTTTAGATTTGTATTAAGGCTTGCTTTATGTGTAAGCATACTATTCTTAGCGTAGAAATTGTAGTATGTTTTTCATTTATCTTGAATCAATTGCATATTTAAGTGCTATTGACACTTTAACTTTCAATGATAATCGTTAATGTCTACTTGCTGCTAAAATTGAAAACATTTTGGAAGGTTTTGGTTAATAGGGTATGACAAGTTTCCTGTTATCTTAAAATCTTCCTTTGTCACATTTGGTGATGTGATTGTAACGGTGTGATTGTAACAAAGATTAGATAGGTGTCATAACACTTTAAATCAATGCAAGCCAGTATTTGTATTGGTCTTCTCTGTGTTGCATAAGTATATTTATAAGTTTGATGAAGGATCATTAAGTAGATATATTTGCAATATATCATACATTTGTTGCAACTTCTTGTTTGCTGTTTTAATGGCTATATATGACAGTTACCCAATAAGGCACTAGTTTTGAAGACTTGGGCATTCTACATACATTTCAAATCATCAAAAACCAATTACGTCTAGTATAGAAAGTAGGAGTACATTAATACTTCATGATTCTGATTCAATATTGCAAACCAAGGATGAATCTAAAAAGTAAAACAAAATGTTATTTTTTTGTGAATCATTTCCAACATATTTGTACTTTGCCAATGTCTATGAAGTTATAAGTGAAACTATCTTAAGGAACTGTAACACTATCATTATCTGCAGACACATGTTCGGATTATTTATCAGCTATAAAGAGGTTTATTGCAGCTAGTAATCCTTGACCTGGTGACAAGAATAGGGGTCAAGTAAGGAGTTTGGGTATAGTTGTTGTTTGTCATTTTGGTTGTCCATTTGTTTAATTTCAATGGCTGCTAAGACACACCTCTAGGAACACCCTCCTAGGTTTAAGCTGAGCCTAATGTGTAGCAGCGACTACCCACTCATTGTCAGTCTTCAACCATCCTCAATATGTTGGTGAAGTCCCTTTTCACCTTCTTGAAGACAATTCCTGGCCTTGAAGGTGAAGAAAAATTCTAGGATTTTGAACCTGCAGTTTTGGGACCTAACAGTATATGACAAATTTGCATGGCCACGGATAAGGATACAGTATCGGATACAGATACGGCCATTTTTCAAGACCCTGTTGATGTGTTTTTTGTACACATGCGAACACAGAATAAAATACCTAAAGGTACCTTATCCTCTCTTGAACAAAGTTTCCTGACTGCTGAAGATCTCGCCGAAGGATCAATCGAGGCAACTCCAAGGTTCTTGTATGCAGGGTCTCTACGTGTGGATAAGCTCTTCGTGGTATGATGTGATTTTGCTGGAATCACAAGGGGACTTACATTTGACTACCTGAGTGTTTGATTTGCTTTGGATATTGTTGGAATGTGAGATTTTACTGGTCCTAGATTTTGAAAAAAAGGGAAAAAGGAGAAGGTTGAAACGGGATCTATTTCTAATACTAAGAATGTAAGAGCAATGAATGACCTTTGATGAAATTCTAACTAAGTCTTGCTTTGACATCCCAGGACCATCTCCACAAGGTTAGTGCGATCTTCTAAGGAAAGCTTTATGATGTTCAGATCACCGCTATAGGCATGGACACCATCAAGCTGATGCATATCAATGAAGAAGCGACGATTGAAGTTAAGCTTAAGTTGAATGATTCCAGTTGACTACACAAGGCAAGTCTGCAATCAACAAACTGCTAGTAGTATGGATATACAAATTTCACCATCGATCTTACACATTTCTTCCACTCATCTAATAACATGAAATCAAATTTGAGAAGTATAGAGACCATGCAAATTGTTGAATCGACCCATAGAATTCACCATTTCTTCAATGAAGTTTACAAGTCCTTTACAACAACATCTTGGCAACAATCTTTGCCTTCTCTTTCTATTCTACTCTAGCTATTTCCTACTCTCTGACTATTCACTACTATCTATTCTCTATTAACCAACTATTCACCCACTATCAACTATTAACCTTTACAAATGAGGAGCCAAGGCTTATATAGAGAAACCCTTTACAAATAGACGGCTCTGATTGATTTAGAATCAATGGCTAGGATTACAAGATAGAAACCCTAATTAGGGTTTGTTACAACAAACTTCCTTAGCCAATGAGAACATTACATTCCAAGAGTGAGGACCAATAAGAAACAGGGGTAGGTACATCGAAGTTTGTGCCGCCTCCAGTAAATTAGGTACATTGAATCTGGTCATGTTGAGGTGGACCAATCCAACTGGAGGAGTGATGACTGGGATGCCACCTTGTCTGACACTTGTAACTTGGTTGATGTTCAATTTGATGATGCGGAGAAGCTAACTTTAATTAACTCTTCTGAAACTATCTGCTTCTTCAACGGACCCTTGCTTTGACCTCCTTTGTCTTTGATGTGCTAGATGGATGGTGTACCTTTCCTTGAAATGCTAGCATCGCCTTTCTTTGTCATCTTTTGGTTCCTTAGTGTGGCAAAGTGAAGATTTTGGAGGTAGCTGGCAATTCCTTGAACACCTTGAGTCTTCCCTTTTGCCTGTGGAACATCCTTGACGATGATGGACTGGAACTGGTCATCCTTGATGATGCTGGACTGGAAGTGGTCATCCTTGATGATGTTGGACTGGAAGAGGGTCGTCCTTGCCCTGGTTTTCTCCATCTGCAAAATAAACCAAAAGGTGATTAAGTACATATGACATGTTAATTTCAACAAAGCATTTTCCACCTTAAATCATCAACAAGAAGACTTCAAAATAAAGCTCGCTCAAAATCCTTCCCAGGGACAAGCCCTATAAGAATTTCGCCCTGGACCCTTTGGAAGGGTCAGGAGCGAAATTTGCTATTTTGCCCAATTTAGACCTCTTTTCAACATTATCTCACAATTAGCTCTTCGCCTGGCCCAAACAAGGTGAAAAATAGGAGTTTCAAAAGATTTCGCCCTGGACCCTCTGGAAGGGTCAGGAGCGAATTTTGCATTCCAAGATAATTCTATCACTTGTTTACTCCAAAATTCCTCCCAAGGCAAACATATGATAGCTTTCCTTCCTCCAAAGCCTAGGGATCCATGCTTTGACCTTTATCATGAGCATGTTAGGTGAAATTGAGGATTTCGCCCTAGACCCTTTGGAAGGGTCAAGAGCGAATTTCTTGATCATGGACAAAACACTCACTTCTTTCACTCACAACCCCTTCTAAGACATGTTTGTGGCAATCTTTAAGCCCAATCTACCTTGATCACTGTCTTGGTCTAGCACAAATTTGGAAGAAAAAGGACATTTGGTGAATTTCGCCCTAGACCCTGTGGAAGGGTCAGGAGCGAAATTCATGATTTGCTTGTTTTTCTTCATTCAACTCCATTCCTCTCACTTTGTTCTTACTTGATTCTCACCTTGGATCCTTTTCCCATGCTTGCAACATTTTACTTGACCTCAAAATGACTAGAAAAGAGAATTTTGCTAGAAATCATGGCCAGGGACGGGACCCATAATGGATTTCGCCCTGGACCCTTTGAAAGGGTTAGGAGCGAATTTCTTCCTCTAGCCCAAAATCATCATTTTTGGAGACAACAATCCATTCAAGGGCAATCTCAAGGGCTTCTACCATCCTTGTCTAGGCTTGGCTTGGCACAAATATGAAAGGAATAGGTGGATTTTAGAATTTCGCTCTGGACCCTTTGGAAGGGTTAGGAGCAAAATTCATGATTTGAGCTTATTTTCTCATTTTCTCAACTCTAATCCACCCCCAAGACCAAGGATACATCGCCTCACTCCTATCTAGGCCATAAAAACCTAAAACTTAACTTGATTTGCAAGGAAAATAGGTGATTCTAGGAATTTTGCTCTGGACCCTCTGGAAGGGTCAGGAGCGAAATTCTTGGTTTGGGCTAATTTCCATCATTTTGATAATCACTAGCAAGTCAAGGTCACGCCTAAGGACACTCCCAATCCTAATTCACTTTGAACCACCCTAGACTTAACATAAAATTGAGAAAAAAGAGTGGTTTTGGGGAATTTCACTCTAGACCCTCTGGAAGGGTCAGGAGCAAAATTCAAGATTAGGACACAATTCCATCTCCTTCTTCCCTTGCTATGCCATGATTTCTCACCTCTGGACTCCTTCCTCATGAAGACAACAATTGTTTGACCCCCAAGAAGGCCTGGAAGGAGAAATTCGCTCAAGACCATGGCCAAGGACAGGACCCATTTGGATTTCGCTCTGGACCCTTTGGAAGGGTCAGGAGCGAAATTCATGTCCTAGCTCAAAATCATCATTGTTGATGGCAAAAAAATCAACTCCAAGGCATGCCTAGGGATCCTTCTAAGCTCTATTCATCTTTATCCATGCTTAGCTTGACACAAAATGAAAGGAAAAGGTGGATTTTAGAATTTCGCTCTAGACCCTCTGGAAGGGTCAGGAGCGAAATTCTTGTTTTTAGCATATTCCTTCATTCTTTCAACTCCAATTCACCTCCAAGACCAAGGAACAAGGTTTTAAGCCCAAACAAGGTAAAAAAATAAGGTTAATAAAGAATTTCACTCTGGACCCTTTGGAAGGGTCAGGAGCGAAATTTCATTCTTGGACAAAAACCCTCACATTTCAATGCTCTCAATCACTTCCTTAGGCAAGAACATGTCCAAACTTTCACAGTATGCCTTACAAAACTAAGATCCTGGTCTAAACAAGGAAGAAATGGGTGCCATCTAGGAATTTCGCTCTAGACCTTTTGGAAGGGTCAGGAGCGAAATTTCCAATTTAGGTTGATTTCACATTCCATTGTCTCAATTCTCCTTCAAACTTGATTTATCCAACCTCCTTTCACCATAATCAAGGCAATCCACCACCAAATAAGCTCAAAACAAGGTCCTTCTAGTGCTCAAGGCAAAATAGAGGGTCAAAATAAGGATTTCGCTTTGGACCCTTTGGAAGGGTCAGGAGCGAAATTCATCCTTTAGGCAAAAAATCTTCATTTTTTCATGCGTCCAACCACCTTTCAAGGCAAGAACACCAAAAGTTAACCAAACCAAGGAAGAAAATGAGGTTTACAAGGATTTTTGCTTTGGACCCTTTGGAAGGGTTAGGAGCGAAAATCATGTTCTAGGCCAAAATCCTTCACATTTTCACATTCCATCACTTCAAAACTAGAATGTTGGTCTAAACAAGGGAGAAAATGAGGTTTATAAGGATTTTCGCTCTGGACCCTTTGGAAGGGTCAGGAGCGAAAATCATGTTCTTGGACAAAATCCTCACCTCTTAGTGCCTTCATTCAATTCTCTTGGCAAGAGTACATCAATCTATCCCCACTATGTCCAAGGAACAAGGTTCGTAGTGCAAACAAGGAAGAAAAAAGGTGTTTATTGAGGATTTCGCTCTGGACCCTTTGGAAGGGTCAGGAGCGAAATTCCTAGTTTAAGCTCATTTCACACCTCTAGCCTCCTTTCCTTGCCTTGGATATAACTTTTCAAGACTTCTCCCATCATCTCCAGGCCAACTTGCCTCTTACTCAACTCAAAAATCTTCATTCTCAAAGCCTAAGGCCAAAATTGAGGATCAAATGGAGGAATTTGCCCTGGGCCTGAGAGATGACACTGACTCACTGACTCACTTGAACTCAAACAAGACACAATTCAGCAAAGCTAAGCCAAAGGAAGACTTTGAAAGAAACCTTAACATGGAGCATCCACTGACTCACCCTAACTCCAGCAGAACCTGTTATCCAGCGATTCCCCTGACAGCACTCATCATGCAAAGGCTAACAAACAAAACCCTAAAAGACCTAGAAAACAAACCCTAGAAGGCAAAAAGTAGGGGTCCCCATTTGCAATGGGGCGATGTGTGAATACATCACAACAGACCCCCAATATGGATATGGCTGGATGCGTCATTCATAAAAAACACAGTCATACACATATATTTAATATACTTTTCTAAGTTATTTGAGCAGATTTTCATTACTTCAAAAGCAATATAGACACATAGTTGCTACATAAATAATTATAAGTTGATTTAACATTTTACAATATGCAAAAATAGTAGAGTTGCATTGATAGATAAACCAAAAAATGGGTCACTGAGATAGAAAAACACTTCATTTGTTGCATTGATAGATAACCCAAAAAATGGGTCACTGAGATAGAAAAACACTTCATTTGTCTTTCACATTTGGTGCAGGTTTTGTTTATACCAATTTTTTTTTTAAATGCATGAATGAAGTTTTTTTAAATAAAATTTAGGAAGATTTGTGTCAAATTTAAAAAAGAATAAAATCAGATAGTATCCACCATGGTTGGAAATCAAGGTTTTTTGGGCACACGTGGATACAGTATTCAATTTGTATCCGGGCTGTTTCGGATACACTGGGATACATGTGCCCAGGGAGGGATAAAGGAGTTTCCAGCTACTCTGCTATATGATGTTGCAACAGATATATTTGTGCAGCTAGACAGCAATTTTTGAATGTTATTTGGGTGTTACCTGATTGTAGCAGAACATAATGATAATAGCATTTCTAAATTCTTTTCAGAATTGTAGCCACATTATGCCTCACATTACTGAAAGGGAGAAAACATAAAACACAAGATATTCAATAAAATCCTAGAGTTTTACTTTATCTAGCGTTTCATTCCTTTTTTTCGAGTCTTTGTTGTCTCTATGCATAGGCCATACCAACAAGAATATTATGTACATCATCGCCAAGTTTGTTTTACTACTCACATTGGTTACGAGGTTAAAGGGAGTGAAAATTCAATACATGAGATAAGTGGAAAAACAATCTTTGTGGATTTCAATAAGATCACATACACTAAATTGTGTCCAGCTTGGAGGAAGCTTACAAGAATTGCATTTGCCATTTTAATATAAATGGCGAACTTTCAGTGGATCAAAACTATGTGACATATAGTTTTCCAGGATTCCTTCCCATGCCCATATATCAAGAGTAATGGTTCACAAGAACCCATAACCATGAATGATCCACAACGCACATTGCCACTTATTTACATAGTGTATCGACATAATACTTCTAGTTAGCCAAGAGGTGAAGGTCTGAGCTGTGTACTCTGGAGTGGAGGTCATAGGTTTGAATTCAAGGGAGAATTAAGGTTGTACACTTTAATGAACAAAACATAAATTACATGAAAAAACAATCTCCAGTATAATTACATGTATAAGGAAGGTCTCATAGACCATATTGATGTTTCGAAGGTGACCCAAAAAACCACCTTTACCTTTGGTGAAACTGGCTTATTAGAATTCAATACACTATCCTCGGCTCTATTTTTCCTTACTAGCTATGACAGTCTACAGATACAAGGGAAATCATAGCTCATTCCATTTAAACAAATGTAGAAATAAAAATATACGTTCTAACCATAAAGAGAAAATTTTGATTGCAAACACTTACCCTGGTAGACGATGTCACTGCAAAGTCGTGGGGAGCTTCAGGGCAAAAATCAATGCAAGTAACGCCTGCAAAATGCTGCGAGACATCTTTCTTTTGGAAGGATTTCCAGTAGCTTGAATCAACCGATCCTGGAGGCTTAGTCGAGGGATAAACTTTAGGCTGAATAGCGATGAATTCGCCGGCGCTTCCTGCCATGTCTATGAGAAAAAAATGTCAGAAGTACGAACACCAAGGGCGCCTTTGAGGTTTTCGTTATGATTTCTTTGCGTATATATCCAGTGTATGTAAATGGTGACTCTAAGATTTTCTATATTTTCCTGTGTATATTGCAATATATGTATCAGGAGCTGGAAGGTTTCAGGTGATTATTTTTTAGCAGAGAACACTGCTGCTTTTATGCCGTCTATATTTTGTGGGTATTTAAACTAAAGAATACATATATCAAGACAAGGGTTTATAAAATTCAGTGGATATACGAGTAACAGCATAAGGGTTTAGACAACATTACAATTTAAAAAATTAATGCAATATTTTAAATTTCAATTAATTAATTATTATCGTTAAATGTGTATTTAGAGTGTTGGACAGAGAATGGGTTTAAGAGTTCATTCTCTTTATTTTAAAGAGGAAAATAATTTTAGGGTTTGTATTGATAGATATTTTGAGGTTATAATTTTATTTTGTTTTTAAATAATGGATAGATATTGTTTTTGATATATTGAGTAGTAAAACAAGGGTAGGACAGTATTAGAAGGTCATTAAATCATATTAACATTATTATAGTTCAGATAAGATATCAAAAACATAAATTAAATTATGACAAAAACATTATGGATATTGTTAATTCTATTTGAGAGAGTAAATTATAATAGTATAAGAAGGGTATTTTATAGATTAGATTATAATAGTATAAGGAGAGTGTGTCTTTAAGTCAGAAGTTGTCTTGAAAGTATATATTTAAATAAAAAATCATCCTTTTATATGTTGTTATGAGTAGGAGAAACTAGACCATCAAAATAATAATTTTTGTGGATGGTGTAATTAAAAAATATAAATCATTCTCATTTATTAAACTACAACCTTTTAATGAGAGACATCTTTTTCTATAAAAATATCAAAATATAGTATTTCAAATTATGATTACTTTATCACTCCATTGCATTTACATGTACTTATTTCTCTATATTTTTTTGTGAATATATATGTTTAAGAAGTTTGTGTGAAGTTCTAAGACTTTATCATCCACTTATTATTAATCATCTCCAACCCTCTTCCATAAGAATCTAGTTTGAAGAATTTGAATGTGTAGAAATAGTTTAGCAAGGGGAGTCAACTAGAGAAAGCACTAGCATAATAAAAGGAGGCTTACCGCAATCCATGATAGCTAGGAATAGTTTGTCAAGTCAAGATTAATGTTTTAATTATGTTTAAATAATGAAATCAAACTCAATGCACCTAAGGGGAAATTTAACAAATAATATTAAAAACTACTTAGATAAACTTGTAATTTATAATTTAAATTGTAAAATTTATAAATAATTAAGCCACTAGCATGAAAAATATTACCTTCGTTTTGAAGCCAATGAGCTCTCATTTCTAACTTTACAAAAGTGTGTGAGAGTTCTCATCTTTGGTATAATCACTTGATACTTATTGTTATAGTGATGAAGGGATAAGAATTCATGATTGAGGTAGACTAGTAGTGGCTCCTTGATCTCCTCTCTATCTAGCTTGCATAATAGCCTTGGGAAAATAAGATTAAAGTTGTAGGGAAATAAATTACAACCAACCAAGAGACTATAATAATGCTAAAGAGACTATGATGATGCTAATATAAGATAATTGAGAGCAAGAGGAGGCTTCAGTCAATTTGATTAAAAAATATTAGAACATGTAGATGAGAATTCACAAAGTTGTGTATTTGGATAAGAGGCCAAATGATCTCTATATAGGAATATTAAGCCAAAAATGTCATTTCTGGTCACTAAGCAACCAAAACAATCATAAAATCACTAATTACAGTTAGGTTTAAGGTTAGGTAAACAAATACCCTTTCTCAAAGAAAGGTTATGGGTTTTCCTAAGAAGTTGGTGATGAGGCACAAGGGGATCCCCAAACGTCAAATAAAGGCTAGCCTAAGACAAGTGTGTCATAACAAGTTAGCATCAATCATCAAGTAAAAATTTGGTATTATATTATTCCTCAAGTTACAAGCAATTGTCATTGTGAGAATGTAATATTGTGAAGTGCCTAGAAACCAAAGAAAATATCAAGAGAGCATAATATAAATGTACATATATTTTGCAATAAGCAATGGAAGTTTATATAGCTAAGTTTGTAGAGCATATAAATAAACGTGAAAAACACATTAACCTAAAAGAATTTGTATTGCTAATAAAAGAAAAGGGGAACATGTCCAATGTATATCTTGATGATTATTACCCTTTTTATGCCTCTTTGGAAGCTAGAAAATAGAAATAAATGTTGATCTTAATGTCTCAATCAATACCTAAATAACTAAATAGATCAAGATTGAGGAAGATTACTAATAGAGGGACGATGTGAAATATGGTAAGTCTTTCAGGGTTACAAAGGATTCCTATTAGAAAGGAATAATAATGAAAACATGGTATGAATACTTGTCCTTTAGAAGTCCATACCAAGACTGTAGACACATAGCAAAACTAGGAGTGTGATAATTTGCTTGGATTGACTAATTGATTTTCCTTCTATGTCAATATAGGAAATTAGAGTGATGGAGTTAGTTATGAATAAAAGTATAAAATGAGAACAATTATCATATATGTGACAATAATAGTAGTTTACAAAACATTGGACCTAAGAGAGATGTGATATTGAAGAATAGTGATGCAGTCAAGTTTGCAAGGTCTTGTGAAGCATAAAAATGGAACCAAGTAGCTAAGACCTAATCCCACTCTCATGTACACATTGGAATACGAAAGAGCCTAGGGAGATATTTCAATTTGACCACTTATTGTAAGAGAGAGAGGGTCAAGGAATATCTCTTAGGGTTTATATTCCTTTGTTGTAATGAATAGGAGATGTGTAAAATATGATGCAATAACCAACTAAGCTAGGAGATGAACAATGGATCAAACATAAACTGAAAATTCAAAATCTAATTGAACTAAAATTGAGAGACTAAGTACAGAGAAGAGAGGTAAATCCAAATGTTCACCTGTGACTGAAATTTGGAGTTGACTAGGCAGGACTAGGGTGCTGGTCCCTGTCAGAACAGAGAGTTGAAACTGTTGGATCCAGGATTCTAAAGACCTGAAACGCAGAATTGCCAAAAAATGCAGAAAAACTCAGAGGACCAGGGTGTCATGCCTTAGTCCCTGAACACTAAGGTCAGATTCTGAGATTGGATCTATATCTGTGTATTCTGTCGGTCCTGAAAGTCGTGCATCCACCAGAGTCTTGTACCTGCACCTGCAACTTGAAAATGGTGTCTAGGTGGCTATATAGGGTTTTGCCTTAGTCAAACCCCTTGTTTTGGTGGTTTCCACCTCCACAAATAGTCGATAATGTACTGAAAATGTGTGTGCAAGAATCTTGTGTGTATGCAAGATCCTAAATGAGAGTAATAAAGAATATAGAGTTCTACCCTATGCTTTGGAGAGCAAACCCTGAATCCTTGTAAATGTAAATGCAAATGCTTCAAATCACAAATGAACTAGAGATCTAAAGCATGAATGTAAATCTGAAAATGAATCTCATGCAAAGACATGAAAATAACATGAAACCATACCAAACCCTAAGGGAGAGGTACAAGCCAATCATTAGTCGGTGATCTCCTATTATTCTTCAATGTCTTCAAAGCTCCTAATGGATGTTGAAAATGCTTGATGTAGACTTGGTGAATTCTTGATTTGCTATTGTAGACTTCATATAACCTGCACTTTCACTTCATAAGAGGCTCCTTCAATCGCTAGATCTTAGATCCTTCAAATGAGGAAAGGAAGGCTTTATGTAGGAGACCCTAACTTTGTTTTCAGTCATAGGCTGACCTAGAAATAATATTTTCCGCCAATCTCTTGGATTTAAATATTAAAATACTGCCAAAACATGCTCCCGAAATTCAAGGAGAAAAAGTCGAGACTACTTGGTCCGAACACACGGTCCGACCATTTTATTGCCAAATTTTTGGGGAAGCAAGATATTATGATTTTAGACAAAAATTCTAAGAGTATATGGGAATTTGAGATGTCTAGATATGCGAAATCGGGCCTTGAAGGTCGAAATAGGACATAATTAGGGTATTTGATGAAATGATTTATTGGGAGAATAAAATAAAAGGGGCACACTTAATGTAAAAGGGCCCAATTTTATGATGTGTAGAGGGATAAAAGAAGACTTTAGATTTAATTAAATTAATTAATTAAATGCTTAAAGGGAATTTTAAATGCAAGATGCAAACACACTAAGGCAGATGCTAACCTAAGTGTGGAATTGTACCACCCAATCAAGGGTGTACAATTTATAACGCTACATTTAGCCCCCACTTTAGCAGTCATATGACATTACGTGCATATGCAAGCTAGAGTATAGAAAAGTAAACATTTTATGAAAAAGGATATATCCATAATGTTCCAGACGAATCCCCCAATGGTATGTGTAGTACACTTGTTATGAACCGCATCCTACAAAACCACATGTTAGATAACATCACAAAATCACCTAAATGCTTACTAGGGAAGTGATGAAATTTGCGGCTAGCTATATGCCCCCTGTATTTCGGCTTGCTTATTAGTGAGGTGAAACAGTGTATCATGTTTACTACAGCGAATTGTGAAAAGAAGTAATGACAAATGCTCACAACAAAGCTTGATACGAGATCGAAGCGCATCATGAAACATTTGGTAAGAAAGAGAATTGAACCCAATTCCAACACAACCAAGAGTATGAGGATTTGAGCTCTCTAACACAAGATGGAAGATTAAGTGGAAATGAAATGCAAAATTAGGGTTTACAAAAGAATTATCTTTTAAAGTTTGAAAAAGGAGGAAGAGATATTTATTCAAAGACATCCGCCTATGAGAATAGAGGGGATCTTTGATAGAGATAACATCTTGAAGGAGAGAAGAAAGAAAATAAGAATACACACCTTCTCCAGTATTGAGGAAAAGAAGATTCTTAGCAAAGGATTGCACAGTTTCACTGGGGAGAGATTTTTCATGGAAGATATATCATTCCCAACAAGAATAAGTCCTAAATAGGGAACACGTATTCTATGCGAGAGATGAAATCCATTTGAAAAATACAACTCAACAAAGGAAAGGTGAATCATTGGAAAAAGAGAGAAGATTGAAATACCACCCTTGCCCCCTAATTATAGAAGCAAGGGCATCAAAGAGATCCTTTATAAAAGAAGCAATTTTCTAAAAGAAGGAAAGAGATCCTCATCAGGGATATCCATGTTCACATCATAGAAGTGTTCCTTATAAAAGATACTACTCAATGAAGAAAAGAATTTGATGAATGATTAAAGACTTCCCACACTAAGGAAGAGGTCCAATTAAGGATATGTACTAAAGATCCACATTGGGGATACTTGTTCCAATATGAGAGAGGGAGTTCCCAATAGGAATATGCACCTCTACAATTGATAAGAAATCCTTATAGAAGACACTACTTCACAAAGGGGAAAGTTTTAATCTTAAGAAGGAGAGATGTTTGAAATCACTCTAGCCCCTATACATAGAGACAAGAGATGGGACAAAAATAGGCTATTATGTCGCTTCCAAAGTATGATTTCACGTGAAATTGTACTATCATGAATGACAATGAGCCCCCTGTGAAATACCAATATCACATAATGATGAGAAACATAATAGTCACTAATGTTATTTAAATGCATGACAGATTGGATGAAGAATTTGAATATGACATATTAATTTATGTATTATTTGTGAGATTAAAAACACATATAAGATGATAAATATTGAAAAGCCTTGAACAAGAGAGTAGTTCGTAAGAGAAGAGTAAGCCATTAAGTCATGTTCCTCTTGCACACAAGAAGCCTTAGGAGAGAAATAAGTATAATTCGTTAGGGCCTTATTTCTGGAAGGGAAGATATTAGAATGAATAAAATACAAAGCCTCATAAGTGGGATTAGCAATCTTTGGGGGAGATTCATAAAGAGACTTGTCAATTGTCACCATTTTCTTATCAATGGGATAAGTGCTGAGAGATGTAGAGGGTGATTTAATTGAGAGGAATTCATCATCACTACTAAATATAGCATTCACATCGAGAGATGGTCTTTTAGATGCTTTGGTGGGCTTTGAAGGATTATATCCAAGGCCAAATGAAGCTTCACGTATGTTATTTTATAAAGGAACCTTAATCCCTTGTTCATTTACACCACAAACATTGCCATTATATCCACTCTTAACTAAGATATGAAAACTCGGACCATAAAGGGATGCCATATCAGAAAGAGATGGTGGGGAATCATAGGACTCAATGCCATAAGTAAATGAATATGAAGAAGACTGTGAATAATTGTCTGAATTAGAAGCAACCACAAAATTGTTACTTAATCGTTTAGACAAAGTGGGTTGCTTTTTAGGTTCATCCTTATCTTTCTCCTTCTCAACTTTAGATCCTTTCTAAGAGACCCTAAATTCTCCCACAAAAGTAGGGTTAAAGTCTATAGATCCCCAATCGTCATCTGAGAGTACCCCTTCAGGAGAAAAGATATCCTTGGGAGAGGATTCAGATTGAGTAGGATCCTTTTCAGGAGTCTTGGAATCGCTAGAGGGAACAAGGGTATTCAAGGAAATAGGCATAGTTGGAGATGTAGTAGTATTTTTAGAAGGATTGGAAGTAGATGAACAAGAAGATGAGGTTTGCAATGGAGCTTTTAAATTTGTATCAGCAAGCAAGGTATACATCTTATTATTGTAGATGAACTTAAGTTGCCTATGCAAAGTAGAAGGGACAACTTGCATACAATGAAGCCAAGGTCTCCCTAATAGAAGATTGTAACTAAGCTTATCAGGCATGACATGAATAAGTGTAGGTAAAATAACAAGTCCCACCTTAATAGGCAAGGTTGTAGTACCTAAATATTTGTTAGCAATATTGTCAAAGCCATGAATAATAAGAGAATCAGGTTGAATAGAAGAAGGATCCACCTTAATTTTAGGCAATAACTCGATGCTACAAATATTAAGGCCAGATCCATTGTCCACTAAGGTTCTTCTTATATCATTACCATTGGTAAGAAAAACTATCACAAGAGGACCATATTGATGTTGAATCTCATGGGAGGGTAACTCATCTTGTGTGAACACAATTTGAGCTTTAGATTCATTTATAGGATCTATCACAGAAGCCATATTATTAGGTGTCACTACGTGTGGGACATCTAAGTTCTTTAAAGCATCTTGAAACATTCTATGATGTGTAGTTGAAGTTTGAATTAAATCCCAAAGAGATATCTTGGGAGGAGTAGCTTTAAGTTGTTCAATAAGATCATACTCCTTGCCAAGATTTTGTGAGATATGAGGTGCTTGTGGAAGAATGGGTTGAGAAGTGGGAAGTGAAGAAGGGATAATCGGAGGAGGATTAGGTTGCCTATTGTTCTGTGTATTATATGTGTGGGCAATTGAATTGTAACTCTCTCAGGTGATATGTTTAGCATACTCATAAGGGCTCTTAGTAGGATAACCTCCTTGCACAATAATAATTGGTTTGTTAGGAGTGCAAAAGGTATCATTGTTATAACCACCTTGAACTACAAAGAGAGGCTTGTTAAGAGGTTGAGAATTTGAGGAAGGACTAGCACCTTGAACGATGAAGAGGGGTTTATTAGGTGTTTCATTCACATGTATCATATTGATTGAAGATGATTTGGGAACATGTGAAGAAGGTTTAGAAACGTTGAAATCATCAAGTTGCTCGTAGAGAGGATTATCAACCTTAAACATTTCTTCATTAGTAGGATTTTCTTTAGATTGAGTAAAAGGGATATCCTCATAGAGGGGATTATTAATGATAGTAAATCCTTGTGATCTAAGATCATTCTCTTGCTCCAAGGTATCCTTATAAGGAGCATGAATTCCAGGAGAAGGATGAACATCATTTGTATGATAAAGATTATTGAAAGAAATGTTGATAGTCTCTTCTTGCACAAAAATGTCATCATGAATAGGATCAATTTTAGGAGAGGGATTACCATTAGTCATTAATGACTCATCCCTAATAGGAAGAGTATTGAAATAAGATGTAGTTTTAGTAGGGAAGGTAGGCGTCCTATCATCCTCTATCACCAAAGGATCCACATGGGCGAGATACTCTCTATGAGAAGGATTAGCATTACTTTTCAAAGCTTCATCCTTGGGAGGGAGATCTTTGAAAGAAACATGAATAATATCTTCTTGAACTAGGGTATACTCATGAGTAGAACCAAGTTGGGGAGAGGGAAATGCTTCATCTTTAGAGGAAAAATTATTGAAATGAATAGAAGGTGAGGTGTTATTAAGGGAATCATCAATCATATCACCCTCTTTTATCATGATACAATCTTCTTTGACCAGGGTACTCTCATAGGGGAGGGACAAATAAAGAGAATAATTAATACCATCATCTAATGGTTCATCCCAAATAAGGAGATCATTGAGAGAATCGTTATAACAATCTTCTTGCACTATGGTGTCCACATGGGTAGGGTCAATTTTTGGAGATGGAATTAATGATTCATCTTTAGGAGGGAGAGCATTAACAAAGTTTTCTATTGAAATCATCATCTTGCCTCAAAATGTTCGTAATAGGTTCCTTAAGAAGGCGATGGAGTATTAGAGAAAGGTCTAGGAAACTATTACGA
The DNA here is from genome assembly GCF_030272615.1 of Cryptomeria japonica. Classification (NCBI taxonomy): domain Eukaryota; kingdom Viridiplantae; phylum Streptophyta; class Pinopsida; order Cupressales; family Cupressaceae; genus Cryptomeria; species Cryptomeria japonica. The sequence goes on from NC_081409.1 coordinate 327,467,003, forward strand.
TGCAAGGACAAGTCGCCCGAAGGCCAACGTACATAAAGTGGGGTTCGAGCCAACGCCCCGAAAAAAATTTATGCCATGAAAATATTTGAAAATGTCTTTTTTTTTTACAAAATATAATGAGAGAAATAATGCAAACAAATAAAGTAAACTAAATGTCTAAGAAATGAAGCAATTGTGTGATACACTAAATGCAAGCATAAAAGTGCATGAACCATATATTTAAGAAATGAACACACAATGCATACAACAATATTTTAGAGTTTTTTATGTTTTTGATAGAAATTAAACATGAAATAACAAGATCTAATCAGAAAATGCAGCTCTAAAAAGGTTGGATTCACGTCGGGTTCACCAAAATGTGAAGCATAAAAATGGAACCAAGTAGCTAAGACCTAATCCCACTCTCATGTACACATTGGAATACAAAAGAGCCTAGGAAGATATTTCACTTTGACTACTTCTTTTAAGAGAGAAAGAGGGTACAAGAATATTTCTTAGGGTTTCTATTCCTTTGTTGTAATGAAGAGGAGATGTGCAAAATTTGATGCAATAACCAACTAAGCTAGGAGATGAACAATGGATCAAACATAAATTAAAAATGCAGAATCTAACTGAACTAAAATTGAGAGACTAAGTACAGAGCAAAGATGGAAATCCAAATGTACACCTGTGTCTAAAATTTGGAGTTGGTTGGGCAAGACCAGAGCGTTGGGCGCTTTGATGCATGTTAGAACAGAGAGTTGAAACTGTTGGATCTGGGATTCTGAAGACCTGAAATGCAGAACTGCCAAAAATGCAAAAAAACTCAGAGGACCAGGGTGCCACACCCTAGTCCCAAGAGGACCAGGGCGCCACTATGATGCCCGCCAAACTGCCCTAGATAAATAAACCAAAATCTACTAGCAAAAAGAAGATGATTTTTTTTCTTTAGTTAACACTAACATCTAGAAGGCAACATTACAACCATTAATCATCAGTGCATCATTAATTATATATACAAACTTACATGGATCAACATGAACATAACTATGAAACCATATTACACAAGAGGAATAACCATTTAATCATTCACACAACTCTATAAACTCATATAATGCATATTCATTCCCTAGGGTATCTCAACGTCACTACTTGACATTAAATTAACACATCACATAACCATCTAGAACACATCACATACTATCAAACAACCTATCCAATCTCTTCTATGCAATTATAACGAATCATAAACACAAAGGCATAATTTAAACTCGTAACATACTCTCTTAGATTATTTTAGAAATTACTGTTGTCACGAAGGATTGCGTCATAATGCTAAGTATGAAACCTAGCAATCATGTGAAACATGGGAATACTTTCAGGCCTGTGGGTATGCCTATCATGAAATTAGACCTCTGGAGATCAAGTCGGCTTCTTGTCTGATGAATATCCTGCAAACTTATCTTGAGAAAAAGGATAGAAGGATTATTGAAATTAAACCTATCCTACGAGGTGATACACCAAAAGTTGTTTCTGAAACCTGCAACTGCTTAACTCACAAAACCTTCAACAAATAACTTCAATTACACACAACTCAACTAAGAATGCAAATTCATCAATATTTCATAGAAAGGATTGAATTCAAAATCTGATTGAAGGGGAACATATTGTTTTCACAACTACAAATCACTGAAATTAGCTTACACAATCTACAACCTGCACCTATCATGCAACTACTCACATTAAATCTTAATTGAATCAGACAAATTAAAGGATTAGAAGATAAATCACAATAAATCATCAAATCATCCATTAAATAACATAACATAAGAAGTATTGAGAAGGAAAACACTACTATTTTGCTAAAAATAAAGGAGTGTTGTTGCTACAATCTCAAAAAAATGAGCTACAATGCGATCCTTGAGCATGAAAGGGGTCGAAAATAGTCCACAATCATGTTGAGAAAAGAAAGGACTCCCAAAAAATGAAGAGGAGAGAATAATATATAAAATAAAAGCTCCTAAAAATAGCCAACTAAACATAACACAAAAAAAAACTCTCCTAATATGAAAATCTGCATGATAAAAAGCCTTGGGCAGATTTTCCCAAAATAGCCTAAAAAAATCATGTGTAACTTAGCCAAAAATAGCCCCTGATGCTGAAAATAGGCCTCTAACTCGAACTGCATGAAAAATAAACCTGTTTGCCTGATATAGAATTGTTAGTCTACCAAAAATAGCCCCCTGAAAAGCACTAGTTTGTCTGCAAAATTTGCATGCCACGTATCCCCAAAATAGTCACAAAAACAACCTCTTTCATTTGAAAAAATGCATGTGACCTGATGATAAATATATCCCATGCGCTGAGAAAAATAAACCCTCTCTTTGTGAAATTTTCATGAGAAAATATGCTAAATATAGCTACAATTCCACATGCTCATGGGCCAAAAATCCCCCTCTCAGTAATTGTGCATGAAGAAGCATCTCTTTGCTTTTCTTAATAGTTTTATTTTAATATTTTTTAAAATATTTAATATAATTATTTTCAATAAATAATAAAATAAAATTATTAATTCTTTTATTTTTATTTCTACTTTTACTACTTAAAATAACTTTATTAAGGGTTTTTAAAATAAAATAACTGTAATAAAGCTATTTTAAATATAAAATAAAAAGAAGGCAAAAAATAAAAATAAAGAACTTTAATAAAGTTCTTACCCTTTATTTTAGGGCTTTATACACATGCAGGATTTTGTTTTTACGAATGGGGCATGAAAAAGAAGCTCGAGAAAACCCTAAACCATTTGTTCATCTTTTTCTTCTGCATTTTGGAACTCTTTGTGGCCACCAACACGTATGGACTCGCTGCATGCTCGACCTGAGGTTTTGAGTGATGAAGTTGGACTTTTGAAGGCTTGCATTGGAAATTTATAGGGGTTTTGAACTGAAACTTGGTCTTATTCAGTCGGGTATGTAGTTTGTTTCCTTCCTTTTTATATCATGCAATCTGTCTATTTCCTTGGAAGGAAGAGAAAGAAAGCACTTAAGAATTTTTTCTTTTAATCATGCATGTATCTAGGGTTTTTGCTTGGAAGTCTTTATATATGCATGATTAATCAGCAAAATGGCTCTAGTAGTCTTGTGTTTTGTGCATGGCTATGGGTTTTTAATTGTGAATATATCATTATATCTTTCATAACCATGGGTAGAGCTTTGTCAAACCTTGTTGTTGAACATACCTCACTTCTTCTTTAATGGTTGCGGCTAGGGTTTTGTAGCTACTATCTTGACTGTAATTGCTATCATACAATGATGTTATGGATCACTTTTTGTTGTTCTTGTATCTATATTTCACTCATAGCAATAAGCTAAGATGACAATATTTCTCCATGCATGATAGACTTTTTTTTATTTATTTACTGCTTTGGCATCTATAACAATAATTGTCCCTTGGTGATTGATGTGTAAATACTAGCTCATTATAAGGCTATAATGACTTGTACTTTTTTGCTTAAAACTACCTATGACAAATCAATATTCTCATTAAACTGCAACAAGCTTTTAATGACTTTTCTGAATCAACTCTTATCTTTAATGTTCAATGATTCACAATCAGATTTGATAAGCCTTATATATGTTGCTTTGGAACTTTGACAAATGACTTCTATAGGCTATGTGAAACCTTGAATCACTACGGTCTTATTTGGTCAAAACCTTTGCTCATCCTAAGGTCTAATCATACTTTATAGTTGTCTTTATTTGGCTATACCGATCTGATTGCTCTGTTACTAATGATATTTACTATATTTTCATTATGTATGAATGAAAATGTGACAATTAAGCTTCTCAAAGTGATCTAGGTTGTGAGCTTGGACTATCGTATTGCATTGTGGCATTAGGCCTTCAAATCACAAAATATTAATTATTGCTCCTTCATGATTTGCACCAAGTGCTTGTTGTTACTGAATATAGCATGATTGTTAATTAAACTTGCAAAAACAACTATTGCTTGAGAACTCTATATTGTCTATTGTTGTTGAGATATGGACTGCTCATTCATACTGCATGCATTTTGATTACTGTCATCACTGTTGCTATTTTGGAGCTGACTTCTTGACTGCTTTAAATCATTGTATATGTCAATTTGACTTGTTAGACATGGTTTTCCACTGCTCTTTAAGCTGATTGTGCATACTATATCATTGCCATTTGTGTATATAAACTGATGCTACAGGAGACTGTCATTTATATTTTTCTATATTGTGATCATCATTTGACTACCCATATTATGATAGGGCGATCTTTGTAATTTGTTATGATAGTGATATCTTTAAGAACTAATGGATCCTCTTTGCCTATAAATAAATCTTTAGCTACTTTCGGAAGCAATTACTGTCATTTATTAGTTTTGTTCACTAAACAGTATCACTGCTCTTTGTTGGAGGCTTCATATTACTAATCTCAGCTATCCTTAATTGATACCACTGACCTTGTGTCTTGAGTCATTGTTCTATTTAAATCCTAATTTTCAAGTTAAAGATAGTGACCTTTTAATTTTCCTTTTGAAATAGAGTAGTTAATGAATATGACTATGTTGATCATCATATGTACCTTCAATAGTGAATCATCGTCACTATTCTTGCAGTTCACTATGTATTGTTTCATGCTTTAACCTCCTTTCTCTGCTCAGTGACCTCATTAGGAATGGACTTCCCATATCTGCCTCTTTCAAAGCCACACCTGAGTGGAGATTGCTTCTTAACAGTGATTGTTTAGATAGTGATATGTGGTCTTGACCTTTAAATGATTTGCTTCAAGTCTGCCCTCTTTGATAAGGCCCACGCGATTGCTTTAATGTGGGGGCATACACTCGGCTCATATTTCCCTTCTTGATACTTAGAAGTAATTAGTGAACTTTGTTTTGCTCTGTAATCTTTAGTATCCTTGCTTTCATGACTCATAGTGAGGGGAACTTTGCTACTTGCAGTCATGGTTCTCCCCTTCTCGACCTTACCTTTTACTTTGTCAATAGAATTCGTAAGATCCTAAGTCCACTGGGAGCTTGGCACATCTTGCCTCCTTGACGTGGTAAAAGTCTTTCAGTCTTGTTTCCTTGTACTTTACCGACAGTATTGGTGTATGCTCATACTCCCGCTAAAGTGGGGGCTAACTGTAGTGCCATAAAATTGTGACCCTAGTAATTTTTGACCGCATTAGGGTCCTCACACACGCAAGATCAAATTGCCTAGCCTGGTCGGAGACCGAAGACTGCTCAACCCTCGAAATCTGCTTCTCCCTTGGCCTTTGCACCACCCTGTCTGCACTCTGCCTTGGAGAAAGGGGCGGGACAGGGGCATGGTGCCCTTGTCCTCCCAGGGCAGGGGTGTGGCGCCCTTGTCCCTGCCCTATTTTGGGGCAGGACCTTTCCTAAGCATGCATTGTAGGTTGTGCAATGAGCGGGAAAACTTCCCCGATGTCGGCCTGTGACGAAAATCAATTTCATTAACCCTAATTGACATGTATTTAAGTGGCATTTTCCCTCTCATTTTCATAAGCTCAAGAAGGCAAAAATTTGCGATCAAGCATTCAAGAGCATTCAAGCATTCAACATTCCTTTCCAGGATTGAGCATCTCAAGTCTCCCTTCAAGGCTAGGTGTTGCATTCAAGTCAAGGATTCAACCATTGAAGAAGAGATTGATTCCAACATTCAATTCTACACAAGAATTTCTATCAACATTGCTATCACAACCTCCCTTGAGGTGATTTACATTTCAGTCTTTCATTTACATCTACTTGCAAGTACTTTATTTTATTACTTGGTTAATTCCAAAATTGGGGTTTGACTTGAAGGCAAACCCCTAGTCCCAACCCATTTTCCTTTCTTTTCTGTGTGTAGGTTGCAGGTGCACAATTGTACTTTTGGATTTGGGCTCCGTTTGCAGAGGCGGAAAAACCCTTTTCATTTCGCGGATTTTTCGGAGGACCGTGTACATTCCTACCACGATCCGGGCAACTTTTCCTCAAATTCATAGGGTGGCTCCGTCTTGACATATTACTACCAAATCCAGGTGCACAACTTCATCCCATACTCCAATCTCAATTTATAATCAGTTCTTTGTCACTTTTGTACTACATTATTCAATCAATTCCTTTCCATTTCAAATAGGAAGAGGGGATTAGCTTATCATTCCCATTTCACTCATAATTCTATCTTCTTCTTTGGAGGTTGAATCTAGTGAATTTTCCTCTCCTCTTCTAATGTAATTAGGTGAAAAGTGTTTGAAGGGAAATCCATAGTGAAATTCTCATCTCTCCTTGGAGGGAAAGGGTAGTTTTCCTCTTGATATCTCATTCGCACATTTTTCACCCACCAATACATTTTGTTGACTTTACATTTTGGTGAACCCGACGTCTTGCATGCTTTCCTTTGAACAAAATTGCATATTTTTCATTTGCAAGTTTAAATTTTCTGCAAACTTAGTGGTTAAATCATTAAAAACCCTAGTTTTTAATATTTAAATTGAACTTGTGATTTATAAAAATTGTTTGTGCCTATCTTAGATCTGAAAATTGTTTTGTTTGTCAAATTCAATTTCCTCATTGCCTTGTTCAATTTGCAAATCAAATTAACCAAATTAAGAGGTTACTTGTTAAAACCCTAATTTTCAAAAATCATCTTGAACTTGTGCAAAAATTGGATTTTCATTTAATTTTCAGATTTCTAATTATTCTTAGACTTGTTTTCGTTTCCACAATTCAAATTTTCAATTTCCCTCCTTTTTCCCAAAATTCAAATTTCAAAATTAAGTGGTTAGGTCATAAAACCCTAATTTTTAAATCTAATTAATTTTTGTGCAAATTTCAATCAATTTCATTTCTATTCAGATTTCTAAACATTTTTCAAAGTGTCCCTATCCATTAGGTTTGACATTTTTCAAATTTGCAATTCAATTCCTCTTATTCTTCAAAACCCTAATAGGGTCCTATTTTTACATTTGAACCATAATTTCGCCCATCTAGAAATCATAAAATTCATCAATTTTTTAGGGTTAGCTTTGAAATCATCGTAATATTCATCCCTGAAAATTTTGAAAAAAGTTGGTCGGACCATGTGCATTCCCACCACGGTCCTCGACTTTTTTCTCGAAATTTCGGGAGACTGTTATGACTATATTTAATAGCCTAAATTTAGAAGATTGGTTGATTTTGTCAAATTTTTATCCCTCTAGAATCGGAAATACCTCCAAAATTCAAAAAAAAAAATTCAAATTAAGAGGTTAATTATAATCTGCCCTGATTTTAAAAATTCTAATTTTAAAATTAAGTGGTATTCCCTTGGCCCTAATTTTAAAATTCCAATTTCCTTTTATTTTTGGAAAATGTGTCATCCTCTTCTTCCAACAAAGTTCAAATTGTTTAATCATTATTTTCTTAAATTTTGTATTAATCAATTTTGTAAGCTTTGATCCACAATTCAAAATTCAAATTTTCCCTCTAGTGCATGAGTTTCACGACTATTAGTCTTACCTATACTATCCCCATTAGACAAAGCATTATAATTAAGGCCTCCCAAGGTTTAATTACCGAGGAGATGGAGCCTAATTTGGGTGAATTCTTTAATGAGGATCATGATAATTCTTCCCATCGTAATCATATGCCTATTCACCCCATTGACAAATCCCATGATGAAGAAGAAGCTTTAACTAGGGTCTCTATAGATCAACTTTCCACATTGGACAATCAATTTGATAACTTTCAACAATGGATGTCCTAAGAATACCCTAACAGTGAAACTCTTCCATTAATTGAAGACTTTAAGCGCATGATTCAAAGTGATAAGAATGAAATTGATATATTGTGTGGCATTGCACATATTGTTGATTCTAATGTCATTCCTATCAAGAGTTGTGCCAAAACCCTAGGTTATTCACAACCTTCAACACAAGTCAATCCTTCAATTCCTTTGACTACTCTTATGACTAGTATTCCTACTTTTACCTCCAACATCATGGCTACATCAACTCAAAATGTCAGTCCTACAACCATTGGTCATGGGGGCAATCCCTCTTCTTCATTTAATCCTCCATCTTTACCTATGTCTTCCATAAGTATTCCTATTTTTCCTCGACCAATCAATGTGCCACAAGGGGGCAATTCTTTCAACAACTTTTTTCCTCCTTTAAGTGTCCCTTTTCCTACCCAATCATCACCCATGCCTACTTATCATAATGTCCCACCACCTTATTCTCAGTCCATGCCTTCTTTCAATAACATCACACCACCTTCTCAATCAACTATGTCTAACTTCAATTCTTCTACTGAAGCGACAATTAACAATCTTGCTCAAACCGTGTCTTCCTTACAACAAAAAATTGCTTCTATGAGTCAATCCAAATTTAGTGTGCCCACCTTTGATGTTGCGAGCCCACTTTCTCTTGATATTGTTAAATTCATGTCACATAAACATGTTGAGATCCCTCAGTTAGAACTCTATAATGGAAAAGGTGATCCTCTTACGCATGTCAAAACATTTCAAACCTTGTGTACCGATTTTGCTTATGATCAAAGATTGCTTGCAAAATTGTTTACAAGAACACTAAGAGATAAGGCTTTACAATGGTATTTCTCCTTTCCTTCTTATTCTATCACTTCCTTTCAACAACCGGCAAATGCTTTCATCCAACAATTTCAAAACAACATTGGTCCTAAAATCACTTTGACTGATTTAATGCATTGTAAACAAGGTGTTAAAGAAAAAGTGACTAATTTCATGGGTAGATATAAGCATTTGTGTGCTCAAATTTCTTTTCTTGCACTAGATAATGATATTCAAAGAATTTTCATTTCTAATTTATAAAAATATATCAGGGAAAAGCTTCTTTTGTCTGAGTTTACTTCCTTTCCGCAGTTGTGCGCAACACTCCATAATTATCAACAGGTTGTGAGTCAGATGGAGTAATCCACTCCTATGACTCCGCGTGATAAGGGTGAGAGTGTTCAACAACCATTTGTGAAGTTAAAACCAACAAAAAGCTTCATCAAATTCAATGATACAATCAACAACAACAATGTGAATGCTACAACAGGTGTACCTTCTATTTCTAAATTTTTCCAAAGAGAAAGACAATTTACTCCTTTGAATGAATCTTTGCATAGTATTATGTCTTAGTTGTTGCAAAGAAATGTTATCAAACTTCCTCCTATAAAACAAGTTGATCTTTCTAAACTTGCATCCCCTTATTTTGATAACAATCCATTTTGTCAATTTCATCGTCAACCTGGTCATGATACTGAGAAATGTTTCACATTGAAAAATAAGATTGAAGATTTGATTGATAATAATACTATATCTGTGGAAGGTGTGAATGATAAAGGGAATAAATAAGTATCTCCTCCTAATCAAAATCTTAAGATTTTCACTGATCCCTTGCCTTCTCATACCTCTAACATTATTGAGATTGTGCCAAATTCTTTCTCTTCTGAGGAATTCACTTCTATGGCTCTGAACTTGGTAAATATGCTAGAAAAACAAGACAATCCTAAGGATCCTTGTATTACATTTGACCCTAGTGAGATCATTAGAGCACCAAATGGCCCTTTATACATAGTTGCAAAGGTTAAGGATATACCTTGTCGTGGTACCCTTATTGATCCCTCTTGCATGGTTAATGTCATCACTGAGGAGTATCTTTTTACTTTACGATTACATAAACCAATATATGATTCCTCCAATGTGGTTGTGAAGTTATTTGATGGCTTCTCTTGTCCTACCATTGGCTCTATCACCCTTCATGTTGAAGTTCATACTAAATCCATGGATGTTGACTTTGTTATCATACCCTCTTCTGAGCAATTCCATGTGAAGTTGGGCTATCCTTAGCTATCTTCCATTAAGGTTATTGCTTCTCCAATCCACAAGTGTCTGAAATTTCCTCACAATGGAGAAATCATAACCATGAACCATAGCTTATTTCATCCATCCAGACGAAGCCCCGGTTTTCCTATCAATTTCTTTTGGCCTAAACAATTTCAATCTCTTCCATCAAGGAGCGATGCTCTTTTTCAATCTTATCAAAAATGGAAGGAAGATATGATCTTATCCTTAAGTCAAGCTAGATCCCCAACACTTGACATTCCTATTATTCTTCAAGATGAGGTTCTTCCCCTCATGGATAGAACTAATCTCCCTCCTAAGGAAGATCGTCAACCTATTCCTATGGATGTGACTATACCTTCGCCTAAGAAGAACAACAATATTCTTCCTAAGGTTAGACATGTACCTCCTCCTCATGATGGACTTGGTCTCCTTCCTACACCTAATATTCCTCATTTGTATAGCGTAGTTCCACCTGCTTCTTCTTATCGAGAGAAGAGGCATGCTTCCTCTCTAGTTCAACCTAAACCTTCAACTATCAAGGAGATAAACATTCCTACTTTTTCAAGTGTTCCACCTCCTTCTCATCCTTCCACTAAAACTCGACAGAATTGTTGTGCGAGAGAATGCTGACGAAGATGTCATGTTCGAGCTCGTGAAGCTATCCCTCAAAATACTCAATCTCCTTAGATTTCGACAGTTGACATGATTCCCTTTTCTCCTAAGCAAGATGTTCAACCGACATCTCCAAATCATAAGTTTCACAAAACATGTGATGGTTTTACTCCTATTTGTGTTCTTGCTCCTCTTTCTCTAAACTTTGATGAAGAAATGGGTAAAAATGTTATTCATTATGGCAATACAACTCCTAATGCTTCTGATAGTGAGTATGATTATGTTGATGTGGGCAATCATTTATCAACTGAATTTTCACAAACCCTAATCCTAGCTCCTAGAATCAAACAAAGTGACTTACAACATGATCATAGTCCTTGTTAGGATCTTGTAATAGCTCTATTTGTTGTACTCAATGTCACTCCTCTGGCATGTTTCTCGCCTTCCCGAAATAATGATTAGCAAGATCGGGATGTAGATGTCATGCTAGATTAGCAATATTAGTGATGTAGATATTCTCTTTCTCTCCTTTCTTGCTTTTTTGTGACCATTCTTCTATGTGTATCCCTGTTCTTCTATTGTTCCCTAAATGTCTACTTGGGGACGATGCAAAGCATTGAGATCTTTTCTTGGTCTCTTTCATGTTGACTTGAAAGACATCCTCTCTTCCCTTTCTTCCAAGGTAGTGTTCTTGTTCGGGGAATGACGATTATTATATGCATATACATACATGATATACATGAGTTATCATACATCATATTGACCCTGAGGAAAGTGAAACTACCTCATACCTCATGTTGTGTGTTTATTATCCTTGGGTTTATTCCTCAATTGGGGGCTAAATCCTTGTGATAACACACTCCCTCTCTTCTCTCTCTCTTGGGTGTATCCTACCTTAAAGCAATCGCTCCCAATAAGGCCCCACGTGATCACTTTAACATGGGGGGATACACTCCACTCATATTTTCCTTCTTGATACTTAGAATTACTTAGTGAGCTTTGTTTTTCTTTGTAATCTTTAGTATCCTTGCTTTCATGACTCATAGTGAGGGGAACTTTTCTACTTGCAATCATGGTTCTCCCCTTCTCAATCTTCCCTTTTACTTTGTCAATAGAAGTCATAATATCCTAAGTTCGTTGGGGGCTTGGTGCATCTTTCCTCCTTGACGTGGTAAAAGTCTTTCAATCTTGTTTCCTTGTACTTTATCGATAGTATTGGCGTACGCTCATACTCCAACTACAGTGGGGGCTAAATGTAGTGTCATAAAATTGCAACCATAGTAATTTTTGACTGCATTAGGGTCCTCACACATGCGAGATTGAATCCCCTAGCCTGATCGGAGACCAGAGACTACTCAACCCTCAGAATTTGCTTCTCCCTTGGCCTCTGCACCACCCTGTCTGCACTCTGCCCTGGAGAAAGGGGCAGGACAGGGGCGTGGCGCCCGTGTCCTCCTAGGATAGGGGCATGGCGCCCTTGTCCCTACCCTATTTTTGGGCAAGACCTTTCCTAAGCATGCATTGTAATTTGTGCAGTGAGCCAAAAAACTTCCCCGATGTTGGCCTGTGACAAAAATCAGTTTCATTAACCCTAATTGACATGTATTTAAGTGGAATTTTCCCTCTCATTTGCATAAGTTTGAGAAGGTGAAAATTTGTGATCAAGCATTCAAGAGCATTCAAGCATTCAATATTCCTTTCCAGCATTGAGCATCTCAAGTCTCCCTTCAAGGCTAGGTGTTGCATTCAAGTCAAGGATTCAACCATTGAAGAGGAGATTGATTCCAACATTCAATTATACATAAGCATTTCTATCAACATTGCTATCACAACCTCCCTTGAGGTGATTTACATTTCAATCTTTCATTTACATCTACTTGCAAGTACTTTCTTTCATTACTTGGTTAATTCCAAAATTGGGGTTTGACCTAAAGGCAAACCTCCCATTCCCAATCCATTTTCCTCTCTTTTATGTGTGTAGATTGCAGGTGTGCAGTTGTACTTTTGGATTCGGGCTCCATTTGCAGAGGCAGAAAACCTACCCTTTTCGTTTCACGGATTTTTCGGAGGACCATGTACATTCCCACCACGGTTCGAGCAACTTTTCCTCAAATTTGTAGGGCAGCTTTGTCTTGACATATTATTGCTAGATCCAGGTGCACAACTTCATCCCATACTCCGATCTCAAGTTATAATCAGTTCTTGTCACTTTTGTACTATATAATTCAATCAATTCCTTTCCATTTCAAATAGAAAGAGGGGATTAGCTTATCATTCTCATTTCACTCAAAATTTCGTCTTCTTCTTTGGAGGTTGAATCTAGTGAATTTTCCTCTCCTCTTCCAATTTAATTAGGTGAAAAGTGTTTGAAGGGAAATCTGTAGTGAAACTCTCATCTCTCCTTGGAGGGAAAGGGTAGTTTTCCTCTTGATTTCTCATTCACACATTTTTCACCCACCAATACATTTTGGTGACTTTATAAGTCTACATTGCCCTTTGACAATCATATTAAGGTTTTCTTTCTATTCTTTGAGGCTTTGAAGCCTTCTCTATAACCATGAATGCCATTTTTATAGATCTAAGACAATCTTTTGACCTTTTGTGACTGTTATGACTTTCTTATGTGCATGATGGTTAACATTAGCCATACTGTAACTGCTTTGTTTTGCGTATTAGCCTTAATGGCCTTGTGAGACCTTGAATCACTTCTCTTGACCATTTAAGCCTACAAACTATCTTTCTTATTCATTTGGCTTTATGATCATTTGACCTTGGGCAATCAAAAAGATCATGACTATGGCTCTTTATTATATGGCAAAGTTTCATTATGTCTTTTATACTAGTTGGGAGGCCTTTGATTGCTATCTTTGATACTGCCCTTTCTAAATTCTGCTCTTTTTGCTTAATGACTGTTATTTCTATTCACTGGCTCTATATGGTCATTTAGGACTATCTTTTCTAACAGCTACTCTGTCTAAATCAACCTGTGAGGTTGTCCTTTGATGCATGTCATGGTTCTTCTCTTAGCAATACCCTCAATATAATTGGCTTTTGGTCCATCTAAGCTTTCCATGGGTTGTTTGTGAGCAAAGTGTTTGGGATTTTGGAGAAACCAATGTTGGCATTTGCATGAAGATTGCATTAATGATATGCTATGTTGTCATTGATGTCAATTAAACTGTTAATGATATTGTTGATATTATTGTAATATTGTTACTGTAACCGGTAGGAAGAATTTGTGGAGTGAACCAGTAACCGGTGTAAACCTTATCTATTGGTGTAACCGGTAAACCCTATCTGTTGTTTTTGATAAACCCTAACCGATTAAGTTTGGTGAATTGGTTATATTGGTTTATGATCTGATGATGAGCGGTAATGATTATGACACGTATGATTATTGTATGAAGACAATTCCAAGAGATTTTGGTGAATTGTTGTAACGGTTTTTGCCTAGGGAATGATCAAATGTATTGCATCTAATGCAAAGCACATGATGAGTTACTAAGTTCGATGAAGCGGTGATCAAGGAGCGATCAAAGTTTTCTTGATTGATGTGCAGAGATTGCTATGTAATCCAACGGTCATACTTGAATCAATTTGTTTATAATCTCTATGAGAATTAGGTTTTTGTTGTGTTACCGACCTAATTGATTTGTATTTAAGGTCGATGAAGTTGTTTAGTTTAATGAGTTGGCAAAGAGATAGACACAGTTTAGTTGAGTGTATGGTTGCCGAACCAGATGATGTATCTGCAGTTTGAGTAAAAGCAGATATGAGCATGAAATGGATCTGATCAAGCAAGTGTAGTGCTATTCAGACATACAAAAGAATTGAAATCCCCTAACCGGGTAAGCTCTAACAAGCTTGGTGCTATTCAAATCCTCTACTAAGGTTACTCCTTATAGGGTATTGCTTCTAACAAGGCATTTGTAGTCAATCCCTTAATCGGGTGATTCCTAATAGGATCAGTTCTTAACATGACTTTTTGTAAAGCTTTAACAGGCTAGGCTCCTAACAGGGCGAACTTCAGAAGAGTTCAGATAGTTATCTCGTGAGTCTCATCTCACTGTGGTTTTTTACCTATTTTGGTTTCCACGTCAAAAATATTTGTGTCAAGTGGTGAATGTTTTTGTGGTTATGTTTTCATGGTTGATTCACTTAACTACTTAACTATTTTGATAAGTCATGAAAACCAGAAGTATTGAGATATGAAGAAGTTGTTTACTATTAATTTGTTGTGACAGTCAACTGGTTTATCCTATGATTTTTTATCTTGACAGAGGTATTATTCTAAGTTTGCACTGAGAGATTGATTTTTGAGATTGGTAAAGTTTGTATCAGTTTTTCTATCTACTGATTCACCCCCCCCCCCTCGCAGTAGTTGACCAGATACTTATTCTTTCATCATACCATCAACCAAAACTTGTCCAGGTGGCTAAATTGTCTTTTATTCATACCTGAGACTACTTTGATGCCTGAGTATGGTTCTCTTACTGTTCTTGTTGCTCTTTGTGTGTGTATATAATTGTCTCAGTAATATCTTTTCACTGTCATCTTTGATCACTATGTTGAGAAACCTTTATGTCTTATTTTGGTTTAGACTTTTGACAGTAATCTTATTGCATTTTTTATATTTTGACTGCATTGTCATAACTCTTGGGAATGTATTGTATTGACAGAGCTCTCCCTCTAAACTTTGTGGCTCATGATCTCGTTGCTTTGATTTGAATCTTTGGGTCTCTCTATCTTCTTACACATTTGCTTCTCTCAAGAGATATGATCTTGTGGAGCTCATTGGACTAATGATATTGATAATGCTCTTGACTCTTGAGATGATCATTCCTTTCTCTCCACTTGGAAAGTGTATCCATGTCAGTGATGCCTTTCATGTATACCTACACTTATGAATGTGTCCTCGACTGATTTTATGAAGGGTGTTATCTCTACTTTGTATCTCTGCAATCCTTTACTAGGTTCAATGTATGGAATGCCCTAGATACCCACTATCATAACTTTGCCAATGATCATTTGTCTTTTGTCACTATATTATGTTCCAGGTCACTGTTTGATCATTATCTATCAAGATGTTGTTCTTTGCGATAGTTCTATGGTTTACTTGATGGCTTGTATTCTTTATGAAGTTCTCTGTCAAATTTGACTGTTACAATACCCTTTTGTTGTCCTTTTCCCTTCTTTTCAATAAATGTGGTCCTTTTAAGGGTGGTTGTCCTAAAAGTGTTTTGATGCTCCATCTGATCAAGGTTGCATTTGTGATGATTGTCTCAATGCTTTGCACTGCATGTTGACAATGCTATTGCACAAGACTGTATCTTTCTTTGGTGCATGTTCTTGCCTTAAACTACTCTTGTGCTTGGATTATTCATTGTTATTCTATTTTAATAATCAATCAGCCTTTTTGGAAAAGATACCTTTGTGTTTACATGGGAAGTGGCATAACTATCCTTGGAACTTTTCTTTAGATTGCCCTTTTAGGTCACTGGAGTTCTAAGTTGTTCATGAATGATGCTTTGATTGTATATTGTGCTATCAGTACTAAATTAATGACTGCTACTAATTTTTCATAGACTTCTAATAAGGCCATTCTTATTGTTGTCACCGGTGTCTCTTCATTCTTGTCATGGGCTAATAATTGTCATTTATCTTGATGACGATTTTCTCTCTATCCCTTTGTACTATTAGACTGATTTTGATGTCACCTTTGTACAAAATCCTATTGAGTTTGAGATTACTCTGTGTATTGTCCTTTAAAACTACCAAGTTGACACTCTAGTGACTTACATTTCCTTTTCACAGTGAATGCTATCATTGCCTAATAATTGGCCTATGATGATTAGGTCACTTCCTTCTCATTTGCTATAGTAGATCTTTGATGACTATACTATGGAAGCTTATTTATGATTGTATTGTGACTATATCAATATGTGTTATAATCTGTGTGACTATGACTCCACTAGGGTTGTCTGGTAGTTTAGTATGTCAATATAGTTCCATCGGACACAGGCACATTGGTCATTATAGTGATCCTAAAAGTTTCACTATTATGGATGATGGGTTCCTGTTCTATGAAGCTATACTGACATATTAGCATGCTGGGATCAACCCTTGTGGGAGCTGCATTTTACACCACATGCTTTATATAATCATGAACCTGTACATGTACACTGAATAAACATATTTGATAAAATATGATATCTATTGTTATCTCATGGCATTTTTCTCTGCATTAGCTCCTTTGCTTCTAAATCTGACATGCTGATAGTTGTAGACATATATTTTGATATTCTTATATAGATAAACTGTGTATTTTGATGAGTTTGAGTGTGACTATATAGTTATCCTCATTGCTCTAACATATTTTTTCAACTCTCTTACAGGTACTAATGGAATGAGAGCGGAAGCAGCTAAAGATGGACGAGTAGAGGAAGACTCAACCACTCCTTCAAGCTCAAGCTCATCATTCCAGGCAATGACGGGTCACCCTACTGCTACATTCATTCTTTCATTTGCTTATATAGTTTTTCTTCATGATTGTATTAGAATGTATGTCTATAGCTATGTGAGCTATTCCCATGGCTTGTTTGGGATACCTTACACTTTTTTTGTAATACAAAGGTTGTTTCTATGGAGTCTTTTACTATTATTTGTCTGAAACACTTGCATATATGAAATGAACTTAAGCTTTTAAACCATAATGTGAAAAATTGAAGAACTTGTTAAAAAAAATTGTGTACCTTTCTTCAATTTCAATGTGTAAGGCTTGTTTAGGCCACCAAAATTTAGCTGGTGCAAAATTTTGGTAATAATTACCAAATCAAATACTCCTAATCTCCATTCTTTCATTCATCACAAAAGTAATTTAGATAATATAACCATTATCTCTAATAAGATTAGAATATTCCTCAAGTTTCATTACATTTCTCTGAGATAACTAGCTCATTTACCCAAGCAACATAATCCATCTCATCTAGATAAGCTCCATTTCTTAAACAAGATCTATAACAACTACTACTATTCTTCCAACATAATTTCCATAAGATACACATACAATTCCTTCTTACAATTTCAATTACAAATTCAATACTAACTCTTTCTATAATCTGACTTTACATAATGAACATCCAATACTTCAATGAATATACCATAAGAACTTATTCTACTACTACATCATATCCCTCTTCAATTACATCAACAATCATATGAAGATTTATAACATAAGGATACATAATCTCTTTTACAAATTCAACCATCATGATACAATGTTTCTTTTCCAAGTGCATAGAAATTAGCTCCAAAGAATATCCACATAATGAGGAATCCAAAAATCCAATCCATGCATGCTAACATCCAAGAAGAATATCCCAATGGAAGAAGGCATCAAACCATTTGATCATGTGGAACCAATAGGATCCACCCCCCATGCTAGGAGATGACATAAGGTTCCAACTCACACCCAAGGCCTAAGATGACACCTAACAACCACAAGGTACAACATGACATCACAAGATGCCAACATAAGAGAACAACATCAAAATGCATCACATGGCTAAATTAAAGCAATCAACCTCCAGAGGCACAATCGCTAAATCAAGGCATATGGATAATGGACACATATAGGGAAAGAGTTTCATCACATGCTATCCTCACAAAAGAAGGGGCCAAGCCTCAGCCTAATAGACATGTGGAACCATCTCAACCTTGGAGCCATTCAAGGGAGATTGGTTTACTGCTCCAATGGTCTTCCCAAGCTCATCCTAAGTAATCATCAAGGCCTATGAGGTGGGGCCACAAAACCAATTATTATATTATTTAGTTAACTCCTAAATACCTAAAACCATTAATCATTTATTAGGATTATCAATTGCAATTACAAGAAAACTCTTCATTTGGTTCCATCAAGTCTAGACCCCCTCCTAGAGGCCTAATGCTCAAGACCCTGGTCCACGCATGCAAGAGACCACTCTCCCTACCATGGACCAAAATCATAGGGTAGCACATAACAAATTACATCATAATAAAATCATAAATCTCAACACAAAACTGATGCAATTGAATCTCAAGATAAACATTAACATGGAATCGAAGAGCTAACCATCAAAAGTTAAGCCATAGGCTCAAAATGCCAACTGCAACAATAAGGAAAACCTCCAAGAATGTCAAATATACATAATCAAGGGAAGTATATGAATCCAATAGCATAGAATACTCCCCCACAACGAGACACAACATATCATCTCGTTGGAGCTGTACATAAACCTCCTCAACAAGGATACACTCAACTTACTGGAGCAACATAACAAAACCTCAATGGACAAACACAAATCCACTTTCCAAAGCCAAAATGGATTCATACATATCACAAATTAATAGCATAGTGCCCAAAAATCATCAAAAGTAACAAGACATAGCCTCTAGAGTCAAAATCCATCAAAACTAACAAAACTTAGAAAACTGGAATAGTTCGGCGCATCCAAAATGAAAATTAGAGCATTGGGGGTGAAAAATGGAGCATACGCCCCAAAAATTAGTGCATCTACCCCAAAATTTAGTGCATCCAAGGCAAACATTAGTGCATAGGGGTTAGAAAGCCAAACTGATAGTTTAGGAAGTCTATGACTAATAGGTGTGCCCAAATTCGGGTAGAGGCACAATCAGGGTCTGAGATTGACCCAAAACACATACAAGACCAACAAAAATGTAGAATAGGGTTTATATGAGATCAAAAAGACCATTTAACCAATAATATGCCTTTAACCAGTGAATATGTGCACAAGAAAGTGTCACAAAGACAACCCCCTTAAACCCAAACACAACAAAGGATTACCGGACAATAAGAGGTACTAAAAAAAGGAAACACAAGGGAAAAACAAGCCTCTACAACACAAAACCATCACATAAAACATTCACAGGGATAATATAGCCATTAAATCATATTTCCAACACCCATTTCCCAGCACTGCTAAAAATCAGAATTTCAAATTTAAATGCAATCTTTCCTAAATCATTTCACTCAATCAAATGAATAATCAAATACTAAAATCACTACCAAAATTTCCCAAAGCAATCTTTTACAAACATGACAAACAATCTTTTCAAAATCAAATGCTGAGTGTAGGGAATCCCGAAGCCAACCTAGGAAATGAAGCAAAGAGAAGAAATTTGATGAAGAACTCCAGCATCCAGCAAGACCCTTCAAGAAAATCGAATCCAAAGCCAAATAAAAATCCTTCAATCAAAATCTCCAAAAGGTCCCAGAAATTCCAACCCCCGTGAATGCATAGGAAGTCGAATTTATTCAAAAATTAAACCCAAAACCTTAATCAAAACCGACCAATCAAAATATTCCCTAGAACCATATATTATACCAACCCTCTACCAAGTTTGAGGAATGTATTAAATAAATATATTATTTACCTACCTCCTCCATTCGACCATTTAGATCAAAGGGTAGGTAGATTAATATATTTCAAGTTAACCAAAGAGGGGAGTAAAAAGACAAATAATTAAATATTAGTTTATATACTCCCATAATAAAATATTATTTACAAATAGCAATATAATAAACTGCCACATAAATTAAATAAATATCCATGAATAATAATATTCATCCATTAACAAAATACCAATGCCTCAGTTGAATAATATTAATTTATTTATTAACAGTAATTAAATAAATAATCATAAATAAATTATAATAATAGAAAATCAAAAGACATCGCTAAAAATCAAATCAAATCAAATCAAATCAAACCAAATAATTATAAAATCCAATAATCAATATTCAATAAAACTCAATCAAAATATTAAATAAAAAATGAAGGGTAACAATAATTATAATAAACAATAAATAATTAAACTTTAAATAAATGATAAATCAAATGTTTAAATAGATTAAATCAAATGTTTAAATAGATTAAATCAATAATTAAACATTAATCAAATCAAATATACATAATAAGTAATTAAACAATCACTCAACTCCAATTAAATAAACATAAACTTATACCACCTTACACCAAAGGGGACAGACACAACTCAAGACTCTAACACCGACTTGGGTTGTGGCGCAACCAACAAGGTACACAACTTAGACCTAGAGTGTGTGAGGGAAACTATGTCATCTCTGACAACTTGCCATTGGGATAGAGACACGCTCAGACATGTGAAGCTAGGTGGAGTTGGTGTCTAGTACCTACAAACATGCACCCAACACTAAACACAACATATACAATACATATACATCATAATAATTAGACATGTGATAGAGAATCGCGATGACATATCATGCTCTCTATGAGTGGTATGACATCGTCTCTACTCACGAAGACAGTCACACAATATAGCATAAAAACATCACATAAAATCATAATCGTGAAATAGGGTTAGTACCATCATATCATCATAAGTCATATAATCCACACGAACAATGATCACATATAAATCCATGAATCATATAAATCCATCCATTCATCAAGGTGATTCTACATACTAACATCCACAAGAACCATCAAATGTCATATATCATATAGTATGTCCAACATCATCAATCATATAAATATCCAAACATGATGAGACATATCAAATAACATGAATCCACATGGAGTACTAGCATCAACAATACCATCTAAGATAGCAATAGAGTCATAAATAACCATCTAAGTATCCACCATATGTCTATATAAATATATCAAAATGCAAATCAAAATGTGAGTCTAGGAGGGACACTACAACTACACCCTATTTCATGAAGATTGAGGTGAGATTCTGAGGCTGGATCTGTAACTGTGTGTTCTGTCAGTCCTAAAATTCGTGCGTTTGCTAGATTCCTATACCTACACCTGCAATTTGGAAAATGGTGTCTAGATGGCTATATAGGGTTTTGCATTAGTCAAACCCCTTGTTTTGGTGGTTTCCACCTCGACAAATAATCAATAATGTACTTAAAATGTTTGTGCCAGAATCTTGTGTGTGTGCAAGATCCTAAATGAGATTAATAAAGAATCTAGAGTTATACCCTACGCTTTGGCGAGCAAACCCTAAATCCTTGTAAATGTAAATGCAAATGCTTCAAATCACGAATGAACTATAGATCTAAAGCATGAATATAAATCTGAAAATGAAGCTCATGCAAAGACATGAAAATAACATGAAACCATACCAAACTCTAAGGGAGAGGTACGAGCCAATCATCAGTTGGTGATCTCCTATTATTCTTCAATGTCTTCAAAGCTCCCAATGAATATTGAAAATGCTTGATGTAGACTTGGTGAATTCTTGATTTTCTGTTGTAGACTTCATATAACCTGCACTTTCACTTCGTAAGAGGATCCTTCAATCGCTATATCTTATATCCTTCAAATGAGGAAAGGAAGGCTTTATGTAGGAGACACTAACATTTTTTTTGTCATAGGCCGACCTAGAAATAATACTTTCCGCCAATCTCTTGGATTTGAATATTAAAATACTGCCAAAACATGCTCCCGAAAGTTGGGGAGAAAAAGTTTGATTGTAGGTTCTTCGAGATGCCTCTGCATTCAATAGAGAGCAATGATATATTGTGTAGAGGGAAACAAATAATTGAGGTGATACAAAGGATTAATAAATAGAGTTTGGTAGCACTAAACCCTTTCCCACTTTGTTATGGTAGGTGAACTTCTTGAGGATTAATACACTAATAACTTTGTAATAGTAATCTCAATTATATGTACTTCCCCTCATTATATTAGTACTTATTTCATTCTTGTGAAGTAAGACAAGATGCTTTAAAAAAAAGAGGGGGTTGTGGAAAGGAAATGAAAATGAAAAGACTAGATAGGGAGATGTTGAAATAAAACATATGTACCTGAGTATATGTACATGTACATTGAAGGAGAAAGATTAAGTTTATGTGAATTTATGGATTTGTTATCATGATGCATCATACCAAAGCATGTATGTGATAGATGATTGAAATAGATCTAGCACTATGCTTACTAGGTGAAATAATATTGTAAATATATGGACTATAAAATTGGTGCAGGAGCACTTGGAGTCCAGTCCATATATCAATTAGGTGTTTGAGTCTTAGGAGTTAGGGGTCATGTCATTTTGATTCAATAAGGTCTATTGAGACCATTTTTAATGTAATTTCATGTTTGTAGATGGGTATGTCGAATTTGGAGTCATAATTTGCAAATATGTAATGTTGTTATTTTTGTTGTCATCGAGATAAGTTATACCGATAGAGTGTCATTGCTGTAAAAAATTCAGCAGTATTATCATCGGGATAGTTATCCGGATAAAGGGTCTCTGTTGTAGAAAAGTTGTCAAAGTGGTCATTGGGATAGTTATCCTGATAAAGTGTCATCGGGATAGGTTTCTCTATCGGGATTGGAAAATTTGGTTCATCTGGCTTTGGTGGGCTATCTCAATAGGCATCCAATACCTTGTCGATATAGCTATGTTGATATAGGGGTCATCGAGGTACGTTTAGCTTATCAGAATTGCACAAAAAGGTTACCTCGCCAATATTCGTTATTTTGATGGGTGAAAAAGTCTTCAGTTCGGGATTGCTATGCCAACGACGGTGTCCAGTAGGGTTTTGTTAGTTCGAGATTGTTATCCCAATGTCTATGTTTAAATTTGATTTTTTGAATGTGGAATTCGAACAATCAGGGAGCCCAAGGGCCTGTTGTGACCGCGAGAATGCATAAATTTGGTATAAATTGTATAGCAATGGTTGGAAAAATGGGGGAGATTCTGTAATGTACAATTGATTTTCAAACTTTGAAATCATTGGCACCAAAATTGGAAGTTTATGTTTTGCAACTCGCTCTGTCTCTACAAATTGTTATGTGTTTTGTCCTTGAATATTGTTGTATGGATTCAAACTATTTATGTGAGCACATGTGGGTATAGGGTGGTGTGTTATCTTCCATTTGCCGATGGTTAAAATTCTGAACAGTTAAGCCCTTGTAGATTTTTCACGAGATTGCTTGATAAATAGGGTTCTAAAAGAAAATTGATGATTTTTCCCTGACCCGATTGTCATAACACCCTGTGTTGCTAATGTGATGAGCTTATAAATGTAATTTTGAAGGAGGGAAATTCCTTATTGCATCAATTGGTATCCGAGCTATAGGGATTAGATCAGTTGGAAAGTGAAAGGACATCATGGCAATAAAAAAATCCTTGGAGGAAGAGACGATACAAAGGAATGACATCTTCAAGACCAGATGTCATTGTTAAGGCAAGGTATGCAACGTGAATGGTTGATTCATGTAATTTGGATAATTTGTTATCTTAGGAAATGGTGGATAAGTTGAACTTAAAATGTTTTCCTCATGAAGCACCTTACTCTATTTTTTGGTTGAATGGTGAGCATACTTTGATTGTGAAGGAACAAACTTGGGTTGAGTTTAAAATAGGCCCATATAAGGATAAGATTTTGTGTGATGTTATACCTATGAATAATGTCATTTGTTGTTTGGATTGCCATGGATATGTAATAGGGATGCTTTGTATGATGGGAGATACAATAGTTATAAGATTAAGAAAGATGGTATTTATTTTGATTTGACTCCATTGGTAGAAGACAATCAAGGACAATACAGGGCAAAAGGGAACCGATAAGGCAAGAGGAGAGTCATTGTAATGATGAGGCAACCATTAACAAGGAGAAGAAGGCAAGATAAATGCATAATGAAAGGAAAGAAAGGCCTAGCCGGGCCACAAAAGAGGAAGAGTATTGTCCACTGATTGTACAAGAATATAAAATACAACAGGTGTATGTTGACAGAGGAGATGAAAGATCAGGCAACAATGTGGTCTCCAAATTTGAGATAATAAAGGAAGAGCAAATCCAAGAAAGGCTTGAAAAAGTCATGATCGGAAGGGTAGTGTGTCCCTTGAAGGGAAGAGAAGTTGTAGGGAAGTCAAGCATTGCTAGAACAAAATATTATCAGTCTGAAGATGCAGAGATTAAAGAGGGAGAACACCATGTACAAGGTGTAGAGCAATGTGAGCAGCAAAACAAATAAATGGTAAGCCAAGGACCATGGAAAGGATTAGTCACCCCAAGAGGTGAAGAAGATTTGAAGAAGAAGAGTTTTTAGAGAGTCCCAAGGGTGGAAGGGACTAAGCAAGTGGCAGGCCAAGAGAAGGCCAAAGACACTATGTATGTGAAGTATCCAAGGGAAGTGGAGAAAAGAATTAGTTATGTGGTTAATACAATAGGATATCGTTGGTTGATAGATCTGATAAGAAGCCATTTAAATACTGACATGATAGTGGTTCTAAGCATAAGGAACCTAAAGGTCATAGTGAAGAAGAGAATTCATAGACAAAGAGGGAAAGAAGTATCTTGTTGCTTCATTGATGTGATGAAAATGATGGTAGAATTTAAGCCAAAGGAAGAGGAAGGACAACATATGGAATGTTTAGAGATGAATGAGACCAAGAGATCTATTGGTAACAGTTGGATGAAGAAGGTACAGTCAAGCTAGAGCATGGAGGTGTAGATCCAAGGTGACCAGTCAAGGGGAGCACCAAGTTGCATGGGCAAAGCCAAGCCCAAGGTGAAGACGAAGACAGATGTGAGTTATTGCATGATCAGGGAGGATCATCAGAGTATTGAAATTCAAGACAATGTTGCAGACCTCATTTCATCAGGAGCATGAAATCTTTCCTCTTTGAGTGTATGGTGTG
Source organism: Cryptomeria japonica (assembly GCF_030272615.1). Lineage (NCBI taxonomy): Eukaryota > Viridiplantae > Streptophyta > Pinopsida > Cupressales > Cupressaceae > Cryptomeria > Cryptomeria japonica. The sequence goes on from NC_081409.1 coordinate 327,492,174, forward strand.
GGAGCACTTGGAGTCCAATCCATATATCAATTAGGTGTTTGAGTCTTAGGAGTTAGGGGTCATGTCATTTTGATTCAATAAGGTCTATTGAGACCATTTGTAATGTAAATTCATGTTTTTAGATGGGTATGTCAAATTTGGAGTCATAATTTGTAAATCTGTAATGTTGTTCAAAAGTTGTTATTTTTGTTGTCATTGGGATAAGTTACACCGATAGAGTGTCATTGTTGTAAAAAAATTTCCAGTATTGTCATTGGGATAGTTATCCCGATAAAGGGTCTTTGTTGTAGAAAAGTTGTCAAAGTGGTCATTGGGATAGTTATCCCATAAAGTGTCATCGAGATAGGTTTCTCTATCCGGATTGGAAAATTCGGTTCAACCGACTTTGGTGGGCTATCTCGATAGGCGTCAAATACCTTGTCGGTATAGCTATGTCGACATAGGGGTCATCAGGGTAAGTTTACTTTATCGAAATTGCACAAAAAGGTTACCTCGCCGATATTCGTTATTTCGGTGGGTGAAAAAGTCTTCAGTTCGAGATTGCTATGCCAACGATGGTGTCCAACAGGTTTTTGTCAGTTCGGGATTGTTATCCTGATGTCTGTGTTTAAATTTGATTTTTCAAATGTGGAAGTCGAACAGTCAGGAAACCCAAGGGTCTGTTGTGACCGTGGGAATGCATAAATTTGGTATAAATTGTATAGAAATTGTTGGAAAAATGGGGGGGATTCTGCAATGTACAATTGATTTTCGAACTTTGAAATCATTGGCACCAAAATTGGATGTTTATGTTTTGCAACTTGCTTTGTCTCTGCAAATTGTTATGTTTTATGTACTTGAATATTGTTGTATGGATTCAAACTGTTTATGTGAGCACATGTGGTTATAGGGTTATGTGCTATCTTTCATTTTCTGATGGTTAAAAGTCTGAACAATTAAGCCCTTATAGATGAAATTGCTTGATAACTAGGGTTCTAAAAGAAAAATGATGATTTTCCCCTGACCTGATTGTCATAACACTCTATGTTGCTAATGTGAAGAGCTTATAAATTTAAGTTTGAAGGAAGGAAATTCCTTATTGCATCAAAAATTAAACAAGGTGTCATTGTGCCAGTTTTGGATGTGTGTGTTATTGTATTATGTTGCTCCGAAGTGCAAGTGTGTCTAAGCAAGTGGATAAATAAGGAATGAAATGATTCTAATGTGGTGATCCATGGGCTAGATGTAGTGTTTCATGTGGAAAAGAGGGACACAAATGTAATGATTTGGTCATGTGTGTGAATGTGGTGTGTGACCTATAATAGTGGGAGTGTACATGTGTACTTTATAAAAAATGTATATGTATATGAATATATGCCCTCTACTCAAAATTAGAAATGTGTTAATGGATGGAACTATGTATAGGTAGCGTTTTTAGGTGTGGACCAAAAGATCAAGTGTGACATATTATGATGCCAAAAAAATACCCCTATGATATATTATGTGATAAGTTGCATGTGGAATAAAGATCCCAAATGTTCATATTTTGAGAAGGGTTGTGTATGCCCAAGTTTAATCTAACTGTGGGTAAAGATAATATGCAAACAAGTTAATATACAAAACTCATGCAAGAAAATTATGTGAATTGGAAAAAAAGAGAGGAGAAATAAATAATAGATTTAGCTATGAGTGAAATTATGAAGGTATGATGGACGTATAAAAAACAAAGATGAAAATAGAGTGACAAAACAACAAAAAACGTTGAATATCTTAAATTGCTAGGTCATGTGAGGATGAAGCTTTTGACCATTGTTAAACCTATAGCAACATGGTATACCAATATATATTGAGTAGAAACATGTGTGAGTTGATATATAATGTTAAAGGATGAGTTAAAGACTAAGGATATAAATATGAACAAATTCAAGTCATGGATGAACTATAAGTAGGTGTCTTGTGACTTAATTATCAATACTTCATAAACTAGTGACAAATTTGGGAATGATGTCAAGACTAGATATACTAAGAGATGAACAACTAGTTGAATTATTGAAAATATTATATAATAAATTAAATGGGAGCAGTAATTTGTAACAATATGTCAAAAGTATGGATCTATGAAGTAATGAACGTGATGTTAGGTATCATCAAGGGAAGATGTGTACTAGATAAGGAGATATAATCAATGGTGTATAATTATATTCATGGTGTTATAAGCATCATTTAAGAAGTGGGATGTAAGAAATGGAGTCATAAATTCCATATGAATTATAGGACCCAGCATTTATAGAGCATATATTGCAAATTTTTTTTTAGAGATTTGATGTAAAGACCAATCCTTGCAGTTATCCCTATTAGCGAGTCATGTGTGCCGATAATCACATATTGGACTACTACTCCCATAAAGGTTCTACCATATGAATCCATTCTTAGTAATGTTTGAGTTAATTGTATTTGTTTATAAATACTATGGTTGATAGGGATCTTGTTCATTATATATTAGATGTTGTTTGATGGTGAATGTACTGAAGTAACCAAATGAATTGATAGGTAAGTTAATTGGCCCAAGATGCCTATAACTAAGATCTTACCCATGTGATATTTGGAGTAATTATTGAAGGTATAGTTGAACATGTCTTTAAAAATGGGTCATGTATATGTAGTGTTCTAGATGAAGATATTTGCATTATCAATTATAATTCTAGTGATTTGTTTGTACTTGTGTGGTGTTTGGTGAGGTAATAATCTTGTAAATTGAGGCTTTGCTAAAGATCCAATCTTGATAGCTTTGACTCATGCATTTTTTTATGTGGGGTATTGAATTAACAATGGGTGTATGCTTTACTATGTGGTAGAAATAGTTTCTCTATAGTTTGATGCTCTATCTTGTCATTCTACAACTCTATTGAATCAAGTTTACTATGTTAGAGACACTTTTAATTAAGGTGCAATTCAAAAGAGCTTTCCTATTAGTTTCAATCAAGGATAAAACCATTTATATAAGCATAATTTTGAGGTTGATATACATTCTATATGAGTGGACTAGGAGGATAATGTGTTCATATCTTAATTTATTGAAGTTCTAGATTATTTGAAATTTTCATTTAATATAGTTAAAATTTATAGTTGATACTAATCTTTGTGTTACATATTATCATGAAAGTCAATGCATATTCATAACCTACTATGTTGTAATCCTCATTGTCTTTTTATGCCTTAAAAGCAAAACTTATTTTGAATTCCAATGACTAATAGATTATGTAAATTTTATTGTATGAGTTTCCACATAGTTATTGGTTACGAGTCTTAATGGTGAGCAATCTTAGTGGTGAATTGTCTACTACAATTCTTGTTGTAATATTTTTAAGTGATGTCTTGGTTTTCCTATATTATATTTTAGTGGCACTATAATTCCAATCTAAGTGGTTCTTCATCATCACTTACCTATAATATTCATTAAGTACATGTCAATAGTGTGCTTAACACCTTATTGAGTGTATGATTTTTTTTCCATATAAGGAAATGTATATTGTTTAAATATATTTTATTGTGTTAATATAATGTTTAGACAACGATCATCATAAATGAGTAGTTTAGTGTTTGTAGGAATAAAATCATGCTACATTTGTGTCCCAATTTTACCTCTTTTGATTTAATATATGCATGTTTCGCTTCTCTAATGAAATATTCTAAAACAAAGTTGGTAGCCAATTAGTAGTTAGACAAGAGTTGATGTATGGATAATTTTTCTAGGATGCCCATAATCTATACTCGATAGGTTCAATATGATGAGTTCATAACATTTTAGGAAGGTTCTAGTAGGGTCTTGGGTGCCTAGTTCGTTCATTATATTTATAAAAGATATGCTTATGAAATCATTTAGCACAAAAGAACAAAATTTGTCTAAAATTATTATTTTTTGATCGATTAAAATAGTACTTTATTTTATTAATCTACTATAATAAGTACAAAACATGAAAGCTATATATTTTAAAATGGCCTTTTCACCATGCATCTACCATTATCCCATTCCCACATGTCATTTACAAAACATTCACCACCCTGACATGTTCCATCATAAACAACCCTACTATAAACATCTATATAATTATAAAATTCCATAATACTAGCTAAATTTTCGCTAGCTAGGCTCCTGAAGGATTTTCGAGAATAAAAAATTTAGAACAAAAAACTAGATAGGACACATCCAAGATAGGTATTTAACCCAGAGAAACAACTTTTTTTTCTTTTTTCTCTACCTTCTGCATTTGCACAAGACCATTGTACCATAAATCCTTGGGCTCAAATGTTGGTTTCGGTCCTCCTCGCTTCTTAGATTCGACCTCTACTCGAGCAAACATCTCCCACTCATTCAGGTAGTCTAGGAATGACTCCCACCCCATCTATGCTTCTGCATGACATTCTTCCCTTAAGCCCTTCACACTCCGTACAAGAAAGGATCAAAGACCATCATCTCTGGCGCCCACATCTCTCTAGTCACCTTCATCACCCTTAATTCCTTTCCCCGGAATTACCGAGGGTAGAATTGTTGTTAGCCCATACACCCATTCTTCTTCAACAAACTTCTTCATTTTCCACTCCACATCCTCTTTGGTTCCTAATTCTAAATACTAGGCTATAAACATCGCAGTGATATCAACATTCACGTGATACCGATGTTCCGTTTTCATAAACTCCTCTCCAAAAATGGCATCCAAAATTCACAGGAACCTGTAGTCATTAATTTGAAGACTCCCTTCAACATTTTCTCCAAAATTGAGCCCAAAAATGCTTGTTTTTTCTTCACTATAAGTATTATGAAGTTTGCTTCCACTCTCCTAGCCACCCTAGCTACTCTCTCTACTTTCCTATAGAAAACTCTATGCAATAAATGGAAATAGGAATCCCATTTAAGGCCATTTCTCTCATAGATTAATTACCGACTTTAATTCTCCTTGCTTTAGCTACCCCATCCACCTTTGATCCACTCTCCAGAATGATGACATCCTTCATGATGGTGATGTACTTTCAATATTTTTGCTCCATCTAAATCATCATACCTTTCCCAAAAATCTATATTAAAGTTTTCAATAAATGACACCACCCACTTAGACAAGGTGTCCTCCACTTGATTCCCTGAGAGATACACATGTGAAACTTTGAAAGCTTGGAACATATTTAGCACCTTCCATGTGGATTTAATAAACTTGTCTATATTCCATGCAAGTGCCCTTCCTTACTTTAGAGCATTCAATATCACCATCGAATCTCCCTCTAAATGTATTCTTTCCACTTCAAGTTTTTTTGCCATTAAGACTTGTAAAGTTAAAAATTTAGGGTTTCCACCACAAGAAGTGAGAAGACCACTATTTTTGCTTAGGGACCATTTCATTAGGGAAAGATAGGAATTTGATAGATCTAAACCTAATAGCTTTATATTCTAATCAAACTCCAAGGGTTTTAGATGTGTCTCTTTTTTCCCTTGAGTTGAATTTGATTTGAATTTGTTGAAGATGCTAGAATTAGGGTAAATGTATGTAAATTGAAGCAATTATGCACAAACAATGGGCTACAGTAATCAAACAGAGCCACAAACCTAGATATGAGCAATATATGAGTGTTTGGATATGTTCCCAAAAGGCCGACTTGAATTCCCAGGACTAGATTGTCGATCGCTCTAGCCCTCTGCACTTTTTGCCATCCAAAGGGGAACTTGTTCGTCTTGTGAATTATGTCGATACTGAAATTTAGAGCTTTGTACGTATTCCTACACACAGTAGAGAAGGGAAAATGGTTGGGAATTGGGGTTTGCCTATGTCAAACCCCAACTTAGGAATTAACCTTGAATAAATAAATGGAAATACTAAAATAAATGCTGGAAAGATATACCTCAAATCTACAATTACTGTTGATGATGCTTTAATTCTTGAATGTAATCATATATGTTGTATGAAATGTCATGAACATGACAAAACCCTAATCAAACACACATGCTTGCATATGAATGATGTAATTTTGCTCTACAATGGTTAAATAAAGAATATGTAGCCTTGAAGATCTCTAAAAAATGCTTGATGAGGAATGCTTCATGAATGTAAGAGTGTTTGATTGTTTGGAGACTTAGGGTTGAATTGAATTGATTAATGTCTTTATATAGGGGTATTTAGGTCATTTATAGGCCAACCTCCAATGGTCATGCAAAGCCACAAAATTGAATTCACACTGAAGAGATAGGACCCTTGACCCATTTCAAGATAGGGTCCAACTGAGAGGTACCAGGGTGTGGGCGCCCTAGTCCTTCTCATTAAGGGACCACCATTAAGCTCCAGGGAGAATGAAACTCCTCTAGGAAATCAATTAGTGGGTGTACATGGCATCATAATTGGAAATTGAGCACACATCAAACCTAAATAGGAGATGAGGATAGGAGATGTTAAATTAGGGGTACAAATATGAGGTGTAAATTGGCCCAGTGACAATTTACGACGCTACAAGACTGCTTTGAATGCCACTTGTGCTTATGTGATATTGTTTGTTCCTTCAAATTTTTCACTCCTATTGTAATGATATTACCCATGGAGTCTCTTGACATGAAACTTGCACCTGAAGGTCCCAGATTCTCCTTTGACGCCCCCAAAAAAGTCACCTTAACCCATCCATCCTCCAAGCATTTTCACTTCAAATTTTAATTCTGTAGAGAGATTGGATTAGCCCAATTAGGTCCATTAGAAGACCGAAATTGGTCTAAAATTATTAAGTGATATTTTATAATTAAAATACATGTAGGTTGGGCAAATCAACAAGTACAAGTATGAATCTTCTATACTTCAAACTCTACAAATATTATTTGGTTGATCCTTATAAATCTCACAAGATAACTAAAGGTAAATGTTTTAAAAATTGTAAACAAAATATAAACCTTTGGGCTAAACCCTATATTATTTTTTACTATTTTTTTAAAGATTTTGTAGGAAAAGATCTATTAACATGAGAATAATTAAGGTTGACATGTATATAAGTAAAGAACTTAGAAAATTTATGAATTTGTTTGATGTTTCTTTCTTAACATATCAAGCCAAAAGAATAACACAAATCTAATTATTAAGCTTACACAAACACTTATTAGTTGAATAACAACACTATCAAGCCCTATTATTTGATCATGTCTTAAATAACTCAATTTTTTGTTTTTTATTTTATTTTTATAGTTAAATACCTGCTAAGGGGTAGCACCCATTGTATTGATAATAATTTTTTTTAACATTCATAGTCACTAACATAGAGTGTTCTTCAACCATCCTACTATTTTGAACTACTTGACACTATCACTAGGTTCCAAAAAAGTGAGTTGACCCCAAACCCAGCTTAAGACCTACTAGACATATCTACAAATTTGTACTCATATTCTAGTACTCATCGCCACCAAACAAAACTATAGACCATATCCATATAATATCTATGTCATTGAAAGGTGAAATTGTGAGAGAAGATACTATTTGCAAGAATACATACAAAAAATAGAGACAACTAGCACCATGACCTCAGAGCATACACAACTTTCCTCACTTGACATTCTCAACTTCCAAACCACTAAGGCCTTCACCACCACAGGGAACTTGAAGCCACATGCATGATGGGTAAAGCTCATTTTATTTTCTTCAATGTCTTGTATGTTGTTCTCTAGCCATTTCTCACCTTGCACAGGTAGCACCAAGTTCAGATCCTTAGCCCCATTTCTTTCTTCTCCACTCTCATCCTCATGTTCCTTTGGTTGGTCTTCTATTTCCATGTATTCTTTCACCCATTCCTCATCTTGGGTCGCCATGATTTCGACCATAGTTTGTAGAATTAGGAGGCTTTGATCGATGTCATTCGACCTTCCTTGCAGGGTATCCGTCTCCAGGGTTCGAACCACTAGGTATTTCTGTTGGCATTGTTTTGTCATTGATGTCAACTAGTAAGTCTGCCAACCGGTAAGCAAGTTGGTATGCAAGATATTGTTACCAAAATTAGAGATTGTTGGCATGTTGATATCAACCAGTATGGGATGTCAACTGGTAAGTTTTCCAACCAGTAAGAGAGCAAACCCAGTAAGTGCAGTCTGATATAACATGACCTAACCGACAAAATAGTGAGGTGCACGATATGAAGATTAACTAGTTAGTGTATATCGATAGCATGTTTAGTCGGTGACCAAAGTTGAACTGACATAATCAAGTGAGCTGGATACTAACAAAGATGTCAAGTGGACTCCAAGTGGCAAACGTGCATTGGGTAGGTGAATGGTGCATCGGTGAGGTAGTTGTCAACTAAGTCCGAATTAAAGTCAACTGTGAAAAACACATATCAATTTCAGAGGATTGCGACTCAAAGTAGATTGATGTGCAAAGATTTGATTCTTTGAAATCATGATCGAAGCAAGATATTTGGTCGACTTGCTGATCTGGAGAAGGAAACTGCTAAATCATTTATTGATCGACAAAATCAAGACTGATGAACAGAGTCGAGTTTTCTAAATATAGTAAACATTAATTGGAAGAATAAAAAAGATGACAAAGCTTTTTGATGTACTATTTCAGGCTGTCGATTTAGGAAATATGAGATCTGATTTGATTTGGATTGAGGTTGGTAAAGAAAACCCTAAGCATGTGAAGTTTGAGTTTGTGTTTTGGTGGGAAAGCCTAAATATAAATATGCAGATTGAAGATCTAAGTTAGTGTTGTTGTTGATGCCAAAGAAGAGAAGGTGATTGTTGAGAGCAGAAGAGTGACTAGTCTGAGTGCAAGGGAGAAGTACATAAGTGACTGAGTGTTGCAAAAGAACCGGTAAGAGAGGTGTAACCGACAAGGGTTTAAGCTACTAGTAAACTATCACAAAACACAATAGTCTGTTAAACTGGCACTGTTTGAACTAGTAAGATTGAAGCAGAGAAGCAGTGAAGAGATAACCGACAGAGAGAATTGATTGGAGGTGTTACAAAATTCATTTGTAACAAGGTGTATATTATTGTATTACTTTATCTCATTGTATTTCATTGAGTAGGTGCTCGGTGTAGAGGTTGGTGCTCCTTGAGTTGATGCTCATAATAGAATAGGGTTTGGTGATCCTTTGGGTAGGTGCCCATAAATTAATAGGGGTTGGTGCTCCTTGGGTTGGTGCCCTAAACATTGTAAAACTGTTATTTCACTATGAGGTTGGATTGGAGCAGTAGATCTCTAGCAATATTTCTCACCTAGGTTTTTCCCACATTGGGTTTTCCTCGTATATTCGGTGTCATGTGATGTGCTCTTGTGTGGTTGCTTGCTAATGCTTTCATTATCCTACTAGTCACACACATTGTTTGAAATTGTTTATAGTCACTGATTTACCCCCCCTCTCAGTGATATCTTGTGTTCTACATTTGGTATCAGAGCATTAGGTTCCATGTTTGTCAAAGATTTCTCTAGCTTGGGTAGATTATGGTTTAATAACACAATGGAAATGAATTAATCCTCCTTCTCCAAATATCCCATGTTTGATGGTACCAACTATGCCTTCTGGAGCAGAAGAGTGGAAACCTATTTGTCCTCCCTAGGTTTTAAAGTTTGGATGTCTGTGCACAATGGGTATACTATCCCTAATAATCCTCATACAGATCCAGATGCTAAGAAGGAGTATGAAAATAATGCCAAGGCCAAGCATGCTATTCTCAGTGGTCTGTTTGATAACGAGTTTGTTAAGGTCATTCACTGCTCATCTGCCAAGGAAACTTGGTATAAGTTGAAAAGATTGTTTGAAGGAGATGTCAAGGTCAAGGAGGCTAAACTGTAAACACTAAGAGGTTAGCTTGAAGGCTTGAAGATGAAAGATGAAGAGAAGATTGTTGATTATCTTCATAGGATTGATGAAATAGTGAACACTATTAGAGGACTCAGAGAAGATATAATTGTTGAAGTGATTGTCAAAAAGGTACTTAGATCACTCACATCTAAGTATGACACAAAGGTCTCTGCAATAGAAGTAGCCAAGAATCTGAAAACCTTTTCAATGGATGAGTTGTTTGGGTCCCTAACTGCTTATGAGATGAGAAAAACTAGTGAAGGAACTTCAAAGAAAGAGGCTACTTTCAATTCCATCAATAAGGTTAAGGAAGAAATTACTCATGGAGAATCTAGTGAAGACTCACACATTGGTAGAAAAATTTGTAAGGAAGTTTAAAAGAGGATCCGGTAAGTACAAAGGAAAATTACCTCTCAAATGTTTTAATTGTGATAAAATAGGACACTTTGCTTCAAAATGTCCCTATGGTGAGAAAGCTGGAGAAGAGAAACAAAGCACCAGCAGACCTTTGGGTGAGGATAAAAAGAAGAATAGTTACCAACAAGATAGAAGAAGCTATTGAAAGTAGAACAACCTGTATACTATTGAAGATGATGCCACAGATGAAGAGAGTGCCTCAGAAAATGACTAATGTGAGGATGAAAGAGAAACCAATCTCTTTATGGCACTAGATTAACTGGTTGATGCAGATAATGAAGATGAAGACATTGAAGCTGAAGTGGACCTGGAAGGTGACCTTATAAGTGCTCTTGAGGAGTTGAGTAAAACAAGAAGAGATATCAAGAAGGTTAAGTGTGTTGTTATTGAGGAACAAGACCGTTTGAAGAAATCCCTGGATGAGTCCAAGAAAATGATTTTTGATTTGACACTCCATTTGGAAGAGGCCAAGAGGATATGTGAAGTTACATCCTCCGATTTGATAAAGAAGGAGAAGGAGCATCATAATTTTGAAGAAGAAATTGTAAGGCTCAGAAAGGAGCTTGAAAAGAGTAAAGATGAATTGAAGATGAGAAGCAAGTATGAGGGCAACACTGAAGCCTTCGACGAAATGTTGAGTAATCAGTAGCACTCAAAAGATACCGAAGTTTTAGGTTTTGAAGAAGGACAAAGTTCAAATAGAAAAGATACATCCGACAAGGAGATACAATTTACTTCTTCAAGTGAGAGTAAAGAAAAACAAACCTTTACTATCAACAAAGCTACCGAGAAGAGGACCTATATGTTGGCATTTTTGATGATTATGTTGTGATTGTCATTGATGGACACACACTTGCATTGAGATTGCTTTTATATGTATGAGTTATGCTCAACTGATAATTGTTCCCAACCGGTATGATGCATTATAGTCCTTATACTATTGGTGTTTTGCAGAAAGTGTTTACCGATTTGAAGTGGTATGTTGACCCCAAGCAGTTCAAGGATCTCAAGCGGTATGAAGGATCAAAGCGACAGAACACATATTTCCTAGTCTTCATTTTTGTCAAACCGGCAACTGGTATTTTGTATGAACCAATAATACTCTGTGATGAGTTACCAACCGACATTTTGTGATGAGTTACCATCCACCGATTGTTTGACGGTGCCGACACTTCAATGATGCTTTTTGTGTCATGTTACAAAATATGTCTAGATGTATTGAACCTAGGAAATTGTAATGTAATCCTATTGGACCGACATGAAATCAGATTCCTTTATAAGGACATCATGTCTAGGGTTTTAGGTTGTTGCTAGGGTTTTAAGGTGGTTGATGAGTTAGAGAGAGTGTGAATGTGTTGAAGACTGAAGTAATGTTGGAATGCATTAGGAACGAGATATCAAGGATCTAACCAAGCAATCTGTGTTATTTGCTAGATCACTCACTTGTTGATTACTCACATCTTCGACAAGTCTGAAGCCCTTAACCGGGTAGGCCCAAAAGCCTTTTGTAAATCCTGTAACAAGGTGGTTCACATCTATGGATCTAAAATCCTCTAGCAAGGTAGTCCTTAACCGGACTTATCTCCTAACAGAGATTGAGATTCCTAACAGGATTTGTTCCGGTAAAGAACATTGTATGACCTTAACCAGTCTGGTTCCTATTCTGCAAATAGTTACTTGTGAGTTCCATCTCACCGTGGTTTTTCCCATTTGGGTTTCCACATCAGAATCTCTTGTGTTATGGTGTTTGTGCTTCTATGGGTGAATGCATTATTTGTTGTTTGGTTTGCATGTGTGCTAACCGGTTTGTCTGCTAAACTATTTTACTGGTTTACTGGTAGTCTAGTAAAGTGTTTAAGTACATTGATTTTTGGTATACTAATTCACCCTCCCTCTTAGTATTCATCAATTGGTATCAGAGCCTACCTTTCTATAAGTCTAACAACTTGGAAAGAGATATGGGGGAATATACTATGAGGGAACTTACTCATCAGCTCACTCAGTCTGAGCAAGCCTATGATGATCTTTTGGTCAAATATAAGGCCTCTTAAGCAAAAAGGAGAGAACATGCTGAAAAACTGATGGAGCTATCTGAAAATAGTTCCTCTGATGAAGAGGACATGGAAGCCCTGATTCAAGAAGTAGAAAAGCTGAATGAATCCAATTCCAACCTGAGAAAAGAATTGGAAGGACTGACTATTCGAATGTGCCAAGATCTTGAGAACTGGAGGAAAGCTGGAGATCTGGTAAAAGACAAAGATCATGAAATCTCCAAGCTGAAGCAAGAGATTAGTGCCCTAACTGCTCAATTCCATGTGAGCAAAGTAGAAAAGGAAGACATGCAAGGAGAACTGAACATGACCATCTCTGAGAATGCAAACCTAATGGAAACAAATGTTGCTATTTCCAAAGAACTCTCCGAGTCAAAGGAAATACTTGCTAAGTTCAACAAGAGTACTGTTAAGCTAGAGAAAAAGCTTGAATCAACCAAACCTGTCAAGAATACTGATGGACTTGATTATTCTGGTCATGAAGAAGGTGAGACCTTTGGTGCAAATGCTGAAGCATCAAAGAGGCAATCGACATTCAAAGGTAAAGGTAAGCAAAAGTTCAAACCTATTTGCTTTAACTGTCTTAAAGAAGGACATACTGCTAATGTATGTAGGAGTAAGGCTTATAATAATTTTCCTTATTTTCTAAATGATAAGCCTAGATCCTATAGATTCAATGGTAATTGTTATGCATGTAACAAGTTTGGGCATAAAGCATTTGAATGCAGGTTTGTTATGAACAACACTGGAAGATATCCTTAGAGGACTCAAGGAGTTGGTTCAGAACCTTTTGTGAACCAGAATCACAACCGGTTTAATGCCTTTAATCATCAGTTAGGAAGCGGTGGCTATCAAGCGGTGACCAGATGGAGAGAAAACTGTTTGATCTGTCATGATCATGGTCACACTGCTGCAACATGCAGGAGGAAGAACAATAACATGAATAATGGACCTTGGAGAGCACCTGGAATGGTTTGCTATCATTGCAACAAATCGGGTCACATTGCCAGATTCTGCAGAACAAGAAAGAACATATCGGATGACATACCGGTCACTCCAGAAGGAAAGATTGATATTGATACTGTTCAAGCAGATAAGAACAAAACCTGGAAGAAGAAACCAACAATGTTGCAAGAAGAACCGGTTTCTGCACCTAGTGTGGAAATCACAAAACCAACAAACTAAGCATCTGAAAAGCTTAGGGGGAGCAAACGGTGAAATGTTTCGAACCCCTGGTTTATACTGGTAAAAGACCTTAACCAGTATGTGATACCTATCATTTGGCAGAAGACTGGAAACGGTAACAGGCAAATTAGGGTTTATGCCCTAATGGTAGAGCATTTATTACGGTAGGTGAGGAATATGTTTAAAAGGAATTTTCAAATCATTTGTCACTATCATTTTTCGAGCGAAGAAGTTTTTCAAGTGCAGAGCGAAGAAAAAGTGATTTGTGTTGCGATTCAAAGAAATTTCAAAACCCTGAAGAAGATTCAGAAGCAAATATCAAACGGTCAAGAGAAGAACTCAAAGCGGTGATTCAACAACCGACGGAGTGTGAAGCAAAGTTCAAATTGCGAAGCCCTAAATTTCAAATTGCGAAGGTATTTCTCATAATTCTCTGATTATCATGGCTTCCGCATCTTATGATAGTTCTAGTGCAATTGTTGATTCTATGGACTTCATACAACGAAAGTCAAAATATAATGCCTTGTCTCAAGTACCAGCTGGTGTTATAGTAAAAGAAGGGATTTCTGATTACATAGACTGCAAAATCGAAGACCTAGGGTCTCTTGTGATCCATTCTCAGCTAGGTCTATTCGGTGGGAAGGATAAAAAGATCAAACCGGAGTATAGCATCTTGGAGAAAAAGAAACTTCACAATGCGGTTTACTTCCTAGAGGATTTCACAGATGACCAGATTCGAATCATTCTGACAGAGTTCATGGTGACAAGATGTATCTTGAGAGAACGCATGATATCACATCGGAAGTGATTCATGTTGTCACCGGTTTCTGTAATATAGGGGAAGTGCTAGCCCTAAGGAAGGTCAGCAAGACTGAAATGTCCAAGCTCACCGGTTCAGTGAGCGACTCACATGGCATGACCATCAACTCAATCAAGGATGATCTGGTCAAGTATGCCTGCATGGTGATAGGCTACCGAACATTCTCTGCCAGCAGAATTAATTCTCTCTCTGCTGCAGCGGTAAATGCCGCTTATAGGATGATCAAGGAGGATGCGTTGTTTGATCTGTGCACCTGTATGCAAAGACAACTTATGTTGAATCTTAAGTCAATCAAACAGGACAATGCAATGAGATTCAAGTTCAGACAACTACTGGTAGGGTTATTCTTCTACTTCCAAGGTTATTTCCCAGGAGTTGGAGATATTTAGTGGTCTGCCGACCAATTGGTTACCAAGCAGATCAAAGAGAGCTTGCAAGCAGTTGGAACCAGTTAACCTAAAGTTCTGAACAAGTACTTTGATGAGTTCAAAAGCAAGATGAGCCTAAGGATGAGGATATCTAGTGACATTGTCAAGAAATATGAAGAGGACATCTACTTTATCATCAAAGTGGATGAATGCTTAATGGAGGCTGTTGAGCCTAGATAGGAAGAAGTAGAGCCTATGGGCTATGAGGTAATGTATGATATACTGGATGGGTATGCTTCTACCCTAATCGCCTCACCCCTTGATCCTAAGGCAAAGAGAACCGACACCTATTTGAAAAGGGTTGCACCAGTTGTAGAACCCCTTGAAAAGAAAGGAAAGGCAGTGCCTTCAGCATCAATACCGGTTACTGCAACCAGTCCCAAAGTGACCAAGCGGTCACCTGCAAAGAAGAAACTGGAAGCGGCACCTGCCAAAGTCTTCGAGAATAAGAGGAAGACAAGGAATAATTCATCGGACTCAGAAGAAACTGTGTCTGAAGAAAAACCCAAGAAGACAAGACAAACAAAGAAAAAGACAAAGAATGAACCGACATCATCTGCACCGGTAAATATTGACATTTCTTCCTACAAACCTTTGACACATTGTCAAAGAACTATAAAGAATATTAGGAGAAAAGTGTTGAATGATTTGATTGATTATTTTGATGATTTCAATGATGATGAAAAGGAAGCAATTGAACAGGAAATCATTAGGTATTTGTGTGCTAATGACCGGTCGCCTTCAGAAGTTAGATCTGAGACACCATATTCTTTGTTTAAGTCTTTAGACAATAAATGGCGTATTGCCATAGAGAAGGAACAAGAAATAAGGGAGAAAGTTTTTGCCCAACACTTTCCTGGCCTGTCCAATCCTGAGCTTTTTAAAGTCATCAATCAAAATAAAGGACTCTTCTTCACTAGAAGGAGAAGACTCTGGTTATTAGAAGGGAGAATTGATGATGTCGAAAAGGACACTCATCTGCATATGACAACTGTTGTACATACACACAAACTGCTTCAAGGCAACAAGAAGGCTGAGCAAGAACTGACAATAACAAAACTGGATGAAGTGTTTGATAATGAAGGAAACCTGGTTACTGAACCTATAGACACTATTGATGTCGATGCTCTCGATGTAGAGGATGTTGCTCAAGGTACACCATCAGAAGCAACAGGACAGGAGAAGTAGGCAGAATAGGTAGAAAAGCAAAAGGAAGCAGAGGACAAAAAGGAGGAGGCAAAGAAGCAAGCAGAGAAGAAGAAAGAAGAGGAGGATAAAAAAGAGGAGAAGAGAAAGGAAGCAGAGAAGGAGAAAAGGAAGGATGAAGAGGAGAAGAGGAAAAAGGAAGAGGAGAAGAAGAAGAAGAATGAAGAGGAGAAGAGGAAAAAGGAAGAGGAGAAGAAGAAGGATGAAGAGGAGAAGAGGAAGAAGGAAGAGGAGAAGAAGAAGAATGAAGAAGAAAAGAAGCGGAAAGATGAAGAAAAGAAAAAGGAAGAGGAGAAGAAGCAGTAGGAAGAGGAGTAGAAGAAAAAGGACAAAGAAGAAGAGAAGTAGAGGAAAGAAGAGAAAAGGAAAACAGAAGAAGAGGAAAAGAAAAAGATAGAAGAGGAAAAGTTAAGAGCTACATAGAAAGAAGAAGCGGCAAAAAGCACTCAGATGGAGACTCCAAAGGCAACCGATAGTCAAGCTAAACCAGCTAACCTCACTAGTCCTATTGACCTCCAGTTTGCAAACAAAATGGAGCTGCTACAGAGCATTAAGGTTGCTCAAGAACACCTTGAAGTGATAAGGAGGAAGAAGGAGCAAGATGTGATCCAAGCTACGGTGGACACTCTTACCAGTTTGTTACCCGACACAAACCTCCTGAATACTGATTCATCACTGGCACAATTGAAGCTCCTATGCACCGTAGTGGATGATCAGGTGCAGAGCCTAGAAGAGGTAGCAGAGGCAAATGTCAAGAAAGAGCATCAAAAATCTCTCAACATTGCCCTCGTGAAGAAGCTAAATGAGCTCTGGTTTGATCTGTAAAAAGCTCAAAAAGACATAAGGAATGCTCTGGATGAGGGGAATCTATTATTGAGTAATATTTGCCAACCCCATCTCTTCTGTGATAATGTGCTTGTACAGAAGCAAAAGCTACAAACTGACTTGCAGTTATACATGAGCACCTTCAAACTGCCATATGACTCTTTTACAACTTATGGGCAAACCGTTTACCAGTTTCATATCTAGTCTGCCAAAATAGATTTGGAAATCAGCAACTGGACTCGAGATTTGCAGGAACTACAACTGGTTCTACTCCCATGCCTGCAAATACTTCAGAAATGTTATCTCAATCTGGATGCCTTAATGAGGACTCAAGAGATGAGCACAATTGATGCCATGGAAGAACAGGTCTCCCAGATGCAGACAGAGAAAGAAGTGGCTACCTCCCTACTTGAGTCCTGGTCCTTATCTATGAAACAATTTTTGTAGGACTTTAAATCAGTTTTTGACAAGTTTTATTCTTTATTGTCATAAACTCTTATTCTCTTAATACTAATGCAACTAGGGTTGGTCTGTAATATTTTGTTGTCATTGTTGGCAAAGGGGGAGAAGTATAAATTTTGAATGTTTTGATGTATACTTTAATGTTATTTCTGTTAAGAAGTAGTATACATTGTATTTTCTGCAAAAGGGATAGTGTATATGCTTAGGGGGAGTAATTTTGATTATGGCATATTTTTGTTGTAAAACACTTAGATGTCAAAAATTTCCTAAGTGTTGCCATCAATGTCAAAGGGGGAGATTGTTGGCATTTTTGATGATTATGTTGTGATTGTCATTGATGGACACACACTTGCATTGAGATCAATTTTATATGTATGAGTTATGCTCAACCGACAATTATTCCCAACCGGTATGATGCATTATAGTCCTTAGACTATTGGTGTTTTGTAGAAAGTGTTTACTGATCTGAAGCGGTATGTTGACCCCAAGCGGTTCGAGGATCTCAAGCAGTACGAAGGATCAAAGCGGCAGAACACATATTTCCCAGTCTTCATTTTTGTCAAACCGACAACCGATATTTTGTATGAACCAGTAATACTCTGTGATGAGTTACCAACCGACATTTTGTGATGAGTTACCATCCACTTATTGTTTGACGGTGCCGACAGTTCAACAGTGCTTTTTGTGTCATGTTACAAAATATGTCTAGATGCATTGAACCTAGGAAATTGTAATGTAATCCTATTGGACCGAGAGAAAGCAATGAGAGAACTAGATGATTCTTCAGATTCCTTTATAAGGACATCATGTCTAGGGTTTTAGGTTGTTGCTAGGGTTTTAAGGTGGTTGATGAGTTAGAGAGAGTGTGAATGTGTTGAAGACTGAAGTAATGCTAGAATGCATTAGGAACGAGCTATCAAGGATCTAACCAAACAATCTGTGATATTTGCTAGATCACTCACTTGTTGATTACTCACATCTTCGACAAGTCTGAAGCCCTTAACCGGGTAGGCCCAAAAGCCTTTTGTAAATCCTGTAACAAGGTGGTTCACATCTATGGATCTAAAATCCTCTAGCAAGGTAGTCCTTAACCAGACTTATCTCCTAATAGAGATTGAGATTCCTAATAGGATCTGTTCTGGTAAAGAACATTGTATGACCTTAACCGGTCTGGTTCCTATTCTATAGATAGTTACTTGTGAGTTCCATCTCATTGTGGTTTTTCCCATTTGGGTTTCCATGTCAAAATCTCTTGTGTTATGGTGTTTGTGCTTCTTTGGGTGAATGCATTATTTGCTATTTGATTTGCATGTGTGCTAACCGGTTTGTCTGCTAAACTATTTTACCGGTTTACTGGTAGTCTAGTAAAGTGTTTAATTACATTGATTTTTGGTATACTAATTCACCCCCCCTTCTTAGTATTCATCACTATATTGAAGCTACAAGAAATTTGCCTGTGAATCGGAATACTCAGAACCAAAAGGCTTACTCTCTGTACTGGAATGCAAACCATAAAGGAAAGTTCAAGATTGATGAAGAGGGGTTCACCAAAGTCAATAGCATGAGAGGAAAACATCCGGTGAGACAAAGGTTTGCCGGTCCAATGCATCAAGATTGGTATGTACCCAAATTTCATGGTTACTGTTACTAGTGTAATAAGTTTGGTCATAGAATTGTTGATTGTAGTTTGTTGCGTAAGCCCCCTACTAGTTTTGAAAGTAGAAATTCATTTGTTACACTCTGGGAGATGAATGTCACTTGTTATCAATGTAATGGTTTTGGTCATAAGAGTTATGAATGTAGGAGAAGTCAATCGATATCCTACAATAGTTTTTCAAGTTCATTATTCAATGTCAATGTGAAGTTCTATCATTGTCAAAATGTTGGCCACATTGCAAACTCAAGACTTCTAAGAAAAAGAAGATAGACCGGATCAGAAACTGGAAGCAAAACTGGAGCAAAAAATTGCAACTGACAAGAAGAAGGAACCCAACCCGGTTTGGGTTGAGAAGGATAAGAATAAAGTAGAATCAAGTCTGATTGTGTAGACTACCTTGCATGCAGAAAGAATAAATTTGTGGGTTGCAAATAGTGGATGTTCCAGTCAACATGATTAGAGACAAAAAGAAGTTCATCAAGCTTGATGATTGGAATGGAGGTTCAGTGAGGTTCAGAGACAACTCTTCCATTAAGATAAAAGACAAAGGTACTCTGAACATAGATGGAAAATTAAAAGCACATGATGTATACTATGTGGAAGGACTAAAGCATAATTTGCTAAGTGTGAGTCAAATGTGTGATAAAGGATACAAATTCACATTTAACTCTACCAGTTGTCAGATAAGGAAGGATAGTACTAGACAAATTATTGCAGAAGGTAAAAGGATAGATGGAAATGTGTACAATCTGAAGGAATGCTTTGAGTCCCAATGCATGATGGGACAAGTAGATGAGAGTTGGCTCTGGCATAGAAGATTAGGCCATATAAACTTTGATAATCTGGTTAAGGTGAGAAAGAAAGGTTATGTGAGATATATACCACCAATTATCAAATCGACAAGTACTTTTTGTGATGAATGTCTAAGAGGAAAGAAGACTAAAGTAACCTTCAAGATCAAAGAACATAATACCTCAAGGCCCTTAGAACTTGTGCATATAGATTTGTGTGGTCCAACTAGAACAAGAGCTTTAGCTGGTGAGAGATACTTCATACTATTCATTGATGATTTCTCAAGAATGACATGGGTCACTTTCCTACATGACAGATCACAAGTTTATGAGAGGTTCAAGATATTCCAGAATATGGTTGAGAAGGAAAGTGGATGCAAGTTGAAATGTTTGAGATTAGACAAGGGTGGTGAGTTTACATAAAATGAGTTTGTAGACTACTGTGAGAGGCATGGAATCAAAAGACAATATTCAGCTCCAAGAACACCACAACAAAATGGTGTTGTAGAAAGGAAAAACCAAACTGTCAAGAAGATGGCAAGAACTATGTTGAATGAGGCAAACATACCAGATATGTACTGGAAGGAAGCAGTACATACTGTTGTATATACATTGAATTGGGTTCAATTGAGAGAAAATAGCAGAATGACACCTTATGAACTGTGGTATGACTAGAAGCCATTAGTTAAATATTTTAAAGTGTTTGGAAGTAAATGCTCCATCAAGAGAGATGAAGATAGTTTAGGTGGTTTTGATTATAGGAGTGATGAAGGCATATTCTTGGGTTAGTCTATTCACAACAAAGTTTACAAATGCTACTATAAAAGACCGAGAAAAGTCATTGAAAGTGTGCATGTAAGAGTTGATGAAGATTTGCATAAAGGAAAGCAAGCCCATGTAAACCAATGTGATGATTCATGGGATGAAGATGAAGTTTAGTTAGAAAATGAACTAGGAGAAGCATCCAACAAGACCCCTAATAGATATGTGTAGAAAAATCACCTGAAAGAGAAGATTATAGGCAATAAAAGTGATGGTGTACAGACAAGAAGAAGACTTGCCCAGAACAATGAACAAGTGAATTTCTGCCTCATGACTGAAATGGGACCCAAAACATTCAATGAGGCCAACAAAATTGAGAAATGGATGGATGCAATGGAAGAAGAGTTGCAACATATTGAAAAGAACAAAACTTGGGAATTAGTTCCTAGTCCAACATATAAGAATGTCATATTTACTAAATGGGTCTACTGGAACAAGATGAATGAAGAGGGTAAGATTGTTAGGAATAAATGAAGGTTAGTGTGCAAAGGTTTTTCTCAAGTAGAAGGAATTGATTTTGAAGAAAATTTTGCACCGGTTGCAAGACTTGAGGCTATTAGAATGTTCTTAGCATTCTCTGCCTTCAAAGGATATAAGGTATATCAAATGGATGTCAAGTCTGCTTTCTTAAATGGTAATTTGGAAGAAGAAGTCTGCATAGAACAACCAAAAGGTTTTCTGTTGCATGATGATGAAAATTTTGTATATCGATTGAAGAAAGCATTGTATGGTTTAAAGTAGGCTCCAAGAGAATGGTATTCAAGGTTGGATAGGTATCTTAAGGAGCAAGGTTTCAAAAAGGGAAGTGCAATTAGTAATCTATACATAAAAGGAAATGGAAATCACTTGGTTATTGTTGTTGTATATGTGGATGATATAATTTTTGGAGGCAACAAGGATATCTTGTGTAAAGAGTTTGTTGATCAGATGCAATCAGAGTTTGAGATGTCAATTCTTGGAGATTTGTCATATTTTATTGGTTTACAAATTTCATAGCAAGACAAAGGAATATTTATCTCTCAAACCAAGTATGTCAAAGATATGTTGAAGAAGTTTTAGATGGAAGACAACAAACCGATAAGTACCCCCATGGTGATTGGATGCAAGTTGAGCAAGGTTGATGAGTCATTGGAAGTGGATTGGACCCTGTATAGATCCATGATTGGTAGTCTGTTGTACCTTACTGCCCCAAGATAAGATATAGTGCAGACAGTATGTATGGTGGCAAGATTTCAAACTGCACCTAAACAGTCACATGAGAATGTAGTTAGAAGAATCTTCAGGTACCTACAAGGAACAATTAATTATGGCTTATGGTATCCAAAGCAAGGAGATTTCACTTTACAAGCCTACATTGATGCTGATTGGGCAGACTATATTGATGACTGAAAAATCACAAGCGATGGTGCATTATTTTTAGGTGACTGGTTAGTTTCATGGCACAACAAGAAGTAGGATTCAATCTCCTTATCTAATGCCAAGGCATAATATATTGCTGTTGCTAAATGTTGTTCTCAGGTGTTATGGATGAAGTAGACTCTCAAGGACATTCAAATAGAAATATTTGATCTTATTTCAATCTGGTGTGATAACTCAAGTGCCATCAACATTTCCAAGAATTTGGTTATGCACTCAAGGACAAAGCACATTGCTATCAAACATCACTTTCTCAGAGAGAAGGTTGCAGATCAAGAAGTGAAGGTAGAATATGTTCCTACAAGTGAACAAGTTGTTGATATCTTCACAAAACCTCTATCGGTAAATACATTTGAATATCTAAGACACAAGTTAGGAGTTTTCTCACCAGGTTTATGCCCTTAAATGTGTATGGAGATCTATGGTTTATGGGGAGTTCATAGCCATATATTTTTTACTCTTGGACCATATGCTGTACTTAGGGGGAGAGTATGCATCCCCAACTTGTTTGTGATTTTATTAGTTGTGTCAGTCGACTTTTCAATTCACAAGACTGGCAAAAAATTTTGTATCAAAGAGGAAATCAGGTTTGGGACTTTGGCATGTTGTCTATTCAATTTGTCTATGTACCAAAGTCACAATGAGCTTGACCGGGAAAGTAACCTCACCTAGGATAATGTGCTCCTCAGTCTATGTTTGTGGTTGTTTTCAGTGTCTATTCAATTTGTTGTTAATAAAAATCACAAATTGACCCGTTGGGTGATAGGGACAAGTAGTCTGGCCTACTGGGAGATACAATATACTAGTTCATGAATTACCTGCAAAGGGGGAGACCTCAAAAAGCTATCTTGGCCCTTTGTCATTGTTGTTAAAGGGGGATAAAGTTAGCAATGGTTAAAGTTAACAAGGGGAGAAAGTTAACAGTTGGAAAAATAACTGCAGTTGGAGATTATGGAGATTAACCTGATAATATGGGTGTTGCCATCAATGCAAAAGGTGGAGAAAGTTAACAACTAGAAAAAGAACCGTAGTTGGAGATTTTGGAGATTAACGCGATAATATGGGTGTTGCCATCAATGCCAAAGGGGGAGATTGTTGGCATTATTTTTTCATTGGTGTCAACTAGTAAGTCTGCCAACCGGTAAGCAAGTCGGTATGCAAGATATTGTTATTGGCATTGGAGATTGTTGGCATGCTGATGTCAACCGGTATGGGATGTCAACCAGTAAGTCTGCCAACCGATAAGCAAGCAAATCCAGTAAGTGCAGTCTGATATAACATGACCTAACTGACAAAATAGTGAAGTGCACGATATGAAGGTTAATCGATTAGTGTATACCTGTAGCATGTTCAGTCAATGACCAAAGTTGAACCAACATAACCAAGTGAGCTAGATGCTGACAGAGATACCAGGTGGACTCCAAGTGGCAAACGTGCATTGGGTAGATGAATGGTGCGTCGGTGAGGTAGTTGTCAACTAAGTCTGAATTAAAGTCGACTACGAAAAACACAAATCAGTTGCAGAGGATTGCGGCTTAGAACATATCGATGGGCAGAGATTTGATTCTTTGAAATCACGATCGAAGCAAGATATTTGGTCGACTTGTTGATCTAGAGAAGGAAACTGCTAAATCATTTATTGAACGAAAAAATCAAGACTGATGATCAGAGTCAAGTTTGCTATATATAGTAAACGTTCATAGAAAGAATAAAAAAGATGATAGAGCTTTTTGCGGTACTATTCCAGGTTGTCGATTCAGGAAAGATGAGATCCAATTTGATTTGGATCAAGGTTGGTAAAAAAAACCCTAAGCGCGTGAAGTTTGAGTTTGTGTTTTGGTGGGAAAGCTTAAATATAAATATGCAGAATGAAGATATAAGTTAGTGCTGTTGTTGATGCCGGAGAAGAGAAGGTGATTGTTGAGAGAAGAAGAGTGACCAGTTTGAGCGCAAGAGAGAAGTACAAAAGTGATTGAGTGTTGCAAAAGAACTGGTAAGACAGGTGTAATCAGCAAGGGTTTAAGCTATCGATAAAATGTCACAGAACACAACTCTTTGTTAAATCGATAGTGTTTGAACTGGTAAGACTGAAGCAGAGAAGCAATGAAGAGATAACCGACAAAGAAAATTGATTGGAGGTGTTACAAAATTTATTTGTAACAAGGTGCAAATTATTTTATTGCTTTATCTCATTGTATTTCACTGAGTAGGTGCTCGGTGTAGGGGTTGGTGCTCCTTGAGTTGGTACTTAGAATAGATTAGGGGTTGATGCTCCTTGAGTTGGTGCTCAAAATAGAATAGGGGTTGGTGCTCCTTTGGGTAGGTGCCCATAAATTACTAGGGGTTGGCGCTCCTTGGGTTGGTGCCCTAAACATTGTAAAACTGTTATTTCACTATGAGGCTGGATTGGAGCAGTAGATCTCTGACAATATTTATCACTGAGGTTTTTCCCACATTGGGTTTTCCTCATATATGTGGTGTTATGTGATGTGCTCTTGTGTGGTTTCTTGTTAATGCTTTCATTATCTTACCGGTTTCACACAATGTTTGAAATTTTTTATAATCACTGATTCACCCCCCCTCTTAGTGATATCTTGTGTTCTACAATTTCTTCATACCCCCATCTCTACCATGAGTCATATAATAATTTCGTGGTAGAGGGACTAACAATTTAATATCCACATTATCTAAGGAATCATCAATTTCCCCCTAGAAGGTGTGCTTGAAAAGCATTTGGCACATTGTATTTGCTCTGGCCTTTGACATACCCATGTATACAATCACGTAACGAGACATTATTGTGATATCAATATCAACCCTATTCCTATGGAAGGCCATGAGAAATTTATATCCCATGACCACCTTGACAACATGTAGCACTAGAGGGTGCCCCGTAGTTAAAATAGTTACGAATATTTTATATGATGCTTTGCCGAAGAATGACATCTGTCTTTTGGTGGATTCAAGGAGGAGGGGTGTGTCCATACTTAGTAGTTATGTTAGCTCTTAAGGCAATTTAAAAATGAGTCGTGCCACAAATTTTGGGTCTATATCTACCCATCTACCTCATGGCATTATCATGATTATCAAGGCATGTGTATTAATTACATGAGTAAGTGGTTACACCAAATATTTTCCATAAATGTACTCTATATTTCTCACACATCTAATCATGGATGATATTAAATATATTTCTTTCCATTCCTAGTACAAGTACCTTGGTCGTCTCAATATTTCAGGAAACCACTGCCAGTTTAATCGGGTGATATGCTTTCATAAGCCACCAATATATTGGTTACAAGCTACCAAATCCCTCTATTCATGTGATATGGGCCTCGAGGAATGATGTAGTCCTCCCAAAGTAGTGGTAATGAGACACCTGTATAGCCATCATCGTGTGCGCTATCCTCTAAGCCTATTGTACTCCCTTCACCAACATCATAATGATTATTCTTTATGGGATGAACAACCCACACATTTACTTAGGATGATATTTCATCAAACATGATTGAAAATCATTGCCCCATGTTGTTCCACGTCACCCTAGCCATAGTGCAGTTTCCTAATTCCTTGTCAGCTATCAATTTTGCCAAACTATGTACCACATCGTTGCCCTCCCTATAGACATGTAATTTCGAATTCATCGTAACTTGCTAGTGCCTCATGAATTAGTCAGAGACAATGTGCTAATATCCAATTGGATGTTTCATTGTACCTTATTACATTTATTATGATTAGTAAGTCCCCCTCTAAATGTACTTGCCTACTTTTTAACTCCAAACCAAGATGCAACCCTACCAATGCCACTCTAAATTCAACTACATTATTGGTTGTAATTATAATGAATTGTGATTTTATTGTTGGAATTTTTCCATCTTGATCTTGTGCAACACATCCAATCCCACTTGTCTCTGAATTGCCCTTTGGTTCCTCAATGTTCCTGCATAGGGCATCATTTTGCATCACCTTTTATTGGAATATCCTGTTGTTACTTTCTTTTCATGATTCTCAAATTATTGTTGAGGGGAATATGCTCCATATGAAGAAGTTGAGGAAATACAACTTCAGAGATCCCAAGAACACCTGCATGCAAATACCTGTCACAAGAGAAGAATGGAGGCACATAAAGAAAAAAAACATAAATGCTATGAAGAAGAAAATTATCATTCAGAAAGGGACTCAATTTATGAAAAAGTACAATACAATCCTTATAAAATTATAATAGAAACCCTAAAAGGGAAAACATAGGTTTGCACATAATAATTAATAAAAGAATTAATTATTATGCACCTAAAGTTAGCTTAAGTGTAAAAGAGATAAAGGGAACCTAAATAATTAAACAAATATTGTTTAATTAATCAAGTAAATACCCAAATACTCTAACACCCCCCCTTAAGCTAGACTTAGGGAGAAGTTAAAACCTAGAACAACTACTAAAAGCAAGAAAGATGGGTCCCGACAACAAGGCCTGATCAGGTACCCAAATACAATGAAATCTCTATGAACTGGAGAAATAGAGAAAACCACATGGGAACAAAACTCTACTCCAAAAAGAGATGGAAAAGAACACCACTGAAGCATGAAGAACCTGCAAACTCTGTTGAAGAATAACTGCTGATCTGAAGAAACTCCACTGAAATAGAACATGACCAGGTAGATAAGACTATAATTTGTATGAGTGCTCTCAAATGACACTACTCGAATCAGAAGGCAAATAAGGCAAACAACTAAAATCGAAGATACAGATGGCATGAAAACACCAAAGCATGAAGAACTGATCAATCGAACCATGAAAGCATTAGAACCAATAGGACAAACCTCCCAATAATGCGGAAGAGGGAGAGGGACATGAACACTGAAAAGAACAACCAAGAAGAACTGCCTTGTTGTACATGCACTATTGATAAAGTGCCATGAGGGTTTTGATGTTTGCCTGTTGTTTGCCATCTTCCTTTGTCCAATGAGTGTTCATGAAGAAGTTGAGGAAATACAACTTCAAAGATCCCAAGAACATCTGCATGCAAATACCTGTCACAAGAGAAGAATGGAGACACATAAAGAAAAAAAGCATAAATGCTCTGAAGAAGAAAAAAATTATCATTCAGAAAGGGAATCAATTGAATGAACAAGTACAATACAATCCTTATAAGAGGATAATAGAAACCCTAAAGAAACCCTAAAGGGATAATGTGTATTTAATAATTAGAATAATTATTAAATACCTACAATATTTATTAAATGCCTAAGTTTAGCTTAAGCCTAGAGCTTAATAGACTAATAATTAAATAAATAATTATTAGCTAATACAAGATAACTCTAACACCCCTCCTTAAGATGAACTTAGGGAGTAGCTAAAAAACTAAATGCATGAAGCAAAAAATGCAACTACATGATGAAGGCAAATTTGGGTCCCAGCAACAAGGCCTGATGAGGTACCCAATCACAACCAAATCTCTATGAACTGGAGAAATAGAGAAAACCACATGGGAAAAAAACTCTACTCCAAAAAGAGATGGAAAAGCAAGAATAACACCACTGAAGCAGGAAATAGCTGCAAACACTGTCAAAGAGTAACTACTGATCTGAAGAACCTCCACTGAAATAGAACATGACTAGGTAGAGAAGACTGTAATCTGCATGAGTGCCCTCAAATGACACTACTCAAATCAGATGGCAAACAAAGGCAAACAACTGAACTCAAAGATATAGATGGCATGAGACACCAAAGCCTGAAGAGCTAATCAATCAAACCAAGGAAGCATTAGAACCAACAGGACAAACCTCCCCATAATGCTGAAAAGGGAGAGGGACAGGTACACTAAAAAGAACGGCCAACAAGAACTGCATGACGAAGAACCAAGAACATCGAAGGTGCAGAGAAAGTACATAGTGTCATGGAAGGAACACTCACTTGACACACATCATGAGGCAAATGTCATGGAAGGGACACTCACTGGACAAAGGTAGATGGTAAACAAAAGGCAAACATCAACCCCCTCATGGCACTTTATCAATAGTGCATGTACAACAAGGCACAAGATGTGCAAGATCCTAAGTAAATAATGCATGATGACACTTTATCTTAGTGTGTTTGCATAATTACAATGCTACAATGATAAAAGACTGGAAATAGAAATGAGAACCAAAATAGAGACATCCTACCCAGAGAAGAGATCCTAGGACCTGAAACAACCAAGATATCCACCAGAGTGCTGAAAAGCAAAAAACCGAATAAAATATGCATGGAGCAGAATCTGAAAATAAAACTCACATGGCTGGAAAGTACACAGCACACTCTTTCCAAAAATATAAACTTTTCAAAAAATGGAGGTCGGATGCTCATTCTATGCTTGGGGTGAAGGAAGTTGTCCTTGGGGTCTCTTTATGAGGCCTTCCTTCCTTCTTCTTCTTTCAGCATGTTCTTTTATCTCTTTTTGGAGAGGAGTTTTTTCCCACTGGGTTTTCTCCTTTGTCTCCGTTTCATAGAGATTTCATTGTATTTGGGTACCTGATCAGGCCTTGTTGTCGGGACCCATCTTTCATGCTTTCAGTAATTGTTCTAGGTTTTAGCTTCTCTCTAAGTCTAGCTTAAGGTGGGGTGTTAGAGTAATTGGGTCTTTACTTGATTAATTAAACATTATTTGTTTAATTCTTTAAGTTCTCAATTATCTTTTTACACTTAAGCTAACAATAGGTGCATATAATTAATTATTTTAATTAATTATTATGTGCAAGCCTAGGGTTTATTGTACATGCACTACTTATAAAGTGCCATGGGGGGGTTGATGTTTGCCTTGTTTGCCATCTACCATTGTCCAGTGAGTGTTCCTTCCATGACATTCGCCTCATGATGTGTGTCAAGTGAGTGTTCCTTCCACGACACCATGTACTTTCTCTGCACCTTCGATGTTCCTGGTTCTTCATCATGCAGTTCTTGTTGGCCATCCTTTTCAGTGTACCTGTCCCTCTCCCTTTTCATCATTATGGGGAGGTTTGTCCTGTTGGTTCTAATGCTTCCTTGGTTTGATTGATCAACTTTTCAGGCTTTGGTGTCTTTGAGTTCAGGTATTTGCATGCAGGTGTTCTTGGGATCTCTGAAGTTGTATTTCCTCAACTTCTTCATGGTACAGAGCCTACATCTATTGCTGCTTGTTCCTAATTTTTCAGAAGATTTTTTGGAGGAGGGTTTCAAGTTTTTTTTTTCAGAATTTTTTATTGGATATGAGGTAGCTGTTTTGTTTCTGATCATTTTAGGCTCAAACGAACCTCACCATTGAGCTCAGAATGCCCCAAAACCCCCATTTTCATATAAAATCTGTCAAATTTAGGTTCTAAAATTTTTTCTTTGGTTTTGCCTTTTTCTTTTGCACGAATTTTGAGAAGTTCGTCAAAAAAATTATTAAAAAAAATCAGAGCAGTGTGGGCCAAAACAGACCTCACCGTTGGCTTTCGAAGGGTGTTTCCATTCATTTTGATATATAATTCGACCTAGAACAAATATTGAAAGCAAGAAAGATGGGTCCCGACAACAAGGCCTGATCAGGTACCCAAATACAATGAAATCTCTATGAACTGGAGAAATAGAGAAAACCACATGGGAGCAAAACTCTACTCCAAAAAGAGATGGAAAAGAACACCATTGAAGCATGAAGAACCTGCAAACTCTATCGAAGAATAACTGCTAATCTGAAGAACCTCCACTGAAATAGAACATGATCAGGTAGATAAGACTATAATTTGTATGAGTGCCCTCAAATGACACTACTCGAATTAGATGGCAAACAAAGACAAACAACTGAACTCGAAGATACAAATGGCATGAGACACCAAAGCCTGAAGAGCTGATCAATTGAACCAAGGAAGCATTAGAACCAACAGGACAAACCTCCCCATAATGCTGAAAAGGGAGAGGGACAAGTACACTGAAAAGGATGGCCAATAAGAACTGCATGATGAAGAACCAAGAACATCGAAGGTGCAGAGAAAGTACATAGTGTCGTATATTGTTTAATTAATCAAGTAAATACCCAAATACTCTAACACCCCCCCTTAAGCTAGACTTAGGGAGAAGCTAAAACCTAGAACAACTATTGAAAAAAACTAAAAATGTTAGAGTATTCGGGTATTTACTTGATTAATTAAACAATATTTGTTTAATTATTTAAGCTTCCTTTATCTCTTTTACACTTAAGCTAACTTTAGGTGCATTAATTATTATGTGCAAACCTATGTTTTCCCTTTTAGGGTTTCTATTATCCTTTTTAAAGGATTGTATTGTACTTTTTCATAAATTGATTCCCTTTCTAAATGATAATTTTCTTCTTTAGAGCATTTATGCTTTTTTTCTTTATGTGCCTTCATTCTTCTCTTGTGACAGGTATTTGCATGCAGGTGTTCTTGGGATCTCTGAAGTTGTATTTCCTCAATTTCTTCATGGTATCAGAGCCTACATCTGTTGCTGCTTGTTCCTGATTTTTCAGAAGAGGGTTTCAAGTTTTTTTCAGAATTTTTTATTGGATCTGGGGTAGCTGTTTTGTTTCTAATCATTTTGGGCTCAAACGGACCTCATCGTTGAGCTCAAAACGCCCCAAAACCCCCATTTCCATATAAAATCTATCAAATTTGGGTTTTGAAATTTTTTCTTTGGTTTTGCCTTTTTTTTTTGCACGAATTTCGAGAAATTCGTAAAAAAAAATCAAAAAAAATCAGAGCAGTGTGGGCCAAAACAGACCTCACCGTTGGCTTCCGAATGGCATTTCCATTCATTTTGATATATAATTCGACCTATTTCGGTGACAAGTGCATCTGGGCCATGATTTTTTCATTGGCACACTTTACGAGACACAAAAATCCATACGGCTGTACCTGCAAATGCGTCAGAAAATTTTCGTCAAAAAAAAAAAAAATTTAAATTAATTTTTGTTTTTTATCCTTTTTTATGCCCTAGGAGAGGGTTTTTTTCTTTTGGCCATAACTTGGTCATACGGAGGCGCTTTTTCAAAAACCTTATATCGTCAGAAAGCTCTTTCCGAGCTCTATCTAGATCTAAAGGTTTGAGCTTTTGATTTTTTCTTTTTGATAGTGTTTTTTTTTCTGTCAAAGCCAGAGGTTCATTTTTGCACTCCAGGAGCCATAGAATAAGCATCCGCTCTCCGTTTTTCGAAAAGTTTATATTTTTGGAAAGTGTGTGCTGTGTACTTTCCATCCATATGAGTTTTATTGACAGATTCTGATCCATGCATATTTTATTCAGTTTTTTGCTTTTCAGCACTTTGGTGGATATCTTGGTTGTTTCAGGTCTTGGGATCTCTTCTCTAGGTAGGATGTCTCTATTTTGGTTCTTGTTTCTATTTTCAGTCTTCTTATTATTGTAGCATTGTAATTCTGCAAACGCACTGAGATAAAGTGCCATCATGCATTGTTTACTTAGAATCTTGCACATCTTGTGCCTTATTGTACATGCACTACTTATAAAGTGCCATGAGGGGCTTGATGTTTGCCTTTTGTTTACCATCTACCTTTGTCCAGTGAGTGTTCCTTCCATGACATTTGCCTCATGATGTGTGTCAAGTGAGTGTTCCTTCCATGACACTATGTACTTTCTCTACACCTTCGATGTTCCTGGTTCTTCGTCATGCAGTTCTTGTTGGCCATTCTTTTTAGTGTACCTGTCTCTCTCCCTTTTCAACATTATGGGGAGGTTTGTCTTGTTAGTTCTAATGCTTCCTTGGTTTGATTGATCAGCTCTTCAGGCTTTGGTGTCTCATGCCATCTGTATCATCAAGTTCAGTTGTTTGCCTTTGTTTGTCATTTGATTCAAGTAGTGCCATTTGAGGGCACTCATGCAGATTACAGTCTTCTCTACCTGGTCATGTTCTATTTTAGTGGAGGTTCTTCAGATCAGTAGTTACTCTTCGACAGTGTTTGCAGCTATTTCCTGCTTTAGTGGTGTTCTTCTTGCTTTTCCATCTCTTTTTAGAGTAGAGTTTTTTCCCATGTGGTTTTCTCTATTTCTCCAGTTCATAGAGATTTGGTTGTGATTGGGTACCTCATCAGGCCTTGTTGCTGGGACCCAAATTTGCCTTCATCATGTAGTTGCATTTTTTGCTTCATGCATTTAGTTTTTTAGCTACTCCCTAAGTTCATATTAAGGGGGGTGTTAGAGTTATCTTGTATTAGCTAATAATTATTATTTTAATTATTAGTCTATTATACTCTACGCTTAAGCTAAACTTAGGCATTTAATAAATATTGTAGGTATTAAATAATTATTCTAATTATTAAATACACATTATCCCTTTAAGGTTTCTTTAGGGTTGCATATATTTAGGGTTTCTATTATCCTTTTATAAGGATTGTATTGTACTTGTTCATTAAATTGATTCCCTTTCTGAATGATAATTTTCTTCTTCAGAGCATTTATGCTTTTTTTCTTTATGTGTCTCCATTCTTCTCTTGTGACAGGTATTTGCATGCAGGTGTTCTTGGGATCTCTGAAGTTGTATTTCCTCAACTTGGTTCACTCTAGAAAAAATTCCATATTATTTGATTTAGGTTGTCCTCTACCACTTTTGGTAGCTTCAGGCATGACACTGAATAGATTAGAATAGCAGAGAGGACAACTTTAAGCATTAAAAGCCTTCCTGTCGAGGTAAGCCATTTTCCCTTCCATGTTTTCATTTTTCTTTTATAGCTATTTATTAAACCCTCCCAATAACACTTCTTATTTACTCCTGCAAACAAAGGTGTTCCCAAAAATTTTCTCGAGAGGGAGGCAACACGTAGATCTAGTATTCTAGCAATATCTCTTTGTAATATAAAATGAGTGTTTAAGAAGTATACCTCAGATTTTATCTAGTTGATTCTTTGTCCAAAAGCCTTGTCATATCTGTCCAAGTAAGATTTGATAATCCTTGGCTCAATACAATTAGCTTCACCAAATAAAATGGTGTCATTTACAAATTGTTGATTCGTAGTTGGCTCAAGTCCTACTGCAACTTCCATTCCCTTCCCTTTCTCTATCCCCTTGAGCTATTCAATGCCCCTCCCCATAGACTCATCCATAATTATGAAGAGGAAAGGCAATAAGGGATCCCCTTGTCTTATTCCCTTTGTAGTGGAGAAGAAGCCATGCGTAGCCCCATTCATTAGAACTAGAAATTTTGGAAATGATATACAACTTCTAATCCAATTGATCTAATCTTGCCCAAAGCCAAATCTTTTTTGGACTTCAACTAAGAATGGTCTGTTGACTAGGTCATATGCTTTGAGTATGTCCAATTTGAGTAACATTCTAGTACTTCTTGTTTTCCTTGATGTGTGTATTGCTTCATGGGCAACTATGATGCCTTCCACTTATTGTCCTCAATTATGATTTTCTTTCAAAAGTGAGGACCTCCTTATAAATTTTTGTCAAATCATGGCTTAAGCCCTCTAAGGTGGTCCTTGAGGCCAATTTTCCCTCTTCAAGTATTTCCTCCTAATTTGTGAACATGAGTTTGAGGGGTTTTCTTTTGTCATTTTCAAGTTATAAGTTAGTTTTTGTCAAAACTTGTAATTTAGGTTTTAAAACCCTAATTACACTAGACAATTTCTAACTTGTAATTTAGGTTTAAAACTTGAATTACAAGTTTTCCTCGTGATGCCAAGTAGTTTGCACTTTGGTTTTTGAACCCCAATGTGCAATTGGATGCAAATCAGGCCTCAAAACCTAAAGTACACCATATTAATGGTACGCATACTACATTTAATTTTTATGTCATAAAGTTCATTTTGATCTCTTATTTTTTCCTTGTAAGTTTATTTTCTTCATTTTCTTTTGACGTTTATTGTTTTCTTCATATTCTTCATCAATTATCCATTTGAGCACAACACCTAGGGTTTTTTGAAGCCTCACCCATTTAGCGAGTTTTCAACTTCTTTTTGTAGATATGCATTCACCATGTTTTTTTTTTGTGTGTTTCCCTCCCCCATGTGATGAATGGATTTTGTTCCCCGATCAACATGTTGTTTGTGTTGATCGGAGAACAAAACTTTATCAACACATGGTTTATCTTTTCCTTTTCATAGTATGTAGGTCAAAGTGTAGATCCCAGCCAACACTTTTTGTGTGTTGGCTGGGATCTAAACTCTGGCCTACATATTATTGAATGAAGAAGAAGTTTATTGTTCTTCGTTGTGTTTCAAACCCTAGCCAAAAACAAAGCTCTTCTTTGAGAGTAGTGCATACCTTACATGCTATTCAGGGTTTGAAACTTGATCGACATGTATAGCATCTTGGTCAGGTTTCAAACCTCGACCAAAAACTTTGTGATCAACTACCCAATGTTATGATTGTTCATCAGGTTTTAAAAATCCGATGAACAAGATAACTTTCGCCAATTTGATTGTTCATTTGGTTTTAAAACCCAATGAACAATATTTAGATTTACAAGTTTTTGAGTAACTTGAAAATTAGTTTCTAAAACCCGATTTGCAAGTCAAATCCCCAAACTTGTATATCAAGTTTTAAAACCTGATTCACGATTTTTGTTGTTTCGATCCTACTAACTTGTAATCAGGTTTTAGAACCCGACTTGCAAGTTTTTATCCCCATTCTGTTGTAAATTGGGATTTAAAACTTGATTTTTGAGTTCTTCCAAAAGATTAACTTTTCTAATAACTTGTTCAACTTCGTCACCTAGCAAAAGAATGAAGTATAAATACCAGAAGTACCTCAACATGTTTTGAGAGAGCTCAGTCTCCAATAATGTCAAGGATATTAAGGATGTTGAGATTGGGCATGTAGACATTATTGAGTTCTTGCAAAGGATAAAGAGGTTGCTAAAGAGCTACAACATGCATGTTCTCATCAAGAGCAGACTACACCTAGTGGCATCTTTCCTTGTGGTAATTCATTACCCAAAATTTGTTCTAGCGGCTACAAAATTCTTTGATAAGGAAACAAGAGTTGTAAAAGGTCCTAATGGAGAGGTGGTCATTAGGCTAGATGATGAATTCTTTGATACAATTTTCACATGTCCTGATGTGGGAGAATATGTAGATGTATCTTTTGACATGGCTCAAGAATATTATGAAAAGAATACTGATAAGTGTAAAAAGGGCATCAACTCCATGATATTGGAAGCATCTTAGCCTACAACAAAAAAAGACCTAAGTTTCATAACAAAAAAGATTTTAGAGAAGAAATAGGAGATATGGCAACTCTCCTAAGTAGGGTCAGGGGCCTGTTGATGTCAAATGTGTTCCTAGAATGGATGTATCATTTCATACAGATAATTGGAAAAGGCGGAGACATGATCTTCTAGGGAGAGCTAATCAATGACTCAATCTATGAACAATTTTCACAAATAAACACAACTCTAAAATTCTATATGACATCATATCTAGTATATAAAGTTGCATTAATGAAATATTTCCCAAGTCTCACTACAAATGGAGACAAAAATGTACTTCTGATATATAGGTACTATCCATAATTGACCTACCAGCAAAGCCTAAATTATTTCTGAAGGGTGAATGATGCTTTCTTTGGAGTGTTCATGTGCTCACTAGATCCAACCCTGGAAAAGACAAGAGTCTCTAAGGAGGCTTGGAATACATAAAAAAAGTATGGATGTCTTTTCCTTCAATTTCCCACTTTCACTTACATCAGAATTGGATGCTACGAAGGTGAACCTTTAATGCTACCTAAATACTTAAGTGATAAGATCATTCTAATTGAGTTGAGTAGACAAATCATTATTATCCATGGTTAGCAATCAAAAGCTAACAAGGTGGGTTTCAAATTTACTCTTGAAATATGTCGTTACTTAGTGATCACATCCTAGAAAGAAAAACAAATGGAAAATGAGATGCAGTGGGTGACTATGAAAATATTCAAGAGGAGGGAAAATTTAATTATCATGCCATGAAAGCCAAGCTCAAGAATATCTATACTCATGTACATAGGATCGAAGATATCTGCGTAGAATGTAGGACTGATGAAGATGTGAGAAGGATGAACTACAACCGACACACCCTCAAGTAGATTGAGAACCTTGACCTAGCAAATATTCCTGATACTATGGAGGATTCCAATAATATAGTGGATCCAAAATATGTTCAAGGATCTAGTGGTCACAAAAGGAATGTACTTCCATTAGAGAAAGATTGCAATATATTCTTGCTAATACAAATGTCTAGATGCAAAACAAAGGCATTAGATTGAAACCTTTCAAAATAGAATATAAGGAGACACTGTAGGGCCTCCTAGGAAAAGATTAGAGGTTAGGACCAAAAACAAGGAAGATCCTTTTACTCCCAAGAAAGGTCCAAAACTCAAGTTCATAATGGGAAAAGAGAAGAAAAAGGATGAGGATGAAGTATCTCCTCAGGTACAAGTTGATGTTGTAGAACTTGATGAGGAACATGAGCACGTGGAAGACATATAGGAAGAGAATCTTTTACATCCTCTCATGGAAAAAAGACAAGTATCTAACTCTGAGATAGTTGTCAAGGCCTCAACTCCTCTTGCCCCTATAGGTGTGGAACAAAGTGTTTCTACTACAATTGTCTCCTCTTTAACTGAAAGTTCTACTATATTGTCACCACCTTTGGTCATTACCATTTCCAATGTTTCTCCTATCATTTATATCCATTCATCCACCTCATCCGAGTCAATCCTAGATACACCTCAGGACAATGTGACAAATGTTTTTGGCTCTCTTTCTACTTTTCCAAGTCTTTCAAAAGTAACTACCACCATGCATGATAAAAATTATATATACTTTTGATATGTTTATGTCTGATACTCTTCCAATCACTTCAATCATTGAAATTCCTCATGTTGTAATGGCTCACACTGAGTTGATTGTAGTTTCTTCTATCCCACAATAAACCATGCCAGTCCAAACTATAGTAGCTTGTACAATAGAAACTTCTACTCTTCCTCCTTGATTGCAGTTAGCTGCTCCAAAAAGAAAGAAGCAAGTTATCTCCCCAGATGACTTTGATTTTGGGCAATTGGCACCTCCTACACCCAAAGGTGTCAAGAAAGAAAAAACCCTTTTGAGGATTAGGGTGGATCAATCAAGGAACAAATATGCAGAAGTTACCATTATACCTCAAGGCAAATCAAGGGATGAAATAAGAAGGATTAACCCTAGAAAAAAAACCCATGAAAGTGTCAAGGAAGATGCCCAGTCAATACTTGAATCTTCGATCAAGATATATGATAGGGACAAAGAAATCAAAGACAAACTCAAACTTCAGGTTGAAGAACTTACTTCTATGTTATACATGATCACTCAGTCTTCTCAAATGGTTAAACCAGTTGGCTCCTCCATTGATGAAGAAATTGTGAAAAGGGGAAAGTGAACTATAGTTCATGGGAAAGCTATGTCAGAATGGGCAGGCATGATCTTGTCTCAGGGAACTCATCTTTTGAGTTCTACAACTAAATTTTTGAATAGCCTAGATAGTGTGAGATCTTAGTTGGATCAAACACTTGATCATTTATCACAAGAAATACAGGTGCAAGAAAAGGACCTTGATGCTTGGCTCAAGCTTGAGGATTTTGTTCTAGATTCTCTTGTTGACAGTGAAGTCATTCCCGCTCAACAAATGTATATTGAACAAAGGGAAGATTTGGAGTACAAAATGAATGCATTTGAACAACTAGTCAAAGATATTCAGAAAACTTAGAAGGATTGCAATGAGAAAGGCTTGATATCATTAATAGTCTCTAAGTTTCCATGTAAGATATTTGATGAAGACCAAAAGCTTCCACCAATTGAAACCATGGTCCAATAATTCAGTCTATTAGTCAACACAAAAATGGATAATGAGGACTTTTTTAGTTCTTTCTGTTGACAAACTAATAGATTTATAGTTAATCTTGGATAATTTGGAATCTCTTGTAAATAAGCACAAGAAATGATATGTCAACATTGGTGATTCAGTCACTAGAGATCATACTATTTCCAATTGTATCCATGGACCTAATGAATTACCCATGAAAGAAACCCTCAACAAGTTTGAGCAGTTTCTAAAGAAGAATTTTGATGAAGATAAAGAAGTGTCTAGTATTTTCCTGCATTAATTTTAGTGTTGTAGTTTGCATTTGTTTTTGACAACTTACATGTCTACTTGTACATATGTAGTTTTCATGTAGAGAAAGTACAAGTCCTAAGATAAATAGGACTGTACTTTGAATAAGTCAAGTTACTTATAGATTTCCTATTTTTTCTCATGGCTCTTCTCTATATAAAGGAGAGGCCTCAATGTAAATAATCATCTTTTGGCTAATACATCAAAACTCTATCGGATTGGAGAGTTATCATAGATATTTTTCTTATGGTGAAAATATGAAATTTCATCAATAAAGAAAGAAAGTTGTGTTGGATATTGTTGCTGCTAGGATATGTTGTTGTCATTGATGTCAACATATTCCTACTCTAGTGCTTGAAAATTGGTTTATTGTGATCATGGTTTGGTGTATGGAGTATTTCTAGTGTTATTACATCTTTCTGTATTAGTTTTGGTGATCTGAGAATCTTAATTGATCATATCATATGATCCGGTTTGTTGTTTATTTTTTTGATCAGTGCTTTGCAGAGTTTAGTAATTCCTCCGATATATTCTAGTGTGATTAGATCTTGAGCTGAGTTTTTGAGATATTTTTTGGGATGGTCTTGTGTATCCCCATTTCAGATGGTTCATGATTTGGTGCCCCACAAGTTATATTTCTTTGTGACAATTGTTGTTGTTTGAGTATTGTTGAGGTTCAGATGTTGATCAATGAAGATTTGATAAGTGGTGTTGGTGAAACTGTTACTGATGATTCTAACGTGCTTCCTGGTGTTTCCTAATTGTGTCCTATTTGTTTTGTCGATCTGCATTGATCATTGTATGAGTTTTTGGTGATTTTTCTGAACCGGTGATGTTTTTTGTGTTATTTGGTTTTCCTGGTGGTGTAGCGTGCTGCGGTTGATCTTGGCGTGATTACCCATGGATATGAGCATTTATAAATTTGATTTAGGTCCATGTTGTGTCATTTATATCATTATATTGGTTTGGTGGTCGATCTTTGTATCATGTGATGTAATTTTGTAATTTTGAGTTGAGGGTTTAGCCGACCTTGTTGTCAAGGTTGATGAATTGTATAAATAGGTGATATTGTCATGTAATTTAGGTATCAAGGTTATGTCTATATAATTAGAGAGTGGTATATGTACAAACAAGGATTCATATTTTGGTGTGGTGTATTGAGCAGAGCTTGGTGTTGCAGAGAAAACAAATGTGCTTAACTGGAACTGTCATCAGGCATTTGGAGATGCTATTCTTTCAGTTAATTTCTTTCAGATTGTAGTCTGAATCTTTTTGTAAGTCAGTGAGACTTCCCCGAGGGTTTTATCCTTCCGGGTTATTGCATTTTAAGAAGTGAGCTCTAAGCAGTGTGCCTGAATTCATTTGCATTCCCCATTGTAATCACTTTCACATACTACTGCAAAGTATCATCTTATTGTGGGTAGGTTCCCACTATTGTTTTTCCCTTAACCAGGTTTTTCACGTCAAAATCTTGGTGTTGTATGTTGTGCTATCTATTTTCTTATCTTTTGTTATTTCTGTAGTTTATCAGATCTATTCTATTTTTATGGTTAAGATTGTAGATCTGGTGAAAACTGATTCACCCCCCCTCTTAGTTTTCCTTCATTGTTGTTGCCAATAAGTTGTTCACCAATCTTTGTCTTAGAAGCACTTTGTTGTATACAAGAGTGT
Source organism: Cryptomeria japonica (assembly GCF_030272615.1). Classification (NCBI taxonomy): domain Eukaryota; kingdom Viridiplantae; phylum Streptophyta; class Pinopsida; order Cupressales; family Cupressaceae; genus Cryptomeria; species Cryptomeria japonica. The sequence continues at coordinate 327,531,812 of NC_081409.1, forward strand.
TCTTATGTCATTCTAATCATGCCATCTTTAAAGATTGAATTGTACATTGTCAGAAGCTATTGGATTGAAAGGTATTAAAGTGAGGTATTATGGACTTTGTGCTATAGTAGTTTATTATGGATCAATTATTTGTGCTTGGTAATTAGGTGCGGACTTTGTGATGTACCATGTTATCTGTTTAGAGTAAAAAGGATTGTGGTATACATTTAAGACTTTGAGCCACTCGTATATTGCAATACAAGTTTCAAGAATCAGTAAGAGGAAGACCATATAAGACTTTGGGCTTACAGTGGGCTTATTGGTTAGTATAGACGTAATAGTATTTCTTCAAATTTTTCTTTTTTTAAAAAAAATTGGAAGGTACATAAGTTATTATTGCTCTAGTTAGTATCTTGTAATTAGTAATTTGTTGTAAAGGAGAAATTCCACTTTGAAGAAAGATAGTTGGAAAACACTGACTTTAAAAAAAGAGAATAAAGTGATTGTAACACCCTAAAAATAGTTGAGAATATAGAAATTAGATAGATAGTGATTTCTAAGTTGCAATAAGAAGGCAACCTCCCCTTTGTGAGGAGAGATTGAATCTCATCATACTGTGGTTGAAACCCACAATTTGTAAACCTTACTAGTTTATAAATTTTTCATTCAATTGTTTTTGGGGACTCTTCTGGAGACTATGAGCATGTGACCAATGCTTTCTACACTTCTATTGAAGTATTCTCTGTTCCTTACCATTGATTTATCTTGTTTCTGATTTACGTCGTTGTAAGAAGGTTTTACCTAGGCAAAAAGGAGTTACACACAAGGAAGAAGGAATTAAGGCATAATTGATTCTGTATACACCTAAAAATGGTCTGAAGATAATTAATTAAATAAGCAATTATTTAATTAATCCCCCTTCCCAATTTTATTGAATTCACTAGCAATTTGATTAAATTCCCCCATTCACCTACTTATTAATAAATCTAAGGATTTATTTAATAAGTTTATTTCGATAGTCCCCACTGATTAATTAATCTGAATTAATTAATCCTCCCCCCATTTACTTCATTTCTTCTAATACCCTAATTAATTAAAACAAATCAATTTATGAATTGTTGAAAGTTAATTAGCCTTTTCCCATTATTTCAATTTTTAAATTCAAATTTCCCACATGCCTCCTAACTTCTAACCACCTAACCTAACCACCCCCTAACCTAATCCATTCAACCTAATCCTGGGTTTATCTAACCTCATCCTAACCTCCTCATCCTAACCTCCTTATCTTAACCTCCTATGGGTTGGATATTCTCCCCTTGAGACACATGGAACTTATGGAACATGTCTCCTCCCTTGGACACTTGCCCTCTTGTGAGCAAGATTCCTTGACACTTGTCACCACAGAGATGACAAGTGTCCCTCCCTCCAACCTCTTCTCCAACCTCCTCCAATTTGACCCTTGATATCTTCAGACTCAATCTTGACCATTGATTCCTACCACCTCACCCCTGGCCTTGGAAATCCTATAAATATCCCCCATTTTGGAGCACAAAGGGTCCCATCTCATACCATCTCAAGCATTGTTATTATATGCATATCCATTCTTGCATATAATTTAAGCATTTCTATTATAGGCAATTGCATCTTAGATCTAGCTTAATTTTATCATCTTCTAGTATAATTGCTTAATCATATAGCATAATAAATCTCTCATCTAGCTTAATTGCATCTATCATTTAGCATAATCATGCATATCATTAACATAATTAGCTTCTTGGATCAATCTATTTTAATCATACATTTATCTAGCTTGCACATCATATCATTTTAAATCCTCCATCTTGGTGTAGTCAAGTCACTAGGATTGCTCATCTAGATTAGAGAGAAAATCCACACTCGCATTTCTTAGGAGGCGATAGGTCACTTTGCCATGGTTTATCTTTCATTTAATTTCAATTTGCTAACCATGCTTGTAATGATCTATTGAGTGTTTGTGTTGTAGTTGCAGGTACCCTAATTCACAACCATGACATTTTGGCACCCACCGCGGGTCAAAAATCTAATTACTTGGCCTCTTTCATCTTCAAATCTTCAATCTCACGAATCTCTGGCCACGCTGTCTTCACAATCTTGTATGAGTACCTTTTCAGTATCGTACGAGTTTCTTTGTGAACTCGTATGGGTATGTGGGAATACTCGTACTGCTAGGTGAGGAAACTCATACAATTTTTTGTTTGTCTTTCGTTAAACAGAGTTCATTATAGGGTTTTTATGCTTAAATTTGGCTATTACTAATGCTAACCCTGGTTTGATTTTGGGTTTCTAGTAGCCTAACTGGTTTTCTGCAGAACGTTTTTATCCAAGATTACGTGGGCCAAAGAATCAATTACTCCAAAACATGATTACTAATGTATTAGTTTTGTAGGTTTCCTAAGGAGAACTCAACCGAAATTTTTGTCTTCTTAAAGTTTTCTAGGCACACTTAATTTGCTAATGGTAAATGAACAATCTTGTTTTCTATGCTTGAGAAGTTGTCTAAAAGGTAGGAGAGTATGCTCTTGTCTATATGGACAATCATAAATCCTGACCCTTGAACTGCTTCTATGTTTGAGATTTGAATACCTTTAGTGGACCTATCACAGTGGGAAAAAGTAATCACCCTATGAGAATGACCCAAGTGAGTACAACTAGACCTAAGCTTTCCGACTCACTCTAAAAAATAGGCCTCTCGGGATTAAAGTCTCAGAGGATGGGATTATTTGAGTTTTCTCTTTTGAGATCTCTCATATCAGACATTTCATAGGGCCTCGCGGTCTTAATCATGCTTGCGTGACTACTTCTTGTTTTGGTACTTTGTTGGGCTATAGGCCTCAATTGTGCTTGCATGATTGCAAGGGGTAATTCCAAACAAAAATCCTTACTACGAAAGATAGATGCTACCCGATTCACCTCTGAAAGGGGGATAATCTTTGTGTAAGAGAGATAGTAACTCTCCCAAGACACTTGCCATATCATGCCCCCATTAGTGTTTGGAGTCGGATAATAAGGCGTTGAGAATCCATTGCATACAGTCGTATTTTGATTAGCTATTGGGTGTGTACCTAAGTTTGCAAGCAAAGGTTTTCTCTCTTAGCCAACTTCCTTAGGATTTAACATGTTGTCCTTGAGGTCACTTATCATATCGGGTGTTTGCTATGTTTTCATCCTTGGCACTGAGACTAAAAAATTGAAAATATAATAAAAAAACATCGAACATCATTGGTAAAAAATCTATCACTGTCAAAAATTTATCTCTGCTCTGTCCTAAGTCGTACGAGTTTCCTAGTTTGTCATACAAGAAAGCTAGTTTATCATTTTGTCCTATCTAAATTGTCATACGAGTCATATCAATAGAAATTATTTGTTATCAGTTATCGTATGCTTGTCTCTAAATTGTCGTACGAGATTCCTAGTTTATCATATGGGACTGTTTAAATTATTGTCTGGGAGTCCTTAATCTGTCATACGAGGTTTTGTCTCTGTTAGCCCAGAGCTGTCTTATTGCATGTCTTTTCCAAATCTATCATGTTTGCTTGGTCAATTTATAGTGAGCATATACACCTGATATCTATCATTTTGTTCTTAGGTTGTCTTCTTGGTTTGCTCGGTTAAGTAATCTTTTGTCAAAACGGATTATAGAACTAGACACCCCAAGATTTTCAAGTATTCATCTTCAACAAGTTCAAGATCTAAAATCTCAAAGTGCATCATCGCCTCTTTGATAAACTGATCACTCAAAACATAGTTTCTCATCAGGATCTATCATCCTCTATCACGAAACTACAATGTTTGATTAGGATAACCTCGTCCCATATCATAGGATATATCGTTCCTATTGAACTTGGTCTTATCAAAATCATCATCATTGCACTCCAACCGAAGATCGTAAAGCTTACAAACTTACAAATACTTGAATTATCTTTTCATGTCATATCACTCCATCATATCTACATTGACAATTGGTCACTTATCGAAACACATTTTAGACAATTGAATCCTTGCACAATATTCAACACATGTGTATGCCTGTTTTAACTAGAGTGCAGAGACGTAAGATCGCAGAAATGAAAATAGAAATATTTGAAATGACTAAAGATTATAGGAACATGGCATACCAAAATGAAATACAAGAAGAAGACATAACATATCAACATATTAGAGAAATCAAACAATATCCTAAAGTCGATAAATTTATGGAGAAAATATTGGAGGGAGAAAAAGAAAAATACTTATTAATGTTAGCAAAATATGGTGCTACACTCCCCCAAGATTCTAATGTGAGCAATTTAGGACAAAAGAGAAGTGACCCTTTTCATGATAACGAACGACATGATGATATTTCTGGTCACAAAAAAGATGACACATCAATTCCTAATAACAAAAGAACTAATGAGGAAACTTCCATTCCAAAAAGGGATGATGTAGAAATTCTCAACAATGCCAAATCTAACAAGGACACAAGAAAGAGTCGAGATGATATAAGAAGAGATCAAGATCATACTAGAGCACAAACTCATGGTTATACAAGAATAAACCATGTTGATAATCCTGTCACAACTCTTACACAACAAATACAAACGCCGCAAACACAAATTCAAGATATGCAAAGAGGAATTGTTAGAAGATACTCACTTCAAGAAATCTAAACATGATACCATTTCTTATAGATTGTGAAACTCCTAGATATGATAAATATAATGGAAGCACCGATCCCTAGGATCATATATGAGAATTTTGCATGATGAGTATGGAGTTTGCACATGAGGATACATACCTGATGAGATTATTTCCAAAGAGCTTAAGTGGACTAGCTATGGAATGGTTCTTCAAACTTCCACCTGGAATTAGATCATTCACAAAATTGGTGGATAAGTTTGTTTCACAATACTCTTACAACATTCAACATGAGGTCACAATGCTAGACCTATGTAATACTAAACAAAAGAGTGGAGAACCTTTCATGATGTTTCTATAGAGATGGAGACGATTAGCTTCATGATATCCTTGTACAGTGCCATAATACAAGAAAAAGGACATATTCATCGATAATCTAAACAGACAAATGGGCTATCATCTAAAAATACAATGCCATCAAAATTTTGAAAAGATGATTGATAATGGAATCAGAATGGAGGAAGCCATGGTAAAGAAGGGTGAGTTGAATCTATACAAAGAAGGAGTTAATCCTCCTAACAACAATGCTAACAACAACAATGATAAGCCAAAATTTTGGAATAGAAATCTAAATGTCATCAACAATGGGATAGTGGATAACAACAATGTAAAATCAAAGCAACCGGTTTTCAATTTATCCAATCACTTAGCAGCGGCTCAACAAAACAACAATCACCAAAAATCAACTTTCAACAATTTCTTTCAAAGGAAATTTACAAACATTGGTGAGCCAGTTGGGTCACCATTAAAGACGCTTCTCGCAAACAAGTTGATTACTTTGCCAGAAGGAAGAAACTTTGAACCTCAAGTGAAACCCTATTGGTGGAACGAAAACCATTATTGCAATTTTCATCAAAACAAGGGACACCACATGAATAATTGTTAGTGGTTGAAACATGTCATCCAAGATTTGATTGATAATGGTGGATGGACATACGATAAACGAATCTCATACAACTTTCAAAAATCCGCTTCCTAACTATGAGAAGGGTGAATCATCAACACAACATAATGGCAAGGGGAAAGCAAAGGTGAACTATGCTCATGCATATGGCAATGTGGTAAATGTGATTGTGGTTAAAGAGAAACGACATCAAGAACCTGCTCATGCTATCACAAGAAGCAAATCCAAAGTTGTTATTCTGGGTCCTACAAATAACACGTCATCCACTTCAAAACAACACAGTCTAGTGGATCAACTACAAAAAACTCCCGCGCAAATACCCATCTTAGAACTTTTAAGATTTTCACCTGCACACAAAGAAATTATAGAAAGAGCATTAGTAGATATGACAGTGTCTAAAGATCTTGATGTAGATCAGTTCCAAACCATGGTGGGACACCTCACAACCCCTCACTGAAGAATACGACATGTCCTTGCAACATCCCCATAACACTCCCTTCAATATTGAAGTCCTCATTCATAAGATGCATGTTAAACATGTCCTAATAGATGGGGGAGCTGGCTTAAACACTTTCTCATTAAGTCTTGTTTGTGCTCTAGGTTATTAAAGATGAAGTTGATCCCTGAAAAAAGATCACAATCAAAGCATATGATGAAGAAGAGTGTTCCTCTAAAGGAATTGTGGTATTACCCATCAGAGTGGGAACTTTGCAGAAAGACACATCATGCCAAGTTCTAGACTTGGATTTATCATACAACATTCTCTTGGGAAGACCCTGGATACATGACATACAAGCTATTCCATCAACATATCATCAGTACCTAAAATTTACCTACAATGGGTAGGAAATCACAATCTCAACAGATTCAAATCCATTCCAGTACTATAGTAATCTAAAACTAGCTCAAGAGGTCATTGTTCCTCATAATCGGGAGGCATCATCTTCAAACACACAATCCAAGGAAAAACCATTTACCTCAATTTTGTCAAGTATGGAAAAACAAATGCAGCTACAAGATCGAGGGAACGAAGAATATTCACTATCACAGTTACCACTTTCTCCTAAATCCTATGGCAAACCATCAAACTCTAAACAACAACCAATTGTGAAACATATTCCAATATTGGATGGAGCATTTGTTAGTGCTGGGACCTTATCAGAGGAAACAAAGGACAAAGATGTGCTAAAATGGCTATACAAGGATGAAGGAGTCCAAGGAATGATCAACAATGTCAGAATACCCACTAAAAAATATGGAAAAGGCTTTAACATCCTTTAGAAAATGGGATACACTAGAACAGGTCCTGTAGGAAAAAGAAAAGAAGGTATCTCAGAACCTATCCAACCTCATACTCAGCAAGATACAGACAAATCGGGCTTAGGGTATGGACAGGTTACTCTACAAGAGGACACATCTCCTAGCCAACAACAAGATGAACATGATAACATACAAGAACAACTTGCAATTGAAAGGGAAGAAACATCTGCTAAGCAACAAGAACAAACAAACATGAAATGGCAAAAGAAGAAAACTTCTAATCAATAGGAAAAACAAACTAAAGGCACCTCCCACGCAGTGATAACTCCTAATCAAAACAAACAAGAAGCTGGTACAAATCAAGGAGAGCTGATAGCAAGGTTGACAGAACTCAATATCAGCCCAGAGGAAGCTGAATATGAGAGAAGAAAAGATATAGCAAGAAAAATAGAAGAAACAAATCAAATGCTATATGAACAAATCTGCAGATTGCAAGTTGCAAGTGAGACAAATTCTAATGAATGGGAATGTGATTCCTATCATTCTAAACAATCAGCGGAAGTAACTTGCTTTGAAGAAGATGTAGGTGTCAATGTAGTTCATGCGTATGCGGGGATAACGTTAGGAACTATCCCACTTGAATTAGAATCACATTTAGTTGACTTGGACTTAATCAAGGACAACCAGGAGCTACTTGCGAGAGGTCATTCTAATGAGAGTATCATGCTAGACATTGAAATACATATCAAAAACTTTGACATCTCTATCATGACCCTTAATACCTTTGAATCATCTCAACCTAAGGACCCCTTACCTCTAATCCATCCTGAACTTATTGACTGGGAAAATGAAAGACATAGTGCCATTGATACCTTTCCTAATGACAATGCCATATCCTTATATCTTAATGCAATCGAACCCACAACAAATTTCACCAGGAATTTCAACAACGCATCTTCTAGTCAAGTGGGTTCCAAATCTCTCAGTTGCAAAAGTGAAAATAAAGAAAACAATATTAGGTCTAATGCTGAAAACCATTTATTGGCAACATTAGACCAAGAAAAAGTAAAAAGAAAGGACACATCTAACGGTGAAAACTTCCTCCAGGCACCGAAAGATGGGAGATTTGACACCTTACCTGAATACTATCAAGAAAGGTCATCCATATTGATCGAACCAACAAAGGCAATTGACATTGGGACAATAGAGCAACCAAAGATTCTACATCCAACAACTTCTCTATCAGAACAAGAAGTGCAACAATATATGGACTTCTTCAAATGACAACAAATCAATTTCACCTGGTCATATGTAGACATGCCAGGGTTGGATCCAGATCTTATTATGCATCATTGAAATGTCAGTCCAGGAGCTAAACCAGTGAAACATAAATTAAGAAAGTTGCATCCTCATATCACTCTTCTTGTCAAAGCAGAACTAAAGAAATTGCTAGATGTAGGATTCATCAAACCTGTAGCATATCCTCAATGGGTATCAAACATCGTTCCTATTTCCAAACCAGATAAAAGTATTAGAGTATGCACAAACTTCAAAGATCTCAATAATGCATGTCCAAAGGATGACTTTCCTTTGCCTAATATTGACATCATTGTGGATTTAACTGCTGAACACTCCATGTTTTCTCTAATGGATGGTTTCTTTGGATACAATCAGATTAAAATAGCACCTGAAGATCAAGAAAAGACAGCTTTCACATGTCCATGGGGTACTTTCTATTGGAACGTCATGCAATTTGGACTAAAGAATGTCGGTGCTACATATCAAAGATCCATGACAACGATATTCCATGACATGATACATACATTCATGGAAGACTATGTGGATGACATATTGGAAAAATCATACAATAGAGAATAATATATAGGAATACTGGAAAAGATCTTTGACCGGTTAGAACAATACAAGCTACAAATAAATCCCAAGAAATGTGTCTTTGGTGTTACTTCAGGTAAGATATTGGGATACATTGTTTCAGCTAGAGGTATCGAAGTAGATCCAGCCAAGGTCAAAGCAATCATGGAAATGGCATCTCCCAGGAATATCAGTCAACTCAGATCACTCCAAGGAAGACCACAGTCAATCAGAAGATTTGTTGCTCAGCTAGCAGATAAATGTCAACCATTTACTCATCTATTGCACAAAAATGTTAATTTCAAGTGGGATAATCAATGTGAGAATGCATTGAACAAGATCAAGACCTGTCTCATGCAACCACCTGTCCTAATGTTACCAATTCCAGAAAAAGTCATTGTTACTATATGTATCAACAATATAAGTATCATTAGGAGTTTTTCTCACACAACAAGATAATGAAGGAAAAGAACGAGCCATCTACTACATTAGTAGAACATTAGTGGGATACAAGCTCAAATATTCACCAACAGAAAAAACATGCTTGCGGTAGTTTATTCTTCTCAAAAATTGAGACACTATCTACTATCTTACTCCATCAAGTTGATTGCTGAAATCGATCCATTGAAGTATTTTCTCAGCAAGGCGAGATTAACAGGAAGATTAGAAAAATGGATCATGATCCTAAGTGAGTTTGATATTGAGTATGTGGATAGAAAATCTATCAAGGGGCAAGTCATTGCTGACCAACTAGCAGAGGCACTACCTCAAGATGATCGTCCTTTACACATTGAATTTCTAGATGTTGATATCCTAATGGTCACCACAAAGACATGGAAATTGTAATTTGATGGTTCATATACACAACATGGATCAGGAGCAGGCATTCTATTCATCACACCACAAGGTCATACAATTCCAAAAATGTACAAATTAAGCTTTCCATGTACGAATAACACAATAGAATATGAAGCTTTGGTCACAGAGATCAAAATGACCATAGAATGGAACATTACACAACTTCAGGTCTTTAAAAACTCTCAACTCGTCATCAATCAAATCAATGACGATTATCAAACAAAGGATGAAAAGCTAATGTCTTATAAGAGGATGGTTGATGATGTAAAAAAATACTTCTTCGAATTAACTTTTGAGAAAATTCTGAGGAATGACAACAAAGTAGCAAATGCCATGGCAACACTTGCTTCTCTACTTTAGACATAGGTTAATCAAGAGCATTATGAATTCCTGGTGGAAGAGTTGTTTTACCCTGCACATAATTGTCTTGATTCCCAAACTATCTGTCACCTTGTTGGGAATGATTCCTCCTACTATGGCCAAACTTATACATAGTTGAAAGATAATATCCTCCCTCCTGACTTGTCAAAAAACCAAGAGAAATTTCATTCACCAATCCTCCCATTATACTCTTGTTGCAGATACCCTTTTTAAATGAAGTTTGGACGGTACTCTCTTAAGATGTCTCGAGAAAGATGAATTTGAGAAGGCCTTAAATGAATTCTATAATGGAATTTGTGGCACTCATTTAAGTGATCTTACCCTTTCGAAAAAACTCATACGCTCGGGCTATTATTGGCCAACTATGGAACGAGATTATTTTCAAGTAGCTAAAACATGTAAACAATGCTAGATCTATGGAAATTTGATTCATGCACCAGCACAAGAACTTCATGCTTTGGAAACCTCTTGGCCTTTTTACCAATGGGGTTTTGATCTAGCAGGAAAAATAATTCCTCCTTCATCCAATGGTCACAAATTCATTCTTGTAGCTACAAAATATTTCACAAAATGGATTGAGGCAGTACCTCTCATAAATATCACAGGAAAACAAATTGCTGCATTTATCTTGAACTACATCATTTGTCGCTATGACATACCCATGACCATTATCATTGATAATGGAAAACCATTCAAGAATCAAGATGTACAAGAGCTATGTGAGAAATTCAAGATCCAACACAAATTCTCCACTCCCTACTATCCACAACGGAATGGGCAAGCAGAAGCATCAAACAAAACTATTATGAAAATCCTCAAAAAGACAGTGAATGATGCTGGCAGAGATTGGCATATTCAATTGAACCCTTCTCTATGGGCCTATAGTACTAGTATCTACACACCAACAGGCACCACACCTTTCTCTCTTGTCTATGGATTAGAAGCAATACTGCCAATAAAAGTAGAGATACCTTCTATACGAGTATCATTAAAAGGTCTTATCCCAGATGAAGAACAACGAGTATCTAGACTACAAGAGTTAGAATTGATCCATGAACGATGACAAAATGCCTTTGATCATTTGAAGGTGTATCAATAAATAATGTGCTGAATTTATAATCACAAGGTCAAACCAAGAGCCTTTCAAGTTGGAGAACTAGTACTAAAGGAAAATCCATGCAACCAGGTAGCTCGAGAAAAGAAAGGGAAGTTTGAACCAAACTAGTTAGGTCCATTTGTGGTCACAACAACATTTGGGTCAAGAGCCTATTAGCTATCAACACCAGATGGGGATTAGCTCGAGGAACCCATCAATAACATGCATTTGAAGAAGTTTTATGTCTGAAAAAGAAGGAAAAAAAAGTGAAAAAGTAGGAAAAATAAAAAACAGTGGAAAACCAGAAAAATCCCCCAAAAATGCAAAAGCAGAAAAATCCAAAAATGGTGAAAAAGCAGAAAATTCAAAAAAAGTGAAAAAGCACAAAATACAAAAACAGTGAAAATGGAAAAAAAAAAAAAATGAAAAAAAATGAGAAAAAGTGCAATAAAAATAAATGGTGAAAACCTGGCAACAGGCGCTATCTGTCAGCTAGCTCTTCCATCTATTATTTCATGCATCCTTCCACTTGCATTTCATTTTCCATCAGCGCTATTCATATCCACAAATAAGCCTTTGTACATACACAGACATTGCAACTGATTTCTCACCATGGTTTGGATTATTGGGTATATCATAATAAATTTATTTCTAAGCTTGGGGCAAAATCCTGCACCTAGTTGGGGGAAAAAATTTCGATCATTTTGAGCTTCATCAAACAGGTGGAACAATAGTTAGACAACTCTTTTCAAGCGAAAACTGAGACATATCCAACGTTGAACACGAGATCAAATTATCAACCATCAAACTATCACATGTCAGTCTACGCACATCACACACATATCAATGGATGATTTCTTTTGACTAATGATTTTAACACTTTGGTTCAACTTTTATATCTTGATTTTCGCTATCATGATTTCTGAGTGACTCTAGGATGTCTCTGACTAGAGGAACAAGGATGGAACGTGATATTTTTCTTGTCTACTGTCTGTAAATTAATCATTAATATGTGCAAATTTGTCTCAAGACATGATCATTGGAGTATCATTGAAGACATTTCTGATCTGCATATAGAAATGGTTCAATTATACCTTGATGCTTGTGCTAACTTGCAATATCAAACTCCAAGAAAGCAGTGCTCAGGTCATCATGGTCCAATTATACCATCGATGTTTGCACTCACTTCCCACATTTAAAAAAAACTCAATGATGACAATGCAATAACTCAGTGACTGGTTCGATCGCAGCTTTGCATTTCATTTGCATTTACATTCACATTTATCTTACATTTCATTCTTGCATAGGATCACAAAAAGCTCATTTTATCCAAGGCCAAATCTATCACTTGAATCACCAATGTATCATCATAGGTGTATACACAATCAGATCAATGACTCATCTCTCTCTAGATGTTATCGACCCAAAGCGACTCTTATGCTACTCCCTCAAATGCACCAACATCAACATATCTAAATCTTCCTGCAACAGGATATCAACAAAATGTCATTCTTTATCAAATCAATCTTATCAATTCTATCAATCAATCTCATCTGATCCATTCTATCATGTCTTATATAGGATGTATCTTTCCTGGAACTAGACATTTTGATCAAGTCTTATACAGGATATATCATTCCTGAAACCATATGCTTTGATCATCTTTGTATTATACAGGAGGTGTCATTCCTGAAACCAGACTAGATCTCGATCTCATAAATCTTATCAATTCAATCCATCTCTATCAATCATCATATCAAGAACCACATCACAGTAATCAAATTACTCGCACTTTCATCAATCAATGTTGCAGAAATTAAATCATTTCTAATCGAGAAATCAATTTCGCAAAAATTCAAACACTTCAAAGGTCAATTATCTCAATTGATCTCCCGAGGGGGCATCATCGTATCGCAATTTATCAATCAATGTCTGGGGCATCCCATCGAACCTATTTCACATCAACATCATCAGATTGAGATTATTCTTTGAATCAACACGTCATCACACCTCGCTCCAAAGAGGGGCAAAATGTATACACCTAAAAATGGTCTGAAGATGATTAATTAAATAAGCAATTATTTAATTAATCCCCCTTCCCAATTTAATTGAATTCACTAGCAATTTGATTAAATTCCCCAATTCACCTACTTATTAATAAATCTAAGGATTTATTTAATAAGTTCACTTCAATAGCCCCTTTAATTAATCTGAATTAATTAATCCTCCCCCCATTTAATTAATTTCTTCTAATCCCCTAATTAATTAAAACAAATCAATTTATGAATTGTTGAAAGCTAATTAGCCTTTTCCTATTATTTGAATTTTTAAATTCAAATTCCCCACATGCCTCCTAACTTCTAACCACCTAACCTAACCCATTCCACCTAATCTTGGGTTTAGCTAACCCCATCCTAACCTTTTCATCCTAACCTCCTTATCTTAATCTTCTATGGGCTGGATATTATCCCCTTGAGACACATCGAACTTATGCTATATGTCTCCTTGCTTGGACACTTGCCCTCTTGTGAGTAAAATTCCTTGACACTTGTCACCATAAAGATGACAAGTTTCCCTCCCTCCCACCTCTTCTCCAACCTCCTCCAATTTGACCCTTCATATCTTCAGACTCAATCTCGACCATTGATTCCTGCCACCTCACCCCTGGCCTTGGAAATCCTATAAATATCCCCCATTTTGGAGCATAAAGGATACCATCTCATTCCATCTCAAGAATTGTTATTATAGGCATATCCATTCTTGCATATCATTTAATAATTGTTATTATAGGCAATTACATCTTAGATTTGGCTTAATTTGATCATCTTCTAGTATAATTGCTTGATTATATAGCATAACAAATCTCTCATCTAGCTTAATTGCATCTATCATTTAGCATAATCATGCATATCATTAACATAATTAACCTCTTGGATCAATCTATTTTAATCATGCATTTATCTATCTTGCACATCATATCTTTTTAAATCCTTCGTCTTGGTGTAGTCAAGTCACTGGGATTGCTCATCTAGATCTGAGAGAAAATCCACACTCGCATCTCTTAGGAGGCGATAGGTCTCTTTGCCATGGTTTATATTTCATTTGATTTCAATTTTCTAACCATGCTTGTAATGATCTATTGAGTGTTTGTGTTGCAGCTACAGGTACCCTACTTAACAACCACGACAAATCCTACTTTTGAGTTGTTATAGAAACATAATTTTGACTTTCTTCTTCCAAGAGAATGATCTCCCTTTCAGCATAAAATGAGGTTTCCACCAACAAATTTGATATCTCCTATACATGTTGAAGTCTTGGCTACTATTAGGCCTTTGGTGATACCACAAGTGCAAGGGTTTGTAATTCCACCATTTCGACTGACAAGAATGACAACTCAAGGTCCTCGAGGATAGAATTTTGTTCCTCTCAATTTGACACCACCACTTCATCCGCTCCCACAAGATTCACAAAAGAATATTCCCAATCTTTATGGGGATGGAAAGCAACATTTAGATGAGCGTATTTAAAATTTCTATATTGCATGTGGGATTCTTGGAGTTGAACATGAAGATGTCTTACTGAGACTTTTTGTTGAGACATTACAAGGTGCTAATGTGGATTGGTTCTATCATCTAGAACCACAAACTATTACCAAAAAGGATACACTCAAAACCCAGTTTGAAGCAAAGTTCAAGTTGATAGAAGATGCACATGCTATTTTGGCTCAACTAATGCAAATGAGAAAAGAGCCGCATGAGCCTATGCAAGATTTTGTTGCAAAGTTAAATATAAATTTAGGAATCAGATTCCAACCATCACTCAACCTACTCTTGACAATTTAAAATGTTCCTTTGTTAATGCTCAATTGCTAGAGGTGGGTTTCCTATTGAGAAGAGAACCTATAAGGGATTTGGCTCAGACATAGTCTATGGCTATGGACATTGAAGATGATTTGATTTTTGTTGGTAAAAGAAAGAATGATCCTAATAAAATGAAAGTAATTTCTTTGTCTCTAGAATCTACAAGTTCCTCGTCTTCTACTAGTACTGATCCTTTGGTGCAAAGGTTAGCCAATGAAGTGTTAGCCTTGAAGAAGAAAATATCTTAGGTGTCCTTTTCTACTCCATATAAGGACATTCCTCAAATGAATTATCCAAAAAATGCTTCCAATTATGTAGCCAAGAATTAGAACAAGTTTCCTTTGTGTCCAGAAAGACTTTCTCTTGAAGCTCCTCCTGTTAATGTTGTAGTAGGATACTATGAGGTTGAACACAATGATTCCACTCTAAGTGAGCACCAATTGGATGATGTTAGTAGCTTCTTCCAAGAAGAGGAAGCATAATTAGTTAGAAACTCTAGTATTTAGTTTATGCAAGTTCTAGGAAGCCGAAGAAGAATATCAAGGTGAGGCATTTGTTGTCTTTACTCACTCACAAGCGTAAAATCAACTAGAAAAATAAGTAGGTGATAAGGCCAAAGCTAAAGGTGTCCCGTAATTTATCATTCCTCTTGCTAAGGGAGGAAATCCTTTGCTTATGCTACCTAAGGATCTTGTTTTGAGTAAACAACTAAGTACTCCCAATCCACCATCTTCCTTAGTTGTATCCAAGTCTATTCCCTCTAGTTTTAAACCAACAAGCGATAATCCTTCATCTTCTTTGGAACTACCATATCAACCCTTTGATACCATAGACCATGCTAAGAAAACTAAAATCTAGATGTTAGAAGTAGAGTACCTTCAATATAACCTAGACCAGTTTAATAGGCATGTCAAATTTGTAAAAGAGAGAGTTCTCCAAGCTGCAAAGCCTTCTCAAAATAACTTAGTTGATTTCCCATCATCAGTACCAAGTAGAAATGAACGTTTATACATCTCTTTGTTGATTAATGGGTATAAATTGAGCAACTCTGTTATTGATTCTAGGGCTTCAAATAATGTGATGCTAACCAAGGTAGCCAATGCCTTGGCTCTTCCTTTAACTAGGACATTTGACAAGTTCTTCTCCATGGAAAACAATCAAGTGTCCCTTATTGGTCAAATAAAGGACATATAATTTTCTTTTGTTGTTTTCCTAGACAAAAGAATTAAAATGATTGTTCTTGTAGCAGATGTTCCAGGTTCTTATGGCATGCTTCTAGGATGAAATTTTTGCAAGGATGTTGGGGGACAAATTAATATGGATTGGTCAGAGGCTAGGATACCCGTCAAGAGTGTCATGCAGAAATTTCTGTTGGCAATTTGGAGGAATTAATTATGTGTTGCATTGATGTTTGTCATTGATGTCAACACTAGCTTCTTTGGTTGTCTATCGGGTTTCAGTAGAGTGGTTGGACTTTGATGATGATTTGGAGATTTGTCTCGGGTATATTCCGATCGGTAGAATTGGTTTGGTTCAGTTATTCATGTCGTTCAGATGCGTGTCACATTCAGTTAGTTCGGGATTTGGTGATCCGAAATATATCATATGTTCTAGTAAGCCTTTTGGTTACCAGTAAGGGTTCTAGTGACAAAGATTTATTGAAGATCTTTTGATGGATTCGATAAGTGGTGTTGGTGCAGCTTCTAGAAGGTTTTTAGGATGCTGATGGTTATCATGTTCGTGTTCCAGTTGATTGGTGGTATTTCATTTGGCTTATGGTGACCTATTTTAGGTCTGATCTTATTCTGTTAGGTTATGGACCGGTTTATGTAACGTGTTGGTGGATGCTCCCGATGCATTATCGGTTGGATTTATTGTTTGGTTAATGTTGTTTCGGTCTTAGGCCGACTTGGATTATCATTGGTTTGTGGGTTTATGCAATGGATTTATTGTAATATTTTTTAGGTGGCCGACCTAATTGTTTAGGTCCCGGGTTGGTATAAATACGATGTAAGATCTCTTTGTAGATCATGGCATTGGTCGTGGGTTATGGGATTATCTGCGTGCGAATAAAGTTGTAATCATATGCAAAGGTTTTGGTCGATCATAGGTGATCGAATTGGGTTTGTGTAAGAGGTTTAAGACCTCTGACATTGAGATTAACTAGAATTGTACTCAGGCATAGGAGATGCTATTCTTGCAGTTCATTCTTATTTTCGGATTGTAGTCTGGATATCTTTTGTAGTTAGTGAGGCTCCTTTTTAATAAGTAGTGCGCTCTAGGCTGTTGGCCTTCCTGCATGTGCAAGCCCCTTATTATAATTACATACTTACTGTAGAAGTATCATCTAAATATGGGTAGGCTTCCCACCATGGTTTTTCCCCACATACAAATCTTGGTGTTATGTGTTGTGGATGCATGGTATATGGTTTATGATTTATGTTTGTGCTTAATTGATATCTCTTCTATTATGGTAAAAGGTTTTGTGTACTTAACGTTTCATAATCTGT
The DNA here is from genome assembly GCF_030272615.1 of Cryptomeria japonica. Taxonomy (NCBI): domain Eukaryota; kingdom Viridiplantae; phylum Streptophyta; class Pinopsida; order Cupressales; family Cupressaceae; genus Cryptomeria; species Cryptomeria japonica. The sequence continues at coordinate 327,549,245 of NC_081409.1, forward strand.
TAACAACTGATTCACCCCCCCTCTAAGTTGTTCATCGGTTATCCTAATAATTGGTATCAAATCTTGGTCCTCTCTATAGAAGCTTAACTGCTTGAGGAAGATCCTATGGCGAGTAATCATTCAACTTCAATTGCTTACCAAAAGGACAACCCTAGGCTTGAAGGAAAAAAAAATAAAGTATGGAAGATTCAAATGGAGACTCATCTAAGATGTCTTAGCAAGGAGATTTGGTGTAGTGTCCACCCTTGATTTGACTTATTTTGACTAGAGCTAAATTATATATTATGCTTGATAGGCTTATCTAGACTATATTTTGATGATTTGGATGATGATTACTCATGTGCTTCAATGACTTATGATTAATGTTAGACACTATTGGACATATGCTATTTTGATTATCTATATGGATGTTGGTACTATCACGATTGATCATGTGATTTGATGATATATGTACTCGATGGATTTTATATGCTCTCTATGTGATGGATTATTGATAGATTAGATTTATCATAGTTTTGATGATGATTATGATTACACTAACCCTACTTCATGATTACATATGATGAGATGTTTATGAGATGTGTTTGATTGTTGTCGTGATAGAGACGATTCCACTTCACTCATTGCGAGCAGGATGTGTCATCGCGATTCTCTATCACTTGCTTGTTCTATATATGTATATGTATATGTGGTATTGTCATTTTGTGGTTGCAAGTACCAGACATCGACTCCCCCTGGCTTCACAAGTCTGAGCACGTCTTTAGTTCCAATGGCTTATGTAGTTCGGAGATGGCATGAGTTTCCCCTCACATACTCTAGGTCTAAGTTGTTCACCGTGAGTAGTTAGCGTCTTGGCATGATTCGCCATGTCAGTTAGTAAGCTTGGTCCCTTGGTATTGTGAGTTCATTTTATGCTGGTTGATTTACTTGTTTATGTTAGAGTAATTATGTGTAGTTTTATATTTGGTAATGTTTATTTTAATGTATTTAATTTATAAGTTTTGAATATTTAATTATTTGATATTTATATTTATTTGATAATTAACGTTTATTGATTTTATGATTATTTAATATTTGATAAGCTTTATTGCTGTGTAATATTTATTTAATATTTGTGATTTAATCTCTAATGGTATTTGATTATTTAATTATTTATTTGACCTTCTATGGTTTGATATTTACTTGATATCTTATATTTATTTGGCTCTTTAATTTATTTAATTAGCTTTTGGTTTATTTGATTTTAATATCCATTTGGATTATTTGTTTACAACTTATATTTATTTACTAGTTTGACTTTTATTCTTAAGTGGGGTGTATGAACACATTAAATTAAATAAAGAAATAAAACAATCCCACTTAGCTGGATAAGTATATTTTATTTACTTTACCTACCCTTCACTCCCATTGGTTAAATTCAAAATGGGTGAATAAATTATATTATACGGTGGGTTGGTAAAATATACTCCAAATTGGAATATTTTGATTGGCCGAGATTGAGGCTAGGGTTTTTGGATTATTGTTGCTTTTTATTTTCTTTCCCATGAGGCTTTTCGGCTTGGTTGGCTCTTCTCTGGAAATTTCTCTAGCAATTTTTCTTCTTGGTTTTGGATTTCTTCTCCCTTGGTTTTGGCCAGAGCTCGGATTGGATTTGGTTTGGCTTGTGGGAGCTCTTCTTCAGCTTCATTCCATTACTTTAGGTTGCAGGTTGGAGTCCTCTCACTTTGCATTTTGTTTTCAATGGCTTCTTTGTGTATGCATTGTGTCTGCAATGTTTTGGGTTTGGGTTGAAGTATTATTTATTCTATAGTTTTTAATATTGTTGAAGGTTAATATATAGGGAGGAAGCTTTATATTATTTGGGTTTTGTATAGTTGCTGGAAAATATGTATTTGGTATTTCCTGTGTATGCCGTTCCTAGTTCTGTGAAAATTCTTGTGAAGACATTTGATTTAATCTTCGTGTTTAGTCTGAGTTTATTTATTTCATTTATACCTACGTATTCCTTATTTTTGGGCGTCTCTTTTCATATGTTTTTGGAGCCCTTTTGTAAAGTCTGGATTTTATTATTTTACTCGAAAGTTTTCTAAGTTTTTTGTAAGTCTTGTGCAAAAGCGTTGTCTTATTGTGCAAAAGTGCTATTCTGTATTGCATTTGCGCTGCTTTGCGTAGCATAAGCGTTGTCTCAGGATACATATGCATGATTCTGGAAACAAAAGCACTGTTCTTCTTGACATAAGCGTTGTTCTTTTTGGCAAAAGCGCTAACCTGTCTGTGTTTTGTATTTTCTCAGTTTTGGTCATTTTTGAGGTATTTTTTCGAATTGATTTTTGTACCAGAGGATTTATTTGAGGTCTGTTAATATTTCCCAGTTGGGTTTGATCAGTTTCGATGCATTTTGATGGTTTTGAGTATATTTGTTTCTCTATGCATTGTGTACATTTTAGAATCTCTTCCATGTGGATAGGCCATGGATGAATGAGATGACTACTATGCTGTTTTGGACCAGCAAGTGACTAGGCCTTGCTGTGATGTTATCCTTTATTTGATGGCAGCGTTTGATGGCTTGCTATGCCTTTGTTTATTGCTAGCCAAGAGGCTCATTTTGTTATATTGATGTTGTTGTAGCCTTGTTCATGTTGTAAGAGTATGTGTGGATGTTGTTGGCTGCATTGAGTATTATTTTCATGTAATTATGTTGGTAGAGCCTTTTGTGATTTATTATTGGGCCATGTTAGGAGGAGTGGGCTTCCTTGTGATGACTGGGGTCATGAGAGATAGGCTTGCATGAGGTTCCTTGTAAGGATGCATGAAGTCTAGACCACTAGGGCACATTGGAGTTTTCCGTGATTTGTAAATAAGTGATAACCTAATAATTGATGGGTTGGGTAGTTAGATTAATTAAAAAGATTGTTGGTTCCCAAAACCACAGATTGGAAAACCAAAAGACTTGCCAAATCCTCAAGTAGTCCAATCAGCCTTGGCCAACGAACATGGACACTCAAGGACTAGATCCCTCTGCACTTTAGGCTCCACTGAACCTAGATGGGTGTGCCTCTTCCTCTCAAGAAAAAAAGAGGTTATTTATAGTGGATTTAAACCTTTTAGCAAGTTTACACAACTGCCAAATTATTGTTTTGCAACTATGCTTTATTATGTGCTTTAACCGAATGCTTTGAAAAGAAGTGATTGTGAATGTATATTGAAAATGAGATTGCTTTCAGGACTTAAATGAAATCTGCATAGATCAGTCCATATAGGATTTGGGAAGAACATTTCTCTATCAAGGACCTTGAATGCATATAGATCAAAACCTTAAAAGATCAATAACAGACCAGTGCCTCTATCCAGGGATATATATGACACTTTGTGGACAAAATATCTTATCAACTCAAGAGACAATCTCTCATCAATTATGAAGGTTCAGTATGCATTACACAAACAATAAGAACTTAATATTTTACTTAATGCAACGACATGTGATTCACATCATAGCAAATCTATAAACAGATTTATCAAGAGGACAAAGATAATCATCAACACAAAAGTATACACAATATTTGGAAAAAGAAACAACGAACCTTGTATATTAATCTTCAGGAAATAATTGCATACATAAGTTGCACTTGCAGATACTCCATTATAGATTGCTTGCACAAAATGATACTTCTTCACTTCCCTAATACAAAATGACATTTAGTCCTTATAACAGTATGTTGTTCTCATGATTCCTCACTTTTACATAAAAAATGACTCCATATAAGTATGTGAATCCATAGGCCCATATGAAAGGACACACCCTTTCATACATAAGAGGGAGTTACAAAAAGTTGTTTTCCAAAGGACACACCCTTTGGTTTACATATATAATTTAAAAAGAAAACCCTAAAACACCATACTAAATAATGCTTTAATAATATATCCTTTATCCTCTGCTTTGATAACATTTCTCGGCAAATGTTCATCATCTCCTCAATATCTCCTGCACATAAAACAAACTAATCAAATCCCTCGACTTTAAACATTAACTACATACCACCTTTGATTAGGTAATAATCCTTCTCACTTATGTAAAATACTTATTTAGGATAATTCACTTAAATCAAAGTATTTAACACTTGTAAATATTTATTCATATAAAATAATTTACCCTAATGATAGTTTTTTCATAACCTAAGGTAAAAGATTTTATATGGCAAATAGAAGCATATACTTCCCTACGCAAAAATGATATCCGTGGAAAAACTTCTAATACCTCTTCACCTTTTAGGGCACTTGAATTAGGTTGGAAATATTTTATCACATGAACATACCCTTGCAAATACCAATCAAATTATTAAGTACATGATATAAATAATATACCCTAATAAATATATTCAATTTATAAACCTAGGGCAAATAAAATGCATAAGGAAGGATCACTTTAATAAATAAATGCTTTTCATCACTTTACTTATGGTAAAAATACATTTTCTCCAAAATAATAATAATCATGCTTTGATCTTTAAAACATTAAAACTATTTACCCTAATGTAAAATGATTCAATGAACTTTAAAGGGTTAAAAACATATAATGAAAATATTCTAATGATTTTCATGGTTTAAATGGACAAAGTATATTCACTTGTATTTATTCAAAGGAAATTTATTTGTAAGACTTGAAAAACATTCTCTCTTTCTTTTAGCATCCTGTTTCTTCCTTTTATCCATTGGTGAGTCAGTGATCAAGCCAATAGTGCTGGGAAAACGTAGAGCTTTGAGCATAAATGAGCATTGGCTTCCTACAAGATATCGATTGTGCACAACTCCACATCCATCAGCTGAAACTACAAATGTAATCATATTTGCAAGCTTTGCCATTTCCAGGCATGTCTGAAGATCGCCATGTGGTATTTCCAGAAAAGAAAATTGATCCTCATTTACCATTAGAAGAACAAAGAACATCTATTATAGCTTCTGATATATCAATCTCTGTTTCATGGGATGCTGAGTATTATAAACAAACACCCATTCTGCTGCCCGTAATTGACTTATAGTATTGCTGTCAAATTCATTAATATTATCTCATGAATTCGAGTATTGAAGGATCGAGTTGGATCTCTATTTTTATCGAGTAAAACATGCCTCTTTTAGTCTCCTTCGCTGAATTAGAATATGCAGGTCATCACTTGCAAATCTGAGCTTTTAAACAACTCACCGACACTTTAAAAACAATAAAAATATTATAAAAATGCCCCCCAAGGTGAGATATATGATCCGGGCAATCATTTTAAGATTAAAAACATCATTAATCATTCATTTTCAGCTTAAAAAAATGGCCTGAACTATAAAAACGTGAATTCAGTTTTAGCCACCGTGCATTTTAGAACGAATTGATTAATCACTTGAGTGCTTTTTGATATCTTTATCGGAGATCAGGGAGACTTACTTTTTATTACAACGATCTCCCGATGGCCCGCCATGTATAAAGTGTTTTGAACTTTATAAGTCCCATATAAATATATCTTTTATTCAAATCATTTATTTAAAATGATTTAAACGTATATTCCATAAAAGTATTATTTATCAAATTCAAAATTGAATCTCGATCCTTATATTTTATATTTCAAAATGAACTTATATTTCCTCTTGCAAATATCATACTCAATAAACTTTACATTAGCCAAGAAGATATTAAATGAATTCCTTGATACCTGGGATTTTGCACAGAGCATCCTTGTATCATAAATATTTAAAAGAATAAACTATATTATTATAAGATTAATTCAAGTAAGAAATATTAACATATGAAAATGACTACTTGAATTAATATTACATTTCACATGAGAATTTAAAATAAATTGCAAACAAGGTCGCTTTGGGAAAAATAGCAAATCAAATCATGGAGGATTAGAAACTGTCATAATGATACGTTGTGACATGAAGAATTCAGAGGAATATTCAATTCAATATGAAAGCTCAATGGGAAAGATTTAATAATACTCAAAGATGACTTACTTTGATAAAAAATTATCTCACCATTGAAAAACATAAGAAAATGCAAATGGAGTGGCTTCAGAAAAAATGGTAGATGATATCATAGGAACCTGCAACTTGGTACGAGGGTTATTTAATATAAATAAAACATAGAAGAACAATTAGATTGGCATAATAATGCTTAAATGGAGAGAAAATATGATTCAAAAAGGCATACCTAGAATGATTCCATATTTGCAACTACATACATACCTGAAAAATCAACCACTTGACATATGCATTGGAATAGGCTTTCAGGAGCTTGAAATGGAAAAGTATACATGAACATAGGTGTCTCACATGATTTCTCCAGTGAACTCGCTACCCTGCATGAGATTTGTAACTCTAAATTTTAAAAAAAAATTAAGGTTCCATCAAAGATGATAATTGATTTGTGCCTCATGAATTAGTCCTAGGGAGGATGTTTTAGGATAAGCATGAGAAGGCCGTGAAGATGGTAAGCTAATCTCCCTTAATCTCTCATAGGCTGAGATGACTCCACATGTCCATCAGGCTAGTGCCTTGTGCCTTATGTTATTATGTGTTGAGGATGACATGTGATGACACTCCACTCCTACATGTGTTTCCCTTTTATGATTTATGATTATGCTTATTGGATGCATTTATGTCTTGATGAGTTTTACACCTCTGGGAGTTCATTCTTGTTGTATGTGTGAGTTCTTGCTTGAGAGTCCTTGTGTGGTTAGTCTCCTTGGTTATAGGTGCCATCTTAGGTTTAGAGTATGTGTTGGGACCTTGTGTCATCTCCTAGCATGAGGGGTGGATCCTTATTAGCCATTGGGATGTTCTCTTGGATTCTTCTTGTGTGGATGTGGGTTCTTCTTCATGATGTACTATGGATGTACCTTGTATCAGATTTATGTAATGGATAAGATAGAATGCATGTAATGTAACATTCTTGTATATAGTAGATGGATTATTGTAGTAGAAAGAGCTATGCTCATGATGTATTTAATGTACTCATACTTGTAAGATGAATTGTAGTTGGAAATTGGAATTTAGGCATATTTTATTTTTACTATTATAGAGATGTGATCTTATGAATCATGGAAATAAGTGGATTATAGTTGGAATAGAATGGAATTGCATTATGAAATAGTTGTATTATTTCATGGAATGTTTAGCGGCCAGTTAGAATGTTAAATAATCTTGAAGGAGAAATATTCGTAGATTAATAAGTGAATATGTTAGAAGATGGTAATTGGGTCTAGTAAATAGGAATGATTCACATAGATGCATTGGTAGAAAGGAAATTATGCATATCATGAGGAATAAGTAATGTTGTAGGTTGCATATCTTATGGTTAAAGAATTAGAATATGATGCATTCATGAAGGTGAAATATACCTATCGTGTGTGTAGTATGTTATTGTGGATATGAATTAAGTAATGATGTTAAAGTACCCTAGAGAAAGATTATTGATGTTGTGTTATTTCCGCTTGCGTTATTTGATGAAATGAGCAATGATGTATGTTCATATTGGTTAATTGGTTAATGAATGTAAATAGATGGAGAGGTTATATGTTGCAATAGTTGTTATTAGATGTTAATTAATTTTTTTTATCTCCATTTGTATATTATTGTTTTGTTTCTTTAGGGTATTTTGGTGGGCATTACAACTTGGTATCAGAGCCCATGTTCAACACTGGGTACTCTGGTTTTGATTGAGCCCATTGTGCATTTTAGTATTTGGCATGGGGTAGCCTAGTGGTTTTATCCCTGCGATTTATTTTTCCTTATTATAGTTCCCTTAGATGTTTAGCTTATAGTTTCCTTTGCATTTGCTTAGATAAGATGCATGTTAGGGGTAGAGATCGTCGACGTGCTGGTCACATGCATACTCGTAGGAACCCTCGCCCCGAGGTTTCTGAAGAGCCACACCATGAGGAATAGGAGCAGGAGCAACCTAGAGATGATCCAATTCCACAGTTGGTGAATGTGCTTCAAGAGACTCTTGGTCGCCTAGGACCAAGACAGGAGGAGAACCAGCAGGAGTGATCTCGTCATTCAGAGCTTCAGGAGAGAGAGTGTTCATGTTCTCCTAGGAGGAGAATTGAGGTGGATTAGGAGGTGCTTGCAGCTAGTCACATCAGAGATCCGAATAAGACTCATCCTCCTACCTTTGATGGCTTAGGCAGTGGCATGGAGGCAGAGACATGGTTATTGGACTTAGGTAGGTGTTTTGCTATGCATCAGTGTAGCAGTAAAACCAAGGCGAGATGTGCGATTTTGCATTTTGATGATTTTGCAACGACATGGTGGCACATGGAGGAACAAAAGTTTCATTTGGACATAACGACGATATCTTGGGAATTATTCTTGGAGCGGTTTTGTGCTAGATTTCTTTCAGATCATTGGAGGCAGAGGAAGGCCGATGAGTTCTACGATTTGAGACAACACAAGATGACTATGGAGCATTATGAGCGCAAGTTCTTCGAGCTTAGACAGTATGCTGGATATGTAGATGATGAGTTGATGTTGATTCAACACTTTGTGAGAGGTCTTAATGATTGTATTGGTGGAGAGGTTCAGATGTGTGGACCTAAGACCTTGGAGGCAGTTGTGGAGAAGGCGAGACTAGCAAAGGAGAATATTTCATTAGCATCAGGAGGAGCATCTGGAGGACAGACAGTTAGTGCACCTGTTACAGGATCTATGGTGAGAGGACCACAACAATAGTCTTCAGGATATGCTAGGAGCCATCCTTCTTCTTTTTCTAGTGGTCAACGATTTAAGAAGAGGTTTTCTCAGGGTCAGAGCTTTGCTCGAGGTTCTAGATTTCAGGTTGATAAGAGTCACAATCGTCAATGTGATAGGAGACCTACTCCTTCTCAGCCAGTGCAGAGTTTGCAACCATCTTCTAGTAGAGGTAGTTTTCAACAGTCGAGTACAACACTAGGTAGTAGAGTGTTTGTCAAGAGAGATTGCTTCACATGTGGACAACCAAGTCACATTGCCGTTCATTGTGCTCAACGTATTTGTTAGATGTCAGGGCAGCATAAGCCAGCTACTTCTGAGCCTACAATTGGAGATGCAGGCAGGTCTCATCGCGTTTTTGTAGCGGTTGGTAACTGTTAGGCTAAGCATCAGGCCACCATTGTAGAGACATCAGGTGTGATAGGTGGTATCTCTTGTTCAGTGTTATTTGATTCTAGAGTGTCAGACTCTTTTATTTCTCCTTTTCTAGTAGAGCGATGCAGGCTTTCGATGACAAAGCAAGACGATAGGTGGCAGGTAGAGTTAGCTACGAGGTCCAAAGTGGTAGTGGATTCCCTTGTGCTTAATTGTCCGTTAGTTTTAGGAGATTTCCATACTTCTGTGGATCTTCATGTTATATCTTTGGGGTCTTATGATGTGGTTCTTGGTATGGATTGGCTTGGATCTCACCAAGCGCAGATAGATTGTAGAGGTAAGAGAGTGCAGTGGAAGGATGATAGTGAGAAGATTGTAGAGATTGTAGGTATTCAGAGACCTATCTCTCTTCGCATGATTTCTGCTATGCAGATGAAGAGGTGTGCACATAAGGGTTGCTAGTTGTTTGCAGTTTAGCTGATGACAGGCCCATTGCTGCTTGGGTGGGGGCCCTGGGAAAAGAAGCTCGGAGAGCTGCGTCCTTCCCTCTAGAGTGAAGGATGTGGATGAGGGAGTTAGCTCAGAGGATTTATTGCAGCAACATCCCATTCTTCTGGAGTTTGTAGATGTTTTTCCTAGTCAGATTCCAGGTATGCCCCCTCGACGAGATATAGATTTCAGGATTAATTTGGTGCCAGGAGCTGAACCTATTTCTAAAGCTCTTTATCAAATGGCCACATAGGAGTTGAATGAGTTGAGGGTTCAGTTGGAGGAGTTATTGGCGAAGGGGTTTATTCATCCTAGTGTGTCCCCTTGGGGTGCACCTATTTTATTTGTGAAGAAGAAGGACGGATCTCTTCGATTATGCATTCATTATAGACAACTTAATAAGGTGACGGTGAAGAACCGATATACCTTGCCTCAGATAGATGATTTATTTGACCAGATTAAGCATGCCAAGATCTTTTCTAAGATTGACCTTAAGTCCGGGTATCACCAGTTGAGGATTCAGGAGGCGGACATTCATCACACAACTTTTTGCCCTAGATATGGTCATTATGAGTTCACAGTGGTACCTTTTGGTCTCATGAATGTACCTTTGGTTTTCATGAGCTTGATGAATGGTGTATTCAAGTTGTATTTGGACATATTTGTATTAGTATTTTTGGATAATATTTTGATTTATTCGAGATTGGTTGAGGAGCATGAGGATCATGTGAGGCGGGTTCTGCAGTGTCTTAGGGAGATTCAACTATATGCCAATTTGGTGAAGTGTGATTTCTTCCAGATAGAGGTGAGGTATCTTGGTCATGTGATTTTTGGAGAGGGTACCATAGTTGATCCCTCAAAGATTTAGGTGAGTGTCGATTGGCGAGCACCCACTAATGTGGGAGAGGTGCGTAGTTTTATGGGTTTAGCAGGATATTATCACAGATATGTTTAGGATTTCTCCAAGATAGCTCATCCTATCACTTCTCTTCAGAGAAAAGGAAAGAAGTTTTTTTGGATAGAGCAGTGTGAGATAGCATTTCAAATCCTTAAGGAGCATTTGACCAGTGCACCTGTTTTAGTAGTGCTAGATCCTTTGGGGAATTTTGTGGTGTGCACAGATGCTTCTTTGGAGGGTCTAGGAGCAGTATTGATGCAGGATGGTCATGTGATTGCATATGATTCGCGTAAACTTAAGAATCATGAGAAAAATTATCCCACCCATGATCTTGAGTTAGCAGTAGTGATTCATGCTTTGGTTAGATGGAGGCACTTCCTTCTTGGACATAGATTAGAGTTGCACAGTGATCATCGTAGTTTGTAGTATATCTTCACGTAGCTGAATTTGAATTCTAGGCAGAGGCGTTGGATGGAGTTCTTATATGAGTACGACTTTGAGGTGAGATATATTTAGGGTAAGGAGAATGTGGTAGCAAATGCATCGAGTCACAGGAGGCATGAGATTTCAGCAATGTCTCTTAGTGTGGATTTGAGGAGCCGTATTCTTGGTGCCCTTCCTTCAGATGTATGGTATCAGGAGATTATTGCAGAGGTTGCCACAGGTAGAGCTCTTGAGGGCAAATGTGGAGGTTACTCAGTGGAATCAGATGGACTTCTTAGACATTTGGGGTGTATTTATGTTCCACCATTAGATGGTCTTCGAGATTTGATCATGTTAGAGGCACATCATGCACCTTACTCGATACATCGAGGTGTCAAGAAGATGCACGTAGATTTGAGACAGATATATCATTGGTCTGGTATGAGGAGAGATATTGTAGATTTTGTGGCATGTTGCCTAGAGTGTCAGTGAGTGAAGGCAGAGCATCAGCATCTCGCAGGATTATTACAGTCACATTTGGTTCTAGGATGGAAATGGGATATTATATCTATGGATTTTATAGTTGGATTGCCCATGTCTTCACGCTGTCATGATGCTATTATGGTCACTATAGACAGATTGACCAAAGTAGCACACTTTTCTCCGATCAGGTCTTCGTATACAACATCAAAAATAGCTCAAGTTTTCTTGGAGGGAGTTGTGAGGTTGCATGGTATTCCTCGACAGATCATATCAGATCGCGATCTAGTGTTCACATCAGCATTTTGGACAACCCTTTAGCATGATTTAGGTACATAGTTGAAATTTAGTTCAACTTATCACCCCAAGACAGATGGACAGACAAAGAGGGTGAACCAGGTTTTGGAGGATATGTTGAGGATGTACGTGATGGATCAATAGTCTCATTGGGAGGATTATCTCTATTTGGTTGAGTTTGCATATAATAATGGTTACCATATCTCTATTGGTATGTCTCCTTATCAGGCATTATATGGTAGACCATGTCGCACGCCCTTGAGTTGGGACCGTTTAGAGGATAGAGTGTGTATTGGATCAGAGATGTTGTAGGATATGGAGGAGCAGGTGGCTCGCATTAGAGAGAATTTGTTGGCCGCTCAGGATAGACAAAAGAAATATGCAGATGCTCATTGAGTGGACACACGATTTTCTGTTGGTGACAGGGTAATTCTGAGAGTTCACCCATGAAAGAGTCCGATCCGTTATGAAAAAGGCTCTAAGTTGGCCCCTCGATTTGTTGGACCTTAAGAGATTTTGGAGCAGATTGGTCCTGTGGCTTATTGCCTTGCCTTGCCGCCTAGCTTGTCTTGCATCCATGATGTCTTTCATGTTTCAGTTTTGAGTTTATACCATCCTGATATTTCGCATGTGTTGGATTGGAATGCTTTACAGGTTGAGGACGGGTAACTTTCTATGGAGCCCGTGCACATTCTTCTGCACAAAGAGATGTCCCTCAGTGGTCAGAGCGTAGACCAAGTAAGGGTCCAGTGGGATCCGATTGATGATTCTTCAGCTACATGGGAGGATGCAGTACAGATGAGAGAACTATATCCCTATTTTTTCTCAGCCTTCCAGGAGTATGCCTAGGCAAAGGGGGGGAGGATGTAGTGTCCACCCTTGATTTGACTTATTTTGACTAGAGTTGACTTTTATATTATGCTTGATAGACTTATCTAGACTATATTTTGATGATTTGGATGATGATTACTCATGTGCTTCAGTGAATTATGATTCATGTTAGACACTATTGGACATGCTATTTTGATTATCTATATGGATGTTGGTACTATCATGATTGATCATGTGATTTGATGATATATGCACTCGATGGATTTTATATGCTCACTATGTGATGGATTATTGATAGATTAGATTTATCATGGTTTTGATGATGATTATGATTATGCTAACCCTACTTCATGATTACATATGATGAGATGTTTATGAGATGTGTTTGTCTGTCTTCGTGATAGAGACGATTCCACATCACTCATTGGGAGCGGGATGTGTCATCGTGATTCTCTATCACTTGCTTGTTCTATATATGTATATGTTTATGTGGTATTGTCATTTTGTGGTTGCAGGATTTTGGAGGTACTAGACATCCACTCCACCTGGCTTCACAGGTCTAAGCGTGTCTTTAGTTCCAATAGCTTATGTGGTTCGGAGATGGCATGAGTTTCCTCTCACATACTCTAGGTCTAAGTTGTTCACCGTGAGTAGTCAGTGTCTTGGCATAATTCACCATGTCAGTTAGTAAGCTTGGTCCCTTGGTATTGTGAGTTCATTTTATGCTGGTTGATTTACTTGTTTATGTTAGAGTAATTATGTGGCTCTTGATGTGTAGTTTTATATTTGGTAATGTTTATTTTAATGTATTTAATTTATATGTTTTGAATATTTAATTATTTGATATTTATATTTATTTGATAATTAACGTTTATTGATTTTATGATTATTTAATATTTGATAAGCTTTATTGCTGTGTATATTTATTTAATATTTATGATTTAATCTTTAATGGTATTTGATTATTTAATTATTTATTTGACCTTCTAAGGTTTGATATTTATTTGATCTTATATTTATTTGGCTCTTTAATTTATTTTATTAGCTTTCGGTTTATTTGATTTTAATCCCCATTTGGATTATTTATTTACAACTTATATTTATTTACTAGTTTGACTTTTATTCCTAAGTGGGGTGTATGAACACATGAAATTAAATAAACAAATAAAACAATCCCACTTAGCTGGATAAGTATATTTTATTTACTTTACCTACCCTTCACTCCCATTTGTTAAATTCAAAATGGGTGAATAAATTATATTATAAGGTGGGTTGGTAAAATATACTCCAAATTGGAATATTTTGATTGGCCGAGATTGAGGCTAGGGTTTTTGGATTATTGTTGCTTTTTATTTTCTTTCCCGTGAGGTTTTTTGGCTTGGTTGACTCTTCTCTGGAAATTTCTCCAGCAATTTTTCTTCTTGGTTTTGGCTGGAGCTTGGATTGGATTTGGTTTGGCTTGTGGGAGCTCTTCTTCAACTTCATTCCATTACTTCAGGTTGCAAGTTAGAGTCCTCTCACTTTGCATTTTGTTTTCAATGGCTTCTCTGTGTATGCATTGTGTCTGCAATGTTTTGGGTCTGGGTTGAAGTATAATTTATTCTATAGTTTTTAATATTGTTGAAGGTTAATATTTGGGGAGGAAACTTTATATTATTTGGGTTTTGTATAGTTGCTGAAAAATATGTATTTGGTATTTCCTGTGTATGTCATTCCTGGTTCTGTGAAAACTCTTGTGAAGATATTTGATTTAATTTTGGTGTTTAGTCTGAGTTTATTTATTTTGTTTATACCTACGCATTCCTTGTTTCTGGGCGTCTCTTTTCATATTTTTTTCGAGCCCTTTTGTAAAGTCTGGATTTTATTATTTTACCCGAAAGTTTTCTAAGTTTTCCGTAAGTCTTGTGCAAAAGCGTTGTTTCCGCAAAAGCGCTATTCTGTATTGCATTTGCGCTGCTCTGCGTAGCATAAGTGCTATCTCAAGATATATATGCACGATTTTGGAAACATAAGCATTCTTCTTCTTGACAAAAGTGTTGTTCTTCTTGACATAAGCGCTGTCCTGTGGGGCAAAACTGCTAACCTATCTGTGTTTTGTATTTTCTCAGTTTTGGTCATTTTTGATGTATTTTTCCAAATTGATTTTTGTACCAGAGGATTTATTTGAGGTCTATTAATATTTCCTAATTTTGGGTTTGATCAGTTTCGAAGCATTTTGATGGTTTTGAGTATATTTGTTTCTCTATGCATTGTGTACATTTTAAACACTCTTCCATTTGGATAGGCCATGGATGAATGAGATGATTACTATGCTGTTTTGGACTAGCAAGTGACTAGGTCTTGCTGTGATGTTATCCTTTATTTGATGGAAGCATTTGATGGCTTGATATGCCTTTGTTTATTGCTAGCCAAGAGGCTCATTTTGATATATTGATGTTGTTGTAGCCTTGTTTATGTTGTAAGAGTATGTGTAGATGTTGTTGGCTGCATTGATTATTATTTTCATGTAATTATGTTGGTAGAGTCTCTTGTGATTTATTGTTGGGCCATGTTAGGAGGATTGGGCTTCCTTGTGATTACCGAGGTCACGAGAGATATTCTTGCATGAGGTTCCTTGTAAGGATGCATGAAGTCTAGAACACCAAGGCACATTGGAGTTTTCTGTGATTTGTAAATAAGTGATAACCTAATAATTGATGGGTTGGGTAGTTAGATTAATTAATAAGATGATAATTGATTCGTGCCTCATGAATTAGTCCTAGGGAGGATGTTTTAGGATAAGCATGAGAAGGCCGTGAAGATGGTAAGCTAATCTCCCTTAGTCTCTCATAGGTTGAGATGGCTCCACATGTCCATCAAGCTAGTGCCTTGTGCCTTATGTTATTATGTGTTGAGGATGGAATGTGATGACACTCCACTCCTACATGTGTTTCCCCTTTATGATTTTTGATTATGCTTATTGGATGCATTTATGTCTTGACGAGTTTTACACCTATGGGAGTTCATTCTTGTTGTATGTGTGAGTTCTTGCTTGAGAGTCCTTGTGTGGTTAGTCTCCTTGGTCATAGGTGCCAGGTTAGGTTTAGAGTATGTGTTGGGACCTTGTGTCATCTCCTAGCATGAGGGGTGGTTCCTTTGGTTCCACATGGTCAGGAGGTTGGTTCTTTTTAGCCATTGGGATGTTCTCTTGGATTCTTCTTGCATGGATGTGGATTCTTCTTCATGATGTACTATGGATGTACCTTGTAATAGATTTATGTAATGGATAAGATAGAATGCATGTAATGTAACATTCTTGTATATAGTAGATGGATTCTTGTAGTAGAAAGAGCTATGCTCATGATGTATTTAGTGTACTCATACTTGTAAGATGAATTGTAGTTGGAAATTGAAATTTAGGCATATTGTATTTGTACTATTGTAGAGATGTGATCTTATGAATCATGGAAATAAGTAGGTTATAGTTGGAATAGAATGGAATTTCATTATGGAATAGTTGTATTATTTCATGGAATGTTTAACGGCTAGGTAGAATGTTAAATAATCTTGAAGGAGGAATATTCGTAGATTAATAAGTGAATATGTTAGAAGATGTTAATTAGGTCTAGTAAATAGGAATGATTCACATAGATGCATTGGTAGAAAGGAAATTATGCATATCATGAGGAATAAGTAATTTTGTAGCTTGCATATCTCATGGTTAAAGAATTAGAATATGATGGATTCATGAAGGTGAAATATACCTATCGTGTGTGTAGTATGTTATTGTAGATATGAATTAAGTAATGACGTTAAAGTACCCTAGAGAAATATTATTGATGTTGTGTTATTTCCGCTTACGTTATTTGATGAAATGAGCATTGATGTATGTTCATATTGGTTAATTGGTTAATGAATGTAAATAGATGGAGAGGTTATATGTTGCATTAGTTGTTATTAGATGTTAATTAATTTTTTTTATCTCCATTTGTATATTATTGTTTAGTTTCTTTAGGGTATTTTGGTGGGCATTACATTTGGGAGATCACCAAAAAAGGCTATACACCTTATGATCTGGCATCTGGCAACCCTCCTCCGATAGACTTGGATAAGAACATTGAAAATGATTGTAGAGCTAGAGAAGACCTTTTGAGAACCCTTTTAGATCAACAGGCAATGTGATTAACAGACAAATCATCTGCACTTTGAATGAAGGTGACTCTACTGTTAAAATTGCTAAACTTGATGATTACTTGGTAAGGTATGAGAACCTGAGAATGAAGTAAGATGAAAGAATGGTGTTGTGGAAAGAAAGAACAAAACTATCCTAGACGCAACTAGATCTATGATGATGGAAGCTAATTTGCCACATATCTATTAGAGAGAAGCTATGAGCACGACGGTGTACACATTCAACAAATTTCATATCAAAGGAGACACTAGTAAGACACCTTATGAGTTATTGTTTTGGTCATACACCTACTGTTAAGTATTTTAAATTCTTTGGTAGTAAATGCTATATCAAAAGAGATGATTCCATTGGAAAGTTTGATCCTAGATGTGATGAAGGAATATTTCTTGGTTATTCAAATGAAAGTAGACCATATAGATGTTATAACAAAATATTGTAGAGAATTGTGGAGAGCACTAATGTCAAGGTGGATGAGCAGTACAAAGGTCAAATTAGAACTTATGAGAGAAAACTGGAAGTGGAAATAATCATAACTGAATCAGTAACACCAGTACCAGAACAAAATGTTGAACCATTTACTCCGACGGTATCATAAAATTCAATAGTAACTGAAGATCAGAGTAGAGAAATAGAAATTTAGAAGACTCCTAGGTATGTAAGGTTGAATCATTCAGAAAATCAGATCATTGGAGACAAGAGCAAAGGAGTGATGACAAGGAGAATGTTGGCAACTGAAAAGGTATATTTAATTTCTCAAATTGAACCGTCATCAGTAGATGAAGCATGTAAGGATGAATGTTGGATGAAAGCTATGGAAGAGGAATTGGATTAGATAGAAAAGAACAACACATGGACTTTAGTTCCCCGACCTAAAAATAAGAATGTTATTGGAACTACATGGGTTTTTAGGAATAAATTGAATGAAGATGGACAAGTTGTGAGGAACAAGGCTAGATTGGTATGTAAAGGATATTCTCATAAGGAAGGAATTGATTATGATGAAACTTTTGCTCTAGTAGCTAGGATTGAAGCTGTGAGATTATTTTTTGCTTATGCTGCCCATAAGAAATACAAGGTTTATCAGATGGATGTTAAGTGTGCATTTCTAAATGGAGATCTTGAAGAGGAAGTCTACATTGAGAAACCTAATGGATTTCCACTTTCAGATGACAATAACATGGTTTGCAGATTGAGGAAAGCTTTATATGGATTGAAGCAAGCACCTAGAGCTTGGTATGCTAGATTGGACAAATATCTTTTGAAGCTTGGTTTCACTAAAGGTAATGCTGACATTAATTTATATTATAAGATCACTAATGATGACATATTGATTGTTGAGGTCTTTATGGATGATATCATTTTTGGAGGTGAGGAAAATTTATGTATGGAATTCTCTGCTAATATGAAGAATGAATTTGAGATGTATATGATTGGAAAAATGATATTTTTCTTAGGTTTGCAGATTACTCAGACTGATAAAGGTATTTTCATCTGTCAAACTAAGTATGCTAGAGAGTCATTGAAGAAATTTGGTATGGAATATTCTAAACTAGTTGGCACTCCTATGGTTACAAGTGAGAAATTGACAAAGAAAGATGTATCAGCTCTAGTGAATCCTACAACGTATAAATCTATGATTGGAGGTTTGCTATATTTGACTTAGACTAGACTGGATATAATGAATGCAATTTTTATTGTATCAAGATATCAGAGTGATCCTAGAGATAATCATGAGAGTGTAGTGAAAAGGATTTTTAGATATTTACAAAGAACAACTAAATATGGTTTGTGGTATCCTAAAGATGATGACTTTACACTATGTGCATATACAAATGTAGATTGGGTTGGAGATATAGATGACCGAAAAAGCACATCCAATGGAGCTTTCTTTCTTGGAAAAAAACTTGTTTCATGGATCAATAAGAAACAATCATGTACTTCTTTATCTACTGTTGAAGTTGAGTATGTTGTTGTTGCTACTAGTTGTACACAAGTTCTATGGATGAAGCAAATGCTAAAGGATATAAGGGTAGATTGTAATGAACCGACAATTATTCACTATGATAACTTTGCTTCTATTGACATATCAAAGAATCCAATATTTCATTCTGAGACAAAGTACATATCAATCAAGTATAACTTTTTGAAGGAAAAGGTGGAAGCAAATGAAGTCAGATTGGTTTATGTGAACACTAAAGAGCAGATTGCAGATATCTTCACTAAACCTTTGCCCAAGGAATCATTTGAAAACTTTAGAGATAGATTGGGGGTCTCTACCCCTCCAGTTGAGACTTGAGTGATTCTGATTGGCATCAGTACGGTATGCATTATCATAACTATCATTCATTCCAGATTGATGAGATTGTGCTACTACTCTGGGGGAGTAGTTAGCTATGTGGGTCAGAGGATCTATGATTTTTCTTTGATGTTTATGTCAGATTTTTGGCATTGATGTCAAAGGGGGAGAGGTATACATGTGAAAAACAAAGCTTAACAGAGATATCAATCACAGGGGGAGTTTGGTCTATGGTTTGGTTATTTGGTTCAAAACTTCATTGATATATCATTTGCTAGATGTCTTCCATTGGGGGAGACTTGTTTGGCACTTCTTGGCACTTGGATGTTTTTCACATCTAGTGTTGCCATCAATGCTAAAGGGGGAGATTGTTGGAAATTTGGATGAATTGATTATGTGTTGCATTGATGTTTTTCATTGATGTCAGCACTACCTTCTTTTGTTGTCTACCGGGTTCTGGTAGAGTGGTTGGACTTTGATGATGATCTGGAGATTAGTCTCTGGTATATTCCGATTGGTGGAATTGGTTTAGTTCGGTTATTCATATCATTCAAATGCGTGTCACATTTAGTTGGTTTGGGATTTGGTGATCCGGAAGCTATCATATGTTCTAGTAAGCCTTTTGGTTACCGGTAAGGGTTCTACCGACGAAGCTTTATTGAAAATATTTTGATGGATTCAATAAGTGGTGTTGGTGCAACTTCTAGAAGGTTTTTAGGATGTTGATGGTTGTCGTGTTCGTGTTCCAGTTGATTGGTGGTATTTCATTTGGCTTATGGCGACCTATTTTAGGTCCAATCTTATTCTGTTAGGTTGTGGACTGGTTTATGTAACGTGTTGGTGGATGCTCCCAATGCGTTACATGTTGGATTTATTATTAGGTTAATGTTGTTTTGGTCTTACGCCGACTTGGATTATCATTAGTTTGCAGGTTTATGTGATAAATTTATTGTATTATCTTTTAAGTGGCCAACCTAATTGTTTAGGTCCTAGGTTGGTATAAATATGATGTAAGATGTCTTTGTAGATCGTGGCATCGGTCGTGGGTTATGTGATTATCTGTGTGCAAATAAACTTGCAATCATATGCAGAGGTTTTGGTTGATCATAGGTGTTCAAATTGGGTTTGTGTAAGAGGTTTAAGACCTCTGATATTGAGCTTAACTGAAACTGTACTCATGCATAGGAGATGTTATTCTTGTAGTTCATTCTTATTTCTGGATTATAGTCTGGATGTCTTTTGTAGTCAGTGAGGCTCCTTTGTAATGAGTAGTGCGCTCTAGGATGTTGGCCTTCTTGCATGTGCAAGCCCCTTATTGTAATCACATACTTACAACAGAAGTATCATCTGACTGTGGGTAGGCTTCCCACTGTGGTTTTTCACTTTACCAGGTTTTCCACGTACAAATATTGGTGTTATGTGTTGTGAATGCATGGTATTTGGTTTATAATTTATGTTTGTTCTTAATTGATATATTTTCTATTCTGGTAAAAGGTTTTGTGTGCTTAAAGTTTCATTATCTGTTACCAAATAATTCACCCCCCTCTCGGTTGTTCACCGGTTATCCTAACAATTTCTTCCAGAAAAGGAAGTAAATTTATTAGTGGTCAAGATAGATGAAGAAAGAGCTCAAATACTCTTTGAGTCATCTAGAATGGGAACATACTGCTTGCAGATTGAATGAGCTTTGAGTTATTCTTGTCCTTCAGATAATAAGAATTAGTCATTTGAAGATGTTGAATCACTTTCTTCTAATGATGAAGCTTCAAAGTTATAAAGTTGTTAGTGTAAGCAACTCCAATGACATTTGGACATTTCAATTTGATGGCAGTTGCTCAATAGTTTGTTGGAAACAACAATCAAGGAAAACTGAGAGGGGTGAGAATCGGTTTTCACCGGATCATACAATTTAAGCACAAGTTTATATTTGATCAAATGCAGCAAGAACAAAGATAAGCACAATAACAGTAACACACATAACACCAAGATTTTGACATGGAAAACTTGGTTAAGGGAAAAACCATGGTGAGAACCTACCCACAATAAAATGATAATTTGTAGTAGTATGTGAAAATATTATAGTGGGGAATGCACATGCATTCAAGCACACTGCCTAAAGCTCACTACTCAAAAGAAGAAGGGCTACAACCTTGAGGAAGGCTTACTGCCTTACAAAGCTTGGACTACAATTTGGATTACATGAACTAAAAGAATAACATCTCCAAATTCTTGATGATAGTTTCGATTAAGCACATTTGTCTACCTCGCAACACTCTCTACTTTACACTTCACACCTAAAGATGAATTCACTTTTTCGCACATACACCACTCTCTAATAATGCAGACACAACACCAATATCCAAATTACATGAATATGACACCTATTTATACAAATCATCAGCCTTCACTACAAGGTTGACACAAACCTTAAGACCTAATTACAAAATTACATCACACGATACATAAATCAACAACAAGACCAATACAATGTCATGACGACAAAGCACGGACCCAAATCAATTCTGCAAACACGCAACACCACCAAAAATCTCGCCAAGATCATCCACAACACGCTACACCAGCAAAAATATCGCATAACACGAAGAACATCATCAGAACCATAAGATTCTCAATAACAAGCAAAATGATCAATGCAGACCAGAAAAAAATAGGACATGATTAGGAAACACCAACAAGCACATTAGAACCATCTGCAATAGATGCACCAACACCACTTAATTAAATCTTCATCAATCAACACATTGATACTTCAAGAACACTCAACAACAACAACTGAGACTAGAAAGATAACTTGCGGATCACCAAATCATGAACTATCTGAATTGAAGATACACATGAACATCCCAAACACTCTCCCAAATCCACAACTCAAGATATAATAATTTCAGAGCACAACGAATCAAATATCAAAACACTGCAACACTGAACATTGAAAAACCAATCCTCATATCGGAATCCATAACTTGATCAAATCATCACATAGCATCATGAAACCAACACTAAATCAACTAGAGATACTTCATTACTAAAATCACAAATTCACACTAGCACATCTACAACATACCAACTAAAATAACCAAACCAACTATCTGCAACATAGGAATATAGGAATATGTTGACATCAATGACAACAACATATCCTAGCAACAACAATATACAACAATCTCCTCCTTTGACATTGTTGGAAATATATAGATGTGAAAAAAAATCAATGCAAAGAAATAAATCAACACCAACAATCTCCCCCTAAGATCATGCACACAAAGCTTCCAAGATACGACAATTTTTCACATGCTTCTCTCCCCCTTTAAAATCAATGCAAAAAGACTGAAAACAAAATATCCCCCTATAATAATATACAAATTATGATTCTCCCCCCCAAACACAAATGATTGAACCACACACTAACTACTCCTAATGAGTAGCAACAAGTTCTCATCAATCCGGATAAGAAGATAAGACTATGAAGTCCACCAGATTGATGCATCACAATGCATCTAGTTCTCATCAGGAGGGGTAGAGACCCCTAAATTATTTCTCAAATATATAAATGTATCTGTAGGCAAAGGCTTAGTAAAGATATTTGCAATTCGATCCTTTGTAGATACATACTCCAATTTGACTTATTCCTCATTGACTTTCTCCCTCAAGAAATGATACTTGATTGATATATGCTTTGTTTTAGAATGCAGTATCGAATTCTTGGAAATATTAATAACACTTGAATTATCATAATATATAACAATAGGCTCATCATAAAAAACTCTAATATCCTTTAACATCTGCTTCATCCAAACTACCTAAGTGTAGCTACTAACAACAACAATTTATTAAACTTTTGTAGTAGATAGAGAAATAGAATCTTGCTTCTTACTTGTCCAAGAAACCAACTTCTTTCCCAAAAAGAATGCACCACCAGAGGTACTCTTCTAGTCATCAACATCACCTGCCCAATCAGTATCAACATAAGCATATAACATGAAATCATCATTCTTTGGATACCACAAACCATAGTCAACTGTCCCCTTCAAGTATCTAAAAATCCTCTTCACAATAGTAACATGAATTTCTTTAGGATCAACTTGAAATCTTGCACAAATAAAAACAACATGCATAATATTTGGTCTAGTCTAGGTCAAGTATATCAATCCACCAACCATAGATCTATACAAAGTTTGATTAACTTTTGGAGATTCATCATGCTTAGACAACTTGCACCCAGTCACCATAGGAGTTCCAATAGGTTTGGAGTTATCTAACCTAAAATTCTTCAACAATTCCTTCACATACTTAGATTGAGAAATGAAAATGCCTTTACTAGTCTGTGTAATTTGCAATCCTAAGAAGAATTTCATCTCACCTATCATAGACATCTCAAACTCTTTTTGCATATCATCAACAAACCTCATACTCAAATCATCATCTCCTCCAAAAATAATGTCATCAACAAAAACTTCAACAATCAAAATGTTATCATTATCAACCTTAAAGTATAAATTACTATCAGTAATACATTTAAAGAATCTTGACTTCATCAAATACATGTCCAATCTAGCATACCAATCTCTAGGGGCTTGTTTAAGTCCATACAATGCTTTCTTCAATCTGCATACCATGTCTCCTTCATCTGATAATAAAAACCCTTTTAGTTGCTCAATGCAGACTTTCTCTTCCAAATCACCATTCAAAAAGGATGACTTTACATCCATCTGATATACCTTGAAGTTCTTATAAGCAGCATATGAAAGAAGTAATCTAACAACTTTAATTCTAGCTACCAGAGCAAAAGTATCCTCATAATCAATTCCTTCCATCTATGAGCATCCTTTACATTTTAATCTTTCTTTGTTTCTAACCAATTCACCGCCTTCATTCAATTTATTTTTGAATACCCATTTTTTACCAATCACATTCTTGTCTTTTGGTCTCGAAACAAGTTTCCATGTATTGTTCTTCTCAATTTGATTCAACTCTTCTTCCATATCTTTTATCCAATTCTCATCTTTACAAGCTTCAACAACATCTTTAGGTTCAATCTTGGAAATCAAACATATCTCTTCAGCAACAATCCTTCTCCTAGTCATCACACCTTTATTCTTATCACCAATAATTTGATTTTCTGAATGATTTAATCTCACATACCTCAGAGTCTTCTGATTATTCTGATTCTCAGGTCCTTGGACTTCTTCATCGGCAACAACAATACTTGGATTAAATGTCTCTATTGGATCATTCTTCTTTAGATTCTTAGTATGCACTTGCCTTGAAATAACATCCGATCATCAAACTCATATCCACTTTCTCTAATTTGCTTTCCATGACATTCATCAACCTTCACATTTGTACTTTCCACTATCTTTCCCAACCTCTCATTGTAACACTGGTAGGCCTTGCTCTTAGTAGAATAACCCAAGAAGATTCCTTCATCACATCTTGCATCAAACCTTCCTATATCCTCATCTCTTTTGATATAACATTTGCTTCCAATTTTTTTGAAATATCCAACTCTAGAAATATGACCAAACCATAACTCATAAGGAGTCTTACCGAAATCACCTTTTATATGCAACCGGTTGAATGTGTATATAGTAGTACTTACAAATTCTCTCCAAAAGGTCTTCAAAACATTCCCTTCAATTAACATAGTCCTAGCAGCACCCAAAATAGTTTCTTTCTTCCTTTCAACAACTCCATTTTTATAAGGGGTTCTAGTAGGAGATAACTGTCTTCCAATTCCATGCTTTTCACAAAATGAATGAAACTCACTAGATGTGAATTCTCCTCCTCTGTCAGATCTCAGACATTTCAGCTTCAATCCCATCTCTGTCTCCACCCTAGCTTTTAATATCTTGAATTTCTCTAGTGCTTCTGATTTCTCCCTCATAAAATTAACCCAGATCATTCTAGAATAGTCATCAATCAACAACATGAAATATTTGTCACCCTGCACACTTCTCACTCTTGTAGGACTATACAAATCAGTATGCACGAGATCTAATAATCCATTAGATGTATACTACTTACTCTTGAATGAAATTCTTGTTTGCTTTCCCAACTGACATTCTTTACATACTAGATTAGAAGGCTTCACAATCTTAGGGAAATCTCTAACAACTTGAGTATAACTTATCTTAATCATGTAGTCAAAATTGATAGGACACATCCTTCTATGCCACAACCAACTTTCATCTATTTGAGCAATCAAACAATGTTTCTCACCAGCATTCAAATAAAAGATATTACCTTTAGTCTTAGTTCCTAATGCAATCTCTATAACCAAAGGCATTCACAATCTTGCATTTTCCATTCTTGAATTGCAAATCATATCCCTTATCAACCATCTATCCAACACTCAAAATATTATGCTTCAAACCTTCAACATATATGACATCATTAGTATTATGCTAACCATCAAGAGAAATAGAACCTCTACCATGAATTACACAAGATTTATCATCTCCAAATCTTACCATACCACCATCATACTTCGCCATATTCACAAATTTACTTTTATCAATTGTCATATGATGTGAACAGCTGCTGGCAATTACCCATTCATCTTTCTCTTCAATCTTAGTAGCCAAATATTTCTCCTCAACAATGCAACTTGTAGAATCTACTGGTACCAGATTATCTTTCTTGACAACAATAAATACAAATTCATCTTCTGAATTCTCATTCTTAGACTCTTCATCTATCACACCTTCATCAACAATATAATATTTCTTCTGATATTTGTACTTTTGGTTAGACTTATAGGGCTTATCATACTTCTCATGTTTCTCATATCTATCATGCTTATCAATTTTTTCATGCTTATCATACTTTGACATTCTTTCAAGACACATAGAAGCAAAATGTTTTATCTTATTACAAGATAAAAATTTAAAAGGTAACTTCCCATCATACTTACTGGCTCCCTTAGGCAATCTCCAAGCAATAAGTTCTTCAAGCTCTTCCAACTCTCTTTCCCGGTCTTCCATCTCTCTCATTTCTCTTTCATATCTAGAAACTGTATATGAACTTTCTCCCAGATCATACTTTTGCTTCTCGGATACAAAGGCTTTGAATGTAGTCTCAAATTTATCATGTGATTCTCCAAATTCACTCAACTCAAAAGTAGCAAGTTTACCAACCAACATGTCTCTTGTCATAATGGTCACAGTCCGGATCTCATCAATAGCACCAACTTTAAGTTTGTAAGTATGAGGAAATAATCTCAACACTTTAGCAACAATCTCATCTTCTTCAAGAGTTCCACCGACACATCTGAGGTTCATGACAAGTTCATTCACTTTACCCATAAAGGATGATATTTTCTCATCTTCTCCCATCTTTATCATCTCATACTTTCCTTTCAAACTCTGCAATTTAGCAACTTTGACATGTTTATCTGCTTCATACAAGCTCTCTAACTTTTCCTGGATCTCATGTGTAGTCTGCAATCCCATCACATTAGTCATATCTGAATCGGCTAGGGCACTTAACCTTTCTTCTTTGGCTCTTATGTTATGTTCATCATCCTTGATCTTATTTGTAGTAACTGGACAATTCTAAGGAACATTGTAGGTATTATGTGTAATCTTCCAATAATCATCTCCAAGACACTTAAAATGACACTCCATCCAGTCCTTCCATACAATGCAATTGCTTCCTTGAAATCTTGGATTCTCTTTCATGAAAACATAGGTTGCCATCCTAGATCTCCTCAAGCGGTCAAGATTCTTCCAGAGAATCTAGCTCTGATACCAATTGTTGGCAACAACAATGAAAGAAAATTGAGAGGGGGGGTGAATTAGTTTTCACTAGATCATACAATTTAAGCACAACTTTATATCTGATTAATTGCAACAAGAACAAAGATAAGCACAATAAATGTAACACTCATAACACCAAGATTTTGACGTGGAAAACCCAGTTAAGGAAAAAACCACAGTGGGAACCTACCCACAATAGAATGATACTCTGCAGTAGTATGTGAAAATATTACAATGGGGAATGCACTTGCATTCAGGCACACTGCCTAGAGCTCACTGCTCAAAACAAGAAGGGCTAGAACCTCAAGGAAGGCTCACTGCCTTACAAGGATTGGACTATAATCTAGATTACATGAACTAAAAGAATAGCATCTCCAAATTCCTGATGAGAGTTCTAGTTAAGCACATTTGTCTACCCTACAACACTCTTTTCTCTACACTTCATACCTAAAGATGATTTCACTTGTTTACACATACACCACTCTCTTATAATGTAGACACAACACCAATATCCAAATTACATGAATATGACACCTATTTATACAAATCATCAACCTTGACTACAAGGTCGGTTCAAACCTTAAGACATAATTACCAAATTACATCACACGATACATAGATCAACACCAGACCAATACAATGTCATGACAACATAGCATGGACCCAAATCAAATCTGCAAACACGTAACACCACTAGAAATCTTGCCAAGATCATCTGCAACATACTGCACCACTGAAAATGTCACATAACATGAAGAACATCACTAGACCCATAAGATCCTCAATAACACACACAATGATCGATACAGACTAGCAAAATAAATAGGACATGATTAGGAAACACCAACAAGAATGTTAGAACCATCCACAATAGCTGCACCAACACCACTTAATCAAATTTCATCTATCAACACGCTGATACTTCAAGAAGACTCAACAACAACAACTGGGACTAGAAAGATAACTTGCAGAGCACCAAATCACAAACCATTTGAATCAAAGATACACATGATCATCCTAAACACTCTCCCAAATCCACAACTCAAAGTATAATCATTTCAGAGCATAATGGATCAAATACAGAAATACTACAACACTGAACATTGAAAAACCAATCCTCATACCAGAATCCATAGCTTGATCAAATCATCAGATAGCATCATGAAACCAACACTGAATCAACTAGAGATACTTCATTACTGAAATCACAAATATGCACCAGGACATCTGCAACATACCAATTGAAACAACCAAACCAACTCTCTGCAACATAGGAATATAGGAATATGTTGATATCAATGATAACAACATATCCTAGCAACAACAATATCCAGAAATCTCCTCCTTTGGCATTCATGGCAACATATGGTCCTATGGATGTGAAAAACAATCAATGCAAAGAAAAAAATCAACACCAATTATCTCCCCCTGAGATCATGCACACAAAGCTTCTAAGATAAGACAATTTTTCACATGCTTCTCTCCCACTTTGACATCAATGCAAAAAGACTCTGAAAACAAAATATCTCCCTCTAATAATATACAAATTATGATTCTCTCCCCCAAACACAAACCACTGAACCATACACTAACTACTCCAACTGAGTAGCAACACCTGCTCATCAATCTGGATAAGAAGATAAGACTTTGAAGTCCACTAGATTGATGCATCTAGTTCTCATCAGGAGGGGCGAAGACCCCTAACTTATCTTTTAGATATATAAATGTATCTACAGGCAAAGGCTTAGTAAATATATCTGAAATTTGATCCTTTGTAGATACATACTCCAATTTGACTTCTTCCTCACTGACTTTCTCCCTCAAGAAATGATACTTGATTGATATATGCTTTGTTTTAGAATGCAGTATCAGATTCTTGAAAATATTAATAGCACTTGAATTATCACAATATGTAATAGTAGGGTCATCATAAACAACTCTAATGTCCTTCAACTTTTGCTTCATCCAAACTACCTGAGTGTAGTTGCTAGCAACAACAATGTATTAAGCTTTTGCAGTAGATAGAGAAATATCATCTTGCTTCTTACTTGCCCAAGAAACCAACTTCTTTGCCAAAAAGAATGCACCACTGGAGATACTCTTTCAGTCATCAATATCACTTGCCTAATCAACATCAGTATAAGCATATAACATGAAATCATCATTCTTCGGATACCACAAACCATAGCCAATTGTCCCCTTCAAGTATCTGAAAATACTCTTCACAGTAGTAACATGCGTTTCTTTAGGATCAACTTGAAATCTTGCATAAAACAAACAACATGCATAATACCCGGTCTAGTCTGGGTCAAGTATAGTAGTCCATCAACCATAGATCTATAAAAAGTCTGATTAACTTTTGGAGATTCATCATGCTTAGACAACTTGCATCCAGTCACCATAGGAGTTCCAATAGGTTTGGAGTTATCTAACCCAAACTTCTTCAACAATTCCTTTGCATACTTAGATTGAGAAATGAAAATGCCTTTACCAATCTGTGTAATCCGCAATCCTAAGAAGAATTTCATCTCACCTATCATAGATGTCACAACCCTCCTTTATCACTTTTGGATTTAAAATACGATTCTATTATATTTTTGGATAAGCTATTTAAATGATTGAATGAATTTTATAAAAGGATAAAATAAAACACACACACACACACATGGAAAATATACATTTTTCTTATTTATTTATTTATTTTTCAACATTCAATTATGGCACATGTTGTAGGAAGAATAAGAAGCTTCTAGAGGATTCTCCACCACCTTGCATGTAACTCCTCCACTAAGTCTAATCAATTTGCATGAAGTCCAAAATTGGGAAAGAATCTCCTTTGTAATTAAATTTTCTAGATAATGCAATAGAGGGAATTTTCTTATAAATGATATGCAATTTTTCAAAAATGGGAGTTGGTTATTCCTTGAAGAAATTCTTCTCTCAAGTATTTGTTTTTGGTAGTCATATTTCATTTTTGGAGAATAGCTAAGGTTGCTTTGGAGGATTTTTTTTCAAGCTTGAAGGATCAAGGGAGGCTAATTGAAGGATTCATAGGGGATTCTACATCAATTTCAAGTATCCAGGTTCTTTTAATTCAGTTTTGTTTTATTTTGAATCATGCATCTTATTCTTGTTGTGAATTAGATTAGATCAATCTTGTTTCAATTCCTTGATGAGAATTAGATCAATTTGTTTCAATTCCTTGCTGAGTATTAGATTAGTAAGAGAAAAAAGAAGAAGAAGAATTTGTTTCAATTCCTTGCTGAGTATTAGATTAGTAAGAGAAAAAAAAAGAAGAAGAAGAATTTGTTTCAATTCCTTACTGAGAATTAGATTAGATCAATCCTTACTTCCTCCCTCTAATTCATCTCTCTGGTTTTTCGAATAGGAAATCTGAACCTCATTCTTTAAATAGATCTCTATGTGAATAATAGTTGAATCAAAATTCCTCTGTGAATATCAATTGAAGTTGAAGAATATATCTCCTGTGAATGAATCCTTGATCTCATTTGATCCCATAAATATTTTTCTATTATCTGGTTATATATTTTCTCCATGAAAATTAGTTGAAATGAAAGGATAGATTTCACTGTGAATAATTCTCTGTGATATTCTAATTTGGTTCCATTAATATTTTGAGTCTAGTTATATATATTTTCTCTGTGAAAATTAGTTGAAATGAAAGGATAGATTTCGCTGTGAATAATTCTCTATGATATTCTCATTTGGTTCCATTAATATTTTGAGTCTGGTTATATATATTTTCTCTGTGAAAATTAGTTGAAAAGGAGGGATAGATTTCGCTATGAATAATTCTCTATGATATTCTCATTTGGTTCCATTAATGTTTTTATGTCTGGTTATCTGCCTCTTTCTGGAAATAATAGTTGAAATTGAGGAATAGATCTCTCTGTGAATAACCCTCTGTGTTATTCACTCCTGCAAATAAATCCTTATTGTTTACATTAATATTCATCTCTCATATACTGGTTATATAATACTCTCTATGCTTAAATAATTTAAACTGGAAACCATATATATATATATATATATATCTAAGTTGTTAAATTATCGCAAGAGAAAATAAAATAAAAGAAAATGATGATGCAACACAGTACGAAGAAATGTACAGCAAAATGATTTGCATAGGGATGAGGGCCACTGCAGGGAGGGGACATCGTAGTCATGTCGCAAGTTGAGGGGGTACCTAGTGGTACCCTCCACTAACCTACGGTAGTGGCCGTAGGGTAGTGGGGGGACCACAGCGGTCCCCTCATCACTGCAGGCTTGCGCCCACAGGCCCACAGTGATGATGGGACCCGTGGGCCCTTCCCATTCCCCGGTACCATGCCATTAAACAAAAAAAAAATTAATTTTAAATGTTAAGTGTTAAATCTTTTTTATATATACATAAAGTTTTAGTTTAATTAAATTCTTTATATATATATATATATAATTCAGTTTAATAAAATTTTAACTTAGGTAAATTTTTTTTAGATTTATAATTAGTTTTAGCAATTTATAAACCGCAAACTAAACTATACCAAATATTATAAATTAGACTTTTTTTTATCCACTTAAGCAATTGATCCATATTAAATGATTTGAAGCTAAATTCTATTTTGGGATTAGTGGCTTTATAAGCGATATCCTCACATGTAATTACACTACCTTCGCCTCATGCAAATTCCTTACATTGATTACCTTTATTGGCGTCTCCATCTCCACGCAAGTTTCACATTTAAATATTATTACGCAAGTTTCCTAATTGTTATTATTATGCAAGTTTCCCAATCGTTATTCTTATGCAAAGTTATATTTCAAGTTTTGAATAATAAATAATGTTAGTTATGGCTTTTATTCCATATAATTCATCAAGTAGTTATCTCAATTAATTGAGCCTTGCAATGCCTAAATTCATAATTATTTTTCAAGCATGATGTTTATCATAAGTTAGAAAATTAAATAAAGGAAGTTGGAAAACCAAAACCTAGTAGCATTCGGTATATACAGTGCCTCTGGGTCACGCTTACGGGTAATGCCATCATGTTGAACTACTGCACTTAAAGCCTAATAAAGCTACATCAACGACGTCTATGACATCGTCCCTATAAATCATCGGGGAGTAATAAGGGACACTTGGAAGTTAAAATCCAAGGGGCAGGTAATCCCCCTTGGATCAATAATTTAATAAGATAATTCTAAAATGATCTTTCATTCGCTGAGTTAAACTATAGTAAACCCCTATAGGGATGTTGAGTGAAATGCTTTTATGAAATTGACTTAATCTCAAAGAATTGTTGTCGATTGACATTTGGTCATGGGTGACGCTTATGATAAGAATTTAGGATCTAGTGTTTTAGGCCACAAGCAATAGGCCATCTTGAGCCTTTGCTTAAGCACTACCACCGTGGGTAGCAACCGCAGAGAAACTATCTGGGACATTGACCCTAGAAAGGGTTGCATACCCACTAATTAGTTTACATCAAACCATAGAGTAGAAAATAGAACTACATACTTTACGCCTTGATCCCGTGCCGAAGCGAGTATGTAGGTAGTCTTGGGATGGAGTTGTCCCTCATACTCAAGCGTTCGTAGGTGGGGTCTAGGCTTGGTATAGAAGGATTGAATATAATCTTAATTTGAAAGATAATTAAAATGGGAAAAAGTAATTCAATGCATACTCGGAAGGAATCCCGTATGGATTCGCTTGACTTCCTGAGGCTTTAAGCCAAATTCTGAGGTAGAATTCAAGCTTGTATTATGTTATTTAATTACTCCTAAGGACGACGACCTCAGTGCACTTCTGTTAGAAGAGTGTAGTACTTAGTAAGTGGCTCAGGACCCAAATGGTCCCGATGAGTCTAAGTCTCTACCCAGAGCACCTCCTATCCCGATTGGATAGATGCCTACCCCGCATGGGTAGATGCCTATCCTGATTTGGATAGATGCCTACCCCGTATGGGTAGATGCCTATCCCGTATTGGATAGATTAAATCTTATGTCCCGTATGGACAAGTGCCTAACCTATATGGTTAGATGCTCATCCTGGATGGATGAATGCCTAATCCGAATGGATGGATGCCCAAAGTATGTGATTGAATCAAACACAAATGATTAAATTTAACAAAAAAAAAAAAGAATGGTCAAATTTTGTTGGGTTAAATATGGTGGGTTATTACAATAGACATCTCAAACTCTTTTTGCATATCATCAACAAACCTCATACTCAAATCATCATCTCCTCCAAAAATAATGTCATCAACAAAAACTTCAACAAATCTAATGTTATCAATATCAACCTTAAAGTATAAATTAGTATCAATAGTACCTTTACAAAATCCCAACTTCATCAAATATTTGTCCAATTTGTCATACCAAGCTCTTGGGGCTTGTTTAAGTCCATACAATGCTTTCTTCAATCTGCATAACATGTCTCCTTCATTTGATAATGAAAACCCATCCGGTTGCTCAATGTAGACTTCCTTTTCCAAATCACCATTCAAAAAGGATGACTTTGCATCCATCTGATATACCTTGAAGTTCTTATAAGCATCATATGCAAGAAGTAATATAATAGCTTCAATTCTAGCTACCAGAGTGTTACTTAACATATTTGTCCTTCTAAAATAACTATACAAATAAACTCAAAATTTCTAGAATGAAGGACAAAAAGCATTAACAGTTGGATAGATTATCATTGAAGTGATAATCTTCCTCTGAATTGAGAGGCACAACTCCCTCTTAGAAGATTTACAATGAATTAAATTGCTGATATGCTTTTAACTAGAAAGCAATAAAGGAAAATAACATTCATCCATAGCCATGAAAATGAATGCCAAATATTTACAAAACAGATATAAATGAAGACCATTAAATCAAAGTTTAATTGTCTGCACTTATGGATAACATTTGGACTAAAAACTAACAGAGAATGTTGTTGCTCCAATATGGCTTGCTTTCAAGCACATAGTCTTGTAATAAATCCACATACACAATCAATTATAGTAGAAAAGACATTAATAAACAACTGCAAAGGCTCAAAGTCCAACTACAGTCATGAGAAGAATATCAACAACACAAAGATTGAAGATATCATCTGCATTCTATTCATGTTTAAAAATCAACTCAAAGATTGATATTTTCTGTACAAAACTTTGCTTAGAAAAGATTCAAATCCTCCCTTACAAATAAAAATCCACTCCCTCTCACCCACAGGCTACTGGAAAAAAAGAAAAGAAAAGAACCATGCCTCTTTCAATGATTTTGCAATAAATAGCTACATGAGATCTTTATTCAGTTTTATAATTGGATCTTGAAAAACCTTTTAACTTTTACTTTTCACTTTCCCCATTACTCTTATTTATAGCATCAAATATTTATAAACATTAGAAATATAATTATCTAAAGTTTATAAGTTCATTTGGACAGGTGGCACTTGAATATTTTAAACCAAAATAAAAATATTCTTTATGCTGGGTGAACTGAAAATGTTTGTGACAGTCAAAATCTATCTCGGTGCAAGGAGCGTAACTATTGTTTTCACTGTTGGATCTTTGTCAATTTTGGATATGTTGGCCGAAACATAATTTTCTGAATTCGGACTGGAGCGATTTTAAAAATAATATGTGAGTCAAAATATATGTGCTATTGTGTGCGGGTCTATATGACTGTCATAAAATCAGACTTCTCAAAATAATGTTCTCAGTGATTTTCACATCTTCTTCTCTCAAAAAAACTACACCATAACTTCCTTATCAGGTTGTATGTGGAGTACCTCTCTCATCATTATTTTTTCCCAAGGTCACAAACATTTTTTTGCAGATTATGTGCATTCTTTCTCTCTACACGCGCGACATCCAGATATGCTCATGGTGCTTTCCTTGGGATTTCTAAATGATTGCAGTAAGTGTCGCCCATGTTCTGGTTATGATGACTTTCCAACCACTTCCTGTTGAACTTCTTGAACTGGTTGAACTTGGTGAACCTCACTGAACCAATTGAACCTGTTGAACCTCTGAACCTGATTGAACCTGACTGAACTGGTTCAAGGGGGTTCAATGGTTCAGAGAGTTTTAAAGATGTTATTTTTCACTTAACTGAGATTTAACACACAACTTTAAAGGGAAAAAGTCTATGGAGACATGATACACAACTAGAGGGGCCCGACTTAAAAATTTTCAGTTGGGTGGACCACAAGTGGGCCAACACAGAGTAAAAGTCTCTGTATTACAAATATTGTGCCCGTGCAAAAAAAGAATGGTTAAATCAACATTTGTGTGGATTTTCATAATTTGAATGAAATATCATTGAAGGGAAATCATCCATTTCTAGTGATGGATTAGGTGCTTCAAACAGTAATAGGTTTCCAAATGCTATCTATGTTGGATGGTTTTTCGGATTACAATCAAGTTAGGGATAGTAACTTTCACACACATGTGGGTGCATTTACTTATAGAAGAATGCTATTTGGTTTGAAAAATGCTAGTGCCACATTCTAGAGAGCAATGTACTTAGCTTTCAGGTATTTCCTTTGTAATTTCATTGTTGTGTATTTGGATAACTTGATAATTTTTGCAAAAAAACAACAAGATCATTTCTTCCCTTTGCAACAAATCCTCGAGATATGTCATCAACATGGGATTTCTCTCAATTCAAAGAAGTAAATTTTTTGGGTAATAGAAGGCAATCTCCTTGGGCATATATTGTCTAAGGAGGGTATTAAGATTGACACTAAATGAGTCAAATATATTAAAATTCTTTCCTTGCCAACAAGTAAAACTTCAGTTCATTCCTTCTTCAACAAAGTGGACTTTTAAAGATCGTTTGTCCCAGATTTTGTTGAGAAGACTCATCATATTTTAAACATGATGAAAGGAATGTCTACTTTCTATTGGATTGTGGAAGGGAAGGTAGCCTTCAGTGAGATTAAGGTTGTAATTGCACATGCTCCAGTTTTGGCGTGTCTTGACTACACCAAAGATTTTATCATGTATAGTTATGCTTCTAAGCATACTCTTTCTACCATTCTCATGTAAAAGAATATATACAGGATTGAATCCCAAATTGCATTCATGAGTTTTCCTCTTAAATCTAATGAACTTAAGTACTCTCAAATGGAGAAGCAGACTTATGCTCTTGTCAAAGTAGTGAAGCATTTTTGCTTCTACATTTTGAATTCCCATGTTATTGCAATGGTCCTTGATAATAATTCAAGTCAATCTTGACACAACAAGAATTTGGAACTAAGAGAGGAAAATGGATCACAAAAATATAGGAGTATGAAATGAAAATTAAACCTAGAAATTTTTTTTGTGGGAAGGGATCATGTTAGTTGATTGCTGACAATAAGATCAAACATGAAGTTGTTATTGAGGAAGAGGTACAAGAAGATTTTCCCACAATACTATTTGTTAGCACTATAGATGAATGGTATTCAAATACTTCTTACTTCCTTATGTATAGAGAATGTCCCAAACATCTTACATATAAGGAAAAGAGAACTCTCAAAATGATGTTTGCAAACTATGTGCTATGGAATAAAGGTTTGTATAAGTAGAGAATTGATGGTACTTTCTTAAGATGTGTAGACAAATCTTAGCAGATCAAGTTGTTGGAGTCATTCCACAATTTGGCATGTGGTGGACCATTTTCAGCACTTGTGATTGCTCACAAGGTATTGTAAGCAAAGTATTATTGGCCTACTATTTTTCAAGATGCATTTGATTGGGTTCATAGATGCATATCATGTCAACAATTTGTTGGAAATCCCAAGCTTGTAACACTACCACTCAAGCCAATGGTAATTGAGGAACCTTTAACAATGGGGCATTGATTTCATTGGTCCAATAAACCCATCATCAAGCACTGGTCATAATTATGTTCTCACTACTACCAATTATTTCACTAAGTGGGTGGAGGAAATACCTATTAAGCATGCTACATCTGAGGTGGTACACAATTTCATAAAAGAGAATATCATTTGTAGGTTTGGTGCTCCAAACAAAATAGTAGTAGATAATGCTACTTATTTCTCATCTTTTGAAATAAACCAATTTTGTTTTGAGTATAACATTTTTCTTGCTCACTCGTCAAACTACTATCCATAAGGGAATGGTCAAGTGGAGTCCAACAATAAAAATTTGGTGACTATAATAAAAAACTGGTTGATGAGAATCAAAGGTCATGTCATCAGGTGTTGTTTGATGCATTGTGTGTAGATTGAATTACCCCTAAAAGAGCCATTGTCATGTCCCCATTCCAGCTTCTCCATGGTATTGATGGAAATTTTGATTACATTGGAGATACTTGCACTCAAGATAGCTAA
Organism: Cryptomeria japonica; assembly: GCF_030272615.1. Lineage (NCBI taxonomy): Eukaryota > Viridiplantae > Streptophyta > Pinopsida > Cupressales > Cupressaceae > Cryptomeria > Cryptomeria japonica. Next base: position 327,586,343 of record NC_081409.1, read on the forward strand.
AGTAGTGGAAGATGAGACTTATGATAGTTCTCTAGACAAACACATCATGTTCTTTTTGGAACTTGAAGACAAAAATGTATGAGTAGTGGATCATATTGCAAAGCATAAAAGACAAGTCAAGAAATTGTTTGACAAGAGATAAAAGTAAAGAGAATTCAAAGTAGGAGATCTTGTTATACTTTGGGACAAAAGAAGGGAACCCAAGGGAATGCACAAAAAAATTGATTCACTATCAATGGGTCCTTTCACAATACATCAAGTTCATGGTGAGAACAACTATCTCTTGGCATATCAGGATGGGACACCTTTTTTGCTACCTCATTATGAACAACACTTGAAGATTTTGTCACACTAAGGTGGTATGAATTTTATGTACATATGTATTTAGTCTTTTGCCTCTTGGAGTCTTTTAGTTTTTTGTCGCTTGACTCTATGCCCAATGGACAAATAAAGGCACTTAGAGGTCTGGGAATTTCCACTTCCTTCAGTCATTTCAAAGAATGACCAAAGAAAGTTCCCCAGTCAAAGCCAACTATTGTCCTCAATTCTGAATTCTTTCAAAATTGAGGATACCCTTGTAAATTTTTGTCAAATCATGACTTAAGCCCTCTAAGGTGATCCTTGAGGCCACTTTTTTCTCTTGATGTATTTCCTTATAATTTATGAACATGAGTTTGAGGGGTTTTCTTTTGTCATTTTCAAGTTATAAGCTAGTTTTTGTTAAAACTTTTAATTCGGGTTTCAAAACCCAAATTACACATGAGACAGTTTCTAGCTTGTAATTCAGGTTTTAAAACCTAAATTACAAGTTTTCCTCATGATGTCAAGTAGTTTTTACTTTGGGTTTTGAAATATGATGTGCAATTGGATGTACATTAGGCCTCAAAACTGAAGTACACCATATTAATGGTATGCGTACTGTATTTAATGTTTATGTCATCAAGTTCATTTTGAACTCTTCTTTTTGTTGAACATCCAAAATACTGAGAGGGGAGGGGTGAATTAGTATTCCCTTGAGTTTATTAAAAATTTTAAACAACCATCCACATAACATAGGTTAATTTGTAGAATTGAAATGAATAATAAGCAAAAAATACAGTACACCACTTAACACCAGAATTTATACGTCAAAAACCCAAGACAGGAAAAACCACGAAGAGGATCAACTCTCAATACTATGTAACTAGTTAGAAAATATAGGGTGGCTCACTACCCAAACTATAATGACTCACTACCAGAGGATGGCTTATAGCCAATATTACAAAATTTGAATTGTTAAGATTGCATCTATGTATGCATGAGATATGGTTCCACTGAAGTACATAATCACTTTCATATTCACTATACATAATCACTTTTGCACTTACTACACACAATCACTTCCATATTCACTGTATATAATCGCTTTCATATTCACTATAGATCCCATAATATGATCAAAAGATCATAATGTCTATCTTTCGCTAAGAAACTATATATATCAATCTGAGTCTTCTTCAATTCAACTCAACTGGAGGAAGGGTAAGCCCAAAAACCTTTACACACTACTGTTCAATTTGTTCTTACTATATTGGAGAAGTCATCCAACACAAAAAATAAATTCTTCACGATCTAAGGAATAGGTGGAATCACCAAAACCAACATACAACTAATGATTCTTGAGGAGACCGGATTAAAACCTTCACACTACACTATGTCGGTAAGTAGGGTATACTATTACCAAACCCATAATTGTGCCCCAATAGAGCATTATCATTTGAGATCTTAGAAATAGATGTTAGACCAAATATAAAACATGTTCTCAAAATCTTACTGAGGTATCTAGTTGCGTGGAGCAATACGAACCCAAATGCATACCATAACTTGTGGGGCTTATACTGGAGTATAGTAGACTCATGTTGCCAGATCACAAACACATCAATGACATCAATGATAATATTCTAATACTTTTTGCCTTATATGTTTATTTTTATTCATTTTATTTAGACATTTATTAATTTATTCACATTCTTCATTGATTATCCATCTGAGCACTATGCTTAGGATTTTTTGAAGCCTCACCCATTTAATATATTTTCAACTTCTTTTCATAGGTATGTTTTTGCCATGTTTTAGTTCTTCTTACTTTGGTTGTTGTTTTTATTTTTTTGTTTCCATCCCCCATGTGTTAAATAATTTTTGTTCCCTGATCAACATGTTGTTTGTGTTGATTGGAGAACAAAACTCCATCAACACATGGGTTATCTTTTCCTCTACATAGTGTTTAGATCAAATTGTAGATCCTAAATGACACTTTTTGTGTGTTGACTAAGGTCTAAAATTTGGCCTACATACTATTGAATGAAGAATAATTTTATTGTAGTTGGCCATGTTTCAAACCCTGGCAAATAACAAAGTTTTATTTGAGATTAATGCACACCTTACATGCTGGTCAGGGTTTGAAACTCGACCAACATGTATCGCATCCTGATCAGGTTTCAAACCTCAACCATTTTTTGTGTGTTGAACTACCCAATGTTATGATTGTTCGTAGAGTTTTAAAACCCGATGAACAACTTAACACATGCTAAGTTGATTGTACAAGCTTTAAAGTAACTTGCAAATTGGGTTCTAAAACCCGATTTGCAAGTCAAGACCCCAAACTTGCAAATCAGGATTTAAAACATGATTTGAAATTTTTGTTGTTTCAAACCTACTTACTTGTAAGTTTTTAGCCCAATTGATTTGTAAATTGAGTTTCAAAACCTTATATACAAGTTCTTCCTTAAGATGGAGATTTATAACAACTTGTGCAACTTCATCAGATAAAATCTCTTACCAGATGTCAGAGCCATCACCCAACAAAATCATGAAGTAAAAATACCAGAAGTACCTCAACATATTTTTAGAGAGCTTAGTCTCCTCTAATGTCAAGAATATTAAGGACACTGAGATCGGGCATTCAGACATGGATAAATTCTTGTAAAGGACAGAGAGGTTGCCATAGTAGAACATGCATGCGCTTGCCAAAACAAACTACACTTGGTGGCATATTTTCTGTGGTAGCTCATGACCCATAAGTTGTTCTAGCGGCTGCAACACACTTTAATAAGGAAACGAGAGTTGGCAAAGGTCCTAATGGAGAAGTGGTAATTAGACTAGATGTTGAATTCTTTGATAGATTTTTTAGATGTTTCGATGTGGAAGAATATGCACATGTATCTTTTGATATGGCTCAAGACTACTATGACAAGAATACGAGTAAGTGTAAAAAGGGCATCAACTCCATGATATTGGAAGTATCTCAGCCTACAAAAAACTAGATGGCCTAGGTTTCTCAATAGGAATGATTTGAAAGAAGAAATAGGAGATATTATAACTCTCCTAATCAAGGTTAGGGGTCTGTTGGTGTCAAATGTGTTCCAAGAATGGATGTGTCATTTCATCCAAATAATCAGAAAAGGAAGAGATATACCTTTTGGGGAGAGCTAATCAGTGACTCAATCTGTGAACAGTTGTCACAGGTAAACACAACTCTGAAATTCAATATGAAATCATACCTAGTATATGCAATTGTATCAATGAAATATTTCCTAGGTCTCACTACAAATGGAGACATGAATATAGTTCCAGTAGATAAGTTCTCTACATAATTGACCTACGAGAAAAGTTTAAATCATTTCTGAAGGGTCAATGATTCTTTCTTTGGAAAATTGATGTGCTCACTAGATCCAACCCTAGAAAAGAAGAGTCTCTAAGGAGGCTTAGAATACAGTGACAAAGTATGGATGTCTTTTTCTTCCCACTTTCAATTACATTAGAATTGGATGTTATGAAGGTGAACCTTTCATGCTACCCAAATACTCAAGTGATAAGATCATTCTAATGGAAATGAGTAGACAAATTATTATTGTCCATGGTCACTGATCATAAGCTCACAAAACGGGTTTCAAGTTCCTCTAGAAATAATTTGTTACTCAGTGATCACATCCTACAAAGCAAGACAAATGGAAAATGAGATGCAATGAGTGACTGTGTAAAGATTCAAGAGGAGAGAAGACTTAGATTATTGTGGCATGAATGGAAAGCTCAAGAAGACCTATAGTTATTTACATAGGATCAAAGATATCTAGGAAGAATGTAAGATTGATGAAGATGTGAGATGGATGGACTACAACCGACTCACCCTTTAGTAGATTGAGAAACTTGACCTACCAAATATCCTTGATACCATGGAGGATTTTGATGATATATTGGTTCCAAAATATGTTCATGGTAAAACTACAAAAACTCTGCTCCCTAAGATCCAATGGTCACAAAAGGAATGTACTTCCATCAGAGAAAGGTTCTAATATATTCTTGCGTATACAATTGTTTGGCTACAAAATACAAGTATTAGATTGAAACATTTCAAAATTGGATCTAAGGAGGACACAACGGGGCCTCTTAGGAAAAGGTTGGAGCTTAGGACCAAAAATAGGGAAGATCCTTATACTCCTAAGGAAGGTCCAAAACTCAAGTTCAGAGTGGGAAAAGAGAAGAAAAAGGATGAGAATGAAGCACCTCCTCAGGTACAAAAGAAAGTTGATGTTGTGGAACTTGATGAGGAAAATAAGCACAAGGAAGGTACAAAGAAAGAGGACCTTTCAGAACCTCCCATGGAAATAGGAAAAGCATCTAACTCTGAGATAACTACCAAGGACTCAACTCCTCTTGCCCCTACAGGTGTGCAACATAGTGTTTCTACTACAATTGTCTCCTCTTAACCTAAAAGTTCTGCTATATCATCAACACCTTTGGTCACTACCATTTCCAATGTTGCTCTTGCTATTGGCTCGATGATGATGTTTGAGTTGTAATTGATGACTTGTATTGTGTTGTCATTGATGGAAACCATGTTTTGTCAGTCATCTAAGTCATTTAGTCCAACTGGTAAAGCCTAACTGGTAGTGGAAGCAATTAAACAGTGAACCGATAAACAGTAAAAGAGCTATGATCAAGCGACCGGTACAAAAGATTGGTGAAGAGTTAGATATTGCGGTTTGGTATGCATGTTTATGACATTGGCAGGAGTCTATGACTAGAACCACATCAATGAATTCGATGGTATGAGCAAGTTATGATGTACTGAGAAGTCAATCAAGAAGAATAGTTAACCGATAGAGCATAGACACTTAGATCAGTAAACTGATAGACAATGTTTTATTTTTTGTTTGTGGCTGACATAAGTAAAGAATGTTGAGAAAGATTGACTAGATACATTGAACCTAGGAAATTGTTCCAAGGTTGTTTGGCGACTTAGCAGAGCTATTTATAAAAGGATGAATATTGTGTGATGAGGTATCGAATGAAGGATCTAGAATTAGGATTTGATTGTGTGGTGGAAGGTGAAGCTCTATATTGATGTTTAGTCGATGTTAGTTACAGAACGGAAGCGGATCTAATCGGGCACAAAGGTGCTGTATGCAGATCAACTACCCATTTTTTCCTAATAGTTACAATAGTCTAAATCCCTTAATTGGGTAGGTCCTAACATGCCTGAATGTGTAAATCCCTTAACCAGGTAGCTCATTAATTTGAGTTGAAATCCTCCAGCGAGGTTACTCCTAATAGGGTAAAGCTCCTAACAAGGCTAAGTTGTAAATCCCTTGACCGGGTGACTCCTAATAGAGTCTGCTCTTAACTGGACATTATTGTAAAGCTCCTAACCGAGCTAGGCTCTTAACAAGACGCATTCCGAAAGAGTACAAATATTGTGGGTACTAATTCGCACCATGATTTTTCCCATTTGGGTTTCAATGTGAAAAATATTGTGTCATGTGGTGCATTTTTTATTGGGTGTTAGCTTATATGATTATTTTCCTTGCATGTTTATTCAGCTTCAAGTTGATAAAAGTGGTGATCAGATTTGTGTTGTTGTTTTTGCTTGCACTGATTCACCACCCCCTCTCAGTACCTTATAAGTTTATCAATTGGTATTAGAGCCTAATTCCCTTAAGGATTAATCGCTTGGGAAGGATCCTTAAGGCTATCATGGGGGATATGAGTTATAGGGAGCTTTCTAACCGGTTCGCAAAATTTGAAGAATCCCTAGGTGAGTTAAGGGTCAAGTATAAAGCTTCTTTGGCTAAGAGGAGAGAGATAGTTGAGCAGTTGTATGAACTTAGTGAAAACAGTTCATCTGAGGAAGCTACCATTGATGCATTGGCTAATAAGGTGGAAAAAGTGAATGATGATAAATCAAATCTAAGGAGAGAGATGGAAACCCTTACCATTAGGATGATTCAAGAAATGGAAGCCAGAAGGGCTACTGAAGAGAAAATCAGAGAGAAGGATCATGATATCTCTAAGCTGAACCGAGAGATTAGTGACCTGCATTCACATATTCATGAGGAAAAAAAAGAAAAAGAAGAAATATAGGCTGATCTAGACACGGCTATGTCTCTTAGAGAAAGTATTATGAAAAAGAATGAAGATCTTACTGAGGAGTCGACTGATGCTAATGAGATACTAGCTAAATACAACAAGAGCTCTATTATGCTTGATGAGTAGATCAATTCACAAAGGCAGAATGGAGATATACATGGCTTGGGATACATAACCTTTAAGCAAGGAGAGCCTTCCGGTACTAAAGACATCATGCATGAAGGAAAATTTGCACCTAAGACAAAGAAGAACACTGGTAAGAAACCCTACAAACCAATATGCTTCATTTGTCATAAGGTAGGTCATACTGCTAATGTTTGTAGAAGCATATCTAGTTCTATTAATGGTTATAGGTATAATGCTTATGAGGGTTACAAGCCTAGAACTTTTGATGGTTATTTCTATACTTACAACAAATATGGGCATAGAGATGTTGAGTGCAGGACTGGAATGAATAACCAGAGACCTTACATGAATCAGAGGTCTAGTGGTCATTGGCAGAGAACTTTCAATGACCGGAGAAACCCTAACTGGCAGAGACCTTATGTAAACTAGTCTAGTCCTTATGAAATGGAGTATAGATAAAATGTGACTTGTTCTATTTGTCATAACTATGTACATGTAGCTATGAATTGAAGAAGAAGAACTAGTAGAGGCAATGCTGGTCCCTGGAGAGCATCTAGAATGACATGTTTTCATTGTCAATAATCGGGACACCTTGCCAAGTTTTGCAGAGCAAGAATGAACCAATAGTTTAATCAGTCTGCTGATCAGAAAGGTATGAAGAAGGTTGATGTGGAGGAAACTAGAGAATAAATGAACAAGATTTAGAGAAAGAATAGTGAGGAGAAACCATCAGAAGATTCCAATTATTCACCTAGTGTGGAGAATCCCTCACCGGTGAACTAAGCTGTTATAAAGCTTAGGGGGAGCTTATTGTTAGATCCATTTCCAGACCCCCTATATGGTGCACGACAAGTCAAATATGCATATTCAGATGTAAATTGATGATGAGTAATGATTTTGAGTTGAAACCTGTAAGTTAGATGTGTTATGAGAACCGATAGCATGTTTTAGGGTTTAACGATGTTTAGGGTTTGTTCAACCGGGTATAGCATTTAATGTATTTGGTAAAAGGCAAATAAAATGTGTTTTTAAAAGTTTGATTTCTCACCTTGCATTCTCGAGAACACATTTGCAGAGTGACTAAGGCAGAGAAGAGCATTTGAGTGTTGCCTTGGTGAAATTTGATAGCTGATTGTGAACATTTGGAAAGAAGTGAATCGGTTAAAGTGCATTCAGACATGAAACCCTAGCTTTGAAGAAGTTGAAAGGTATTTATCTAAAGATCCAATATGTGTTTGAGTTTTCACAATGGATACACCGCATATTGTTCATGTATCTATAAGGCCTCGACCAGAGTTTAAGAGACATCCACATAAACCAATCCTATTGGAGCCCTATGCAGTGTACCCTATGGTGTTTTGAATATTGAAGCTATGAGATCTTACATTCACTACAAATTGGATGATTTGGGGACACTTGCTATTTATGATCAATACCAGAAACTGTGTGATAAGCAAACATTGTTGAAAGATCAATTGCAAGATCAACTTAGGAGGGTTACCGACAAGGGTTTTCACCATGTGCTGAACTTTCTTGAGGAATTTAAAGAAGACCATATTAGGTATATCTTGAGAAGAATACATGATCAGTTTATGTGGCTTGATTAACCGCCTCATAAGATTACAAAGGAAGCTATTCATTCAATCACTAGTTTGTTTTCCATCGGTGAAGTTCCTATTTTAAGATCAATCCCAAAGGATGAGGTGATTCGATTGACTAACTCTAAATGAGATGGTCATGCAATGACTGTGAATAATATTGATAATCCAGAAGTAAAGTTTGCATCTATGGTCATCGGTTACAGGGTTTACCACTTGGGCAGAATGAATAGCATTCTCGGAGCTGCTATCCATACAACTTATTGGATGTTGAAGGACAATGTTGACTATGATCTTGCAGAAGCTTTCAGAGCTGAATTGGAGCTGAATCTTGAATCTATCAAGAAGGAAAAGCGACAGAGATTCAAGTATGGTTAGTTTAGTATTGGTTTGTTTTTCTATTTTTAGAACTTCTTTCCTGGTATAGGTGAAATACAATGGTCTGGTGATACACCATCCCTACAAATCAAGAACAACATCAAGATGATCGATAATGAGTTTACAAAGGTTATCTGGGGACACTTTAAGGATTTTCGGAAGAAAATGCATGACAGAGAAAGGATACTGGCATAGGTGGTGAAAAGGTATGAGGACTCTATCTATTTTATGGTTGATACTGATACCTGTCAGATGGAGGTTGCAGACCCAAGAACTTCATGGGTTATACCTATGGGGTATGAGGTAGGAGAAGATATCTTGATTATTTATACTGAAGACCTCCTATCCAAACTAGCAAATCCCAATGTGTCTAGGCTTAGAACATATAAAGAGAAATCAATAGAGGTACATTCTGAGTTGGCTAAACCGGTAATAGCCAAGAAGGTTAGAAAAGAAGTTGAACAGTTTGCTATTGATCAAGGATTTACAAAAGAGGCGATTGCAGAGGATAGAGAAAAATTTGAAGCAAGGAAGGTTGAATCCTCTAGTGCCTCAACTGGTACCAACACCAATAGACAAACAAGGAGTACAGTGGTGAAGGAGAAGCCCCATCCTACTCCTAAGATCCAGATTAGAAGAAAACCTAAGGAAGCTAAGCCTGAAGCACCCAAGGTGAAATAAGTGTACAAGAAGAGAAAGAAATAGCAAGCACAAAGGACACTTGAAACTGTTGAGGAAGAATATACCAAATTTGAAGGTTGACACAAAGAATTAAGAGCCAGTGGGAAGAAATCCAAAGTGGCTGGATCTCCTATTAAAAAATCTATGAAACCACCGGTAAGTAAACTCTATTTACTTGAAAGGATTTTGGAGAAAATAAGAAAGTATGGTATTTTGACTGATGTAAAAAGACATTATAACATTTTTGGTGAAAATGAGCAAGTGCAAATTGAAGATACTATTGTTTGGTTCACGAATAAGTATAGTAAAGCATTGATAGAATTACAAGGTTTGATTCTTGATTCTTTGTATGATAAATTGGAGGCAAGATGGAAAATTGCTATAAAGAAGGACAAATAATTCATTGAATTTGTATTGATGCATCTACAACTGGAGACCTCTAGGGAATATATTAAAGAAATTATTTCTAAGTCAAGGGAATTATTTCTTACAAAGAAAAGGTTGACAAGATTGTTAGTTGGTGAATCTCAGTTTGTAAATGCTGAAATTGAGCAAATTTTGAAGAAGTTTTTAGGACTTATTCCTAAAGAAGTAGAAGAGGAACCGAAGAGATTAAAGGGAGAATATTTCCTTGACAATTTAAACATTGATGACATTATTCCAGATGGGATTTTTTTTGCTAACACAAGCACTAAGCAAGATCCAATCATTATCCTTGATGAAGAGACAGTGTTATCGGAAGACATCTCCACTGGTAAGGATAAAGATAAAGGTGAAGAAGAGAATGTATTACCAGGAATCGGTACAGGTGAACAAAACATAGATGCAAAAAAGAAAAATGAAGAAAAGACTGATGAAGAAATGACTGAGCCACCGGTGAATAATAATGTACAAAACACTGAGCAATCGGAATGGTCAGATGCACAAGAGGCACCGATAGTTTCACAAATAAAAGATATGCAAACCACTGCACCATCGATGAAGGACAAAGAGAAGGAAGAGGAGAAAGCTGAAGAGAAAGCGGAGGAGCATGAGAAGAATACAAAGAAACAAAAGGAGGAAGAAAAACAAAAGGAAGAGAAAGAAAAGAAAGTGACTCCCCGGTCACTTACATGAAAGAAAATTGTTGATGATGAGGAGGATGACATTGTAAGTATACAAGGACCTATTAATATGGATATGTTGAGTCCTACTAAGCTGATGGAGATTGCATCTGCTATACAATCTAAGGCACAAAAGAAGGTTATGAAGGCTCAAAGAAAAGAAGCACAAACTATTCAAAGTGTTGTTGATATTCTATCCAGTATATTACCAGAGACTGATATAGACAATCTTCCTAATCTTATTGACAAACTGGAGTAACTGGTCACAACATCAGGAGATCAAATGAAAATCTTGAAGGAAGCTACAATTAAGAATATGGAAAAGGAATATGAGAAGATAAAAATTTAATAGCTAATGAAAGGCATTGATAAAGGTAGAGTAGGTATTACTGTTGCAAACATTTCATTATTTTGTGATGATCTTGAGAAGGGGCAGGAAGCTCAACAAGAGATAAAAGTGTTGAGTGAATCATTTAACCCTTTAAATGATTCAGAAATCAATTTTGGTAGACCGGTAATTGCATAACAACAGAGGCTTAAGGCTTATGAGGCTGAATAGGTGAAAAGGACAACTTCACTACAAGAGTTGCAAACATTATTAGTCCCTAAGATAGAGATTTTGCAGAGAGGCTACAAGGAGATTGAAGTAATTTTGGCTACACCCACTTGGTACCATGGAAGAGCTTGCATCTCAGTTTTGGACACATATTGAGATAATAGGGACACTTTTGGAGACTTGGCACAATGATTTGAACCTTTTCAAGTCTAATTTTGCAGATGTCTTTCTTAAGATATCATTGTAAAACATTTTGAACTCCTATATATATTTGGTAATGCAAATTTTGATATATATTGTATTTATCTTTTCATGTATTTACTTACCTTTGTCATTGCCGTCAAAGGGGGAGTAGTTGCATGAGTCAAAATTTTGTAAAGGGAAGTAGTATATATATTGTAATTTTTTGTAATAGCATGTAATTGCTAAGGGGGAGTTTTGAGTCATGGTGAGTCATTTTTGTAATGTGACACTTAGACAAATTTTTTCCTAAGTGTTGCCATCAATGCCAAAGGGGGAGATTGTTGGCTTGTTGATGATGTTTGAGTTGTAATTGATGACTTGTATTGTGTTGTCATTGATGGCAACCATTTTTTTTCAGTCATCTAAGTCATTTAGTCCAACCGGTAAAGCCTAACCGGTAGTGGAAGCAGTTAAATAGTAAACTGGTAAATAGTGACAAAGCTATGATCAAGCGACTGGTACAGAAGATCAGTGAAGAGTTAGATATTGCGGTTTGGTATGCATGTTTATGACATTGGCAGGAGTCTATGACCAAAACCGCATCAATGAATTCGATGGTATGAGAAAGTTATGATGTACTGAGAAGTCAATCAAGAAGAACAGTTAATTGGTAGAGTAGATACATTTAGATCAGTAAACCGGTAGACTTAATATTTTATTTTTGTTTGTAACCGACATAAGTAAAGCGTGTTGAGGAAGATTGACTAAATACATTGAACCTAGGAAATTGTTCCAAGGTTGTTTGCCAACTTAGCAGAGCTATTTATAAAAGGATGAATATTGTGTGATGATGTATCAAATGAATGATCTCGAATGAGGATTTGATTATGTGGTGGAATGTGAAGCTCTATATTGATGTTTAGTCGATGTTAGTTGCAAAATTGAAGTGGATCTAATCAGGCACAAAGGTTCTATATCCAGATCAACTACCTGTTGTTTCCTAACAGTTGCAGTAGTCTAAATCCCTTAATCGGGTAGGTCCTAATAGGCCTGAATGTGTAAATCCCTTAACTGGGTAGCTCATTAATTGGAGTTTAAATCCTCCTGCGAGGTTACTCCTAATAGGGTAAAGCTCCTAATAGGGCTAAGTTGTAAATCCCTTGACCGGGTGACTCCTATGAAAGTCTTCTCTTAACCATGCATTATTGTAAAGCTCCTAACCGGGCTAGGCTCTTAACAAGATGCATTCCGAAAGAGTGAAAACCTTGTGGGTACTAATTCCCATCGTGGTTTTTCCCATTTGGGTTTCCACGTGAAAAATATTGTGTCATGTGGTGCATGTTTTATTGGGTGTTAGCTTATGTAATTATTTTCCTTGCATGCTTATTAAGCTTCAAGTTGATAAAAGTGGTGATCAGATTTGTGTTGTTGTTTTTGCTTGCACTGATTCACCCCCCTCTCAGTGCCTTACAAGTTTATCACCTGTCATTTATATACATTCATCCACCTCAATTGAGCTAGTCCTGGATACACCTTAGGACAATGTATAAATGTTTTTGGCTCTCTTTCCTCTTTTCCAAGTCTTTCAGAAGTAAATACCACCATGCTTGATGAAAATTATATTGATTTTGATAAGTTTATGTTTGACACTCTTCCAAGCACTTCAACCACAAAAATTCCTCCTGGTGTAATGACTCACACTGAGTTGATTGTAGCTGCTTCCATCCCATAACAAAGCATGCTAGTCTAGAGTGTACTAGCTTGCCCATGGAATTTTCAAGGAAGATGCCCAATCAATAGTTGAAGATTTGATCGAGAGATATGACATGAATAAATAAATCAAAGACAAATTCAAACTTTAAGTTGAACAACTTACTTCTGTGTTATACAAGATCACTCAATATTCTCAAATGGTTTAACTAGTTGGCTCCTCCATTGATAAAGAAATTGTGAAAAGGACGAAGAAAATTGTAGTTCATGGGAAAGCGATGGCAAAATGGGCAGACATGATGTTGTCTCAGGGAACTCATATTTTGAGTTCAACAACCAAATTTTTGAACAACCTAGATAGTGTAAGATCTTATCTGGATCAAACACTTGATCATTTGTCACAAGAAATACATGTGCAAGAAAAGGACCTTGATGCTTGGATCAAGCTTGAGGATTTTGATCTAGACGCTCTTTTTTACAGTGAAGTCATTCCCACTCGACAAATGTATATTGAACAATGGGAAGCTCTAGAGGACAAAATGGATGAGTTTGAACAACTAGTCAAAGAACTTCAAAAATATCAGAAGGATTGCTATGAGAAAAGGTTTGATATCATTAATAAAGTCTCCAAGTTTCCATGTAAGCTAGTTGATGAAGACCAAAAGCTTCTACCAATTGACACCATGATCAAAGAATTCAGACTATTAGTTAGTACAAAAATGGATAAGGAGGATTTTTCAGTTCCTTCTATTGATAAACTAATAGATTTACGATTGATCTCAGATAATTTGGAATATCTTCTAAAGAAACACAAGAAATGGTGTGCCAACAATAGCGATTCGGTCATCAGAGCTCATGCTATTGCTATTCGTATCCATGGACCTAATGAATCACCCATGAAAGAAAGCCTTGGCAAGTTTGAGTAGTTTCTAAAGAAGAATTTTGATGAAGATGAAGAAGTGTCACCAGTTACTTAGTATTTTTTTTCATTAATTTTAGTGTTGCAGTTTGCATTTTGTTTTTGACAACTTACATGTCTACTTGTACATATGTAGTTTTCATGTAAAGAAAGTTCTAGTCCTAAGACAAATAGGACTACACTTTGAATAAGTCATGTTAATTATAGATTTCCTATTTTTTCTCATGGCTCTTATCTATATAAATGAGAGGACTTTTTGTATATAATCATCTTTTGGCTAATGCATTAAAACTCTATCGGATTGGAGAGTTGTCATAGACTGTAGTGCCTCTTCCTGATTCATCTTTCCTTTTGTGCATCAATAAACTATATGGTTATAGCTTAGACTAGTTGATGATGCTTTTGATAGATGTTTATGGATTTATCTATGATTTGAATTCCCTATGGTTGATGAGAGACATATCATATTTGTGGTTGACTTTATGGTTTCATACGGATAATGATATTCATGGACTATTATGATGATGGAATCTTATTAATGATTTATATGCACTCATCTTTATGCAAGGTTCATATTTTCTTATAGTGATATGATGGTATCATACTATGTAATAACATCACCTCATGGTTATATTGGTTATGATTATTATGATAGTGCTTGGTTGTCATGACTGTCTTCTAATGCGGTTGTGTTAGGGACGATGTCACACCACTCATTCATGAGCATGATATGACGTTGCCATTTTTTTTCACTTGTCTGATTATTTCATGATATATGTTATTATATATGTCGTCATACATGTATTTGTGGTGACAGGTTTGCATGTACCATACATTGACTCCACCTGGCTTCACAAGTTTGAGCATGTCTTCATCCCAATGTCAAGTTGATCGGAGGTGACATGAGATCCTATTCTATACTCTAGGTTTAGGCTGGTATCCTGTCATTTTTAATATAGTGGTTAGAGTTGTCTTGTAGCGTCATTTTATGTTACCTTATGTTGGGTTGTTTTGAGGAGTGGTGGTTATTGGTTGATTAAATTATTAATTAATTAATTGGCTTAAATATTTTATTAATGTTAATTTATTGGATGGTAATAATATTTAAATAATTGTGTGATTATTTTATTGAGGATTTATATTTATATTTAATTAATGGCTTTATATAATTTGATGGTTTATTATTTATTTGAGTGTTTACATTAATTGATTATTTTATTGTGAACCCTTCTATTTATTTAATGTGATTTAATATTTAATTGGGCCTTTCTGTTTAATTATTATTAAACTTTGTGGTTTAATATTTGATTGGGTAATAATATTATTGCCCAATTGGTTTATTTAATTATTTGGGCTATTCTTATTATTTAAATCTCTTTTTACTCTTTTTGGTTATTTAAATATTATTTACTCCACCTACCCTATTTTATTATAAGTTGAGAGTTTAGGGTAAGATAATCAATATTATTTTATATTCCTTACCTTGATATTTGGATAGGGTTGTTATGGAATATCATATTTCTAATTATTTTTTATTGGTTGACATATTCTATAGTCTTTGAATGAAATTCTATTTATTGAGTTTCTGAGATTGTCGTGGGGTTGCTTGGCGGGAGAATTTCTTGAGTACTATTTGTTTGATAAAATAATTTCTACGAATTGAATTTGGGGAAATCTTGGCTTGGATTTTTGGATTTTGCTGGATTTTTGTGCTTCATCGGCCTTCTCAGACCATCAGTTCTATTATCCAGGTTAGGAACTTATAATCTCTCTCATATGCAAATTTTTTCACATGAAATTGTATGCATCATTATTGTGACTATGGAATTGATTGTTGGGTGAAAATGGTGGGGTAATAATTATAATTCTGGGAGTTGTCTTTTGATTCTGATTAATGGAAATTTGGGTATATGGGAATTTCTTCTTTAGTGTGTTTCTGTGGATAGAGTCTGTATTTTTTTCTGAGTATTTTATTTGAATGGTTGGCCTTGGGTATGGTATGACTTGTAATGGATTTTAACCTTCGTACCTCTGTAGAAACCTTTGGTTTTGTACCTATAAAATGATTTAGTTTTGTTGTTGCTGGGAGAAAACCTCTTTGAGTTGAATTGAGTCGTGTAAGTGTGCAGACTTGTACAATCGACCCTTGATCCTATTTTGTGCTTGGATCTAAGTGGTATTTAGTCTTGTCAGTGTATTTGGGAGGTTGTGATTTGGTTCAATTCATTTGCACATGAATTGCTATTTACTTTTCTATCTTCGAGTTCTCTGGGCTAAGTACATGGGTTAGAGGAACCTACGAATGCATTGAAGGTGTAAAGGCGCTACTATATGTGTCAAATGCGTTATACCTTATGTCATTTGCGCCATTATAATAGGCATATGTGCTAGTTGGTTAAATGTGCCATTCCAGGTAGTAAAGGTGTTGCAAGAGTTTATACATGCATTGTTGTGTTCATTATATGCATTGTTATGCTTATCACATGCACTCTTATGTTTATCAGATGCGCTAGACTACCTGTCAAAAGCATTGCACTGGTTTTTAAATGCGCCATTCTATGATTAAATGTGCCAAACTACTTTTGTCCTTCTGTGAGTTTTTTTTGGCAAACTGAGTCAGTCTTGAGCTTTTTGATTTGGTATTTCGACAATCCAGATGCTCTGTTTGCATTTCCTGAGTGTCCTGTGGTGATCTGAGATTGTATTATTGATTATTATTGATTATTTGCATTGTTTTTGATTAAGGAAAACCAGGTTTTAAGGGACCTGAAACCCACTTACATAATGAAAAGAAAAGCATTAGAGAAACTAGAGAGGACAGAACAAAGAGAGAAAGGCTGCAAAAGAACAACACAAAAGACAACAGCCAAAGAAAAGAACAACAAAAGACCAGGGAGAGACTGGCACACCTAAAAAAAAACTAGAGCATTTAGGTGAAAATATTTATGGTCTCCTCAGCATCCCTGACAAGCATTATCATCGCATTTGCTGCCTCTTTCAAGTCTTTACTTTCCTGCACCTATTGATTGTCTTTGGTCTTCAGCTCCAGCTCTTTAGTATTTTGCCTAGTTCTGCATCTGGAAGAATGTTGGACAAAGCTAGAACCTGGCTCATCATCAACAATAAGAGTGTCTTTATTCTTCTTATCCTTCTGCAGGCAAGCAACCAACACATTCATATTTTGAGAAGACACCTTCAACATAGCCAAACTATGCTCCATAAATTTCCTCAGAGCACTCTCGGTTTTTTGAATCCTATTGTTTATCAGTTCATTATTAGACTCACCCTTTTATTTGAGAGTCCTCACCACATCCTCTAGGTGCTTCAAATATCCCTTTATGATCTCACTTTCCGACTAGTCTAAAATTTCTTTTTCATCCTCTGCTTCACTATTATCCTCAGCATTTTCCTCTTTTCCTTTATTATTAATATCCTTAACCCAATTATCAATTTTGAATTCCAGCTCTCTCTATTTTTCTCGAATGTTGGTAATATTATCAACCACCCACTTCTAGAAATTAAACATTTCTAGAGAGCTGTTTCTAGCAGCATTCAGAATAGTATCCACATCCTCCATGTTCTGGGCAAAATCCTCAGACCTAGGGTTGCCCTCCTCCATATTATTCTAAACCTCCTCCCTGTTATCCGAATCATGGGGACTCTCCTTCTCCTCTGACTCATCAACATCCTCTTTACTTTGCTCATTATCCTTGTCTCCTTCCTCACCCTCAACCTCCTTCTCCTTCTCATTCTTCACCTCTTTTTCCACCTCCTTCTCCTGCTCCTGCTCAGAATCAGCCGTCTCTTCAACGTCTTCTTCAACTTTCTTACTAACCCCTGATTTATTTTTAGGGGGAGGATTGGAAGAATCCTCATCAAACTCAGAACTGTCATAATCCTCAGAGATATGGGCATTCTCCATAAAGGGATCATCCTTATTAGCCTTAACTTTATCCTTAAGATACTCATAAATTAACAAAATAAGACCTTGGTGGGCAATGGGCTAGGAATTAGGTTTCTTAGCATGGTCAGCCAGACTATCATTAAGGGAAGAGGCCAGATAGAAGGGAAGAGATATCTTAGAGCCATGGTGAAAGTGATTAAGGATAACAAAGTGATAATTACAGACTTTCAAAAACCTACCAACAACAGTAAGATACTCCATTAACACTTTCAACATTTTATGCTAAAAGGATTTTACTTGGTTAGGAAGATAATAGGAAATATTATCCTTTTTGGCAAGGCATCCCTTTCTTCTTCATTCTTGGGGAAATTTTTAATGGCTTCCACTGAGAACTTATGATCTCTATAAAACTTGATGCCGTCCTTCTGCAAACCAATCACCTCAGCCACCAAATCTTCATCCACTCTCTAGGTCTGACCAAACAGAGTAACTCTGTTAATTTTCCAACCCTTGGAAAAACCACAGGATACAGACTTCTTTCTCCCATGCAATTTCTCCATATAATCAGTGAAGCCATTTTTATGCAACCTTCTCCAAATTTTCCTATCAGCCTTCCAACTTTCACAACTGGTGGGCTCATTTCGTTTGAGATTTCCTCCCATAATGTAGTAGCTGTTCAAATAGAAACCCTCAGGGAAGCACAAATTGACCAGATGCTTAAGAACATAGAAGCTAGCATTAAAAACCAAGGTAATTTTCTTGTTTTTCAAGTAACCCTTTAAAGCATGCAAATTAACCCTGTACTTAATATGATAAGGCCCTTCACACCTATACTCATTAGCGCAATGCTTGAGACAGGTCATCATTTGACAACCCACCTCACTCCAAATTCTATCATTGAATTTCAAACCAAAAAGGGTAATAATGAGATTAATATGTACCATTGATTTTGTCATAAAATAATTGCTCTCGGACTTTGTTCTTACATGATGACTCTTCGATATAATTAGCATCTTCCGCTAAAATGACCCCCTCATTGGCTAAAAAATCGGCTACCCTGTTACCTTCCCTAAAGGTATGGGTAATAACCACACTATCATAGGCATCTAACATTTTTTTTGCCTTATCAATGATATTTTGGATATTCCAAGTGTTGGCATTATAACAGACAAGGGGAGATTGTTGGCATTTCAATAAGGATATTGAGAAGGTTGTTGATGATTATGGATATAACTGATTAAGGATGTTTATTGTCTTAATATTATTATTTTGTCATTGATGTCAAGAAATTGATTTTCTAATTTAGTATGATGTTGCCATATCTTGAGAAGTATGATTTGATGAGTATAAAGATGTCGGTAAAAGACACAGAAAGAATATGATGAATAAAGGGAGGAATAAGTTATTCAATGGGCAACTATTACCGAGTTAGACAATGATGAGATCATGATGTTTAGATTGTTTTGATATCATACATATGTTAATGATTGTAAGGTTAATACTATACTATGTTACCGAGCAAATAACCTAGTCAGTAAACCCTAAGGAACCTAGTCGGTAAACCCTAAGGTTATCGCTATCGGTTAATGAAGGCGGTATGTCTACCGAGTGAAGTTTAGTATTTACTGAGTTGCAACTGAGTAATAACATAATGCATTGAATGAATAAAAGCATTATTTAATGAAGGAAGTTGATGAGTTGGCTATGATTAAATGATTGGTATGCCATGAATGAAGTTTGTTAAAGAATCTATGGCAAAGGAAAATCGGCAGGAAGATCTACAACTCAGATTGAACTGCAAGACCCTAGCACAAGTTCCAAGAAATGTATGCAAGTTCCAAGGTGGGGTAAAATGTTTTCAGATCGAAGGATACATTGAACCTAGTCAAAGTTTGAAGATCTGATGACTATGATTGATCATGGGAAATGTGATCAAGGAGAATAAGCGGTTGGCGAATTGTTTATAAATAAGGAACTGTTGATAAACAATGTATGCGGGCAAGTGTATGCATAGGGATGCTACATAGTGATTACCGAGCACAGAAGCTTGAAGACCTATTTGAATAACAGAGTATAGAGCCCAACAGATGGACAAGATAAGTCCTATATTGTATTGAGCAAATAAGAATATTCTTTAGCATTTTAGATGTGAAGTTGTAGATAGATTTTTATTACTGTTATCTTGTAAAGTGACAGAAAATATCTTAACCGAGTGGACTTAACAGTCTTATTTGTAAAACCCTCTAGCAAGGTGACATTCTGATTGAGTGTTTGAAATCCTTTAACAAGGTCACTTCTAACAAGGTGAAGATCCTAACAGATCTAAGGGAAATTCCTTAACCGGGTCACATCTAGCAATGTGTTTGTAATCTTTAACAAGATTTGCTTTTAATCAAGCATACTCTAGAAGAGTATATTTTTTAGTGGGTCCAAAATCCCACAGTGGTTTTTCCCTATTTGGGTTTCCACGTTAAATCTGGTGTTATGAGTGTTATGATGTTTATATGCTTTTGAGTTTGTATGTTTAACAATTTTGGTTATATTACCGAAGTAAATGTTACCGAGGTTGAATCTGTTGTTTTTATGGAAGATTAAGTTTGTATGATTCACCCCCCCTCTCATCTTATTAGCTTGGCATCTGTACTAAACATTTAGTATCTGAACTATCAATTGGTATCAAAGCTTTGGACTTCGGAAGAAAAAGTTTAAAGGTACTTGAGGCAAAGATCCAAAGATGTATAAGAGGGATGTACCGAAGCTGAACAAGTCAAGTTTCTCTACATGGCAAAAAAGGATGAAGCTGCACCTATCAGGAGTTGGAGAATATGCTGTATATTATCTGGAGAATGATTTCATCACATCGAGCACCTATCCGTTGACAATGGAAGAGATAAAGACAAAGCAAGAACATATTCAAGTAATGATTGAAATAACATCTGCATTGACCGATTTAGAGTTTAATGATCTAGAAGGCTGCAATGATGCAAAGGCAATGTGGGATAAGCTCATATCTGTGTATGGTAGAGATGAACATGTTCAAAGAGCAAAAGTGGATAGTCTAAGAGGACAACTTGAATCTATGAGGATGAATGAAGGTGAGAACATAACCCAGTACAATACAAGACTAAAGGAGATTGTCAATCAAATCAAAGGAGCAAGTGGAACTATTGAAGAAAAGGATATAACAAGTTGTTAAGAACCCTTCTACCAGCTTATGCAATCCGAGTCTTTGCAATCAATGAACTAAGGTCTGTACCCAATATGCCAGTTTATTTAGATGCTACTATTGGTAAGCTACATGCATTTGAGTTAAGTAATTTTGATAACAGTGGGTCTTTGGTAAATAAAGTTGAATCTGCATTTAGTTCTTTTCATATTGGTGAATCTGATGATTACAATGATAGAATGAGTAAGTACACTAAAGGGGATCACAGTGGAGCAAGTGAAATATTTTGCAAGAACATGGAGGAAGTACACAAACTATATGAGGAAATCAGAAAACAAGAAGAGTTTGAAGCACTTTTAGCCAGAAGGTTGCCGAGAGGCAAAGGTAAGTATAAAGAAAAACTACCTTTGAAATGTTTCAATTGTGATAAGATAGGACATATGGCTTCTAACTGTCCTGACAAAGATTCTACTGAAAAGAGAGATTACCAAGATGATAGATAGAAAGATAATCATTACAGAGGACACCGAGACTTCAGAAGAAGAGATAGAAAGACATGCTTAATAGCCGATGAGGAATCCAATGATGATAAATTAGATGAAACTGATATAGAGGAAGTAGTTTATGTGGCTATCAAAGATGGATCAAATGAAGAAAGGTATGAAGAAAAAGCCCTAACATAAATACTAATGATTCTTGGATCATAGATAGTGGATGCTCACATCACATGACAGGTGATAAACACAAGTTTGTTATGCTAGAAGACTATGATGGAGGCTATGTAAGATTTGGTAATGACACACCATGTTTGGTAAAAGGTAAAGGATCCATAACACTTCTTGAAAATGCAAGATGCAATGATGTTTATTAGGTTGAAGGTTTGAAATACAATTTGTTGAGTGTAGCACAACTAAACAATACAGGATACCGAATAGAATTTCAGAAAGGAATTGTCAAAGTTCATGACAAGAATGGAAAGTTAGCTGCTACTGGGACACAAATAAAAGGTAACACATTTCACCTTGACTCAACTAAGAATAAATGTTTGTATGGAAATATAGATGATACCTGGTTATGGCATAAATGGTTTTGTCATGTAAATTTTGATAATCTGATCAAAATAAGTAAGAAGCACCGAGTAAGAGGTCTACCGAGTCTTGAGAAACCTAAGAATGCTATGTGCCGAGGATGCCAGATGGGTAAAATGACAAGATCAAGCTTTACAAGTAAGTCTTACACTTCCAAGGGAGTTTTAGATGATGTCAGTTATGTTTATAAAAGAAAAATCAGAAGCTTTTCAAATATTTAAATGGTACAAGGCAAGAGTTGAAAATGAAACAGGAAGACAACTGAAATGTCTTAGATCAGATAGAGGAGGAGAATTCACATATGATGAGTTCAACTTATTCTGCAATGATCATGGTATAAAAAGACAAGTCTTTACATCGAGAACTCCACAACAAAATGGAATTGCCGAGAGAAGAAACAAATCTATTGTGGATTGTGCCAGAATCCTAATGATTGAAAAGAAAGTGCCACAAACATTTTGGAGAGAAGCAATAAGAACAGCAGTTTACACCCTGAACCGAATACAACTGAAGAAAGGAACTTTGACGACACCATATGAAATCTGGTATGACAAGAAACCTAATGTAAGTTATTTTAAAATCTTTGGAAGTAGATGCTATGTACACAAAGATGATAGAAATGGCAAGTTTGATCAGAAAAGTGAAGAAGGAACATTTCTTGGTTATTCTTCTAGAAGTAAAGCATTTAAATGTCTAATCAAATCATCTAACAAAATAGTAGAAAGTGCAAATGTGAAAATTGATGAATTTGCAAAAAGAAATGATGAAGGAAATTCCAAAGAACCAAAAGATTATGATGAATTTGTCTATGTTCAACCGACAAGTCCTATCGAGAAAACTGCAAAAGGAAATGAAGAAAATATTTAGTTACCGAGTGATGAAGAAGATCATAAAGAGCCTACCAAGCTTGTATTAGCTAAGTATGTTAGAAGACATCATGCATCAAGTCATATTATAGGAGATAAGGATGATCCAGTAATGACAAGGAACAAACTGAGACAAAACACATGTCTGATATCTGAATTTGAACCGAGAATAGTGAAAGAGGCATTTAACAGTGAAGATTGGATAAATGCTATGACAGAAGAGATTGATAAAATCAAGAAGAATGACACATGGACACTGGTCCGAAGACCGAAGGAAAAAAATGTAATCGGTACAAATTGGATTTTCAGAAACAAGCTGAATGAAAAATGTGAGGTCATTCGAAATAAAGCAAGACTAGTTTGCAAAGGTTATGCACAAGAAGAAGGAATTGATTATGGTGAGACTTTTGCACCTATGGCAAGACTTGAAGGAGTAAGAACATTGTTGCCATATGCTTCTTTCAAAAATTTCAAGGTATATCAATTGGATGTCAAATCTGCATTTCTGAATGGTATATTAGAAGAAGAAGTTTTTATTGAACAACCTGAAAGATTTGTTGAAGACAAGAATAAAGATCAGGTATGTAAATTGAATAAAGCTTTATATGGTCTGAAACAAGCACCTAGAGCATGGTATGAAAGATTGCACTCTTATCTAATCAAGATTGGTTTTATAAGGACAAGTGAAAACAACAATATGTACATGAAGAATGATGAAAATGGAATACTGATCTCAGCCATATTTGTTGATGATATTATCTTTTGTGGAAATGACTCTCTATGTAAGAATTTTGGAAATGAAATGAGCAAAGAATTTGAGATGTCATTAATCGGTGAGATAAAGTATTTTATAAGTTTACAGATACTGCAAATGAAAGATGAGATTTTCATTACTCAATCCAAGTACATAAAGGAAATCTTGAAGAAATTTGGAATGGAGGATTCAAAACTAGTAAGTACTCTTATGACTACAAACTGTAAACTATCAAAGAATGATGAATCTGCATCTATTGATGAGACACTTTATTGATCCATGATTGGAAAGTTGCAATATGTTGTTCACACTAGGCCAAACATAACACATGCAGTAGGTATAGTTGCAAGATTCTCTGCAGATCCCAAGGAAACACACATGACAACAATCAAAAGAATTTTCAGATACTTGAAAGGCAGTGAGGTTATGGCTTAGTATATCAGAAAGGAAATGACTTTGATTTAAAAGTTTATACTGATGCTGATTGGGCAGACAACATTTATGATAGGAAAAGCACAAGTGGAGGAGCTTTCTTTTTAGGAGAAAGACTAGTGAGTTGGCTTAGCAAGAAACAAGGATGTGTTTCACAGTCAACAGCTGAAGTTGAATACATTGCTGCAACATTGAATTATACCAACATAGCATGGATCAAACAACTGTTGGAAGGTATAAATGAGGAAGTTACCGAGCCAGTAACTATATTCTGTGACAATACTAGTGCCATTAACATTTCAAAGAATCCTATTATGCACTCTAAGACAAAGCACATCTCTATCAAATATCATTATCTTAGAGAAGAAGCTCAAGAGAAGAAAGTGGTGTTGAAGTATGTTAGCACAAAGGAACAAATAGCATACATCTTCACCAAGCCACTGCCAAGGGACACTTTTGAGTATCTCAAAAGTAAGTTAGGGGTCCTACCCCTATCTTCTACTCACTGACTGAGTTTGGTGAAAGCATCAATTCGATGACTCTACAGAATATCTTTTAGGAGTTGATGCTGATTTACACACTTTAGGATGTTTTCTAAAGGTGTGCAGGAAACAATACAGGGAACAAGAATTGAAGACATAAATGCTTTGACCAAGACTAAGTTGACACATAACAACAGGAAATCACTTCATACAGGAAGAAATTATGTTTTAGTTCTTTACTTTTTGGCATTGTTGTCAAAGGGGGAGAAGACTATAGAAAAGAGGAGAAGACTAATGTATGGGGGAGAATTCTGATGACAAGGGGAGAGCATTTCAGCATTTCAGAATCTCACAACAATCCGAATCAATTAGGTCAAATCAATTGGTTTTGCCATCAATGCCAAAGGGGGAGATTGTTGGCATTATAATAGACAAGGGGAGATTGTTGGCATTTCAATAAGGATATTGAGAAGGTTGTTGATGATTATGGATATAACTGATTAAGGATTTTTACTGTCTTAATATTATTATTTTGTCATTGATGTCAAGAAATTTATTTTCTAATTCAGTATTATGGCATTCTTGAGGCTTTTATTGGAGGTTAAGTATGATTTGATGATTATAAAGATGTTGCTAAAAGACACAGAAAGAATATGATGAATAAGGGGAGGAATAAGTTATTCAATGGGCAACTATTACCGAGTTAGACAATGATGAGATCATGATGTTTAGATTGTTTTGATATCATACATATGTTATTGATTGTAAGGTTAATACTATACTATGTTACCGAGCAAAGAACCTAGTCGGTAAACCCTAAGGAACCTAGTCGATAAACCCTAAGGTATCGCTATCAGTTAATGAAGGGGGTATGTCTACCGAGTGAAGTTTAGTATTTACTGAGTTGCAACCGAGTAATAACAGAATGCATTGAATGAATAAAAGCATTATTTAATGAAGGAAGCTGATGAGCTGGCTATGATTAAATGATTGGTATGCTATGAATGAAGTTTTTTAAAGAATCTATGGAAAAGGCAAATCGGCAGGAAGATCTATAGCTTAGATTGAACCGCAATACCCTAGCACAAGTTCCAAGAAATGTATGCAAGTTCCAAGGTGGGGTAAAACATTTTTAGATCAAAGGATACATTAAACCTGGTCAAAGTTTGAAGATCTGATGACTATGATTGATCATGGGAAATGTGATCAAGGAGATTAAGCGGTTGGTGAATTGTTTATAAATAAGGAACTGTTGATAAACAATGTATGCGGGCAAGTGTATGCATAGGGATGCTACATAGTGATTACCGAGCACAAAAGCTTGAAGAGCTATTTGAATAACAGAGTATAGAGCCCAACAAATGGACAAGATAAGTCCTATATTGTATTGAGAAAATAAGAATCTGCTTTAGCATTTTAGGTGTGAAGTTGCAGATAGATTTTTATTACTATTATCTTGTAAAGTGATAGAAAATCTCTTAATCGAGTGGACTTAACAGTCTTATTTGTAAAACCCTCTAGCAAGGTGACATTCTGATTGAGTGTTTGAAATCCTTTAACAAGGTCACTTCTAACAAGGTGAAGATCCTAACAGATCTGAGGGAAATCCTTTGACCGGGTCACATCTAGCAATGTGTTTGTAATCTTTAATAGGATTTTCTTTTAACCAAGCATACTCTAGAAGAGTATATTTCTTAGTGGGTCCGAAATCCCACAGTGGTTTTTCCCTATTTGGGTTTCCACGTTAAATCTAGTGTTATGAGTGTTATGATGTTTATATGCTTTTGAGTTTGCATGTTTAATAGTTTTGGTTATATTACTGAAGTATATGTTATCGAGGTTGAATTTGTTGTTTTTATGGAAGATTAAGTTTGTATGATCCACCCCCCCTCTCATCTTATTAGCTTGGCATCTGTACTAAACATTTAGTATCAGAACTATCATCAAGAAGGGGAACTAATACCTTTAATAGCCTAAATTATATTAAGGGAATCCCCCTCCAGCTAAATTCTTTTAAAATTGAAGCCCTGAGCAAGCTGAAGAGATTTGAACATTGCCAGAGCTTCTACAACATGGTTGTTTTGAATTCTAAAGGGAGAGGCAATCACAACAACACAAAAGCCATAAGAGTTTAAGATAACACCTCCCCCTCCAGCATTACCTGGATTTCCTTTAGCTGCACCGTCAAAGTTCACCTTCACCCAATTATGATGAGGGAACCTCCAAACCACATTATCTCTTCTACTCTTTAGATCAGACTTCCAAACCTAATTCATTAATTTCCATTATGTTAGAATCTTTTTCTCATTATCATTCACATCAATATAACTACACTGCTTGTTGCTTTTGTGAATGATATTGATGTTTTATTTAATAGCCCTACAAATATTTTCATAAACCACCTGAGAAGAACACTTAGTCTCCCTAAAAATTCTATTGTTTCTCTCCTTCCAAATATGCCAACAGTTCATAGGAAGAAAAAAGGACCAGTGGGTCTTAATGATGGGAAGCTTGGTAGGGAAAATCCAATCCCAAAGGACTTCCTTAAAAATATTCTGTATAACCCAATCAACTTTCCATTGCGTTCACACTTTACCCCAGATTTCCCAGGTAAAAGAACAGTGAATGAACAAATGATCCACAGATTCAACCTCTTTCTGACATAACTCACACCTATTAGTGATCATAAATCCTCTTCTGACTAGGTTATCAATAGTGAGAATCTTGTTGTGAATTGCAAGCCAGAAAAACATATTAACTTTAGGAATGAGGAATCTATTCCAAACTTTAGTCCATATAGGGTTACAAGCCTGAATAGATATCTTTTTGTAAGTAGAAGCAATAGTAAAATTACCCCTAGGATTAGTCTTCCATAAGAAGACATCATTTTAATCTTTGCTAACAGAAAAGGACAACAAATCATGCTGGAGCGAAGAAAATCCAGCATAAACTGCATCAAGTCTAACCCATTTATTCTCCTCCCAATAATTACATAACATAGAAGTAAACCTCCTTTTACAATCTTCAATGATATGGCTGAAATCCTGATTAAAAAGAGGCTCATATTTGATCCAGACATCCTCCCAAAATCTGATTTTGTTACCTTTGCTAAGGACCCAACCATCTCCAACTTTAGCAACTTTAATAAATTTTATCATACTATTCCATATAAAAGATCTAGCAGGGATATCTTTAGAATACAGAAGGGAATGAATGGGCTGATTATGGATGTATTTGTCAAACCACACCCTACTCCAATCTCTCTTAATACCATATGCCCTCCAAACCTGTTTGGCTAACAAAGCTTTATTGAAAGGTTTAAGAGATTTGATACCTAACCCCCCACTATTTTTAGGACCACAAACTTTATCCCAAACAACCAAAGTAATCCTTTTCTTATCTTCCACACCAGACCAAAGAAATCTTTTCTGAATTATTTCTAATGCTTCTGCAAATTTGACCGGTATACTAAACAAACTAAGAGCATAAACAGGCAGATTCTGAAGGGTAGCTTGAAGAAGCTAGAGCTTACCAGCCTGCGACAACATAGAGCCATTCCAACCAACCAATTTTTTGTTGAACTTATCAATCAAAGAATTCCAGAAAGATTTTGGAGGAGCCAAACCAAGAGGGAGTCCCAAATAAGTAAAGGGGAGCAGCTCAACCTTACAACCAATTATGTTAGCTATCCTTTGCCACCTCAACAAGGGGGTGTTGATGAAGTAAATAGAAGATTTCTCCCAGTTAACCTGCTAGCCAGTAGCAAGGGAATAAGAGCCGAGAGCACTTTTGAAGGTAGAAGCTTCACTCACAGAAGGGAATCCCAATAATATAGTATCATCAACAAACTGTTGATGAGTGCATAATAAATTAGTTGAAGAGAGTTGCAAACCTTTGATGATCCTATTCTCCTTCAACTTTTGAATCAGTCTACTCAAACATTATGCCAAAATAGTGAAGAGAATAGGCGAGATAGGATCTCCTTGCCTGAGACCCCTTGAAGATTTAAAAAATCTGGAAGGAGATCCATTAACAAGAATAGAAATATTCGACGTAGATATCAGCTCTCTAGTGATTTTGATAACCTTCTCATCAAATCCAAAGGCCTCCATGATCCTAAAAAGAACCTGCCATTTAACCCTATCATAGGATTTTGCCAAATCCAGCTTTATGAGGAATCCCTCTTTGTTTACAACATTAAGAGAATGGATATTCTCATGCACAAGAATTATAGAGTCCAAAATCTGCCTACCTGGGACATTCTTTTTGCTCCTCAAAGATAACAAGGGGAAGAACAACCAGTAATCTAGAAGTCAGGACTTTTGAAATTATCTTGTAAAAAGAGTTACATAGACTTATTGGCCTAAACTTACCCATAGAATCAGCTCCATCAACCTTAGGGATTAGAGAAATGAAGGTAGAGTTGATTTCTTTAATAATTCTTCTAGAGCCAAATAATTCTTTGACATCATTGACCATATCAGCCCCAACAATGTGCTAATATTCCTGAAAGAAAAACATGGGGAATCCATCCGAGCCCGGTGCCTTATTCCCTTGGAAGGAGAAAACAACTCTTTTAATTTCATCAACTGAGGGGATGGTAGATAAGAACCTATCCTGATGAGGTCCAATAATTTTAGGAATATTTTCAACCAGATCTTGCTGCTTAATAAGTTCAAGTTCCTTGCTACCAGTCAGAAGGTTAGAGAAGAACCTAACAGCTTCATCACCTATATCATCATCTTTGACAAGAGTTTTATCATCAACAATCAATCTGGAAATTCTGCTTGCTGATTTAGGCTTCATTGATGTCATATGAAAGAATTTAGTATTTCTATCACCAACCTCTAACCAAATTGCCCTGGATCTCTGCCTCCGATAAACTTCTTCTCTTGAAATAGTGCTGTCTAATTTGGATAGAACCTCATCTTCTTTAGCCTTGGGGACATTCTTATAACCATGTTCCTGAATAGAATTTTGAATCTGTTCTAATTCCTCCTTGAGCTTCCTCTTAGATTCAAAAATATCCCCAAAAACCTTTTTATTCCAAACCTTGATGTTATCTTTGATATTTCTTAACTTTTTAGAAACTTTGAACATGGCAGAACCATCCACAGTTATATTCCACCATTTGGAAATGGAAACTTCCAAGGAAGGGTGTGAAATCCACATTTTTTCAAACCAAAAGGGAAAATAGCATTTTTCCTTAATAGAATCAGCAACAAAAGAAATAGGATAATGGTCTGATCCAATTATGTTAATAACAGATAGAGAACATCTATACTTAAGGACCCAATTAGGAGTAATAAGAGATCTATCAAGCCTTACCTGAATAAGTTCTCCTCCATCCCTTCGATTAGACCAAGTGTAGGAAGCTCTTGAAAGGTCAACATCAATGAGGGCATTGGCATTGATAAAGTCCATAAGATCAATCCTGCTATCCAGTTGAGCTTGGGTTCCACCAAAATTTTCAATCTCCTGTAGAGGAGTGTTGAAATCTCCCACCAAAAGCCAACTATCCTAGGAAAAAGTCCCTCTTTTCTGCTGGATTTTGTCCCAAAACTTGCTCCAAGCAGCTTTAGAGTTGGGAGCATAAATGTTGGTAACCACCCATTCCTGTCCTTCAACAATGCATTTGACTCTCATATAAATGATATTACCATCTTCATCAATCATGTCTCCATCAATAGTTTTCTTATTCCAAAATATGGCAACCCCACTAGACGCTCCATTAGAACTACTGCCACATACACCCCCAAGTTTAAAGAATTTTAATTTTTCAACTTTTTCCTTACTCATTTTAGTTTCCTGGACTGGGATAATGTCTGGCTTATGATCTCTGATAAAATTCTTGAGCACATCCTACTTATGGAGACCATTTAGGCCTCTAATGTTCCAAGGTATTACCTTCATTTGGAAACCTGGGAGTAGGATTCCTGAATGGTTTTCTGCCTTCCATCAACTATATTTTTTTTGCTCTCCTGGTCCCTATGCCACTTCATAGTTTTACGCCCCTGTGGAGATTTGGAAAGACCAATATCTGCCTTAGACTTGGTTCTAGTTTTAACCCCATTAGTACCCCCTATTTTCTTGTTTTCCCTTTTTACCACTTCTATTAACTCTTCATCTTCTTCATCTTTATATGCAAACTTCTTACTATTCCAAGGTTCTCCTTTTCGCTGAGATGAAGTGGGCGAATCACTCCCAAAGTTCTAGAATAGAGAGTTAAGGTTAACTTGGGGCAATCTAAACTGGGTCTTTTCTTCAATGATAACATCTAGAAATTCAGAGTCCTTTGAACACACTTTATTACATTCCTGTTCTATATCTTTTGGAATCTCATATTGTGATTCATTTGTGTCTCCAATCTCACCGTCTTCAAGAATTTCTTCTATAATTACATTTTCTTCTTCTTGAATATGTAAAGCTTCAAAGCCATTACTTGTTTTAACTTCAAATACATTGTCTTCATCCTTTCTGATTTCTTTCTGAGGAATCTCCTTGGAAGGAATAGCTTTCCTTTCATCCCTTGTTATATCTTTTGAGTTACTAGGGAATCTAGTTCCTCCTTCCGATCTACCCTCCTCATTTTTGTTTAGCTTCTCTTTCCAGATATGTTTGACATGATTATTGTTCTTCTGAGCATTCTTTGGGTTACTAGGACAAGCCTTTGCCCAATGTCCAACTTTCTTACATGAAAAGCACACGAAAGGGAGGGATTCAAACTCTATGACTTGTTCCCACTTACCTAGCTTGGAATTTATTTCGATAGAGCTAGGAAGGTCCATGTTCTGTGAGATATGAACACATATCCTCGCATACACCAATCTCTTTCACATTGCTGTCATAGTTTCTATAGCCAAAAGATCCCCGAAGGATTTAGCAATGCCCGAGAACACGTCCTCCAGCCAAAATTCAAGTGGCAAACCAGGAAACCACACCCAGACCGGAGTAGATTCAAAAAAGGAATCATTAAGCTCCATTTCTAGAGACCATTTTCTTAAAGATAAGAAGACTTCCCAAGCATCTAGGGTCCTCCACTCAAAGCCATTTCCAAGTCTTCACCATAGGAGAAGGAAAAGACAAAAAAATCTCTTGACAGGGCTGAAACATCAACCTATCCTTTCACCCTCGATTTTCTCTTCATAAAAGACCTAACAACTTCAATATTAGGTCTGGGTCCAACAAATTTCCCCACCAGAGAAAATGCCATTAGAGAAATACTGTGATCTATGACCATATCTGGTACTGCAATAGCTAATCTACCTACCTTTCTATCAGAAATATCTTCCACAGAGGGAAAGGTAGATTTACTAGTAGGCTTGTTTGCAAATAAACTGTTCCACGGTTTGACCACCTTGTCTTCAGTTGTCTTTTCCAGCTCAACGTTCAAGTTCTCGTGACCCAACTTTGAAGAATCTTTAGTATTTTTAAAGTCAAGAGGAGGGTCCTGATGCCATGGGTCCCCATCCTTTCGACCATCCTCATCATCCCCCGTAGATCCCAAAGAGACAAGTTGTCCTTGAGCTGCAGAGGCAGCATAAACAAAGGAATTAGCTGCGCTATTCCCTCCATTCACAGAATTCAAATTCCCTCTAGCCTCGCTATTCCCTCCATTAGCTCTCTGATTGTACTATCACCTTATGTTTTTTGAAAACCATTTTAGTGTTGTCCCTCCCAGGCTCTTTGAAAATAATTATTTGCATTGTTATATGATAATCAAGATGAGTAATACCTTGTTGGTATATTGGGCTCTTGTGGATATATTGATATTTGTGGATTTTGGATGCTTTGTGATTCCATATTGTCTACGAGGCTGTGATATTGATATAGTTATGCTTTGTTGTTGATATTCATTACGGTTGGAACCTTGGTTTTCTAGGTTATGTTTTTTTGTGAGTCCTTGAGTTTGTGATGTGATGTTGTCACCCTAAGGTCTAGGTGCATGCTTAGGGAGAGTGGGCTTCCATGAGTTTTCTGAGGTCATGAGAAATAAACCACTAGGATTCCTTATGTGAGGAGTTAGGGTCTAGACCATTGGGATAGCTCATTGGGAGTTTGTTGTTTAATCAAGTGATAACATAATGAATTAATATTAGGTGGGAAGGGTAGTAGTAATTCATCTTAATAAGATAAGGATATGTATTGTTGGTACCCCATCTCATGGCCTGGAGTACTGGTATAGGCTCAAGATGAGATTTGGGAAGATCTGGTAACTAGATAAACTAAACTCCCTTGATTTACTCAAAGGTTGAGATGGTTCCACATGTGTATCATGGATGCCGGGAACATGGAACTTCAACTTTCCTTACCTAGGATATACTATATTGTTTTGGTGATAACATGTTAAGACACTCTTCCCTACATGTTGATCCTAGTTCCTTTTTCCTTGTTGTTGTGGTGCCTCTATATGTCATGAGTTGTGCTTTTGAATTAGCCATGTGATTTATTGGAGTTCTATTCTCTTGGTTTTTATTTAAGGAGGTTTGGTTGTATGCTTTGGTTGTTAGGTGTTAGCCTAGATCTAGAGTTTGTGTGGGATGTTGTGTCATTCTCCATAGCACAGGGGGTGGTTCCTTATGGTTCCACATGGTTAGGTGGTTTGATGCCTTCTTCCTTTGGGATGCCCTTCCCTTAATTGGATGCTCATGTGCATGGTTGTGGATTCCTTATCTCTTTAGCTTTTGGATGGATTCTTATAACATATTGATGTATTATGACTCATGTGGAAATAACATTAGTAGGATTCATGAGATATAAGTATTTGTATTTGGGAAAAATATTCATTATGATGTGAAAGGATAATATATTCATATGTAATGGAAAT
This sequence comes from Cryptomeria japonica, assembly GCF_030272615.1. NCBI lineage: Eukaryota > Viridiplantae > Streptophyta > Pinopsida > Cupressales > Cupressaceae > Cryptomeria > Cryptomeria japonica. Next base: position 327,619,521 of record NC_081409.1, read on the forward strand.
AATGTATTAAGTTGTGATCATGATTCTAGTAATAAAACATATAGATATATATTCCTTATTAGATCTATGTTGAATCTTGGATATTGATCATTTATGGAATAAGGATTTGGATTCATGGTTGAATAATATATTTTTGGATAAGTTAAATGGTATTAGAGCATATGCCATAGTAGAAAATACGCTATTAACTATTGAGCTTATCTCTTGGAATGGATATGCATTTAGTGTCATGTGAATGTTTAATGTTACTAGAAAATGGATTAGATATGTGGTAGATGATATTAGAAATGGATCAATGTCATATGATAATAAAAGAGGGAATGAGAACTAGGAACATTTGGTTTGGTGCTCTTACAATGAATCTAAGGGGATCAATGGAAATTTGAATATATTAAGACGTGCTCATAATAGTTAGGTAAATGGAGGTTCTCTTATGTTAATGTAAGTAGTATTTGTTGGGAGGAATGTTAGTACACAATAGTTGAGGTGGTTGGCAAAATGTTGTTATGTGTTAAATGATAGATAAAGTGATGGGGTTGAGATACCCTAGGGAAAAGATGATTAATGTAATGATGATTATTTCTGCTTGCATACTTGTGTTTATGTTGGATTCAATTATGCGCGTAACTAGTTGATGTATGTATCATTTTGGACCATGCAATATGATGATAAATTAGATAAATATGTTAAAGGAATTATATGTTTTGCATTAGTTTAGTATTTTTCATTTTTTTTTAATCTCTATATGCATGTTAAATGGTTATATTTCTCTAGGGTATTTTGGCTAGGATTACATAGTCTTTGTGCTTGTGGTGAAAATATGAAATTTCATCAATAAAGAAATAAAGTTGTTCACCAATATTTATCTTGGAAGCACTTTGTTGTGTGCGGGAGTGTTCTTGTGTCATTCTTATCATACTATCTTTAAAGATTGAATTGTGCATCATGAAAAGCTATTGGATTGAAAGGTACTAAAGAGAAGTATTATAGACTTTTTTCTATAGTAGTTTATTGTGGATCAATTATTTGTGCTTGGCAATTAGGTGTATACATTGTGTTGTACCAAGTTATCTATTTAGAGTAGAAAGGATTGTGGTATACATGTAAGATTTTGAGCCACTCGTATATTGCAATACAAGTTTCAAGAATTAGTAAGAGGAAGACCATATAAGACTTTGGACTTACATCGGTCTTATTAGTTAGTATAGACTTACTGGTATTTCTTCAAATTTTTCTTTTGTTTAATTGGAAGTTATATCAGCTATTATTACTATAGTTAGTATCTTGTAATTGGTAATTTTTTGTGTAGTAGAAATTCCACTTTGAACAAATAGAGTTGGAAATTACTTATTCTGAAAAAAGAGAATAAAGTGATTGTAACACCTTGGAAATAGTTTAGAATATAGAAATTAGATAGATACTGATTTTGAAGTTGCAATAAGAAGGAAACCTCTCCTTTGTGAGGAGAGATTGAATCTCTTCATACTGTGGCTGAAACCCACATTTTGTAAACCTTACTAGTTTACAAAATTTTAATGCAACACCACTATTGATCTCCCTAGGGAGAATTCACTTTGCTCCTCAAATAATACTATCTTTAGAATGTGATTAAGTCTATTTGCAATGATATTTGTTATCACTTTATAAATTGTGTTGCATAAGGCAATGGGTGTAAAATCTCCCATGGTTTGGGTTATTTTCTTCTTGGGAATGAGGACTAAGAAGGTATGGTTGATAGAACCAAGCATAGTCATCTTTTCCCCTAATTCCTCTAATGCTTTTGTGAATCAATCACCTGTGAGGAGGGACCTCAAGGAGATCAGTCCAGACCGGTCAACAAGAGTAAACACAACAAAAACACACAGATATGATGGAGGCAATGCAAAAAAGATAGTTTTATTGCATGAAATTTGATTACATCCAACCGGTAACAAATGGGTTACAACATATCAACACATAGGCCTGGTAGAATAGGTCACAACTGGGACCTTGAATTGAAAGATCTATTTTCTGGGCACAATCTATCTATTTGTGCCTAGAAGATAGATCTTTCAATTCAAGGTCGGCCTTTGCCAAGAGATTCCTCTGAAAAATACAAAGGATGAAAGATAGATAATGGGAAAAGGTTGGCCACACGCCAAGGAACATCAAAATCAATGCTCAAGGATCCACAAGCTTAGGAATGGGTTCTGGTAGATCACGAGAATAGGTCTCAGGCAACCGGTAACAAGAAACTATCATGGAAAGCGGTGGTGATATCTTGCCGGGAAGTGATCCAAATGAGATGTGGTTTGAAATAAAGAAAGATGATCAAGTCTTCAAGTAGAATCCAACTCCACAGGATCCGGTGAGCCAAAACTGGGACACACAAAAAGGAAAAGTGAAACTGCAAACATAAAACAAAACATAAAGGAAAATGTTTTTTTGTTGATGCAAGATTGCTGTGAACTGGGGATGCTCCTGCATCAGACATCCAGGGTTAATGAAAAAGTGAACCTCTCACTTTGCTGGGGTCAGAGGGAAACCAAGGTGGTCTACCTCTTCCTGAGAAATCAAGATGAATCTTCAACTGGTCTTCTCTTCCACTTCACAAGATATTATTTGTATTGACTATTCTGAGTACTATGCCCAATCCTACTGTCCAAAATATCTTCAATCTGATTTGGTTCCTTTTGGGGAAATTGTTTCTCCAAGTCTACAACACTATCCTCATTGAATTATAGTTCATGGTACTCATGAAGATCTGCAATATTGAATATAGGTGATATACTTAGATTATCCAGTAGATCCACTTCATATGCATTTCCACAACTGAGCTTTCTCAAAATCTTACAGGGTCCAAACTTCTTTATCTGCAACTTATTATAAGTTCCAATCGGGAATCTCTCTTTTCTCAAATATACCATTACTTCATCACCAACTTCAAATTCCTTATGTTTCCTCTTCTCATCTTCCTTCTCCTTATATTTGCTATTCATGTCTTCCAAATGCTGTTTAACTTGAATATGCAATGCTGCCATGTGATCTGCAAAATCTTTTGCTTCTGAACTCTTCCGGTCTTCACTGCTAATGTCTCTCAATTTTTCTATTCCTCTAGGATGCACTATGGTAACAATCTCAAAAGGTGTTTTTCTGATACTTCTATTCACTGAATTGTTATAGGAAAACTCTGCTTGTGCAAGGATCAAATAATAACTTCCGATTTTATCTCCCACTAAACATCTCAACAAGTTTCCCAAGCTTCGGTTAACTACTTCTGTCTATCCATCAGTCTATGGATGAAAAGTAGAAATGAACTTCAAATCTATCTTCATCTTCTTTCAAAGTTTTCTCCACAAATAGCCAACAAACTTAGTATCTCTGTCTGAAACTATGCTATTAGGTAATCCATGCAATCTCACCACTTCTTTGAAAAATAGGTCCGCTACATGCAATGCTTCTGATGTCTTCTTACAAGCTATGAAATGAGCCATATTTGAAAATCTATCTACTACCACAAATAGAGAATCATCCCCTCTTGGTATCTTAGGTAATCCAAGTAGAAAATCCATGCTTATATCCTCCCAAGGTCTTACTGGTACTGTCAAAGACTTATACAATCCCACATTCTGACTACTACCTTTTGCAACTTGAAAAAATCTATAACTCTACACATATCTCTTAACATTCTTATGAATCTGGGGTGAAAAGTACTGCTCACTCACCAATGCAACTATTTTATCAATGCCAAAATGTCTGCCTAAACCTCCACTATGTTTCTCTTTGATTAGGTTCTCTCTCATGGAACTCTTGGGTATGCATAACTAAACTCCCTTGAATAACATCCCATCCCAAATGAAATAATCCAACCATTTTCTCCTATCAACCATAACCAGTTCTCGACATGCTTTCCAAGGTTCTACAAAATACGGGTCTTCATCATACAAGGTCCTCAAATATTCAAAACCTAATACTGTCACTCTCATCTCTGTCAACAAATTCCTTCTCCTACTCAATGCATTAGCAACTTTGTTAGATTTCCCACTTCTAGGCTTCAACACAAAGGTGTAACTCTACAAGAATTCTACCCATCTCATATGTCTCTGATTCAACTTACTTTGACTGTTCAAATAATGCAAAGCTTGATGATCTGTATACAACAAAAACTCATTAGGCAACAAGTAGTGTCTCCATTTCTTCAAGGCTTGAATTATGGCATAAAATTCCCGATCATACACTGAATATCTCTTCCAGGCATCATTCAATTTCTCACTGAAATATTCTAATGCTCTCCTTCTTGACTCAAAATTGCTCCTATTGTTGTTCCACTTGCATCACAATCCACTTGAAATACCTTATTGAAATCCGATAAAGCTAACATAAGCTACTCATTCATTTTCTGCTTCAACAATTCAAAACTTTTGTTTTCTCTGGTGGTCCACTTGAATTCCTTCCGATCTCCTCTCATGGTCTTAGTCATAGGGTTACAAACTGAATTGAAATTTCTGATAAACTTTTGGTAAAAACTAGCCAATCCATGAAATGATCTTACCTCTCCAATGCTTTCCATTATAGGCCACTCAACAATGGCTTTCACTTTCTCAAGGTCCATCTTCAAACCATCCTCAGATATCACAAATCCTAAATAGACTAACTCATCCTTCATAAAAGTACACTTCTTGATATTGATCAACAACTTTTCTTCTCTCAACCTCTACAAAACTTGTCTTAACTGCAACAAATGCTCCTCTTTTTTTCTACTGAAAAATCAGAATGTCATCCAAATACACAATAACAAACTTACCCAAGAATTTCTTTGATACCTCATTCATCAGCCTCATGAAAGTGCTTGGTGCATTAGTCAATCCAAAGGGCATCACTAACCATTCATATAGTCCTTCATTTGTCTTCAATGTTGTCTTTCACTCATCACCTTCACTGATCCTGATCTAATGATATCCACTCTTCAAATTTATCTTTGTAAAATATTTTGCTCCAATCAAACAATCCATTATGTCATCCATCTTAGGCAAAGGAAACCGGTATTTCACTGTGATCTTGTTTATTGCTCTTGAATCAATACACATCCTCCATTCTCCATTCTTCTTAGGTGCTAATACTGCTGGTACTGCACAAGGGCTTAGACTCTCTCTGATCAAACCTTTCCTCAATAGCTCTTGCACTTGTCTATTCAGTTCTTCATTCTCTACTAGTGTCAATCAGTGTGCAAATTTGTTAGGCAAACTAGCTCTGGGAACCAAATCCATGCAATGACTAATACTTCTAATAGGTGGCAATCCATCAGGTATATTTTTTGAAATGATGTCCTCATATTCTATCAACAAATCTCTTATCTTTGCTGGGTGTTCTCCTTCTGGTTTTGGTCTCTCAATCTTCTTAGGAAATAAGGCAAAACACACATTCTTATGTCTCAGTCCATCCATGAATTTCCTTCCATCTACTAAACAGATTCTCATATTTGTATAGACTTCACTCTTCAAAGGTTCCTCCAAAGGTAACAAGGTTTGCTTCATCCCATTGGCCACAATAGTGTATGTATTCTTCCTCCCATCATGTATTTCCTATCTATCAAACTGCCAAGGTCTTCCCAATAAAAGATGACAAATATCCATAGGCATAATATCACACAAAACTTCATCATGATAAATCCCAATTTTCAATTTTATCAAACACTGTTAACTTACTAACAACTTATGTTCATCCTGAATCCATGCTATCTGATAAGGCTTAGGGTGTTTCAATCTCTCCAATTTCAACTTATTCACCATCTTCTGAAACAAGATTATCTAAACTACCACTATCAATAACAACTTTACAACACTTACCAGATACCTTACATCTGGTCTTGAACAGGTTCTTCCTCTGCAAGGGTTCTTCATCTCCTCTGATATGACACAAAGCTCTCCTCATCATCAATAGTTCTCCATCTTCTGGTTTATTGTCTAATCCAGTAGGGTTTTCTTCCACCACTGATTCTCTTCTGGTAGCCTATGTCTTCTTACATTCAAATGCACGGTGTCCATCTCCTCCACACTTAAAGTAGGTTCCTCTAAACGTCCTCTTGTCTTGTCTTCCAAAGTTCTCATTCTGGTAACCATCTGGTTTTCTCCTTTGGTAGAAATTTCTATCATTCTTCTGATATGAATTACCTTCCTTGCTCACTTCCTTGTCCTTGTTATGATATTTACTGGTTCCTCTTCCTCTGGTATATCCTCTTCCTCCAAATCTTCCTTCGGAAAACCTTCCACCTCTACCTCTCTGTCTCTTCTCATATCTTTTGTTCAATTTCTCTTCGACCTTTAGTGCATACTGGTAAGCCTCTTAAACACTCTCCAATTTGATCATACTGAGTTCATCTTGTATAGACATTTGCAATATGTTCAAATATCTTGCAATTTGTTCAACTTCATCATCAACATATTTGGATTTGATGTTCAATTTGTAAAATGCTTCGGTGTACTCCTTCATACTAGAGTCATTTTTTCTCATGTTTTACAATTTCCTAAACAAATCCACTTGATAATTTGTCGGGACAAACTTTGATTTTAACTTAGGAATCATCCGATCCCATGTCTTAATCTTTTCTTTACCTCTTCTTTGTCTATCAACTTGCAAATTCTCCCACGAAAGAGATGCATGACCTTTCAAGCGGGTACATACGTATTTCACCTTTGTTTGTTCTACAGTGTTTTCAAAATAAAAATACTTCTCCATCTCCAAGATCCAATCCATCAATTCATCTGAATCCAACTTCCCATCATATTTCGGTGGGGTAAAATGAGGTTTAGTGTTCTCCCTACTCATAACCCTTAAAAACCTTTCTTCATCTGGATCAATTGCCAGTAGGTTTACTTGTTCTGCCAGGGCTTATTCTCCTTCATCTTTGCTTACATCTTCAATGTCAGCCTCTTCTCTGGGCTATCTCCATGGCTTCTAACCGGGTTACTATTCCTTGCAACATCTCCATTACAGTAGGTCTGCATTCCCACGTGCTCCACCATTCCTAGTTCCTCTTCGTGCCATTGATTCATGCTAGTCCTTTGCAATTGCAGGTCAGAATTGCAATCCGCCACCCTACAACAAAATTTTAGGACACGCAACCTTCCAAACAAAACTTCTCTTTGATACCACTTGAAGCAGTCACCGGTGAGGAGGGACCTCAAGGAGATCAGTCCAGACCAGTCAACAAGAGTAAACATAATGAAAACACATATATATGATGGAGGCAATGTAGAACAAATAGTTTTATTGCATGAAATTTGATTACATCCAACTGGTAACAACCGGGTTACAACATACCAACACACAGGCTTGGTAGAATAGGTCACAACCGAGACCTTAAATCAAAAGATCTATCTTCTAGGAATAGTCTATCTATTTGATACTTTGATTGATTCTAATTGATTACATTCTAAAGAATGATTACAAATATATATATCGATCCAAAGGGTCCAGTTGGCCCAAAAGTGATCAAAACCCGAAGAACAAGACCTAACATGCAAAATGAACAAGGTCGGCCTCTGCCAAGAGATTCCTCTGGAAAATCCAAAGGACGAAACATAGATCATGGGAAAAGGTTGGCCACATGCCAAGGAACATCAAAATCAACACTCAAGGCTTTGCAAGCTTAGGAATGGGTTCTGGTATATCACTAGGATAGGTCTCAGGCAGCCGGTAACAAGAAATTGTCATGGAAACCGGTGATGATATCTTGCTGGCAAGTGATCCAAATGAGATGTGGTTTGAAAGCAAGAAAGATGATCAAGTCTTCAAGTAGAATCCAACTCCATAGGATCCGGTGAGCCAAAACTGGGACACACAGAAAGGAAAATTGAAACTGCAACATAAAACAAAACTGAAAGGAAAATGTTTTTTGGTTGATGCAAGATTGTTGTGAACCGGGGATGCTCCTACATCATTTTATCAAGTCACTCCCCACTATATCCCATTTTTTTTTGAGGAAACTCGCTAGGAATCCTTTAGGTCTTGGTGCTTTGTTAGGGTTTATTTGAGAGACAACTTCCTTAACTTCTTCTTTGGATATTTTCATGAAAAGTACTCTAATTTTCTCCTCACCAATAATTGTTGGAATTGCACTTAGGACATATTCTTATCCTCTATATATAGTTATTTTTTTTTTTTAGGATAGGTTCAAAGTATCTCACCGCCTCCTTATTAACTTCATCCATAGATTGCACCATCTCTCCATCTTCCTTTGTAATCTTTGTGACATTTTTCCTATTTCTGTTGACTATTATAGTTTTGTGGAAGAACTTTGTGTTTCAGTCTCCTTCCTTAAGCCAAGTTTCTCTTGAATTTTGTCTTTAGTAACATTCCTCTCTATCCTGAATCTCCATAAGCTCCACTTTTAGAGATTTTTAGCTTCAAATTCCACCATGGTCATTCCTCTATCAATGATTGATTCATTGAGGGTGGACAACTCATTTTCCACCCTATCTTTTTATGCAAAGATGTTCCTAAAATATTCCCTATTCCATTCTTTCAACTTATTCTTTAAGTGCGTGAGCTTCTTGTTTAACTGGAATAATTTGGAGTTATTTCTAATGTCTATGTCTTCCCACCATCCTTCGATAAGGTCCTTCAACTTGTTGTCCCTAAGCCACATATTCTCAAACTTGAAGGGACAACCATTTAGTGTTACTTCAGGTGTGGCACTAAGTTTGAATGGGTAGTGATCCGATCCTGTGAAGGGTAAATATTGGTCTTATGTATCCCATCTTGGCCCTCCCATTCAAGAAATAAAAAATCTATCTAGACTCTATGAAATTATTGTAAACACTTTCCTCCCAATTTCCATGTGAATGTTCCATTCTTAGTTTTAATATCAATAAGTTGATTGTCATCCATGAATGCTTAAAAATGTGACTATATGCTTGAGATCTTGCTAAGGCCTCCCCTTTTCTCTTCATTATTTAAATTGGCCTTGAAGCTTGTTGGATATTGTTGGTCATTGCTGTTGCTAGGATATGTTGTTGACATGTCAACATATTCCTATGATTTGCTCTGATGACTGCAGATTGGGAAGATTCTCTGATCCGGTTTGTAGTATTGGTTTGTTGATCACTGTTTTGTAGAGGTTAATATTTTCTCCGGTATATTCTGGTGTGATTAGATCCAATGGTGAGCTTTTGGGATATTTTTTTGGTGATCTTGTGTATCTTCATTTCAGTTGGTTCATGATTTGGTGCTCTGCAAGTTATCTTTCTTCCTGACAGCTACTGATTGGTTGTGTTCTTGAGCTTCTAGACGTTGACAAATGAAGATTTGAAAAGTGGTGTTGGTGCAGCTATTCTGGATGATTCTAAACTTGCTGGTGTTTCCTAGTCATGTCCTATTTGTTTTGTTGATTTGTATTGATTGTTGTGCAAGTTTTTGGTGGTTTCTATCAACAGGGGATGATTTGCATGTTATGCTGTATTTTTGGAGGTGTAGTGTGTTGTGGTTGATCTTGGTGTGATTTGCAGTGGAGTTGTGCGTTTGGGAATTTGAATTAGGACCATGTTATACTATGTAAATCATCATATTGGTCCGGTGGTCAGTCTTTGTATCGTGTGATGTAATTTTGTAATTGAAGGTTGAGGGTTTAGCCAACCTTGTTATCAAGGTTGGTGAATTGTATATATAGGTGATATAGTCATGTAGTTTGGGTGTCAATGTTGTGTCTATATTATTAGAGAGAGGTTTGTGTGCGAATAAGTGATTTATCCTTTGACATTGAGTTTGTGGTGAGATTAGTGTTGCAGGGAAGAAATCTGTGCTTAACTAGAACTGTAATCAGGCATTTGAAGATGCTATTCTTTCAGTTCATTTCTTCCAAATTGTAGTTCAAATCTTATTGTAAGTTAGTGAGAATTCCTTGAGGGTTGTAGCCTTCTAGGAAAATATCTTTTGAGAAGTGAGCTCTAGGCAGTGTGTCTGAATGCATGTCCATTCCCCATTATAATATTTTCACATACTATTGTAGAGTATTATCTTACTGTGGGTAGGTTCCCACTGTGGTTTTTCCCTTAACCGAGTTTTCCACGCCAAAATCTTGGTGTTGTGTGTTGTGCTATTAATTTGCTTATCTGTTTATTGCTGCAATTTGTTAGATCAATTGTTGTGCTTAAAGTTTTATATTTCGATGAAGATTGATTCACCCCCCCTCTTAGTCTTCTCTCTTGGCTGCTGCTAACAATTGGTATTAGAGTTAGATCCTCTAGTAGAAGCTTAACCACTTGAGGAGATCCATGATGGAATCTCAAGGTGTAATCTATAAGAAGGATAGTCCAAGATTTGATGGAAGTAACTATGATATATGGAAGGATCGGATGGAAGTGCACTTGAAATGTCTTGGTGAAGATTATTAGAAGATCACAAAGAATGTCTATGTTGTTCCTCAGAATGGACCATATACTCCTGATGAGGTTAAGGAAGCAGAACATAATATTAGAGTGAAGGAAGCATTGCTTAGTGACCTATTTGATTTTGAGATGACAATTGTAATGGGTCTTTAGACCACACATGAGATCTAGGTAAAGCTTGAGGTGATGTATGAAGGTGATAAACAAGTGAAGGTTGCTAAGCTGCAGAGTTTAAAAGAAAAGTATGAGATATTGAAAATGGGAGATGATGAGAACATACACTCTTTTATGGCTAAGGTGAATGACCTTGTCTTGGCTATTAGATGTGTCGATGGAACCATTGAGAAAGATGAAATTGTTGCTAAGGTGTTGAGATCTTTGCCTCCTACCTATAAGCATAAGGTTGCTACTATTGATGAGATCCAGAGTGTGACTACAGTGACAAGAGATATGTTGGTTGGAAAGCTTGCTGCATTTGAGCTAAGTGAATTTGGAGAATCACATGGAAAGTCTGAGATAACATTTAGAGCATCTACATCTATATCTAGTAAGTATAAACATGGTCCTGATGAGTGTAGAATATACAAATATGAAAGAGAGAGAAGAGAGATGGAAGAGAAAGAAAGGGAGCTGGATGAACTTGAAGTACTGATTGCTCAAAGATTGCCTAAAGGTGTCAATAAGTATGATGGAAAGTTGCCTTTGAAATGTTTCTCTTGTAACAAGATATGACATTTTTCTTCTAGATGCTTGGAGAGAATGGAAAAGTATGACAAACATGATAAGTTTGATAAGAATGATAGGAATGATAGATATGACAAGCATGAGAAGCATGACAAGCCTTGCAAGTCTAACTGAAAGTTTAGAAATCAGAAGAACTGTTATTATACTGTTGATGAAGGTATTACAAATGAAGAATTTGAAGGAGATGAAGTTGAATTCCTTTTAATTAAGGAAGATGGACCTGTACCAGTTGATTCCACTAGCTGTACTATTGAGGAGAAAGCTTTAGCTGCTAAAGTTGAAGAGAAAGATGAATGGGTGATTGACAATGGGTGTTCACATCATATGACCGGTGTTAAAGCAAATTTGTAAGCATGGAAATATGATGTCTTGTATGTTGAAGGTTTGAAGCATAATCTTTTAAGTGTTGGATAGATGGTTGATAAAGGTTATGATCTACAATTCAAGGATGGTAAATGCAAGATCTTAAATGCCTCTAGTATAGAGATTACATTTGGAACTAAGACTGCAGGTAACATTTTTTATTTGAATGCTGGTGAGAAAAGTTGTTTGATTGCTCAAAATGATGAGAGTTGGCTATGGCATAAGAGAATGTGTCATGTAAACTTTGATTCAATAATTAAGATATGTTCTACACATGCTGTTAGAGATCTGCCTAAGATTGTCAAGCCTACTAATAGGGTATATAAGGAATGTTAGTTGGGTAGGCAAACAAGAATTTCTTTCAAAAGAAAACAATATACATCTGATGGGTTGCTAGATCTTGTGCATACTAACCTATGTGGACCTACAAATGTTAGAAGTGTGCAAGGTGATAGATATTTTATGCTACTAATTGATGATTATTCTAGGATGATGTGGGTTGTCTTTTTGAAGGATAAATCAGAAGCATTTGATAAATTCAAGATATTCAAAGCTAAGTTTGAGACTGAATCTGGATTAAAGGTGAAGTGTCTGAGATCTGATAGAGGTGGAGAATTCTGTTCTAGTGAGTTCAACTCATTCTGTGAGATGCATGGAATTAGAAGACAATTATCTACTCCTAAAATCCCTCAGCAAAATGGAGTTGTTGAGAGGAAGAATAGAACTATTTTGGATGCTGCAAGGACTATGTTGCTTGAAGGAAATGTTCCAAAGATTTACTGGAGAGAAGCCATTAGCACTGCTGTTTATACATTCAACATAGTTCACATCAAAGGAGATATCAGTAAGACCTCTTATGAGCTTTGGTTTGGTCATGTTCCTACTATGAGATATTTCAGAGTATTTGGTAGAAAATGCTATATCAAAAGAGATGAGGATATAGGTAAGTTTGATGCTAGAAGTGATGAAGGTATTTTCTTGGGATATTCAACAAAGAGCAAGGCCTACCAGTACTATAATAAGAGACTGAGAAAGATAGTTGAAAGTGCAAATGTGAAGGTGGATAAGAACCTTGGGAAGGAGATCAGAGCACACAATTATGATGATGGTCAACATGTTGTTTTGGCTCCTATTCAACCTAAAGAACCTAAGCAAAATGATTTGGTAGAAATTGGGAATCCGGATGTTGCTGGTGAAGGAGTGTAGGAACTTGAAATTCAGAACAGACAAAAGACTCCGAGGTATGTAAGATTGAATCATTCTAAAAATCAGATTATTGGTGATAAGAATAAAGGTGTGATGACTAGAAGAAGGTTAGTTGTTGAAGAAGTATGTCTGATTTCCAAAGTTGAACCTAAAAATGTTGCTGAAGCCTATAAAGATGAAAGTTGGATGAGAGATATGGAAGAAGAACTAGATCAAATTGAAAAGAATAACACTTGGAAACTTGTGCCTAGACCTAAGGATACAAATGTTATTGGTACTAAATGGGTATTCAAAAATAAATTGAATGAAGGAGGTGAAGTTGTTAGAAATAAAGTTAGATTGGTCTGCAAAGGGTATTCATAGCAAGAAGGGATTGATTATGAGGAGACTTTTTCTCCGGTTGCCAGACTTGAAGTTGTTAGACTGTTGCTTTCTTATGCTGCTTATAAAGACTTCAAGGTATATCAGATAGATGTCAAATCTACCTTTTTGAATGGTGATCTTGAGGAAGATTTTTACATTGAACAACCTGATGGATTTTCACTGTCAGATGATGGAGACATAGTATGTAAATTAAAGAAATCTCTTTATGGATCGAAACAAGCTCCTAGAGCCTGGTATGCTAGACTAGATAAATACTTGTTGAAATTGGGATTTAGTAAAGGTGCTACTGACATCAATCTGTACTTTAATATAGAAAATGATAACATCCTAATTGTTGAAGTATTTGTTGATGATATTATCTTTGGTGGTGATGATAACTTGAGAATGAAGTTTACCGATGATATGTAGAAAGAATTTGAGATGTCTATGATAGGTGAAATGAAATTTTTCTTAGGTTTGCAGATTGCACAAACTAGAAAAGGTATATTCATATCTCAAACTAAGTATGTGAAGGAATTGCTGAAGAAGTTTGGATTAGATGACTCCAAACCGGTTGGAACCCTATGGTGATTGGTTGTAAATTATCCAAGAATGATGAATCTCCTAAAGCTAATCAGAATTTATATAGATCTATGGTTGGTGGATTGCTATATCTTACACACACTAGACCAGACATTATGCATGCTGTGTGTATGGCTGCTAGATATCAAGCTGATCTGAAAGAGCGTCATGTTACTATTGTTAAAAGGATATTCAAATACTTGAAGGTAACTATGGACTATGGATTATGGTATCCTAGGAATGATGATTTTATGCTTTGTGCATATATTGATGCAGATTGGGCTGGTGATGCTGATGACCGGAAGAGCACTACTGGTGGAGCATTATTTTTGGGTAAGAAATTGGTTTCATGTACTAGCAAGAAACAAGATTCAGTGTCCTTATCTACTGCTGAAGATGAGTACTTTGCCGTTACTAGTAATTGCACTTAGATAGTTTGGATGAAGCAAATGTTGAAAGATATTATAATCATTCATGATGAGCCTACTATCATATACTATGATAATTCCAGTGATATCAACATGTCAAAGAATCCGGTGCAACATTCAAAGACTAAACATGTTCCAATCAAATATCATTACTTGAGAGAGAAAGTCAGTGAAGAGAAGGTGAAGCTAGAGTATGTATCTACAAAGGAACAAATAGCTAATATTCTCACTAAACCTTTGCCTATAGATACATTTGTCTACTTAAGAGACAAGTTAGGGGTATCCACCTCTCTTGGTGAGAACTAGACGCATTAAGTTGCATCAATCCGGTGGACTTCAGAGCCTTACCTTTTTATCCGGATTGATGAGTTGGTGCCGCTGCTTTGCTCGAGTAGTTTGTGTTTTGGGGAGAGAGTTCATGTGAAAAACTTCTTTCTAAGTCTTGATCTTAGGGGGATTTTGCTGGTAATATCTTCTTTCTTTGCATTGGCTATTTTTCACATTCATATGTTTCCATCAATGTCAAAGGGGGAGATTGTTGGATATTGTTGGTCATTGTTGTTGCTAAGATAAGATGTTATCATTGATGTCAACATATTCTTGTGATTTTCTCTGATGGCTATAGATTGGGAAGATTCTCTGATCTGGTTTGTAGTATTGGTTTGCTGATCACTATTTTGTTGATATTTCCTCCAATATATTCCAGTGTTATCAGATCCGGTGCTGAGCTTTTGGGATATTGTTTTGGATAATCTTGTGTATCTTCATTTCAGTTGGTTCATGATTTGGTGCTTCACAAGTTATCTTTCTTTGTGATAGTTGCTGATTGGTTGTGTTCTTGAGCTTCTAGACATTGACAAATGAAGATTTGAAAAGTGGTGTTGGTATAGCTATTCTAAATGTTTCTAACATGCTTTCTGGTGTTTCCTAGTTGTGTCCTATTTTTTTTGTTGGTCCTCATTGATTGTTGTGTGATTTTTTGGTTGTCTCTATCAACTGGTGATGATTTGCATGTTATGCGATATTTCTGGTGGTGTAGTGTGTTGTGGTTGATCTTGGCGTGATATCCGATGGAGTTGTGTGTTTGGGAATTTGAATTAGGACCATGTTATACTATGTAAATCATCATATTGGTTTGGTGGTTGATCTTTGTATCATGTGATGTAATTTTGTAATTGAGGGTTGAGGGTTTAGCCGACCTTGTTATCAAGGTTGATGAATTGTATATATAGGTGATATAGTCATGTAGTTTGGGTGTCAATGTTGTGTCTGCATTATAAGAGAGAGGTTTGTGTGCGAACAAGTGATTTATTCTTCAATTTTGAGTTTGTGGTGAGATTTCTGTTGGAGGGTAGACATCTATGCTTAACCAAAATTATAATCAGGCATTTGGAGATGCTATTCTTTTAGTTCATTTCTTCTGAATTGTCATCCGAATATTATTGTAAGTCAGTGAGCCTTCTCTGAGGGTTGTAGCCTTCTGGGCAAATATATTTTGAGTAGTGAGTTCTATTTAGTGTGCTTGAATGCATGTGAATTCCCCATTGTAATATTTTCACATACTATTGCAGAGTATTATCTTATTGTGGGTAGGTTCCCACCATGGTTTTTCCCTTAACCGGGTTTTCCACATCAAAATCTTGGTGTTGTGTGTTGTGTTGTTAATTTGCTTATCTATTTATTGCTATAGTTTGTTAGATCATTTGTTGTGCTTAAAGTTTTATGTTCTGGTGAAGATTGATTCATCCCCCCTTCTCAGTCTTCCTTCTAGCTACTGCTAACAAAGGCCCCCCTAATAATAACATTTTCCATCTTATAGTTCTTCAACATTCTTGTTATTTGCTCCCAAGTCTCTCTTTTGTCCATTGTTGATACTGGGCCGTAAACATTAATTATAAGGTAGCTCCCTTTCCTTTGTAATGTCTTACATCTTATCATAGTCCAACTTTTTCTTTCTTCTACAACTGTACATTCCATCTTGAAAGGGTTTCATAGAATCCCCAAA
This sequence comes from Cryptomeria japonica, assembly GCF_030272615.1. Taxonomy (NCBI): domain Eukaryota; kingdom Viridiplantae; phylum Streptophyta; class Pinopsida; order Cupressales; family Cupressaceae; genus Cryptomeria; species Cryptomeria japonica. The sequence goes on from NC_081409.1 coordinate 327,635,576, forward strand.
CTACCTAAGGCTCCTTTAGAGCGTACAAAATGCCTTGCCCATAGTTTCTAATTTCTCAATCTCTTGGCACTTTTATCCTTACTCCATTTTGTTTCTTGCATGAGAATAATTTCTTCTTTTGATTGGTCAATCTGGCGCCTAACTAAGCAACATTTTTTAGGGGCATTTAAGCCCCTAACATTCCAAATTAGGATTTTCATTGCCCTAGGGAAGGAGGATAGCCTTCACTGATCTCAATTTTCTTTGACCTACTACATGTTGGTTTCCAAATCAATAGATTGCAAAACCCTAAGATTGTGCCAGGTTCCATGTTCAGGTTGTGCAATTGACTTGGCCAATGAACAATAATATTCTAGAAGAAGATATCTTCTACTCTTCAGGCTTTGCAAAAACTTGGTGGGTATACCTTTAAATATAGCAGATTTATAATCTTATTTAAATTTCTATTTCAAATCCACTCAATATGGCACATATACTTGAAGTGAATGCTTGATGCCTTATTACTCCTAATCTTGCTTATTTTTTTGGAATAAATAAAGGAAACTAAATCTTCAACGAAAAGTGTTTTATATTATATTATCAGTGCCTCCTTTAGGGCTACAGAGTCTCATACATCCAATTCCAGATTATAATTCAATTTAATTAGCATTTAGATGTGTTTATATTTTGTATAAACATGCAAGAATGTAATATTATATGGTTCTTCTTATTAATCCAATTCTTTCCTTCCAAACTGCTATAATTCAATCAAATGAAATTTAATTCCGCCTTACAAAAACCAATCAACTAAATCACACAAAACATAGAAGTTGCTTTGATAAATCAGAAATATTCTTGATATTATGAGTTAAACAAGTAAAAAAGAAAATAGATTGGAGACAACCACACAATATTTTATCTTCCACAATCGACAAATAACTGAGCATAGGAAATCTGGATTCTTTTATTATATTTTGCCACTATAAGAAGTACAATTTTTTTAGTATTTTCTCCTATTCTTCAATATTTTATTATTATTTTAATCAGTCATGGTTTCTCCATTATATAGAAAAATGGGGAGAAGAAACAAGATTTAGACCGCTACATTATAGCTTTTCATAACTAATTATAAAAGCTCAACTAAAAGAAAACTTGATTAAAACATCATAAAGTTTTTGACAAAGTTCTATAACAAATATGAAATAGATCATAACAATAAAATGTGAGAATAGCCGGTGAATGTGAGTAAGCCTGTTATCATGATAGTGTAAGTAGCAACCTGTGACCCTTGGGTCTGACAAGGTTCTGATTTTAGTTAGGTGTTCTCCACATCCATCAACTAGTCCTTCTGGACACTCAATATCTCGATGCCTTAAAATACATGGTTTCCCACTAGTACACGTCTTAATCACTCAGCCACTTAAATTTCTGAATGACAGATACATTCATGAGTTGATCCCTCTACCTTTTATCCATCATTTATCACACCTCTACGAAAAAATTCGAGTAACCAACATCCAGTGTTATAGCCTATCCTAAAATAGATTGAAACTTTGTATGCTTGTGTCCTTATCCTTCATGCATGCTATGATCTTTGGAACCATTTGATAGAAATAAATCTTCCAATAATTGAAATCCCTCATGTGTTTATCCTTATCAATGATATGAGGTATGGTCCAGTGTTGGAATGTATGAAAATAATCAATTTTAGCCCTTGCTTTCTGCTCCTCATTGGAAACATACCTGAGCTCTTCAATGATTGCATTGATTGTTTTCTCAGTCTCTTTTATTGCAGGAGGAGCATTAGGATCTCTTTGTGTCACTTTGTAGATGGTGATGAGAGTGTGATATGTCGGTTGCCATCTCTTTGCTAATTCTTCCAATTTGGGTTTGTTTTCTTTGAACATATCTAACATCTTCAAAAAGGATTCATGGCCCTTATACAACTCATCCAACCTATCAATAATGAATTTTACCCTATGGGCCAATATTTTCTCAAAGGTGTTGAGGATTTGCTGTGGCATTCTTTGCAGGATTCTTCATTGGCTGCTCTTAATTCTTTGATTTCCTATTCAAATTTTCTCTTTGCTTCACCCATCCTTGATTATCTTCAGTACTATCAATTGGCTTGGGGGGAGCATGCCTATGTAGAACTATAGCTTTATTTTGATTACCAAGCTATTCCTTTTCCCTATCCTTCAATGTAGCATTCTCAATATACAATTTGTTGATCTCATCATTCATTTCCATATGTCCATGTTCAAGCTCAACTATTTTTTGCTACACATGTTTTACTCCATCTCATGTAAACATAGTAAAATGCATAGTCATTATGGATGCCTCCAATGGGGAGGTATCTTTCATGGTTTTGAGGATTGTTGTCGCTTTAGTTTCTTTTACCATATCTACTAGCCTTTGTTTGCTAGTACTCTTGAATTTCACCTAGGTGGCTAGTATTGCAGTCTTTGGGTTATATCTTGTACCACTTACCCCTTCCTTAGAGTCAAAGTCTGCTACCAACATGGGGTCTTCCTGCTACCTTACTTGGTCTAATATAAACATTTGTTTTTGGGTTAACCCTGGGACAATCGGCATGTTACTTTTCAAGACCACTTCTCTTGCTTCTACTGGAGTAACATTTATATCATCAAATTTTATTTCTTTGAAGGTTTGAGAAATAATCTCCTCATGCTTGGACTCATCCACTCCCATGAGGTTCATCTACTTTATCTCCTCAAATCCCTTCATTTTTTATTTTCATCCAAAAATATTTAAACTCTAGAGTATGGATAAATTAATCATCCTCTAAGAATCTTATTGACATTGTTTCTCTTTCAGCAACAGTATTCACAGGCTCTGTTCCTTCTTTCATGTGGGCTTCATAGCCATGGGTCCCTTATGTTGAACACAATGTACCACTGAGAGGAGGGTGAATTAGTGGTTCCCAAAACTCTTAACATTTTGATCCTAAGAGTGAGTACTAGTTAGAAATGTAAACACTAAGTAAACCTACTGGTGAGATGAAGCAAGACATCACAAAGCAACCACTCAAAGGCACATCAAATGACACCACATGTATGAGGAAAACCCAACATGGGAAAAACATCAATGAGAAATACTGCTGGAGTCTACTGCTCCAATCCAGCCTCACAATGAAATATTTAGTTACAACATTTAGGGAACCAACCCAAGGAGCACCACTCCTACTTTAGGGCACCAACCCCTACACCAAGCTCCAACTCAATGATTACAATATCATATATTAAATACAAAAGTTGATACCCGGTTAAAAATGTGTTATGTAACCTCTGCTATCTTTCTTCTTTGCTCTAACCTTACCAGTTCAACCTCTACCTCTTCTTTGCTAGTACTCTTCTCTCTGCCGATTCTCTGCTCTCTCTAACACACTACTGCTAGCCACCATTGGTCTTCTTCACTCTACCAATTCTCTGCTATTTGATCACTGTCAGTTCTCAGCTTACTGGTTCTTCATAGATTCTCACTCTTCTCTTCTTTGCAATCTTCTCTGTCAGTTCAATCACCACCGATACACTTCACTATCAGACTCAATGATAGTCTACCGATGACCTTACCCTCTCCAATTGGACTCTTCTAACTGGTTCTCTCTCACACAGTCAGTCTCCTCTTTGATTGTCAATGAGCACTTGACTGATTAACTCTCTAGTTGTTACTCCCTTCACCGAATTTACTCTCTCATGCAACAACAATAGATTTGGGCTTTGATCTGCACATATATACTATGCCTTCCCGCCAAAACAACATTCAAACTTTTGGTGCGCTAGGGTTCTTTCATCAACCTCGAGGCAAACCAAATCAAATTAGATGTCCTTTCCAGAGATTGGCCACCTGCAACTGATCACCTATCACTGCCAATCACGTTGCATCTAGAACATGTTTGCCATATTTGGTAAACATGACACTTGCATTTGTCAAACACTTATGAAGAAATCACGTAGATAGCTTCACCTACCTCGATCAACACCTGGAAACTTGTCCTTGATCATGAAGCCACTAAATCAGATCTTTGTCCTCTGATCAATCTTGAACCACACCCTTCTTCTCTCGACCCGTGATTCTTGCTATCGGCATTAATGTCGACCAATCACCACCTACCTCATCGACAACACTTCACTGAACACAAAATGAATGACACCTATCTCTTACATGTCATCTATGTCAACATCCACCTCTACTAAGTCTTCTATGTCAGTCTAGACAAGATCACTGACCAACCACACAACTGAGTTAATACCTACCGGCTCTCTAACCCTGCTGGTTATACCCTAACCAATCTACCTTCAAAATTGTAGTTTGCTACTCTTCCGGTGGGACACTCTTACTGGTCATCACACTTGCCAAGATACCTCATTCACATCTTTAATAGATGGGAACCTTTCACTTCTACACCTTGTCAGCTTTATCAATGAACATACTTACCGGTAACCACCTTGATGACACCATGTAATCAAGCTTCAACAAACTCCATCTTCAATCCAGTTGCACTCTCTGTCTGCAATTGCTTCAACTTTGCCTTCTTCATCAATAGACCGGTTCTCCTATCAACTAGTTTGTCAAATTGACAAACCTATCCTTCCTTCTCTGTACCATCAACTCATCATGTCTACCCTTTCTGATCCAGTGCACATCTTTGATTTCATGCACCTAAGGTAACTTGGTGTTTCACCGGTTGATCCAGTGTGAGCCTTCAATCACCTTCCTTCTACTCTTCTGTCTTATCTCAGAGGACTATGATGTATTCCATGCATAATAGGAGATAAGCTCCACTTACTAGTGGGAGTGGATCCTTGTCATCTGCATCCGACATTGCACCACTATGGCTTCCCTGTTTGAATAGACATATTTGCAAACAGGCACATATGATCTGGTTGGGCACATTCACTGTCGATCTTCTCTTCACCTTGTGATTTCTTCTTCATTCGGTGACTGCATCTTTATCCGATGGGAGTCCTACTGTTCCACATCCAACAGTATACTGGTTGCCACTTCTTCATTAGTTCACCCTACTTGCTCACTTGCCGGTTGGCAACAATGCACTGCCAACATATCACTTATCAGTTTTTACCCAATATCGATCTCCAATACATGTCTTCAACACAAGTCAACACTAACTTGTGTAACGGTGACTCCAATGACCATTATGCTAGATGAAATTCTCTCCCTTGCTGGTGACCTGCTATGTTGGTTGGCATCGATGACACCAATTCTGATATGCATCATTGACAACACTGCTCATCAATCTCCAATACCGGTTGCCATCCTATACTAGTTGACATCAATGAAAACACAATGCCAATACCTTCTTCATATCTAGGTGGATTAATCTGTGATTGCTCCACTCTTTTATTTCCTTTTAGAGTCCTTAGTGCAATGATGACTTCATCAGTGTCACCTTCTCCTTTGGATTTTTCATAAGGCACAATAGGATCCGGGGCATCTATTTTTTGTTTCTTAGCTAGAGGTAAGGTAGGAGAAGTCTCTTGCACAGATTCATCGGCAAATACACCAAGAATAACAACTCCATGGGGTTTCTTTGGAGGAACTATGGCCTGTTTTGGTGGAGATGCATCACCTATTGATTTCCCATAAGTTATTTCAAATTTGTTTAAGAACAAATCAATTCTTCTCAATTCATCAGTTTCTTCATTAAAAAATCTTAGGAAAGTAGGGTCCTTTTTCTTCTTTTCTTCTTCTATCCTCATCAAAATATGCCATTTTTCTTTATCTATATAATATCTTGAAAGGATATACAATTTCTAGTCAAATCTTCTTGAATTAGTACCTCATGTGAAATTGTTTTCACAAAAGAACCAATGTGATATTCAAGATCACATACTCTCTCCTTGCTAGATTTTAGAGAGTAATTTCTCTTCAAGTAACCCTCCAATTTTTCCAATATATTTGAGAAAATGTAAAAATTTGCACATGTAGTACAATGGGGCAAGAATGTCCCCTTCTTCCTTTTCTTAAGTCATAAAATCAGCCACATGAACTACAAGAAGGCAAGTCTATCTGACACAAATAGGGGTAACAAGTGAGGAATCTGTGGGCACCTATATACTCTGATAATGGCATAATTTGCCATGTAGAACCAATCAACAAAATTATGAGAGTGCTCCTTCTCAGGATCATAGTCTAGCGACCTCAACACTCTGCTCAGATCTAGTGACAATGTTTCAACTTGATGGTTGAGGGAACCAAAAACTACAATAACAAATGAATCATGGAAGAATTTGTTGTCATAGTCTTTGCATCTCTTATCCCACAAATAGCACCACAACTGTACTGGTAGTCTATTGCCATTCCCAATTTTAGCCACTGGGTGAAAGCTTGTCTATTTTGATACAAGATTAAACAACACAATAAGGAGTAGTGGAGAAAGTCACAATTTTTTTTTTCCTTCCAAGCCACCAACTATTCATGGATTTTCCTTTCTACCTCAAATGCAAAATCAAATTCTAAGTTCACCTCTACATTTTGGATTCTCATAGCCATGTACATTAACAATACTAGCATCCTTACTTTAGTATCTTCTCTCAATATTTGACACAAAGCAAAGTAAGTTCTTTGAAAATATAAAAGAAAATCATCAATAGGGAAGGGCTCATTGCTTGTAATCATCAAGGGCTTATTATCTATACCCCTCCTTTTGTAATATGGGATTTCTTCCTTTTTGAATGTTTTGTGTAATATATTATAATCTATTTTAAACTAATCAAGATAAAACTTGGTTAGGGATTGCTTATTCAACATGAAACAGTTGACGATAGCCAATTTTGTGATTACCAACAAATGATTCCCACTAGGCATCCTGACGGTTCTGGTTACTGAGTGATAATTTTCTGCCAACAATTGAATTAACTCAACATGTATGAAGATCTTAGGCACTCCTAACTTTTCAATGTCAAGGGCCCAGGGGTTTGACATAGGGACCTTTCCATCTCTTTTTTTATAGAAATACCAAAATAAATCCCTCCTTGAGATGGGGATTATGACATCCCTACAACCCTCCAGTTTATCTTTGAATACAATTTTGGCTCCAGTGTCTGCTGAGCTAGGTAATGCATCCATTAATAACCTTTGCATAGGCCTCTTAGTAGGGTTCAGTGTCCTAACTTTTTTCTCAAAGACTTCTTCCTTTTTTGAACTTCCACTCTCCCTAAGTTCTTCCTTCATTTTAGGCAATTTTATCGTATGCTTTTTACTAGAAATTCAAATAACTTATGTAAATTTTGTAGCTATAGAAGTAATTGATTACTTACTTGTAGCTATCGTAAACAATTCTAGCTTGTTCCTCCTTGTTGCAGAGCTTATTTCATGCAATTCTTTAGCTTGAGATGAAAAAAATGAGCAAAAAATTGACTATTAATGGTGACTCTTGAGGTCTTTTCTGTATATATTTCGTGCGTACCATTAACAACTCCTCCACCCTTTTCAAAAGTTTCATTTATGACAATTCTGATGTCACCCTCAACTTGCCTTGGCTCATTGTTTTCGTAGTATCACAAACCTTTGTAATTAATCCTGTTTTATTGTTGCAAAATAGTGACATTAGTTATTGCTATATCTCAACTCCCATTTCCTTTTTATTTTAGCCTCCTACGATATGGTGATACCAAGTTTAGCTATTATCGCTATATCACAACGTCATTTTTCATTAACTATCTTTATCTTGCGATGTGGTGATGGCCTCTTGAGTTATCGCCATATTGCAACATCATAATATATTTATTAATCCTTTCTAGTGATATTGAGATAATAGTCTAATATCTCTATATTTCAATGCCTCTATTTGCATTAAGTCCCTTCTTGCAATATTATGATGCTTTTACTATCTTGGCTCTATTAATCGCTATTTCGCAAATCCCCTAATATGATGGAACGTGGGTCTCACGAAATTCCGATACCCTTATGAACTTATTCCACTTGTTTTTATTTTTTGGGATGCCCAATTTGATGGAACATGGGTTCTGGGAAATGGCGATGTCATTATATGCTTTGTACCCTTTATCGCTATTTCGTTGGCCGACGAGTATAGTGAGATGTAACTCTTGCGAAATAGCGATAACTTTTTAGTCTCCATTTTTCTTTGTCGCTATTTTGCAAGTTTATTATTATAACATAATAACACCCTATGAAATAGCGATATTCAATGATATTTCTTTATGATGGTCCATAGAAGATGATAAATGGGGCATACAAGTATTTTTTAGGGAAATAGTACGTTATGAAATTGCTGGCTGACAAATAGAGTTTTCAACAAGGGGTATAATTATTTTATAGAGCTTATTGATGGCTCAATATTGATCTAATTTTAAGGGTTTTGTTGTTGTGTTTGGGATTTTAGGTTAGAAAACACATTGAATTATCAATAAACAGGAGGCTCAACTTGTGTACCCCATAACTCTTGTTTATTTGATTTGGCTATATGGACAGTAGTGGTAAAATAATTTTGGGATGTCATAATGGATGCCATAATTATGTAAGGAATTTAAAGTTTGGAGGTTCCAACACTACATTAGCTGCCATCTACAAATTCACCTTGGTTGGTTTGGGGCTTGGTTTCCCCTTATCTTTGAGATGTGGTTTTTTCAGTTTAGACTTGGTTTGTTATAGCATTATTTCCTCCATAATTATTCCCTCTTCTAAATCTCCTCCTCCTTCTTTAGACTTTGTGTCCTCTTCTACTCCCTCCTCTTCAACTACTGAAATCATGTCTTTCATAGGCCTCCTATTGACATCGTCAAGGTTTGATTATATTTTTGATCTCACCTATTTGAGTTATCCTCCGTTTCTTCCTTAATTGGTCTATTTGTATTTGTAAAGTGGAAAATTCAGAGCTTAGTAAATTCACCACATGAAATGGGGAAATCACTAAGTGGATTTTCACTTGGGGAGACTTTAAATTCAAAAGAGGGGGATTAATCTACTATTCCAATCCTAAATGATGCAAGGACTGAATACTAAGTAGATTGGTTGTGTTTGGAATGTGTTTGAAACTCTTTAGTAAGTTGAATAAGTAAAGTGCTGAAATTGAAAACAAAATAAGCAGAAACAATGAGCTACAAATTCGAGATTTTGTCGCGCACTTGGATCTGAGAAGTTTGAGATGAGTTAGAGCCGCTCTGGGAAATCTACCAAAATTTATAGGGACCGTGTGTCCAGACTAGGTCACCCCTAACTTGGTCCTCTAAACTTTTCGCGTGTCGAAAAAGGGTTTTTTCGTCTCTGCAAATAAATCTTAATTCCAGAAGTATAGTTGCACACGTGCTTCCTGCACATAGAAAAAAGAAGAAAAGGGGCTGGGAATAGGGGCTTGCCTAAGTAAAACCCTAATTTGGAATCAACCTTGAAAGAAATAATGCAAATACTTGAAATAAATGATGGAAAGGTATACCTTCAGATTTGCAATAGATGATGATGCTTTGCTTCTTAGATGTAATCACATATGTTGTATGAAATGGCATGAACATGACAAAACCCTAAACACACAAATGCTTGCAAATGAATGATGTAATGTTGCTCTGATTGATGGATGAAGAATACACAACCATGAGGAATGCTTGATTATGAATGCTTGAATGCTTGAATGTAGTCTCCTTGCCTTCTCCACTTTGTCCTGCTATATCCTTATGATTGATGGATGGAAAATGAGAGGGGAAAATCTTCTTATATACTTTCCTATCATTAATTGTTTAATTTTCTGACATAGGCCAACATGTGGAAGTAATTTCCTGCTCATATTTGAGATAGGGCCTAGGGGCCAAAACAGGTCTTGATTAGGGAGGACCACGACGTGGCATGCTGGTCTTGGTGGGGACTAGGGTGTGGCACCGTAGTCCTACCCTAATTTAGGCCAGAGACAAGGGGTTATGCAGGTTGTAAAATAGAAAACTGAAGTTTGGTTACATAGGGGAGGCATAAATGGGTCTCGATCAAGCATGGGGATGAGACTGATAAGGTGAGGGCCCGAAATATGGTCAAAATTGCAAGGGGTACAATTTTAGGACACTACATTTAGTCCCCACTTTAGCAGGAGTATCAAATTACACAAATACTCATGGTAAAGTAGAAGAAAGAGGGATGAAGAAGATGAGGAATGCATAGCAAGATCACAAGGAGTATAAGATATCACTAATTTTGAGGAACCAAGGCCCCAATATTAGGATCTTAACTCACTCAAACATATGAAAGGGCACATAAAAAGACACACAACAAAAGCTAAGAGTAACAAATAATACCTCATGTCAACTATCCAAAGAGACCTCGATATCAAAATGTCTCAACAACTAATATCCTTCTTTGAAAATGTCATCTCACGACGAACACAAGTGATCACATAAAAGAATGAAGCAAGTATCATCCATGAACTATTAATAGAAAAACTATGAGTTCATGAGAGGAAGAAGAGAGAGCATGAATACATGCTAGATGTGTTTATCCAAGTGATCTATGAGAAGAATGATGAGAGAGGGCATGTATTGCTTGTCCCTAGATATTTTTATCTAGGCGATCCATGATGAGAAGGGACATGGACTACTCACCCCTAGATGTTTTTATCCAGGTGATCCATGGGGGAGGAGAGTAAGAATAGTCTAGCTATTTTTAGCTAGTTCCACTCATCCTCGTGCGTGTGTGTAAGTGATGTCTAGTTTCAAGTGTATAAAACCTCATGTAAGACTTTGTCTATTTTTGAGTGTGCTTCAACCTATTTAAAACATGTAATGTAAATGAAAATGCCAAGTGGTGAATCAAATACTGCATCTAGTTTCGAGTGTGAAGCATATTTCTCTAAGAGTTTTAACTCTAGTTCTGAGATTGAACACCCCGTTTAAGACAGATACATGCCTAGTTTTGAGGCCATCTCGTGTTAGAGTATTTGCTCTGGTTTCGGTGATGTGTAACCCCATCTAAGACATGTTGTGTATTTTTTTGGGTGTGAAGCATCTCACTCTAAGAGTTTTTACTCTGGTTCTAAGAATGAACACCTTGTTTATGACATGCAAAAATGATATGCAAGATCATAGTACACTATGGTACAAAGGGAGCGATATGGGTGCCCCACCTTAAGATGTCAACATAGCCCGATGTCTTAAGGAAGCTAGAAACAAGGATACCTTACCTTCAACACCAAGGGGATATCCTTTAGGCAAAAAAGTCATAAATCCAAGCTAGAGAGGGAATACTCTTCAAGCAAGGATAAAATAGTTGAAAAAGAGATATCTTGCAACAAGTGTAAAGGAAATCCTTGGAGGAGAAGAGATCTTTTCTCAAAAGACATGTACCTCCAAGACGAGCTATATTGAACAAACATAACATATTTTACCAAAAGAAGGGAAGGAAAACAAGAATGCATACCTTTCTCCCATTTCTAAGTGAAAGGGTTTTTCGATGAAGGATGACATACTTTTGAGCCAATGTGAGGAGTAAGTTTATGATAAGTGTACATTGCCAAGTGAAGAAGAGGTTGTAGCTAAGGACTTACACCTCTTGTATAAGATAGAATACTTGAAAAAATAATATCTTCACAAAAGGAATGACATCAAATCATAAGAAAACACTACTCAACAAAGATAAAGTATATTTTTAGAGATGGTAAGAGAGATAAAGAGAAAGAGAGAGAGATAATCATTGCCCCCCAAGTGTAAGAAAAATGAGAAGAATTACACAACTTCTAAAGAGAGATTATTCATAAGAGACATACCATTTCAAACAAAGAATAGGTCCTAACAAGGGACACACATGTACTCGCATGAAGGATAACTCTATGCAAGAAATGACATCACTTTATGAAAAATGCAACACAAAAGAAGAGGAAATCTTCAAAGAGAAAGAGTGAGATAGAAGAAGGATCTCAAAACTTCTCTAAGGAAATATCATTCATAAAATACGTATCATTTAAAACAAGTAATAGGTCCTAACCAAGGAACAAACATGTGCTTGCATGAAGGATAATTCCATGCAATAAAGGATATCAAGTTATGAATAATGCAATCCATAAAGAAAATAATGAAACCTTAGGAAGAGAGAAGGTAATATTCTTGCCCCCAAGCATAGAGACAAGAATAAATAGACTATTTTGTTGGTCACTAAATATTATTTCACTTGAAATTGTACCACCATGAATGACAATGATCCCCCTGTTAGTCCCAATCGGTGCTGAGAGGGGAGGGGTGAATACACACTTTACCGGTTTTACACAATTAAAAATTGTAACTCAAGTCTGCACTAACTTAATATTCATCAATACAAAAAAATTAATATGGAATAATATGCATGCATGAAAAGATACACAGTGACACCAAGATTTATCTCGTGGAAACCCAAATGGGAGAAAACAACGGTGTGAGTAGGAACTCACAAAATTTTTAGTCTTCTGGAGTACACCCGATGAAGAGCCATCCCTGTTAGGAGATTACAAAGACACTCTTAGGTGCCACCCGGTTAAGGGATTTTATTTAAGGCCTGTTAGTGCCTTTAACCTATTAAAGGCAGCATGGTTAAAGGACTTAGGAACATCAATTAAGATGTCACCTGGTTAAGGGATTTTACAAAGAGACCTATTAAAGTCCACCCGGTTAAGGGATTTGAGTCGCAATGTTTAGAAAGAAACAAAAAGATGATCTGTTGGAGTAGCTACTGATAGCTTGATCATATCACAATGAAAATCATACTTCATTTTCACTAGTTGTGTTTGTTGCACACAACACCAGTTTTTTGCTTATATGTTTGACTCTGCACTCTGCCGGTCCTTTGATCCTTGGCTCTGTACTCTGCCGGTCCTTTAACCCTTGGCTCTGCACTTTGTTGGTCTACTTTATACAGTCACTTCTCTGCTAAGTCTTTTAGCACTTTGTCTCACTCTACTCTGCACTTTGGATCGCCTTTCACAGGATCTTCTCTTTGCAAATTTTATGATCAAGAATATTTTGAATGAACTCAAAATACTTTATACATTCTTTGTCATCACCTTTAGGTGTTTCCTTAATCAATGCAATCATAGATTTTGGTAGATTTAGAATTCAAATCTTCTCACTCTTGCTCTGCACACCCTGCAACAATTCTGCCAACTACTCACCTAATTTCACCACCGCATCCCCCAAAAATAATGACTTCTGGGTCGAGTTCAATATTTTAAATGCGAACCAAAAAATCTGCAAGTAATCATGGCTTAACTGCATGATGACTGAAGTTGACTTCACCAACCTTTAGTTTGGCGTAGACACAAGCTCACCAACTCACCTTTTTCCATTGCAACTGTGTGACCGATCACCGCTCTGAGATTTATGGTGACCACCTATCTTCCTTCTGCTTCACTGGTGTACCGATATACCACTATGCTCTTCATTACTGGTTCATCCTTTGATACCAGTTTGTTGTGATTCCATCAAGCCTCTTCTCCTATTTGCCAATGAGGTTCCAGTTTGCATACAATCTCAAGCCTTCTTGCCTAAGTCACCTTTTGTGACTTCATCATCATCAGAATGACCAACTTGAAGATCAGACCTCAACATCAATCTTCTTGAGTGACAGACCAGTTAGCTTAGTCTATCTTCCCTTGAGCTGATTGAACCCTAATCATCTATTTCTTATGATGTTTCCACGTTGTTTACAAGTCATCATATTTGCTACTGAGATACACCACTCTACCGGTACCACTCCACTGGTCAGTGTTAGACATCAATGATAAATCTTAGCAAATATACTGGTTCTCTGGATTAACTGGTTTTGTCAATGCCAACAATCTCCCCCTTTCGCATTGATGCCAACACTTTAGATTTTGTCTTATCAGTTGCTCCTGCATTTACTTTCTTCATTTCTTTCTTTATCATTACTTCTTCTTCGAGTAATGAATATCTCCCCCTAACACTGGCAATACTCTGTTTCAACAACTTCAGCTCAACACTATTTTCCAATATTCAAATACTATAATCATATCTCCCCCTTTGACAACAATGCCAAAGATGTATTTGAGTACACTTACAAGACTGGTCCACCTAACCAGAGTAGTCCACACTTATCAATCTAGTCCTAGAATTTTTTCATAAAGAAATCATACCTGATTGATATAGAGCCCTTTTTAACTTATTTTAATGCATGTAGGGGCATTACCCCTAGCTTACCTCTGAGGTATTCAAAGGTTGTCCTTCTGTAGTGGCTTGGTGAAGATATCAACCACCTGTTCTTTTGTTGGTATATATTCCAACCTCACTTCCTTGTCTTGAACCTGTTCTCTAAGGTAGTGATATTTGATAGCTATATGTTTTGTCTTGGAATGCATCATTGGATTCTTGAATATGTCTATAGCACTGGTGTTTTCACAGTCAATTACCATAGGTTCAGTCACCTTTTCTTGGATACCTTCCAATAATTGCTTGATCCATACATTCTGTGTACAATTGATTGCAATAGCCACATACTCAGCCTCAACTGTGGATTGAGATATGCAATTTTGTTTCTTGCTTGTCCATGACACAATCCTATCTCCAAGAAAAAATACACCTCCATTAGTGCTTTTTCTGTCATCAATGTTCCTTGCCCAATATGAATTGGTGAAGACACTTAAGTTGAAGTCTCTGCTATGTGGATACCAGAGACCATACTCATTAGTCCCCTTTAGGTATCTAAATATTCTCTTGATTGCCACTGTATGAGTCTCTTTCTGATTTGCAGCAAATCTAGCAACCAAGCCAACAACTTGTGCTATGTCCAGTCTACTGTGTACTACATACTGCAACTTACCGATCATGGATCGGTAAAGTGTCTCATTCACTTCATGAGACTCATCATTTTTGGAGAGATTGCAACCTGTAACCATTGGAGTTCCAACAAGTTTTCAATCTTCCATTCCAAAAGTCTTCAAAATTTCCCTTATGTACTTGGTCTGGCTAATGAATATGCCATTCTTTAGCTGTGAGACTTGCAGGCCGATGCATAATTTTATCTCACCGATCATGGAAATCTCAAATTCTTGCTTCATTTGTTCTGAAAAACCTCTTCTCATCTCATCATCTCCTCCAAAGATGATGTCATCTACAAATATTTCAGCAATTAGATGTTTTCTTTCTTCTCTGGTGTTTAGATACAGGTTACTGTTATCACTGGTTCTCTTGAACCCTATGCTTAATAGATATGAGTGCAACCTCTCATACCAAGGTCTTGGTACTTATTTTAGCCCATATAGAGCCTTCTACAACCTGCATACCATATTTCTTCCATCTTCTGATGCAAACCCTTTTGGTTTCTCTATGTATAATTCTTCCTCTAAAACACTGTTCAAGAATGCCGATTTGATATCCATTTGGTAAAATTTGAATTTCTTGTAAGTAGCATAGGCCAACAAAATTCTGACCCCTTCCAGCCTGGCAATCGATGCAAAGGTTTCTCCATAATCCAAACCTTCTTCCTTAGAATACATAGCCTTTGTAGAATAATCTTTCTTTGTTTCTTACTACTTGACTGGTTTCATCCATTTTGTTTCTAAACACCCATTTGGTACCTATCACATTTTTGTTTTCCAGTCTAGGCACTAGAGTCCAAGTTTCATTTTTCTCAATCTGCTCCAGTTCCTCCTCCATGGCTTTGATCTAGTCATCATCTTTTAGAGCCTCCTTTTCTATTTTGGGCTTAATTATGGAGAGCAGATATACATTCTCTCTTTCTCTTCTTCTAGTCAATACTCCTACATCTTTTTAACCAATGATATTTTCAGCGGAGTGATTGTTTCTGATATACTTTGTTAGTACATATTCATTTCTTGGAGCTTCTTCTACTGGTTGTGCAGGTTCTACTTCACAAGCTTCTTCATTTGCCACTACAACAGGATTCTCTTCAGTAGGTTCGACTGATACAATATACTCGAATCCTTTATAATCCTTTGGTTCACTCTTGCTATCCTGTTCATTTTTCTCAGAGAACTCATCTACTCTGACATTTGCACTTTCCACAATCTTACCGGTACATTTGTTCAAAAACTGGTATGCTTTACTCTTTGTGGAGTAACCTAAGAAGGTTCCTTCATCACTCTTGGGTTCAAACTTTCTAGAGAACTCGTCCCTCTTGATATAGCACCTGCTTCCAAATACTTTGAAATAATAGACATTGGGTGAGTATCCACACCATAATTCATAGGGAGTTTTATTTATCCCTTTCTTCACCTGTATTCGATTCAAGGTGGATAGAACATTGCTTACTTCTTCTCTCCAGAAGATATGTGGAATATCCTTCTATATCATCAGAGTCCTCACACAATCAATAAGAGTTTTGTTCCTTCTTTCAGCAACCCCATTCTGCTGAGGTGTTCTAGGTGCAGACATCTGTCTCATAATCTACTGTTCTTCACAGTAATTCATAAACTCTTGAGAGGTGAACTCTCCTCCTCTATCTGATCTCAAACATTTTAGATTCTTACCGGTTCCTCTCTCTACTCGCGACTTGAAGACATTAAACATGTGAAAGGCTTCAAATTTTTCTTTCAAGAATACAACCTACATCATTCTTGAGAAGTCATCTATAAACAACATGAAATACCAGTCTCCATATAAACTCTTGGTTCTCATAGGACCACACAAGTCTGAATGAACTAAGTTTAACACATTTTCAGATGAAAAAGATTTGCTGCTAAAACTAGACCCGGTTAACTTTCCTAGTTGGCATTCTTTACACATAGCATTTTCAGGTTTCATAATATTAGGCATACCTCTGCCAGACTTCATTTTACTAACTTTTTCTATTCTATCAAAGTTAACATGACATAGTCTTTTGTGCCACAACCAACTGTCTTCTACCTTTTCTATTAGACAACTACCTATGGTGGTGTCTAGGTGAAATAAATTACCTCTAGATTGTTTACGGGTAGTGATGCCCTCCTAAATGGCACAAGGTTAGCAAGTGATCAATAACACAAAAGACACAAAAACCGTTAGTGTTAGTCAATCAAAAACTAATCTAAAAAGGCATACTAAGAGAGACACTAAAAACATGCAAGCATATTTAAATATCAAAGCAAACATGATGAGGCATCTCCAAATACCTCCTAACATGCTCTTAGTTTCTTTCTCCCTTGTTCCTCTCCTCTCCAAGTTCCAAAATAGTGTAGCTCTCAACAACTTTTTGCACTATGGATGCTTATGGAGGATTGAGATTGTAGTATAGCTCCAAATATGAAATGAAAAGCTAATGCTATGCTTATTGATGCTAAAATGATATATTTTAACCAAAATAACAAGATATTAGATTGTTTATGCTAAAATGCTCTCTAAAAATGTCTATAGCCTAAATGCATACAAGTTTTCAGGATCTGGATTATGAAGAAATGGGCTCTATTTATAGGAAAAATGGAGCAATGGATGGTTGAGATTGAGCAATCTCAACAAGGGTCAGGATTGAATGATTTCAAATCCATGTGAGGGCTTTCAATCCAATCCCAGGATGACACTTGTCAATGTGAGATAGGTTGAGAGGAGAGGGAATAAGCATTAAATGCCTGATATGACTTTGGGAGTTAAAGTCAAGGTTGGTTGAATGAATAAACTCTTTATTCAAAGAATAAAGCTTTTATCCAATGGATAAACTCTTGTACAAATGTGAAATGGATGAATATGGTCAAAACAATAAATGTTTGGGGAGACAAGTTTGAAATAACCATAAATGGTTATGTAAGAGCCATAAATGGTCATGTAAGAGTCATTAGTGGTCTTGGAAAACTTTGGGGGTTAATTTGTTGAACACACAAAGCATTAAATGCTTTTCAAAGACTTTGGAGTCTTTGAGAAGTGACTCCATTTTGCTTAGGAATGTGACAATAATTAGGGGATGGATTAGGCTAATTAGGAAGGGGTTAGAAGAATCTAGAAGGGGATTAGATTTTGCAAGTGGATTTGGTGGGTGAGGGAAAATAGGATTTTATTAAAATAAAATTAGTTTATTTCAATAAATGTGTGCAAGTTGCATTTGTAGGAAAATGCAAGTGGGGGGGGGATAATGATTTAAATAAATATTTTTATTTAATTTATTTAAAAGAGGAATAGGGGGATTTAATTAAATAAATAGATTTTATTTATTTAATTGATTTGAATTTGATTTAATGAATTAATTAAAATAAATTGAATAATTTATTTAATTAATAGAAGAATGTTTGGGGATGAATTAATTAAATATTAATTTAATTAATTGATGGCTAGTGGATTTTTAATCAAATAAATACGAAATATTCATTTAATTAAAATAGACAGATTTGTGTGACTACATTTGCCCCTCTTTGAGATGGTGTGGTTTATCGCGTCGTTTCAAAGAAAGAAAAACTGGTGTGAAGAAAATGCCCCATAAAATGTTAATTTAATGGGTGGTATGCCCCCTCGAGAGATGGGCCAAAAAATTTCAAAAAATTGGGCGATCTCTCGAAAAAGAATGAAAAGTGGAGTTGAGGTAGAACAGAAGAAATTAGAAACAACGGTGAAAGAATGGAAGAAAAATAGAGTGAATACGGAGAAACAACAAGCCAGTGAGTACCCTGAGGTCATGCAAGAGATACATAGCAGATGTAGTGTGGGGTTTGGATTGATGCTATACAATTGATCAAAATTGGTTGGACAATCTGGTGCAATCGGTTTAATTGCCCCGGTCAAGTCAAAGCGTGATAGTTGATGTCAGTTGGTCGCTTGGACATGATAAAGTCTGAGTAAGTGAATCAAAGTGACCTGATGTGACTTAGACAATTGATGTAATTGCCCGATGAAGTTAAGGTATATGAAGCAAAATACTCATTGAGACGTAGACAATGGATGTAATTGTCTGATGTGATTGTGTTTGATTGGTTGATCAATTGATAGTGTGTGCGTGTGATGGATGGTTGTGGGGAATCATGGTAACCCCGTTGAGACTAGGTCATTATGATAAATGCCTGATGTAGTCTAGGATTACCATAATCGATTACCTGTTGAGACCCGAAGATACATGATCAGAGTATCTGTTGATAGTCTAGGTGTGTGTGCGTCGAGGTACCTGTGCAGAGAGAGTAACTTGCTTGGCTTATTGGATGACTTAGCATAGGAAACACAATCCCTCCTATTTAGAGATGGACGGTGATGAACGTGGCTTGATTGGGTTGATTGGGAAACGATGTAGGGTATGTGATGCTAATTATCGAGATGGGGAGGGTGAGGGGGGGGGTTCGATTTTGGATAGAAGAAATGGAGAACCTATGACTCATTCCTATGGAAGAAGAGGAAAATAGAGTATGCATTATTATGAATATGTATGCATGATATGTAGCTATTATGAATGTATGGATGGGTGGAATGCAACGAAATGCAATATATACAAATGAGATGAGATGACGATCCATAGTGCTCTATTTTCATCATTGAGCTTTAAAATGTTGGAAGAGAATACAAGCATCTTGACATAATGATTCAAGATGACCTGAGTATTTCTTACATGGATTTTGATATAGCAAGTTAATACAAGCAACTTGATATAATGGATCAAGTTGACTTGAGTATTGCTTGCGGAATAGACAAGGATTATCTCCATTCATGCATGACTTGGATCGTCCTCCTTGATCTTAGGCTGATCATATCCTGAGACAAGTGCATACCGTACTAAGAGATAAAACCTTTATCCAATTTGGATGAGAAGGAACCAAAGAATGAGCACGGTACCTGCAAACAAACAGTATATACATAAAGAATAAAGAATAAGGATCCTTGGTAATGGTTCATGCTCATATGGTCGAGGTATACGCTGTAGTCAGCAAGCCGTAGTGATCTATGACTGTATTTTTGCCTATGATCACATAGCTTGGTGAACTTCCCACGTAGACACCATTAGTACATGCCCCAGAACTTCATCGGGAATAATGCACAAACGATACAAAACAATGCTGAGAGATCCTGATACAGATAAACAAATGATTGTACTCACAAACCAACCAAGTATTTGATAGCTTAACATAATTTTCTTGTCAAAGAAAATGTCACTTTTGTCTTTGTTTTGGTAAGGAAGGATGCATCCTTGTTGAAGACAGTTTTTTGAGTGTTGATGTGGATTGTGTGGTCGATTGGTAAATGGTCATCGTGTGAGTATTTTGTCAATGTTTATTTTGGTATCTACATGGATGAGTATGTACAAAGTGTTGCCATGTTTTTGTGTGATTTTTCAATGGTTTGTCAATGTTTTTGGGATTTTGTATTGTTTTGAATGTTTTTGGATTTTGATGATGTTTTGAATGTTTTTTGGTATTTTGTGAAATAGTTTTGAATGTTTTACCCAATGAATCACCAGTAATGTAGAATTCACTTCCACCAACTAGATTTAAGGGCATTGCCCCCAAGTGTAGACATGACTATGACAAAGTGGGATGCAAGACACATGGAGTACTTTCTTAATTGCAGACGAATAACAAGCCATGGTTTTTTGTTGGATAGATGGATGTATGTATGAAGTAGATGTGATCGCAACAAGTCTGAAAGACAATGGAGCCATAGCCTTTATGAGTGGCGCCTGTTTGCCAGGTTTTCACCATCGCACTTACCCACGGTGCCACCGGAGTGGTTGTTCACCGTTTGGATGCATGATTTTTCTTTACTTTTTTGAATGTTTTTGTATTTTCTTCAGGACAGTTTTCTGAATGTTTTTGGTATTTTCTGGTATGCAGGGGAGCCTGATGCTCTGTACAGCTTAGGTATAAAACCGTTTGAGGTGCATGCTATTGATTGGATCTGCAAGCGGTTCTCCTTCTGATGTAGCCAACTGATATGCCCCGGACCCGAATACAGAGTGACAACATATGGGCCCAGCCAGTTTGATTCAAACTTGCCCTGATGTTCTTTGTTTGGTTGGTTGCGAGGATTCTCTCGAAGAACAAGATCACCTACCTCAAATGTATGAGGTCTAACTCGGTGATTGTAACTTCTGCTCATGCACTGCTGATAGGCTTTGAGATGGTTGTATGCAGCTTGTCTCTTCTCATCAATTAACTCTAAGTCCTGAAGACGGGATACTCTATATGCTTTGTCATCGATCAGATTATGCAAGGAAACCCGTAATGATGGTATCTCGACTTCAATAGGCAAGATAGCTTCTGCACCATAGACCAATGAATAAGGAGTTGCACCTGTAGGGGTTCGAATGCTAGTTCGATATGCCCATAGCGCTGGATTTAGTTGAACATGCCAATCACGACCGGCATCATTAACTGTCTTCTTTAGGATCCTCAATATGTTTTTATTGGATGCTTCAGCCTGACCATTGCCTTGTGGGTAATAGGGAGTGGAAAAGCGGTGTTGGATGTGAAATTTCTCACAAAGGTCACGGACATCCTGATTTCTGAAAGGAAGACCATTATCTGTGACGATGGACATGGGTACACCATACCGGCAGATGATGTAGTTGAGGATGAATGAGGCGATCTACTTGCCGGTGACTTGGGTAAGTGGAACAGCTTCGATCCACTTTGTGAAATATTCGGTGGCGGTAATGATGAATTTATGGCCGTTGGATGAAGATGGATGGATTTTACCCACAAGGTCAAGACCCCATTGACAAAAAGGCCATGGTGTCATGATTGGTTGCAGTTCCTGGGCTGGTGCATGTATCAGGTCGCCATGAACTTGACATTTCTTGCATTTTCTGACAAAGTAGTAGGAATCCTTTTCCATAGATGGCCAATAGTATCCATTGCGTAGGAGTTTCTTGGCGAGTTATGGACCATTTGAGTGAGTCCCGCAAATTCCTTCATGTACCTCTTCCAAAGCCTTTGTTATCTCATCTTGTTCCAGACATCGAAGGAGAGTACCATCAAGACCACGTCGGTATAGGGTTTCGACAATAATGGTATATCGAGCAGTTTGGCGAATGAAGGTTTTACGTTGGTTATTCGACTGGTTGGGAGGAAGGGTATGATCTTGGAGATAGGTGTAGAACTCCCCATACCATGGGGATTCGAAACCGACAAGGTGACATATCATCTCGGATTCAGGGATATCATAAGCGGGGATCCAAAGCTGTTCTACCAAGAACTCATAGCGTGTTGAATTTTGTGGAAGATCTAGGAGAGATGCGATGGTAGCCATAGCGTCAGCAACTCGATTCTGATCTCTTGGGATCTGTTCAAAGGTGATAGTAATAAATGATGTCTTTAGAGTGTCCACCATTTGCTTATATGGCATGAGTTTATCATCTTTGGTCTAATATTCATCAGTTGCTTGTCGAATGACCAGTTGTGAGTCACCATATACTTGCAGTTCTTGTAATTTCCATTGTACGGCTAACCCGAGTCCTGTGATCAAGGCTTCATACTCTGCTATGTTGTTTTTGCATGGAAATGTAAGCCTGTAAGACTTCAGGATGCTATCACCTTGAGGTGTGATAAACAGAATGCCTGCCCCCGAGCCATGCTTAGTGTATGAACCATCAAAATATAGTTTCCATGGTTGTGCTGTTGTGATCATGAATATCTCTTCATCTGGAAAATTGGAAATGAGAGGATGATCGCCTATGAGTGGTGCATCGGCCAACTGATCTGCAATAACTTGACCTTTGATAGCTTTACAGTCCACGTACTCAATGTAAAATTCACTTAGAATTATCACCCATTTGGCCAAGCACCCTGTCAATGCTGTTTTGCTAAGTAAATACTTGAGTGGATCAATCTTTGTGATGAGTTGTACTTTGTGTGTTAATAGATAGCGTCTCAATTTAGTGGCTGCCAAGATTACTGCTACGCAAGCTCGCTCAATAGGTGTGTAATTGAGTTCATAGCCCACTAGTGTGCGAGAGATGTAGTAAACAACACACTCTTTTCCTTCTGTATTATGTTGTGCCAGTAGTACACCCAATGCTGTACTTGTTGCTGAGATATAGAGTAACAACGGTCTACTTGGATCTGGTGGCATCAACAATGGTGGACTCATGAGATAGTCTTTAAGCATCTGAAATGCTTGCTGGCATTTGGCATCCCACTGAAAATGGATATTCTTGTGTAGCAGGTGTGTGAATGGGTGACACTTATCAGCCAATTGTGCAATGAATCTTTGGATGGATTGAAGTCATCCTTGTAATGTCCTTAGCTGACTAATATTCTTTGGTGGTGGCATGTCCATGATTGCCTTAACCTTTGCTGGGTCAACCTCAATACCTTTGCTTGAGACAATGTATCCTAGAAGCTTCCTGGAGGTCACTCCAAAGACACATTTCTTGGGGTTGAGTCGAACATGGTATTGTTCCAGTCTATCAAAGATTTTATCTAAGATGTGGAGATGCCCTTCTCTGGTGAGTGATTTTGCTAGTAAGTCATCCACATAATCTTCCATCATGGTATGCATCATGTTATGGAAGATGGTGGTCATTACTCTTTGATAGGTTGCTCCCGCATTCTTTAGACTGAAAGGCTTTACATTCCAGCAATATGTGCCCCATGGACAGGTGAAGGCTATCTTATGTTGATCTTCTGGTGCGATCTTTATCTGATTGTATCCTGAAAAGCTATCCATGAGTGAAAGCATGGCATGTCCTGCTGTGAGATCTACTATGATGTTGATATTGGGAAGGGGAAAGTCATCCTTAGGACAGGCCTTATTCAGATCTCTAAAGTCAGTACAAATGCGGATGCCCCCTTTTGGTTTGCCGACAGGCACAATATTGGAGATCCATTCTGCATAATCAATTGGTCTAATGAAACCAACATCTAGGAGTTTCTTGAGTTCTGTTTTGACTAGCACTGCAATCTGAGGATGCATCTTATGAAGTTTTTGCTTGACAGGTTTGGCTCCTTTTGCTACAGTGAGGTGATGCATGACTAAATCAGGATCAAGCCCAGGCATGTCCACATATGACCATGGGAAGTTGATCTGATGCTTCTGGAAGAACTCTATAAATTTAAGCTGTTCCTTTTGAGTGAGAAGAGATGCCAGATGTATGATATGAGGATTTTCAGGAGTCCCCACATTGTATTCTTTGGTTTCCTCTATGAGAATCGTGGATCGTTCCTATTGTGTACTATTAGGGAGAATGTCAAACCCTTCATCCTCAGGTGCCTCAGAGAGGTTTTCACCATTGGATACGCTCTTTCTTTTTACTTTTGTCGGATCAAATAGTGCCACAGTGGTTTTCACTGGAAGATCCATGTTTTATTGTTATATTTTTGCAGCTGAAAGGTTTGGCATCTGCCCCAAAGTATGCTGCACTATTAAGTTCGATGGTGAATCCAGCTTTGTGATCCCTACTTGGTAGGTTATCCCTTAATTCCAAAAAGTCAATGATGGCCTCATCATTTTGGAAGAAGTCAAGACATGGGGGATTTGGGTGGTTCCATTCGATGAGTTCAGGGTGGATAATGGGCATTACTTCATCGATTAGGTTAAGTGCATTAGATGTATCAGTGAGGGTTAAGACATTATGGTGAAGGTCGTTAATGGTACTCTCCCTGTCAGAATCAGGTGTAGGATGAGGCGTAGGGTCTGTGGAAGATGTTTCCAGTTCAGGAACCCATGTGGTCTTTATCTGTGCTTCTCCATAAACAGGGATGTCTTTGCATGGTGGAGGTGGTGATGTGTCTTCCTCATCTAAAGTGTTAAGCTGTACTAAATCAAATTCCCACTCATGTGAGTCGGTCTCTGAATCACTTTCTAGCATCCGATTGCTATACCATACTGGGATGTCCTTTGAGTTAAACACTGCAGGTGTGATTGGTTGATGTACCTTTGTAGTGATCGGTGCTACAGGGCGTTTGATGGGGATTAAAGGATTTGGTACAGGGAATATTGGTAATGTTGACTCAGTGGTTTCTGCTAGAACTGTTGGTGCCATAGATGCTGTTGTGGGTTCTGATACAGTTGCTGCTGCTAATGGTGCTACTGGCGGGTTTACGGGTTCATTAAATGGCTTTGGTGATGGTGGTGTTGGGGTTTTGAGCCTCAGTGGGGCAGTTGGGATGGTGCTTGAGGGTGCTTTGATTATGAAAGGTGTCCGCTTTGCAGTAGGTGGACAAAATGGTTTGCTGGGTTTTCCTTTGAACCTGAGTTTAGGAAAGATCTCTTTTTCAAAGCTGAGGCCTGTATTACCTTTGGGCTTGAATTCTGGTAGTAGAGGTTCATGTCGTCCTTGTTTGCAATATCCCAAAGCACTCTGACCATCATACCCCATTCTTTGCATAATGAGGAGACCTTTGCCATACTGTTCCGTAGGAAGTGTGACTCGTGGTATATCAATGGTGATGGGATCTTTATAGATCCATTCCGCCAGGTCCTCATCTTGTGTTTCTTCCTCTTGACTCTTTCCAAGAACGAAAGGCATCAAAGCACATGCTGGTATGCTTAGTGGTTGCTGGAGTACCTGCTGTGGTTTACCATGTGTTCTAGGAGAAGTGGGCATTTGTCCCACACAAAAGAGTTGACTCAAGTTGTATTCCCCAGGACCTTCCTCTACTATCTTCATTTTAAGCTTTTCTTGCTTGGGTATAGTGGTGTTCGAACTGGCAAGAGAGGCTGGACTTATATATGATGTGGAGGAAATGGCTTCTCTATTATTAGGAACGGTAATCTCTGGTTGATGGCTGATATTATGGCAATATGCAAAAGGATTTGCATCGCCCAGGATTGTGATCTCTACACCGTTATGTGGGAACTTGATACATTGGTGGTAGGTAGATGGAATGGCTTGCATGGCATGTATCCAAGGTCTTCCTAACAATAGATTGTAGGGCAGAGGAAGGTCCAGAACCTGACAAATGATGTGCTTTACCACGGGACCCACTGGGATTGGTAGTACCACAGCTCCTTTGGATGAACGCTCCGCATCGTCATAGGCTTTGATTGTGATCTTCTGACGAGGATCCACTGATTCTACTGCATATCCCAATGCTGTGACCAACTATAGTGTGCAAATATTCAGGCCTGCTCCATTATTGATCAAGACTCACTTGATCCGATGCTGGTTAATAAATCCTTCGATGTGGAGGGAGGCGTTATGTGGTTGTTGGAAGGAAGAGTTGTCACTTTCAGAAAAAGTGAGACAAGGTGATGACTTGAGACTTCCAACCATGGCTTGAAATTGGTCTGTATTTAGATTTGCAGGGACTGATGCCTCTTGGAGTGCTTGATCCAAGATAGTTTTATGAGAGGGTGATAGACGCAATAGCTCTAAAATGGATATAAGCACAGGGGTTTTGTCTAATTGTTCCACAAGATTGTACTGCTTTGGGATGGAGGTGGTGCCTTGTGGAGCTGCCTTTATGGTGACCTTGCCACGACGTGTAACAACATTGCAATTTGAGGTGGGATTTTTGAAGGTTATGGTTGCAACTTGTTCATTGGCATCATACAGGTGATTTACAGTATAATTATATGTAGCCTGCGTATAATCAGTGGTATCAGGACCTCGCCTGGAAGTGGAAGGACCCCTTTGATCTTGTGATGGAAGTGGATTGTTGAACATCGGATGATCATTATTTGTTGTTTTTGGGTCATGTCCTTCAATTTCAATTTCTCCTCGGTCAATAAGATCCCGAATGAGATCTTTCAATCGGTGACAATTACTTGTCTTGTGCCCTCTCCCTTGATGGAATTCACAGTGTTCAGTATCTCTCCACCATGCCGGTTTGACCTGAGGCTCATAGTTTGATAGTTTAGGTAGAGTGACCAAATTTTGAGAAATGAGTTGTCGTAATACTGTTTCAATGGGTTCCCCTAAGGGAGTGTATGTGCGTTTTTGTTTTTGCTGACGAGGTCTAGGTTCATCATGAGATGTGATGCGACCTTGATTGGAAGGAACATTTGTGTTATTCTAAGGTGGAGGATTTTGTCCTGCAAATCGAACCATAGGTTGTGCGTTTTGGATAGTCCGGGCATCCACAACCCCATCATTGACAATATTCTTGTTTTTATTCCAGAAGTTTGGTTTATCGTTGTTGAAGCGTGGGTGAGGACCATCTTTTGGTTCATTAAAGATTTTGATGAGTCCTTTCTTGATGATTGCCCGTTCACATTTCAAACCCTTGGTGATCATATCATTAAAAGAGTCTGTGTCTTTGACATCCAAGTGAAATTCCATTTCTTTGTTTAAGTTGGAAATGAATATTTCCACTAGTTCTCATTCAGGTAACTGAAGAGAGCGTCTGCTAGACATTTGGCGCCATCGTTGCAGGAATACTGAGAATAGTTCACCTGGTTTTTGTTTAGTGTTGCACAGATCAGCCATGGTGATGTCGCGTTCAATTTTATGAGAGTAATGAGCTAGGAACTTCTGGATGAGTTCCTCAAATGTTCGAATGCCACCTGATAGTCGAGAAAACCATGATGTGGTTGCTCCTCCCAAGCTTTGGGGAAAAAGGCGCATTAGGTAGGTGTCTTCATATGCCACTTCGAGACAAGCGGAATGAAATTCTTGGACATGATCGCGGGGATCCCCCTTTCCTCTATATTTTTCAAATTTGGGTGTTTCGAATCCTCGTGGAAATGGTGGCATGTAAAGATTCCTATCAAAAGGATAGGGACAGATGTCATTGAGTGAGAATTGGTTAGTCTTGACACCACTATGAAGTTGTTGGGCAAGATTCTTGACTTGTTGCCACAACATCTCTATTTCATTTGGAGGAGGAGGTGGTGGGTTACCTCGGGGAATGTTATATCTGATGGGATCTCTATCTCTTTCCTCTTCATGGTGACTTTGTCTTTCTGATGCTTGTCTTAATTGGGCAAGATCAAAGTCAGAGGGGAGTTTTGCTCCTTCTTGATCGAGTCTTAAGAAGTGAGCATCCACATTGCTCCTGAGTATTTCGTCAAACAATCTATTAAAGAGAGGATTATGCTGAGCCCTTTCTATTGTTGCAGGAGTGGGAGTACTTGGGTTTTCGTCATCTGCATTTCCTCCAAGTGCTTCTTGAAATTCATTAAGATTTTCCTCTTCTTCTTCTTCCCTTTGTATTTCTCTTTGGCTTGATTGTGATCGGGTTTGAGCCATTTTGTTTATAAGCTTTTTGTTGAAGTTGTGTGAAAATGATGATGAGTTTTGTGATGAAATGAGAAATTGATGATTGGTGGATTGTGTCGCACGTGGATCTCTAGCACTTTTAAGGTGGATGTAACTGAAATTCCTTCTTTGAATTGCTTGTTTGTTTTGATAAGATTTTGATGTGATTAGGTGTAGAGAAATCTGAGATGTGTTACAGATTTAACTACCTAGTAATGAGAGGATTCACTCATGAACTAGTTTTAACCTGCGTAGATGTGTCTCTTAGGATGAGCTTATCCTAGATGTAGAAACAATCTAAAAAGTGATGATGATGTGTTTGATTTCAAGCAATATCTAAAAGAGAACTTGGGTCAAGAACCTCTTTAATGTTTTGAGAGTTGGGATGGATTGATGATGAAGTGATGATGTATTGATCATTGGCATCATACAGGTGATTTACAGTATAATTATATGCAGCCTGCGTATAATCAGTGGTATCAGGACCTCTCCTGGAAGTGGAAGGACCCCTTTGATCTTGTGATGGAAGTGGATTTTTGAACATCAGATGATCATTATTTGTTGTTTTTGGGTCATGTCCTTCAATTTCAATTTCTCCTTGGTCAATAAGATCCTGAATGACATCTTTCAATCGGTGACAATTACTTGTCTTGTGCCCTCTCCCTTAATGGAATTCATAGTGTTCAGTATCTCTCCACCATGCCGGTTTGACCTGAGGCTCATAGTTTGATAGTTTAGGTAGAGTGACCAAATTTTGAGAAATGAGTTGTCGTAATACTATTTCAATGGGTTCCCCTAAGGGAGTGTATGTGCGTTTTTGTTTTTGCTGACGAGGTCTAGGTTCATCATGAGATGTGATGTGACCTTGATTGGAAGGAACATTTGTGTTATTCTGAGGTGGAGGATTTTGTCCTGCAAACCGAACCACAGGTTGTGCGGTTTGGATAGTCCGGGCATCCACAACCCCATCATTGACGATATTCTTGTTTTTATTCCAGAAATTTGGTTTATCGTTGTTGAAGCGTGGGCGAGGACCATCTTTTGGTTCATTAAAGATTTTGATGAGTCCTTTCTTGATGAGTGCCCGTTCACATTTCAAACCCTTGGTGATCATATCATTAAAAGAGTCTATGTCTTTGACATCCAGGTGAAATTCCACTTCTTCGTTTAAGTTGGAAATGCATATTTCCACTAGTTCTCGTTCAGGTAATTGAAGAGAGCGTCTGCTAGACATTTGGCGCCATCGTTGTAGGAATACTGAGAATAGTTCACCTGGTTTTTGTTTAGTGTTGCACAGATCAGCCATGGTGATGTCGCGTTCAATGTTATGAGAGTAATGAGCTAGGAACTTCTAGACGAGTTCCTCAAATGTTCGAATGCCACCTGATAGTCGGGAAAACCATGATGTGGTTGCTCCTCCCAAGCTTTGGGGAAAAAGGCGCATTAGGTAGGTGTCTTCATATGCCACTTCGAGACAAGCGGAATGAAATTCTTGGACATGATCGCGGGGATCCCCCTTTCCTCTATATTTTTCAAATTTGGGTGTTTCGAATCCTCGTGGAAATGGTGGCATGTAAAGATTCCTATCAAAAGGATAGGGGCAGATGTCATTGAGTGAGAATTGGTTAGTCTTGACACCACTATGAAGCTGTTGGGCAAGATTCTCGACTTGTTGCCGCAACATCTCTATTTCATTTGGAGGAGGAGGTGGTGGGTTACCTCGGGGAATGTTATATCTGATGGGATCTCTATCTCTTTCCTCTTCATGGCGACTTTGTCTTTCTGATGCTTGTCTTAATTGGGCAAGATCAAAGTCAGAGGGGAGTTTTGCTCCTTCTTGAGCGAGTCTTAAGAAGTGAGCATCTGCATTGCTCCTGAGTATTTCGTCAAACAATCTGTTAAAGAGAGGGTTATGCTGAGCCCTTTCTATTGTTGCAGGAGTGGGAGTACTTGGGTTTTCGTCATCTACATTTCCTCCAAGTGCTTCTTGAAATTCATTAAGATTTTCCTCTTCTTCTTCTTCCCTTTGTATTTCTCTTTGGCTTGATTGTGATCGGGTTTGAGCCATTTTGTTTATAAGCTTTTTGTTGAAGTTGTGTGAAAATGATGATGAGTTTTGTGATGAAATGAGAAATTGATGATTGGTGGATTGTGTCGCACGTGGATCTCTAGCACTTTTAAGGTGGATGTAACTAAAATTCCTTCTTTGAATTGCTTGTTTGTTTTGATAAGATTTTGATGTGATTAGGTGTAGAGAAATTTGAGATGTGTTACAGATTTAACTACCTAGTAATGAGAGGATTCACTCATGAACTAGTTTTAACCTGCGTAGATGTGTCTCTTAGGATGAGCTTATCCTAGATGTAGAAACAATTTAAAAAGTGATGATGATGTGTTTGATTTCAAGCAATATCTAAAAGAGAACCTGGGTGAAGAACCTCTTTAATGTTTTGAGAGTTGGGATGGATTGATGATGAAGTGATGACGTATTGATCATTGGCATCATACAGGTGATTTATAGTATAATTATATGCAACCTGCGTATAATCAGTGGTATCACGACCTCTCCTGGGAGTGGAAGGACCCCTTTGTTCTTGGGATGGAAGTGGATTTTCGAACATTAGATGATCATTATTTGTTGTTTTTGGGTCATGTCCTTCAATTTCAATTTCTCCTCGGTCAATAAGATCCTGAATGAGATCTTTCAATCGGTGACAATTACGTGTCTTGTGCCTTCTCCCTTGATGGAATTCACAGTGTTCAGTATCTCTCCACCATGCTGGTTTGACCTGAGGCTCATAGTTTGATAGTTTAGGTAGAGTGACCAAATTTTGAGAAATGAGTTGTCGTAATTCTGTTTCAATGGGTTCCCCTAAGGGAGTGTATGTGCATTTTTGTTTTTGCTGACGAGGTCTAGGTTCATCATGAGATGTGATGCGACCTTGATTGGAAGGAACATTTGTGTTATTCTGAGGTGGAGGATTTTGTCCTGCAAACCGAACCACAAGTTGTGCGTTTTGGATAGTCCGGGCATCCACAACCCCATCATTGATGATATTCTTGTTTTTATTCCAGAAGTTTGGTTTATCGCCGTTGAAGCGTGGGCGAGGACCATCTTTTGGTTCATTAAAGATTTTGATGAGTCCTTTCTTGATGAGTGCCCGTTCACATTTCAAACCCTTGGTGATCATATCATTAAAAGAGTCTGTGTCTTTGACATCCAGGTGAAATTCCATTTCTTCGTTTAAGTTGGAAATGAATATTTCCACTAGTTCTCATTCAGGTAACTGAAGAGAGCGTCTGCTAGACATTTGGCACCATCATTGCAGGAATACTGAGAATAGTTCACCTATTTTTTGTTTAGTGTTGCACAGATCAGCCATGGTGATGTCGCGTTCAATGTTATGAGAGTAATGAGCTAGGAACTTCTGGATGAGTTCCTCAAATGTTCGAATGCCACCTGATAGTCGGGAAAACCATGATGTGGTTGCTCCTTGCAAGCTTTGGGGAAAAAGACACATTAGGTATGTGTCTTCATATGCCACTTCAAGACAAGCGGAATGAAATTCTCTGACATGATTGCGGGGATCCCCCTTTCCTCTATATTTTTCAAATTTGGGTGTTTCGAATCCTTGTGGAAATGGTGGCATGTAAAGATTCCTATCAAAAGGATAGGGACAGATGTCATTGAGTGAGAATTGGTTAGTCTTGACACCACTATGAAGCTGTTGGGCAAGATTCTTGACTTGTTGCCGCAACATCTCTATTTCATTTGGAGGAGGAGGTGGTGGGTTACCTCGGGGAATGTTATATCTGATGGGATCTCTATCTCTTTCCTCTTCATGGTGACTTTGTCTTTCTGATGCTTGTCTTAATTGGGCAAGATCAAAGTCAGAGGGGAGTTTTGCTCCTTCTTGAGCGAGTCTTAAGAAGTGAGCATCCGCATTGCTCCTGAGTATTTCGTCAAACAATCTATTAAAGAGAGGGTTATGCTGAGCCCTTTCTATTGTTGCAGGAGTGGGAGTACTTGGGTTTTCATCATCTGCATTTCCTCCAAGTGCTTCTTGAAATTCATTAAGATTTTCCTCTTCTTCTTCTTCCCTTTGTATTTCTCTTTGCCTTGATTGTGATCGAGTTTGAGCCATTTTGTTTATAAGCTTTTTGTTGAAGTTGTGTGAAAATGATGATGAGTTTTGTGGTGAAATGAGAAATTGCTGATTGGTGGATTGTGTCGCACGTGGATCTCTAGCACTTTTAAGGTGGATGTAACTGAAATTCCTTCTTTGAATTGCTTGTTTGTTTTGATAAGATTTTGATGTGATTAGGTGTAGAGAAATCTGAGATGTGTTACAGATTTAACTACCTAGTAATGAGAGGTATCACTCATGAACTAGTTTTAACCTACGTAGATGTGTCTCTTAGGATGAGCTTATCCTAGATGTAGAAACAATCTAAAAAGTGAGATGATGTGTTTGCTTTCAAGCAATATCTAAAAGAGAACTTGGGTCAAGAACCTCTTTAATGTTTTGAGAGTTGGGATGGATTGATGATGAAGTGATGACGTATGAGCAAGATGATGAATGAAAATGTTTTCAACTTCAATAAAAACTTTGTGTTACAAATGGGACAAACTCTATCTCTTCCCTTTCGGGTGTTGTTGGTATTTCTCGAGCTGTGTTGTATGTGATACAGATGTTTGGGAAAAGTTGGGATTAATCTTTCCTCCTTGGTTTTTGCGATAACTCAAAGCTCTATATTGCATAAAAGCTCCGCGGTTCAATGATTCTGAATAAAATTCGTTTGTTTTGCCTTGAAAGTAGAGACGCATGCGATGTAGAAAGACTCTATGGGAGACAAAGATTTGTCAATTGATATAGAAGAATTTCCTCCTTTTGATCAAAGCCTCTGAGCTTAATGGTCTTCTTTTCAAGTTGATATTCTGATGACACTTCTTCTTTCGCAAGATGTGAAGAATGGTCATAAAGATTTTGACTCTTTGTTGTTTGCACTTTGTTTTTGATATGTTTTTGGTTGTTTTGACAGATGTTTTGGTTGGATGAATACTTTGTTTTTGGGAAGTGATTTTCTGATTTTTCTTTGACAAGAAAACAAAGCAAGCACACAAACACAAGAATGTTGCCTAAAAGGCACAAAATGAGTATGGGTCTAGATCAACCCAATCCTTGGACTTGTATATGACCCTTCCTTTAGATGTATTTTAAGGTGTATTTCCAAAAGCCTGAAGTCGACTCAATTTGCACTTGGTCTTTAAAACGAACATACTTCAAACACTTTTTATCCCTAAGGTCAAATGGCCAGTTGTGATAAATTTAGCCCACATCTTGATATTTCTTCGACTTTGGTACTACATACCTTATGAATCCCGCCGTGGCAGGTAAGGATGCGATATACTAAGTCTTGCACGAGTATAACAAATAGATGATCCCTATGATGGGGGAGTCACCACCTTTATCAAGCCACAAGTGACTTTTCAAAAAGCTATGTTTCTACTCAAGGAAATATGTATGGTGAGTATCTTGGGAGCAAAACCATCTATGCTCTTGCACTAAATTATATCGCAAATATCCTCAATCAATAGAATGGGTGGCTACTACTTAAAGGTGTTTAGTCATGTTCGATATTTTTGGACATAAGTTCATTCTAAAGTGACTCACTTAAGAGCCTTGTAACTGGTGGTGGGGCCCATTTGTCCTTTCGGCCAGTTACACTGTAGGAACAGCTATACCCAAGGCTACAGCTTTCGCTCTCACCTGATTTCTATAGCGGCTCGAAGGATTCAAGGTCATGCCCAAGAGTATCGATCCCTTGGCAGGCCTCTCTTAAAAAGATTAAATTTTGAGTGTTACTAACACTTTTCTCTTGCACCTAGGACCACGAAAGCCAAGGGAGAGGATAGTGTGTGTTAGAGGTAGGACCACTCGACCAACTTTGTGCACAAGCGTGCCAAACACGAAATTCACTTGTTCTTTTTAATCCATTTTTTCAAAATGTGGTCTAACTATTTGGAGATGTTGCTCCAACAGCCATGGTGTTCTTTTTAACTTCAAGGCAATGTGTTTTGTAATCTAGAATTCAAAAATCCTGGTCAACTTAATGAAAAACACGTTTTTGCTTGAAGTAAAATTTGTTTGCAAAAAAATCAAAAACAAGTGATTTGTTCTTTTTATTTGCCCAAAATTGAAGTGTGGCTTGTGATTTTTTAAGTTTGATGCAAGGAAAGAAACTTTGTGTGTTGATTTTAAGCACCAAAATAAAGATGAATCCTAACTAGAAAGCAATACAATTTTGTGTCTTTCAAGTTTTTAAGCACCAAAGGACAAATTTGTGATTTTTATGATGAGTTTTTAACCTGCACAAACAAAAACATGTTAGTAAAATCGATGTTCAAGGGGGGCTTCCACAAGCCTAAAAATTTCCATTTTTGTGGTTACAAGGCGATTTGGATGACACTCTGTTGCAATAGAGCTAGTTTGCGTTTAAACAAAAGTGCTATTTCACACAGAAGTGCTGAAAGAAGGGGAGAGACAGAGAGGCAAAAGCACTAGAAGATCTTCAATAGCGCTAGAAGAAGAACCAAAGCGCTAGAATAGTGGCAAAAGCGCTGAAACTTTTACAATAGCACTAAAAGAAAAAGTGTCGGTAGCGCCAGAACGTGTTCAATAGTGCTAAAGCGTGACCTGTGTGACACTTTTAACAATCAAACATGTTAGTTACAAAAAAAAATGATATGTTTTTGCGTGTTCGATTCACGTCGGGTTCACCAAATGATGCCCTCCTAAATGGCACAAGGTTAGCAAGTGATCAATAACACAAAAGACACAAAAACCGTTAGTGTTAGTCAATCAAAAACTAATCTAAAAAGGCATACCAAGAGAGACACTAAAAACATGCAAGCATATTTAAATATCAAAGCAAACATGATGAGGCATCTCCAAATACCTCCTAACATGCTCTTAGTTTCTTTCTCCCTTGTTCCTCTCCTCTCCAAGTTCCAAAATAGTGTAGCTCTCAACAACTTTTTGCACTATGGATGCTTATGGAGGATTGAGATTGTAGTATAGCTCCAAATATGAAATGAAAAGCTAATGCTATGCTTATTGATGCTAAAATGATATATTTTAACCAAAATAACAAGATATTAGATTGTTTATGCTAAAATGCTCTCTAAAAATGTCTATAGCCTAAATGCATACAAGTTTTCAGGATCTGGATTATGAAGAAATGGGCTCTATTTATAGGAAAAATGGAGCAATGGATGGTTGAGATTGAGCAATCTCAACAAGGGTCAGGATTGAATGATTTCAAATCCATGTGAGGGCTTTCAATCCAATCCCAGGATGACACGTGTCAATGTGAGATAGGTTGAGAGGAGAGGGAATAAGCATTAAATGCCTGATATGACTTTGGGAGTTAAAGTCAAGGTTGGTTGAATGAATAAACTCTTTATTCAAAGAATAAAGCTTTTATCCAATGGATAAACTCTTGTACAAATGTGAAATGGATGAATATGGTCAAAACAATAAATGTTTGGGGAGACAAGTTTGAAATAACCATAAATGGTTATGTAAGAGCCATAAATGGTCATGTAAGAGCCATTAGTGGTCCTGGAAAACTTTGGGGGTTAATTTGTTGAACACACAAAGCATTAAATGCTTTTCAAAGACTTTGGAGTCTTTGAGAAGTGACTCCATTTTGCTTAGGAATGTGACAATAATTAGGGGATGGATTAGGCTAATTAGGAAGGGGTTAGAAGAATCTAGAAGGGGATTAGATTTTGCAAGTGGATTTGGTGGGTGAGGGAAAATAGGATTTTATTAAAATAAAATTAGTTTATTTCAATAAATGTGTGCAAGTTGCATTTGTAGGAAAATGCAAGTGGGGGGGGATAATGATTTAAATAAATATTTTTATTTAATTTATTTAAAAGAGGAATAGGGGGATTTAATTAAATAAATAGATTTTATTTATTTAATTGATTTGAATTTGATTTAATAAATTAATTAAAATAAATTGAATAATTTATTTAATTAATAGAAGAATGTTTGGGGATGAATTAATTAAATATTAATTTAATTAATTGATGGCTAGTGGATTTTTAATCAAATAACTACGAAATATTCATTTAATTAAAATAGACAGATTTGGGTGACTACAGGTAGCAATCAAACTTCCTGATTTGTCATTTATTTTACATATTCCTTCATTGATTTCTAATCAATAACCCTTATTGTTAAGTTGCACAACACTTAATAGACTATATTTTAGCCCTTCTACCCAATAAACATCTTTACAATTTTTTTTTATCATTTAGGGCTATAGATCCCTTACCTTTTACTGCACAAGGAGCATCATTACTGAATCTCACCATTCCTCCATGCTGAGGAATTTGTTTTTGTCACCAGTCATGTGGTGAGTGCAACCACTATCAATTGCCCAGTCTCCACACTGGCTTGAACTAAAGATTAGTACCATATCACTTTCCTCTGTATTATCTTTCTTTACCACTACAAATGCAATTCCATCTTCATTAGATCCTTCTGACTCTTCATCGGTAACTCCTTCTTTTGCAAGATAACACTCCTTCTTGCTCTTGTCCTTGTAGCTTTTAAAATCATCATTCCTATCTCTATCATTGTCAGGACATCTGGATGCAATATGACCTATCTTATTACAAGAGAAGAACTTCAAAGGAAGTTTACCTTTATACTTTCCTTTTCCTCTTGGTAGTCTTCTTGCTAATAGAGCTTCAATCTCATCTTGTTTCTATTCTTCAGATAACAGGTTGTGACTTTCATGAGAATGACCAGTTCTTGTAGTAGAACTGCTTTTGATTTCTTTTCTTCTCCTTGTTGGTTGATGCATCATGGAATCTTTGAAAGCAACATCAATCTTTGGTCCACTGTTATCATAGTTACTCAGTTCAAAGGCAATTAACTTACTGATTAGTGAGTTGAGTGAAACATTAACTGTTCCCAAGGATCCGAGTTCCTGAATTGTAGAAATCCTTATGGCATATTGTGGTAGCAAGGTTCTCAGTATTTTTCTGACCATATCATCCTCTTCAAGCTTTCCTCCAACACTCTTGATGGAATTTACTACATCTTTTATTCTCTTGCTAAATTGCTCTATATTTTCTCCTTCTTGCATCCTCATCTCATCAAATTTTCCTCTTAAGTTGTCTACCTTAGCCTTTTGAACATGAGGATCTCCTCCATAAACAATCTTTAGTTTGTTCCATATCTCATAGGATGTTTTCAGATCTTGAACCTCTGCATACTCATTATCAGATAGAGTGCTAGCAACCAAATCCATAGTAGCAGTGTTGTCTTGCCTCTCTTTGATCTGATCTATAGTGAGAACCAATGTAGGGTCATTGTACTCTATGATCACATGATTCCAGTATTGATCTCCTAGGGTTCTTAGATAGAGCTTCATTCTTCCATACCATAAGGTGTAATTCTCCTTAGAGAACTTAGGACCTTGCTTTTGCATCATCTTGGATCTTTCCTTAAGCTATTAAGCTTTTTCTGAATCTAAGGACCAAAGCTTTGATACCAATTGTTAGTCCCAACCGGGGAGGGGTGAGTCAACACTTTACCAGTTTACACAATTAAAACTTTTAACTCAAATCTGCACTAACTTAATATTCATCAATACAAACAATTACTATAGAAGAATATGCATGCATGAAAATATACATAGTGACACCAAGATTTATCTCGTGGAAACCCAAATGGGAGAAAACCACAATCTGAGTAGGAACTCACAAAATTTGTACTCTTCTAGAGTATGCTCGATGAAGAGCCATCCCTGTTAGGAGATTATAAAGACATTGTTAGGTGCCACTTGGTTAAGGGATTTTATTTAAGGTCTGTCAGTCCCTTTACCCTGTTAAAGGTAGCCTGGTTAAAGGACTTAGGAAAATCAATTAAGATGTCACCCGGTTAAGGGATTTTACAAAGGGACCTATTAAAGTCCACCCGGTTAAGGGATTTGAGTTGCAATGGTTAGAAAGCAAAAAAAAGATGAAAATCATACTTTATCTGCACCGGTTGTATCTTCTTTGCACAACACCAATTTCCTGCTTATACCTTCAGCTCTGCAGTCTACCAGTCCTCTGATCCTTGGCTCTGCAATCTGCCAGTCCTCTAACCCTCGGCTCTGCAGTTTGCCAGTCCTCTGACCCTTAGCTATGCACTTTGCTAGTCTACTTCATACACTCACTGCTCTGCTAAATATTTTAGCACTTCCTCTCACTCTACTCACACTTTGGATCACCTTTCACAGGATCTTCTCTTTGCAAATTTTACGATCAAGAATATTTTGAATGAACTCAAAATACTTTATACATTCTCTACCATCACCTTCAGGTGTTTCCTTAATCAATGCAATCATAGATTTTAGTAGACTTAGAATTCAAATCTTCCCACTCTTTCTTTGCACGCCTTGCAACAATTTTGCCACCGCATCCCCCAAAAATAGTGACTTCTGGGTCGAGTTCAGTATTTTAAATGCAAACTAGAAAATCCGCAAGTAATAATGGCTTAACTGTATGATGATTGAAGTTGACTTCACCAACCTTTAGTTTGGCATAGACACAATCTCACCAACTCACCTTTTTCCATCGCAACTGTGTAACCAATCACCACTTGGAGATTTATGGTGACCACCTATCTTCCTTTTGCTTCACTGGTGTACCAGTATACCACTGCGCTCTTCATTACTGGTTCATCCTTTGATGTCAGTTTTTTATGCTTCCATCAAGCCTCTTCTCCTGTTTGCCAATGAGGTTCCGATTTTCATACAACCTCAAGCCTTCTTTCCTAAGTCACCTTTTGTGACTTCATCATCATCAGAATGACCAACCTGAAAATTTGACCTCAACACCGATCTTCTTGAGTGATAGACCGGTTAGCTTAGTCTGTCTTCCCTTGAGCTGATTGAACCTTGATCATCTGTCTCTTATGTTGTTTCCATGTTTTTTTACAAGTCATCACCTTTTCTACTGAGATACACCACTCCATTGGTCAGTGTTAGACATCAATGACAAATATTAGCAAATATACCAGTTCTCTGGATTAACTGGTTTTGTCAATGCCAACACCCCCAATAGGTAGGCTAACATTGTCACATAGTGAGGAGCAACATAATAGGAATTTGAATGTTATTTGAAATGTTCATGAGAAATATACCATTCATCATCAGATGTTATTTTTATGACAACCGAATCAATATAATGTTGCGTTTTTATTGTCAAATCTTGACAGTCATTAGTAGAATGGCCATGAATTTGATGATACTTGCAAGAATAATTTTCAAGAGGTTGTTTATGTTTCCTTATTCTTTTAGGCCAAACAAGAGTGATTAAATTGGCATGGAGAAGATTGGACAATACATTTTCTTGTTGTAACACAAAATTGGAATGAGAAGGTGTGGATTCACTAGACAATGGAGGAGGAGTTGTTGAGAAAGGAAGAGGTTGGAAACCTATCTTTTCACTAGAAAAGTATGATTTATCATGGCTTTCAAGGCTTTGTTACACACATCCTAAAATTTGTCCATTGCATCCATGTATAGGATCAAGAGGGGGTTTGATCTTGGGTGGAATTGGATTGAAGTTTAAAGAGGCCCAATCAATTTCCAGATATGATTTAGGAGAAACATTTTTGAGTATCAAATTCTAGCATCTTAGATTTTCTAGAAAAATAAGGTGTGAAATCCAAGGAGCCCCATTCATTCTCTAAGAGTTATTCTTTAGGAACTTCTTTAAAACCAAAATCCAGATTCTTCAATTTCAAAAAATTTCTCAAGAAGGCTAACCCTCGACAATGCTCAAAAAACTTAATAAATAGAAATTCATTAAAAACCCATAGAATATGTCGGCCAATAAAACAATCTATTAAAATATATTTCATACCAACCCTCTCAAATATCAGGGAAATAATATAAAATAATATTTAATTAACTTACCCCAATATTCTCAACCAATAGTAAAATAGGGTAGGTAGAACAAACAATTGATCAATTACCCAAAAGGGTAAGAAGGGAAATATTAATATAAACAACCAATTAATTAAATAAACCAAAGCACAATAAAATATAAAGACCCAATTAAATAATTAAACCATAGGATCCAAATAAATATTAAAGCCACAAAACTATATATATAAATAAATAATAAATAATCCTTAATGAATAACAATAATATAAAATCATTAATTGAATATAAATCCAAAGAATAAATAATAATTCCCAAATAATAATCTCTTATTAATATTTAATATTAATGCCAACAATTAATTTAATTTATTATCGTAACTATATAAACCAATTAAATTATTGATAATTTAATTAACCAAGGATCACAACTCCTCAAGACAACCCAACATAGGGTAACATAAAATACCACATGACACCACGAGACCACTCTAACCACAACATAAAGACTATCATGGCACTAGCTTAAAACTGGAGTGTAGAATGGGATCTCATGTCACCTCTGATCAACTTGCCATTGGGATAAAGATATGCTCAGACCTGTAACGTTAGGTGGGGTCGATGTTTGGTACCTGCAAACTTGTCACCATCAATACATGTACAAGAATATATACAATAATATATATCATAAAATAATAGACAAGTGAAAGGGAACCGCAACATCATATCATTCTCATAAATGAGTGGTATGACACCATCCCTAACACAACCACACTAGAAGACAATCATAACAACCAATCACTACCATAATCATCAAATCAATTATAACCATGAGGTGAGGTTAGCACATAATATGATGCCATAAAATCACCATAAGTGAATATGAACCTCGCATATAAAATAAGTGCACGTAGATCATCAAATATGAGTCCATCATAATAATAGTCCATGAATATCATCATCCAAATGAAACCACAGCGTCAACTAGAAATGTGATATGTCTATCATCAAATATTGAGTATCCAAGTCATAGATAAAATCCATAATCATCTAAAAAACATAACAAGATAGTCTAAGCTATATCAATATAGTATATCGATGCACAAAAAAGAAATATGAATCAAGGAGGGGCACTGCACCAAAGCCATGATAATTTGGATTTACTTTTATATCAAGGGGTTCCAATATACATTGTTCATGGATGCCTAACCCTTTTCCTTGATAATGCATGCTTTGACAAATAATTTAGCAATGGGATACTTGTTGCTTTTGAAAAATGATGTGAGTCCATTTTGAGGAGGATATGGTATGGAGGGAATGATATAAGCTCATGGAGTAAGCTTGATTTTATTAAGGTGGATGAACCAAGTTGATATTAAAGGGGTTTATTAATAGCTTGGATAAGGGTGATGGAATCTTGATGAGGATTAGGAGGGATGATAGGATCTTTAGGAGTATATGGAGGATTATGACAAGGAGACGAAGGGATACTTTGATCTTGATATGGAAGAGGATAATTGGATGACGGAAGGGGTGATTTTATTTTGGATTTCAATAGCGTCATTGGAAAGTATGAAAGGAATATCATGATATTGATTAGGAAGATAATTATGAGTGGTACTTGGAAGGATACTCTCTTGATATGGAAGGTGATAATCTTGGATGGAGTGAAAAGGTATGTTGGGATCATCATGAATGAATAAAAAGGTAAAAGTGAATCATCACTAGATTATAGGGAGATGGGATCTTGGTCAAAAATTGGATGGGATAAAAAATCTTTGGCATCTTGATCTTGATTCATTTTAGGGTGCATTTATTCATTCTTTATATTATTCTCTTGACATGGGGTATGCATTTTGATATGCATGGGGGATTCTTGGATGGAGTCCATGTTTTGGCATGATGGGACTAGATATTGAATGGGACTCTCTTGAGTGGATTTTAATGAAAATGGAGCATATGACATTGGTTTTAGGATTTTTGAATCATGGATGGAATCAAGAAGTGATTAGATTGAATTTCTATTGTGGATAGCGCTTGAGGGTAAACTTGAAAGGTGTCATCATTGGATTTGTTGTTTTAAGGAGATGACGGGGATTGATGTTATAAAGCTTTAGGAATGAGGGAATGGTGGGAGGGATGGAAAATTTATTTTGGGATGAGACATTTCTAGACATAGGTATATGATTTTGATCATGCTTGGATGGAGTATCTTGAGACATGCCTAATTCCTCATTAGGTGAATTATTTAAATTTTCTTCAATAGTAATGTCACTTTGATCAACAAGGTCTTGAATGACGTATTTCAATTGTGACCGGTTAGAATTTTTATGTCCATGGGTCCTATGGTATTCACAAAATTTATTATCATTTTACCTTGATAGTTTGATTCTAGGCTCAAAAGGTTCATTCTCTAGAAGTGTAATAAGTTTATTGGCAACAAGTTTTTGCAAGGCTGATTCTATTAGTCTGCCCAAAGGTATAAACTTTCTTCCTCTCTTGTAAGTGTATTCTAGAAAGAATTTTGATGATTTATTGTTTGGATAAATGTGTGAGTAATTTTTGGGATTTTTCTTAGACGCTTTAACTTAAATAACCATTTTTTCAAACTGGTCCTTAAATTTTGAGTTTAGGTTGTATGTGTTTGTGGAGGAGGTTTTTTTTTGAAAAAGATTTTTTTTTTGAAATGTTTTATTTTTTTTGGATTTTTGATTAAATATGAAAACACACAAGAAATAAATGCAAAAAATACAAAAACCTATGGCTCAATTTCGATGATGTGTCCCCTTTTGGTTTCAAAAGGGGATGGTGGTCTAAACATTCAAGCACATAAGACACACCAACAAGTCTAATCAAGTGACAGTGTCATTCCTTGAATTCATAAGAAATGATGGCAAAAATTCTCATCTATAGGATTTACATGTTCAACTAGGGGTATTCTGTATATACCACAAGGGTACCTAACATCTAAATTCATGAAATAAAAGAAAAATACCACCAAATAGTCTAGAGGAAAGGGTAACCCACTTTCCATCTTCACTTATCTTAGGTATAAAGTTCTTAAAGGTTTATCCTAGATTGACAATATTTCACTTTGAAGATGCGTGTCTTTCAATTCATCATCACTATTTATACTCCTCTAGAACATGGGAGTTGACGTTGTCTCCTAGAGTGATCAATTCTCTAGG
Organism: Cryptomeria japonica; assembly: GCF_030272615.1. Lineage (NCBI taxonomy): Eukaryota > Viridiplantae > Streptophyta > Pinopsida > Cupressales > Cupressaceae > Cryptomeria > Cryptomeria japonica. The sequence goes on from NC_081409.1 coordinate 327,678,706, forward strand.
CAGGCCTCCTAAAAATAAAAACAAGATCACTTACTTCTAATCACTCAAGGTTACCACTAGGTTCTAAGAGGAGATCGTACATAAGTGATCTTCGGGATGAAAAGACAATTGTTTATTTTAAAACCAAATTGAAATGTGTATGAATAAGTTTAATCCATTTTTTCAATATGTGGAAGAAAAAACAAACAAGATGATCTAAAAAAATAAATTATTCTATGAAAAATGAAAAAGATTATTGTTGGCAACAGTAAAGAAGGAAAACTGAGAGGGGGGGGGGGTGAATCAATTTTCACTAGATTAAACCAATTAAGTAAAAATCTCAGATCTGATCAACTGCAACAAAAAGAAAGATAACAACAATAACAACATACATAATACCAATATTATTGATATGGAAAACCTAGTCAAGGGAAAAACCACGGTGGGAACCTACCCACAATGAGATGATACTATATAGTAGTATGTGTAAATATTATAATGGGGAATGCACATGCATTCAAGCACACTGCCTAGATCTCATTTCTCAACTTACAATGATCTAGAAGGCTCCCACACTCAGGGAATGTTCACTACCTTAGAAAAATATTCGGACTACAATCTAGAAAGAATGAGCTGCAAAATTAGCATTTACTAACGCCTGATGACAGTTTCAGTTAAGTTCAAATGTCTTCCCTTCACCAATATCTTCTCAACACACCACAACAAAAGATGAATTCACTTGATCACACATACACCACTCTCTGATAATGCAGACTCCACCATCAACCCCAAATTACATGAACATTACACTTTTTTAAAAAAATCACCAACCTTGACTACAAGGTCAGCCAAACCCATAACACCTAATTACAAAATTACATCACATGGTACATAAATCAATCACCAAACCAATACAATTCTATAGAGAACATAGGATGGATCTAAATCAACTCCTCAAACATGCACCACCATCGAAAATCTCGCTAAGATCAATCGCAACATGTTACACCACCAAAATACTGCATAACATGAAGAATATCACCGGACCAAGAAGATCATCAAGAACTAACACAATAAGAAATGCAGACCACAAAAACAAATAGGAAATTATTACGAAACACCAACAAGCACGTTAGAACCATTTGCAATAGCTGCACCAACACCACTTATGCAAATCTTCATCGATCAACACACTAACATTCAAGAACACTTAACAACAACAACTCAGATAAGAAAGATAGCTTTCGAAGCACCAAATCTTGAACCATTTTAAATGAAGATACATATGAACATCCCAAACACTCTCCCAAATCCACAACATGAGATATGATCATACCGAAGCACAACAGATGAAACACCAGAACACTGCAACACTGAACACACAAAACCAGTCTCCATACTAGAATCCACAACTCGACCAAATCATCACAAAGCATCATGAAATCAATAAAGAATGAAATAGAGACACTAGAGATATTTCATACTGAACCACAAATATAAATCAATTCTGTCAATCACTGGATCACCAATACAATTCCCTGCAACACCAAAACAGAAGAATATGTTGACATCAATGACAACAACATATCCTAGCAACAAAATTTTTCAACAATATCCCCCTTTGACATTTATGGAAACCTATAAATGTGAAAAGAAATCAATGCAAAGGAATAAATCAACACCAACAAACTCCAACAGGCTCCCCCTAAGATCATGCACACAAATCTCCAAAGATAAGGTAGTTTTTCACATGCTTCTCTCCCCCTTTGACAACAATGCCAAATATATAAATCGATCAAGCTTCTCTCCACTATGAAGGACAATATCTCCCCCTTAGACTCTGAACAAATCACTAACTACTTCGGTTGAGTATCAACATCAACTCATCAACCCAGATAAAGAGATAAGACTATGAAGTCCACCAGATTGATGTATCTCAATGTACCTAGTTCTCTTCAGGAGGGGAAAAGACCCCTAGCTTGTCTCTCAAATACACAAATATATCTGCAGGCAAAGGCTTAGTGAAAATATCTACAATCTAATCTTTTGTAGATACATACTCTAGTTTTAATTCTTCATCACTAACTTTCTCCCTCAAGAAATGATAATTGATATATGCTTCATTTTAGAATGCAGTACCGGATTCTTGGACATATTAATAGCACTTGAATTGTCATAGTAAATAATAGTAGGCTTATAATACACAACTCTAATGTCTTTCAACATTTGTTTCATCCAAACTACTCGAGTAAAATTTGTAGCAACATCAATGAATTTAGCTTCAATAGTAGATAGAGATATAGCATCTTGTTTCTTGCTTGCCCATGAAACCAACTTCTTCCCCAAAAAGAAAGCTCCATCGGTAGTTCTCTTCTGGTCATCTACATCACCTACCCAATCAGCATTAGTATAGGCACATAGCATAAAATCATCATTCTTTGGATACCACAACCCATAGTCAACAATTCCCTTCAAGTATCTAAAAATTCTTTTAACAATAGTAACATGAGTCTCTTTAGGATCAAATTGAAATCTGGCACAAAGACACACGACATGCATAATATTCAGTCTAGTCTGAGTCAGGTACAACAGTCGACCAACCATAGATCTATACAAGGTCTGATTCACTTTCTGAGATTCATCATTCTTAGACAAATTGCATCCAGTCACCATAGGAGTTCCAATAGGTTTAGAATAAACTAACCCACATTTATTCAATAGTTCCTTCACATACTTAGATTGAGAAATGAAAATACCTTTACCGGTTTGAGTAATCTGCAATCCTAAAAAGAATTTCATCTCACCTATCATAGAGATCTGAAATTCCTTTTGGATATCATCAACAAATTTCATATTGAAATCATCATCTCCTCCAAAAATAATGTCATCCACAAATACTTCAACAATCAAAATGGTATCATTCTCAACCTTAAAGTATAAGTTACTATCAATAGTACCTTTACAAAATCCCAACTTCATCAAATACTTATCTAATCTTTCATACTAGGCTCTAGGGGCTTGCTTCAGTCCATACTGTGCTTTCTTCAATCTACATACCATGTCTCTTTTATCTGATAAAGAAAATCCTTCCAGTTTCTCAATGTAGACTTCCTCCTCAAGATCACCATTCAAAAAGGCTGACTTGACATCCATCTCATAAACCTTGAAATTATTGTAAGTAACATATACAAGAAGCAATCTAATAGCTTCAATTATAGCTACAGGAGAAAAAGTTTCTTCATAATCAATACTTTCTATTTGAGATTGTCCCTTACATACCAATCTCGCTTTGTTTCTTACCACATCACTGACTTCATTCATTTTATTTTGGAACACCCATTTAGTGACAATCACATTTTTGTCTTTAGGTCTTAGAATAAGCTCCTAAGTGTTATTATTTTCAATCTAATTCAACTCCTCCTCCATATCTTTTATCCAATTCTCATCCTTACATGCTTTAGCAACATATTTAGGTTCAATCATCGAAATCAAACATATCTCTTCAGCAACAAGTCTTCTCCTAGTCATCGCACCCTTATTCTTATTACCAATAATTTGATTCTTAAAATGATTCACTTTCACATACCTCAGAGTTTTCTGATTATTCTAATTCTCAGGCTCTTGAAGTCCTTCATCGATAGTAGCAAAATCTGGATTAACTATCTCTATCAGATTAATCTACTTTAGGATCTCGGTCTATGCAGGATTAGAAACAATATACTATTCATCAATCTCATATTTGCATGCTCTGATATGCTTTCCAAAACATTCATCAATCTTTACATTTTCACTTTCCACTATCTTTTTCAACCTCTTATTGTAACACTGGAAGGCCTCGCTCTTAGTAGAATATCCTAAGAAGATCCCTTCATCATATCTTGCATCAAACTTTCCTATATCCTCATCTCTTTTGATATAACATTTGCTTCCAAAAACTCTGAACTATCTAACTGTAGGAACATGACCAAACCATATCTCATATAGAGTCTTACCAGAATCACCTTTTATATGCACCCAACTAAATGTGTAAACAATAGTGCTAAGAACCTCTTTCCAAAAGGTTTGCACAATATTTCCTTCAATCAACATCGTTCTAGCAACATCCAAGATTGTTCTATTATTCCTTTCAACAACTCCATTCTACTAAGGGGTTCTAGGAGTAGATAACTGTCTTCTAATTCCATTCCTCTCACAAAATTTATCAAAATCACTGGGCATGAATTCTCCTCCTCTGTCAGATGTCAGACACTTCAACTTCAACCCTATCTCAGTCTCCACCTTAACTTTGAATATCTTGAATTTCTCTAGTGGTTCTGATTTCTCCCTTAGAAAAGTCTTCCACATCGTTCTAGAGTAGTCATCAATCAACAACATGAAATACCCGTCACCTTGCATGCTTCTCACTCTAGTGAGACCACACAAGTAAGTATTCACAAGATCTAACATTCCTTTAGATGTATACAACTTGCTTTTAAATGATTTTCTTGTTTGCTTTCCCAACTGACATTCTTTACATACCGGATTAGAGGGCTTCACAATTTTAGGAAAATATTTAATAGCTTGAGTAGAACTTATCCTTATCATACAGTCAAAATTAACATGACACATCCTCCTATGCCACAACCAAATTTCATCTATCTGAGAAATCAAACAACTTTTATCACCAACATTCAAGTGAAAGATATTACCTATAGTTTTAGTCCCCATTGCAATCTCTACACCAAAGGCATTCAAAATATTGCATTTACATTTCTTGAATTACAAATCATATCCCTTGTCACCCATCTATCCAACACTCAAAATATTATGATTTAAACCTTGAACATATAATACATCATCAGTGTTATTCTTACCATCAAAAGATATAAAACCTCTACCATGAATCACACAAGCTTTATCATCTCCAAATTTTCCTATACCACCATCATACCTTTCCATATTCACAAATTTACTTTTGTCACCTATCATATAATGTGAACAACTATTGTCAATTACCCATTCATATTTCTCTTCAATCTTAGCAGCCAAAGCTATCTCTTCAATAATGCAGCTTGTAGGATTCAGTAGTACCAAATCATCTTCTTTGATAGCAATAAATACAAAATCCTCTCCTGAATTCCCATTATCTAATTCTTCGTCTGTCACACCTTCATCAACATCATATTAGCATCTCTTCTGATTTTTGTACTTCCGATAGAGCTTATAGGGCTAATAATGCTTATCATATTTCTCATATCTATCATGCTTATCAAATCTATCATGTCTTTCATGCTTATCATACCTAGACATTCTTTTAGGACACCTAGAAGCAAAATGTCCTATCTTATTACAAAAGAAACATTTCAAAGGTAACTTTCCGTCATACTTACCAGCTCCCTTAGGCAATCTCCGAGCAATAAGTGCTTCAAGCTCATCCAACTCTTTCTCTTGTTCTTCCATCTCTCTCAACTCTCTTTCATATCTTGAAACCCTAGATGAACTCTCTCTCAGATCATACAGTTGCTTCCTGGATACATAGGCTTTAAATACAGTTTCAGATTCACCATGTGATTCTCCAAATTTGCTCAACTCAAATGCATCCATCTTACCAACCAACATATCTCTTGTCATAGTAGTCACACTCTGGATCTCATCAATACCAACAACTTTGGCTTTATAAGAAAAAGGAAAGGATCTCAATACCTTAGCAACAATCTCATCTTCATCAAGAGTTAAAACAACATATATGATGTTCATAACAAGCTCATTCACTTTAGCCATAAAGGAAGTTATGTTCTCATCTTCTCCCATCTTCAATGTCTCATATTTTCCCTTCAAAATCTGCAATTTAGCAACTTTAACTTGTGCATCTCCTTAATACAAGACCTCTAGCTTTTTCCATATCTCATGTGTAGATTGAAGTCCCATCACATTAGTCATCTCTAAATCGGTCAAAGCACTCAACAACGCTTCCTTATCCCTTATGTTATGTTCAGTTTCCTTGATCTCATCAGTAGTAACTGGTCCATTCAGAGAAACAATGTAGACATTCTCTGCAATATTCAAATAATCTTCACCAAGACACTTCAAATGAACTTCCATCCGGTCCTTCCAAATAGTATAATTATTTCCATCAAATCTAGGATTCTCCTTCTTAAACACATAATATGCCATCCCGGATCTCCTAAAGCAGTTAAGCTTCTTCTAGAGTATCTAGCTTTGATACCACTTGTTGGCAACAACAAAGAAGGGAAACTAAGAGGGGGGGGGGTGAACCAGTTTTCACTGGATTAAACCAATTAAGTACAATCTTAGATCTGACCAACTGTAACAAAAAGAAAGATAACAACAATAATAGCAACACACATAACACCAATATTTTTGACGTGGAAAAACTGGTTAAGGGAAAAACCATGGCGGGAACCTACCCACAATGAGATGATACTTTGAAGAAGTATGTGTAAATATTACAATGGGGAATGCACATGCATTCAGACACACTTCCTATAGCTCACTGCTCAAATTGCAATGACCTAGAAGGATCCAACCCTCAGGGAAGGTTCACTACCTTAGAAAAAGATTTAGACTACAATCCGAAAAGAATGAACTGCAAAATTAGCATTTGCTAATGCTTGATGACAGTTCCAATTAAGCTCAAATGTCTACCCTTAACCAATGGGTAAGTGCACAAAGATGGTGGTAAAAAAGGGGGGTATAAGTGGACACTTTTTTTTTTCTAAAATCAGGTGAACCTCAACTTGGAGGAAAAATTTGAAAGTCATCCACTCAAGATATGAAGATAATCAAGGAACAAATATTGCAGTACTTTGAATCTAGTTTCCAAACTAGTAAACTTTTTCAAAATTGAATAAGATTAAGGGGGTCAAATCCTTCACACACAAAAATCAGGCCCTGATTTTTTTAGAAAAACATAACATAGTGTCTGACGTGCGCATCAAAAAAGTCATAGTTAGATTTAGTATTTTGACAAATCCTTTGGCAGAAAGATAGTTAAGAGTAAGCACTAGAAGATGTGTATTTTTTTGTTGAGTTTTTTTTTTAATGATTTTTCCAATCGAGCACATCTTGAAAATTAGGTACTTGTTCATGCGCGAAGCATAAGTTGCACTAAACAAATCGAAAATACAATTTTTAAAAAAAAATTGTAAAGAATCAAGTTCACTACAATAATATATAATTTTTTAAAAATTTGGATAAGTGTATCAAAAGCTATTAAAAAAATGGTGCACCTATGTCTGTGAGAACTATGGAGGCACTGGTAAAAGAAATTCAATAATAATATGTTATTGTTGTTCAAATTTTTTAAAAATTATATGGTTAGAAAGCTCAGAAGATGGGTGAAAATATGGTGGCAATTTTAGAAATACCCACTTGATGGAGTGTAAACCTAATGATGACAAAGTCGATAAAACAAGTTGATAAAATAAAACACGTCAAAAATGAGGAAAATGGAGGGAAATCAAACTTCCAAACCGTAGTTTTGTCATGCAGGCCTATTTCCAAGCCGCTTGATGAAGTGTAAACCTGATGATGACAAAGTTGATAAAATAAAACACATCAAAAAGGAGCGAAATGGAGGGAAATCAAACTTCCAAACCGTAGCTTTGTCATCCAGGCCTATTTCCAAGCCTAAACAGTCAAAAACCCATACGAGGTACTTATGGTATAAAAAGCGCGTACGAGGTACTTATGGTGTAAGAAGTGCATACACTCTATTTTAACTATAAACAACGTGTATGTGCTATGTTTACTATAAACATCGCATATGCTATACGTTTGTTTAAATTTTGGGTGTGTGTATAATATGATATTGTATATATAATATGTGTATATACATATAATATATAATTTTTATATATAATATATAATATATAATATTTATATATATATGTATATAATAATATATAATATATTAAGTATATATATACACATATAAGTGTAATGTCTCCCCCTCTCAAGCACGTACAAGGTGCCTCTCTTTCTCTCCCTCTCACTCTCTCTCTCTCTTTCTCTCTCTCTCTCTCTCTCTCTCTCTCTCTCTCTCTCCCTCCCTCCCTCTCCCCCCTCTCTCCCTCTCTCCCCTTCTCCCTTCCTCCATACCCCATCTCTCTCTCTCTCTCTCTCTCTCTCTCTCTCTCTCTCTCCGTCTATCCCCTTCTCCCTTCCTCCATACCCCATCCCTCTCTCTTCTTCTCTCCCTCCCTCCCTCCATACCCCACTGCAACTGTGTCTACACTTCTATAGAAGTAAGTGAATTTATTTCTTGTCTGCAACTTCCTCTTTGATTTTTATCATGTATGCTCTCCTAAGAAAATTGAATGATGGATTTGTGTGTGTATATTGAATAGGAGGAAGAAGGGTCTGAAATTGAACAACAGGTGCATTACCGTAACAAACAAGGAAACCTGCAATAATATTCTTCTCGAATGTGTTTTTAATGAGCAGAGAAGATGTGGAAAATAATGTCAACAAAGCAAAATGATGAGTCAGACTACCTACAATATGTTTTTAAGAAGGAAACAACTAGTAGGAAGAGAAAGAGTGAGAGTAACATAGATGATATCATAGAGAATAATAGTGGTGGGCATGCGAGATTTCCCAAGTTGTTACACAACGCTTGTCACCTAAAGAAATTAAAGTTTGTTGTAAGCATGGCAGTGGTAGTATATGATGATCATCACTTGTCAAAAGGCCTGGAAGGGTACATACCCATGAAAGAAATCAAGTGTGTAATTCCTATAGTCACAATCAAGATCAGTCCTCTAACCTTGCAAATTTAATAACATCATATGTTTTAGAAAGGCAATACTCTTAGGGTTAGGTCAAGCTCTTACACTTGCTTTTTAGCGAAGCCTCGTTGTTTGTTCGCTTGGAGTCTCTCTTATGCTGACAATGGTCTAACTTAGCTATACCAAAACTAAACTACCGATGTTCTATTGTATGATGTTCTATTCATAACTTTAAATAATATATCATTTTATTAGCCCACCATATGACCCCTTAGGTGTTATTAGAGGTCATATTGTTTCTTAAGAGCTCATATGGTGTCCTATGACCCCTTAGGACACCATATGACCCCTTAAGACACCATACGACCCATAAAAACATGATATGGTGTCCTAAGGGGTCATAGGATGCCATATGACCCCTCAGGACACCATACGACCCATAACAACACCATATGGTGTCCTAAAGGGTCATATGGTTTTCTATGACCCCTTAGGACACTATTTGGTATTGTTATAGGTCATATGGTGTGCTAAGAGATCATATAGTATCCTATGACCCCTTAGGACACCCTATGACCCCTTAGATGTTGTTAGGGGTCATTTTGTGTTCTAAGGGTTATGACACCATATTGTGTCCTATGACCCCTTATGACACCATATTGTGCCGTTATGTGTCTTATGGTGTCCTATGACCCCTAAGACACCTTATGACCCCTTAGGAGACCATATGGTGTCGTTAAGGGTCATATGGTGTCCTAAGGGGTCATATGGTCTCCAATGACCCCTTAGGACACCATTTGACCCCTTAGGACTCCATATGGTGCCGCTATGGGTTGTATAGTGTCATAAAAGGTCATATAGCATTCTATGACCCCTTAGGACATCATTTGGTGTCATTATAGGTCGTATGGTGTGCTAAGGGGTCATATGGTGTCCTATGACCCCTTAGGAACACATGCATGGATCCCTAGGATACCATATGAACCCTAAGAATATCATATGACCCTAGAGAGGGAGAGAGGGGGACTTAAGTGAAAAATAGATACTTGATTCTCTCCCCTTCTCTCTTCCTCATACCCCTTCTTCTCTCCCTCCCTCCTTCCCTCCCTCCCTCCTCCTTATCTCTCCCTCCCTCCTCTCTCTCTCTCTTCCTCTCCCTCTCTCCCTCCCTCCCTCCCTCCCTCCTCTCTCTCTCTCTCTTCCTCCATACCCCTTCTTCTCTCTCTCTCTCTCTCCCTCCCTCCCTCCCCCTCCTCTCTCCCTCCCCCCTCCTCTCCCTCTCTCCATCCCTTCCTCCTCCCCTCCTCTCTACCTTCCCCATCCTTCTCTCTCTCTCTCTCTCTCTCTCTCTCTCTCTCCCCTTCTCTCTTCCTCCATACCCCTTCTCTCCCTCCATCCCTCTCTCTCTCTCTCTCTCTCTCTCTCTCTCTCTCTCTCTCTCTCTCTCTCTCTCTCTCCCTCTCCCCTTCTCCCTTTTTCCTTTACCCCTTCTTCTCTCCCTCTCTCCCTCTCTCCCTCCCTCCTCCCTCCTCCCTCCTCTCTCCCTCCCCCCTCCTCCTCTATCCCTCCCCCCTACTCCCCCCCCCGCTCTCTCTCTCTCTCTCTCTCTCTCTCTCTCTTCCTCTCTCCCTCTCTCCCTCTCTCCCTCTCTCTCCCTCTATCCCTCCCTCCCTTTTCCTTCACATTTTCTCTACTACAAATAGCATGTATGGGATATTGAACCTATTAGTTCACTGCCCTGTCATAACATTTTTAAGGCATAGGAGCACGTACGCGATACTTATTACTTGTAAGCATGTACGGGGTATTGAGCCTATTAGTTCGCTCACCTGCCATAACATTTTTAAGGTTGACAAGCACGTACACACTACTTATTTGTACAAAGTGGAAAAGAATAATACCGTTGGGCTTGCCAACAATTTATGGACTAACAACGTGCACATGACTATTAATATAGCACATACGAGGTACTTAGACGTAGTTTTATTCTCCCAAGAGCCTCAATGACCTCAAAACAAGTTTTTGAGGTCGTTGAAGGCCCCACTACAACTGTGTCTACACTTCTATCACTGTTTTATACATAGAAGTAAGTGAATTTTTTGTTTTTGCATGATTTCAAATGATTGAATTGTTGTTCTTATTAGTTTTTTCAATATTATTGTGATTATTTAATAGTTTTGATTCAAAAAAATAATGATAAGATGCATATTTATGGTTATTTGTTATTTATGAACTTTTGTTTACATATATATGTAATATGATTCTATTTAGGACAACTGATATCAACCATGGGAAATAACAAGTGAGGAATGATGGAACAACGAGAGATTGAAAAGGAAAGACAAAGGCATATGTGACATAAGAACAATGAGAGAAGAAGGTATGTCATCCTCAACATCTCAATTCGATTTACCAAATGAACATAATGCACCTAATGCAATTGAAGAAGAGACATTTGATTTACCGTATGAACCTAATGCAATTGAAGAAGATACCACATTGAATAATTAATTAAATGATGAACATACACCTTCTCTATTTGATGAATTGAATGTACATAATGCACCAATGTTAACACCTCCTAGAATCATTCGTAGGAAATCGAAGTATCTAATTGACATTGATGAGAATATATTGAAGCCAATGCCCAATAAAATGAATGAATGAACTTGTAGGAGAATGGTTAAAAGAATATGTCAAAACTATTTTGAAAACTTAAATCAAACCGCAAGATGTCAATTAATTGTTCAAATGATTAAAAATTTGAATTTTAGAGAGACAATGAAAATTATAGGCCTAACATCATCTAAAAGTAACAATGAAAGAACTATTGTGAGAAATATATTTGATGCATATCAAGCAATTGGTTCAAAATCATGTACTAAAGATTCTAATGTTACTCGACATTTCATTACATCAACTATAATGAGCAAGAAAGTAAAAAATGATCGTTTGATAAGCAAAACAAGTAAGTCATTAAATGTTAGTAGAACAACATTAAGTAAAGCATTAAAGAGGCGAGAAAAAATAGAGGAACCTAACAATAATTCTCTTTCGGCATTCTCAGGTAGAATACCACGCAAAGACAAGGTTGTTGATGCACTAAGAACATTAATTAAATTTTTTTGGCATGACAACACAAGAGTTTCACCCGGCCAAAGAGATGTTGTTAGAAAGCGAATCGGGTCTACAAATTGTGAGCCACATGCCAAACACTATTTGGATATGACTCAAACAAAATTTTATGAAATATTCCTTCAAAAGCTTCATCAAATAAGAATTTCTCAAAGATTTTTTGAAATGACAAAACCTTTTTATATTAAGATTAATCATGTACACACTATGTGTTTTTGTAGGATGCATATTGAATTTTCAATGCACTAAGATATTTATTGTCATATTTGTTCTACTTTGCACACTAACGATGTTTTGCAAGAATGCAATATACAAGCACCTCCTCAGTCGGTAAGAAAATTTATTTCAAGTGTGCTATGCAATAGACATGATGATTGCATTTATTATAAGATGCCTTGTTTGGAAGGTTTTTGTGCTATATGTGGTGGTTTGCAACATTTTCCAAGATGTGTACATTTGGAGAGCACACATGAAATTGGTAGGAAACTAGTTTCTTTTGGAAAATACAAGACAATCACATATGGAGTTAAAGATGGAAAAGATTTGAAGAGATGTGAGCTAGTGAAAAATGATATATGTGTAGCTGAATTTATGAAAATGTTTCAAGAGAAACTAGTTTATGAGTACATAATGAATACACATAGATCTTGATGGTTAGTTGAGAAATTCAAGCTATGTAAGGACACATTTCCTCTTGGCACCATTTTCTCTATCATTGATTTTTCTGAAAATTATACACCACAACCTCAAAATGAAGTGCAATCTATGTATTATCATTCTACACAAGTTTCTATTTTTGTACACATAACATTCATGCATACAGATGATAGCATCGAGGATATTAGAAAGGTTGTAAGAAAGTATCACTTCTACATAAGTGATGATTGTACTCATTCATCAGAGTTTGTACAAGGATGCTTTAAAGTTTTCTATAATAGATTAAGGGAAAGGAACATATGATACAATTGACACTTATTATGGTCAGATAATTGCACCACACAATTCAAGAATGCAAGGATGTTTTATTGGTTGACAAGGATGCATATGACAAGCGGTGTACAATATTTTTGGAATTTCACTGAGGCTAGACATGGTAAGGGAGAGCATGATGGTGCAGGAGCATGTGTAAAAAGAGCCCTAGCTAGAGAAGAATTGAAGTACGAAGGTGGTGCTAAGTTGATAGATGCAGAAATAATTGTGTGATGGTGTAAGTCTACGATGGGTCTAGGTAATCCAGGTACGTCAATGGTTCATAGATATTTTTGGTTGATCACTGAATATAACATTGAAAACTATCTAGATTGTTGCACAGTTGCATGATTGAGTGACATGCACTCATTTATGAGTTCAAATTCAAGTTCATTAGTAATTTATATGAGACAGATGGTATGTTTTTGCTCTTCATGCATGTTTTGTTTGTGGGAAGAATGTGAATCACAAGAGTGGGTTGACAAATGGTCTTATAGACTGTTGGCTCCCATTGATACATATCAAATTCCCAAAGCACTACAATTGAGCCAGATGGAGACATCAGTGGATTTTGACCATGTATCCAACCTAGTGGATTCAGGTGATTTTTTGAGTTAATTTTTTTGCAAGTATTCTTTTTGGTTCATTTTGTTGTACATCATACTTTATTTTTGGTATTAATTAACACTTTATAAAATGCAGGTCATGTGCATGCATTTGTTGCAGAAGAGACCAATTAAGAAGGAACACTTTACTATTTGTGTCATTGTGTTGAGCCAAAAGAAATTTGACAACCACACTCATTGACAAAGAGGGTATTAAGTACCTAATAGGGTCTGTTGTCGTGATAGGAACATGGTTTACGAGATACCCTATCAATAATTATGATGTTTGGTTGTTCGAGGACTTTGAAACACATAGACGTATTCTTCATTTCTCTAACCTTGTTGTTACAACAAATATTCATTTGATGGAGTATCGTGGTAGACCTCATAACAATATTTTATAGAAAGTTCATGAATCTGACCACGAGGCAATACTTGATACAATACGGGTTAGAGTTGATCTCGAAGGTTCACTTGATTGATTCTATGGTTCAAAGTAGAATGATTTTGAGAATTTTGTATATATCATCGACGAATTGTTCTATATTCATTTTTTGTATATATAAATGCCCATGAGCTGATTTTTACATGTTTAGGGGCATAATTTTGTATATTTAAATGGTAATGAGATGATTTGTACATATGTAGATGCCAAATTTTGTATATTAAAATGGCGATGAGCTGAATCGCACATATTGTAATGCCAAATTTTGTATAAAAGCCCATGAGATGATTTGTAAGATATTTTTTTGTATATTCAAATAGCCAAGAGTTGATTTGACCATATTTAGAGGCAAATTTTTGAATATGTGACAATGTTTTGTGACTATTTTTTGTATCTATGTTTTGTGACTATGTTTTGAGTTTATGTGATGTGATAAGGTCAATCATGAGAATTCTTGATTCCTGTATAATCATGGAGAATTATTTGAGTCATTATCAGGTCATAGGGGTCATAGATTGAGTAGAGATCGCATCAGTAGGGTATGAATCTTGACGTTTTGGCACTTTGGGATGCATGAGAGGAGCATACCTAGCATAAACCTACCCACTTAGATGCGCTCATGACGCCAATTTGTGCACAAGATTGACTGAATCAATTCTAGCCAATTCTGCAACTTTGAATTGCATGCAACCGACAATTTTTACAACAAGCGAAAAAATGCTACCAATTGAAAATGGCTTTGATTCGTCAAAAAATGAGATATGCCATTATAGAGGAGCCTCACATGACTCCACAGGTTCAAACAAATTGATCATATGTGTCTTGGAGTGGAAGAAACAATCCGTCAAAGTTTAACAATTTTTTGGACTCAGGGCACTTGAGAGATTGCGCTGATAGGGTATGACTCTCGACGGTTTGGGATGCATGAGAGGAGCATGCCTAGTGTAAAACTACCCACCTGGATGTGCTCGTAATGGCAGTTTGTGCACATGACGAACCGAATCAATTCTAGCCAATCCTGCAACTTTGCATTGCATGCAACTGACGGTTTTTGCAGCAGGCAAAAAAATGCTACCAATTGAAAATGGCTCCGAGTCGTCAAAAACTGAGATAGGCCATTATAGAGGAGCCTCACACAAAGACATAGGTTCAAATAGATCGATCATATGTGTCTTGGATTGGAAGAAACAGTCCGTCAAAGTTGGACAATTTTTTGGACTCAGGGCACTTGAGATATTGCGTCGGTAGGGTATGACTCTTGACGTTCTGACGCTTTGGGATGCACGAGAGGAGCATGCCTAGCATAAACCTGCCCACCTGGACACGCTTGTAACATCAATTTGTGCACATGACAACCAAAATTTGACCATTGCAAGCATGAGGGTGCTCTCGCACCAAACACATATTGTTGTTTATATTCATATTGTCAATTTTTGTTGTTTATATTCATATTGTCAATTTTTGTTGTTTATATTCATATTGCTGATTACATAGGCAAATATTTATTTAAATTTATAGAAGGGAAGCCACCAAATACAACAAATACACAATAATGAATTGAATAAAAGGAGTTTTGTAGGGTTAATTCAATATTTTAGAAATTTTATCAAATCATATTCCATGATTGCAATGTTTTATATCATAAATTTTTGTTGTTTATATTCATATTGTTGATTACATAGGCAAATGCTCAATTAAATTTATAAAAGAACAACCACGAAATACAACGAATATAAAATAATGAACTCAATACACATTTATTGGATCAAATATCAACATTTATATATATAAAAAAGGCATGTCTGCCAAGTCAATACAAGTATTACAAAAATGTGGCATATGCCATGTCCAAATTGATATACAATAAAAATGTAGAATATATCTACATGTATTGGTAATTATATGACCAAAAATAACACTATATGATCCTAACTTGTGGTGGATCATCAAAATCAAGCCTCTTCGATGCAGTATGCGGCTCTGTAGATGGCTGCAAAACGACAATTCAAAAGCCAAGTTAGAATTATTTTGTAGAAAATAGTTGACAATTAACAACATAACTATGCATTTAACTATAATTCCTTTGCAATTGAAATGTAGATTACCTCATCGGCTGATCTAGGAGCTAATGTCTTAGCTCTCCTCTCCTTGTCACTCTTAGAAGTTTTCTTGAAGACATACTTAAAAGGATCCACGTTATGGTCATATCGCGAAGGGGTCTATTGTAGATTAAATGTACAATTAATACAATGTACTAACATAAATATATCAAAAACACTTAAAAGCTATAATATAGAGAACAATGACGTACCCATGCCTAAGATGCTTCTCTAATGGACTGAGGATGGCTCACCATCAATTTAGAAATTATTGCTATTACCTATACAAAAAATGATCAAAGATTAAATACAATTAATATAATGATAAGTACTGTAGGTTAAAAACAATTAATGTAATATATCAAACAAAAGTGTACCAGATCCTGAGATGCTTCTCCAGTGCACTAGAGGGCTCACCATTGATGAAACATCTATGGATATTTCCTGTATGAAAAAAATATAAGATTATAATATATCACAAGTTCACATGTACGCATGCATATAATCATGAAATCAAGAAAATAAAGTAGAGATACATACCTCTGCCCTCTCTTGATCCACGGGTGAATGAGGTGCATTTAATGAATCCACATAGCTCAATGGCCATTGTACATGTAAAATAGACAAAAAACACTAATCAATCTACAAACCCCAACTAATACTTGATTTAAACATTTTAAAACAATTGTACAACTAAAAATGTGTTCAACTACCTTCTTCACGCGTTTTGGCATTTTTGAGGAATTCTTTTTCTTAGGATAAATTCATTTATGTAATTACAAATTTAAAGTGACTAATAAATAAAATTCTATGAATTCAAATCAAAACACCTGTGTTTGTCGCTGATGGGAAAACACCATGTCCATCAACTCATATGTCATTGCAAAATCCTCACCTGTGCGAGCCTGACATCTACTCCCGCAAATCGTGCATATATAAGATGTGGATCCATCTACACTGACCACATCATCTATCCCTGAGCATATCCCTAAGCAAATGACACACATATGCTGAATGGGCTCTTTGTCGCCACTTGGAGCAACTAATGGCTCATCATCCAGTACAATAGGGTGTGCTAACAACGTCCCATGTTGGATGATGGCAACAGTCAATGCTGTGGCCTCCTGAAGAGTCTGTAGCTCCATCGACTATTTCAGTTCTACCGGGATAGCCTGATGCACCTTGGGTTTGGGTGCTAGGGGGTAACAACCCTCTAGGGCTACTTGCCTATGGGCTCCAGGTCTATCTTGGGTAGAGCCGCCACCTCTACCATGGAACTCTCTTATGTCAAAATAGTTTGGCTGCACATTGAGCACAAAATCATAGTATACTTTTCTCAAAAAATACAATGGCACCTCATAATTATTACAAGGTGGATCATCAAAGACCATCCACCACCTCTGCCAAAAAAGATTCTTCATCTGCACATTGGTACACCAATGTATGGGAAACCTCTTTTCATTAAGAGGTAACGACTGACCAGTTTTAAGATCAACAAAAAGGGTACACATTTGTTGTTTACTAATATTTTTGTTTTTCACTCCCTCATATGATAACCCATCAACATAGTATTGACGACACCTATCCCTAAAGTTTCCCCATTTTGTAATTTGTGTGGAAACAACTATGGCACCACTAGCTAATGTTTCTAGGCTAGTGGCGAGGGATTATGATGCTCAAGTTCAGATGTTTTCAATTTATCAATCAGTCTATTGATTTTAGACGTATTTTGTCCTAACTGATGAATTAATTGCTCCCATGTTTCAAGTGTGGGGTCAAAAGGAGGAATTGGGGGTGTATCTTGTGGCTTTTCAGGAGCTGCATTTTGTTGTTCTTGTTGTGGATATCAAAATCTGGTTTTTGAAACAAAAAAATGAAAAAACCTAATCAAAATTAATGAAATTAAATTCAAAACGTAAAACAAATTGAACAAATGGGAAAGAAAGACAAAAATGAACAAAAACTAACCTTGATCCATAGTGTCTGGAGGAGAAATGAGGTACCCCGTTCGCAGTTTGGTGGAGAAAATGGGGAAAAAACATGACTGTCACGGGAAAATAAGACCCATTTTTAAATTTATTTTTTTTGACAGTTACCACATACACGGTCCTTTAGGGCTTATTAGCGTGTACGTGCTCATTTTCCTATAAGTAGCACGTACATGCTCATTTTCCTAAAGGTAGCGCATACACGCTCACTTTCCTAAAAGCAGCGTGCACACGCTACCTTTTCTAGGCTCAGGAACAACGAACTTGAGCGTCTACGCGGTGATTTCAAATTTTATAACCGCATACGTGCTGCTTGTTTTTTCATGTTTTTTTTGGGTGGTGTCCAGTTTTCTGACCACCATCTTTGTGCACATACCCCAATCTTTGTTCAACAAACCATACCGAAAGATGAATTCACTTGATCACACATACACCACTCTTTGATAATGCAGACTCCATCATCGACCCAAAATTACATGAACATTACACCCATTTATACAAATCATCAACCTTAACTACAAGGTTGGCCAAACCCATAGCATCTAATTACAAAATTACATCACATGATACATAAATCAACCACCAGACCATTACAATGCCATAGACAACATAGCATGGACCTAAATCAACTCCTCAAACACACACCACCACCAGAAATCTCGCTACTATCAATCGCAACATGTTACACCACCAAAAATACCGCATAACATAAAGAATATCACCAAACCAAGAAGATCATCAAGAACTCACACAATAATCAATGCGAACCACCAAAACAAATAGGACATGATTAGGAAACACCAACAAGCATGTTAGAACCATCCACAATAGCTGCACCAACACCACTTATGCAAATCTCTATCAATCAACATGCTAACATTCAAGATCACTTAACAACAACAACTCAGATAAGAAAGATAGCTTCCAGAGCACCGAATCATGAACCATTTGAAATGAAGATACACACGAACATCCCAAACACTCTCCCAAATCTGGAACACAAGGTATGAATACTGGAGCACAACAGATCAAACACCAAAACACTACAACACTAAACACACAAAACTAGTCTCCATACCAAAATCCACAACTTGACCAAATCATCACAAAGCATCATGAAATGAATTTCGAATGAAGTAGAGACACTAGAGATACTTCATACTGAACCACAAATCCCAATCAATTCTCTGGAATCACCTGATCACCGAAACAATTCTTTGTAACACCAAAACACAAGAATATGTTGACATCAATGACAATAACATATCCTAGCAGCAACAATATCCAACAATTATGACCACTTTTGAAATGTAAATAAGAGGGGTTAGAACAAATGCACCTTGATTTAATTCTTTACAATTGTGTTGAACCCCTTGATCCGACGATGAGCTCCAAACTAGCTTCTTATCATCCTTAAATCATAAATGTGAAAATTTTGCAAAAAAGATGATCCAAAGTAAGGAAATTCTATTTCACAAATATATTCCTCATGATAAATAAATTTCAATGATAATAAAGAAATCCTATGAGCAGTAAGATATATGCAAATAAATTATAACCTTATCACAAAATTATCATATATATATATATATATATATATATATATATTTGCTTTTTACCTAATCAACAAGATTTGATTTTTTTGCAATGATTAAAACTCCAAAAATTCAAAGGAAAAGATAAAACCCTTGCTAAAATTTTGAGTTTTCTAAAAATGTACATTGATTTGAGCCCTAGAGAGTAGATTTAATGAAAAACTCTAATTTTTAAAGATTTGATATTTCATTGATTATTGTTTTTATAAAAGAACAAATTAAAAAAAAAAAAACCTTCTATAGTTTTAAGGGCTTTCAAAAAATGCAAGAATTTTTGAAAAATACGCTAATTTGTTTCTAAAATTATTTTTTTATGATAAAAAATAAAAAAATATAAATAATTCAAAAAATGATCCAAAGAATTTGATGTTCAGTTTTAAAATCCAAATACCATTCCAAACTTGTAGAAAAAATTTTGTACACAAATTCATAGCCGTTTGTGAGATATGATCAAATCATTGCAAAATCTTAATTTTCAAAGATTTGATTTTTGGCTAACTATTTTTATTAAAATTATAACTAAAAATAACAAACCACCTCTATAATTCTAAGAGATTTTACATAAATATAAGAAAATCCAAAAAATTCACTAATTTACTCCAAAAATTATTTTTTTAAATAAAAATAATAAAAAAATTATAAATAATTTAAAACTAATCTAAAAATTTTGATTTTTAAAATGAGAAATCTTGATACCATTTCCAGCCTGTAAAAAATATTTTGTGCAACAATTCACAGCTATTTGTGGGATATGATCAAATATTTCCAAAACCTCAAACTTGTGTCGAAAACCCTAGCTACACAAGGTTTGTCTCCAAATTTTTGCACCAAATGGCAATATAGAGCTAGAAAAACCTGCAAAAATACATATATAATTTAACTCAAAGTCTCATCAAGCATGCCAAAATGTTTATGCTATATTTCAAAACTTAAACTATTGTAAATCCTAAAGGAATCAACCAATAAACCCTAGTTCTACAATGGAAGATGAAGATGTTGGTTGTAATTATGAGATGGAATTTGAAATACAAAAATTTAGGATTGATTTAGATGAAGATCAAGATTGAAATAATGGGATGATGGATAAAAAGTTGTGTTTATGTTGAAATTGGATATCAAAATTATTGTAAAACCTAAAGGAATCAACCACTAAACCCTTTTTCTACAATTAAATCCAGCATAAAAACAATGAAGAACCTAAGATTATGCAAAACATAAAATAAAGGAAGATTATACCATTAACGTGCTCCATGTAATGCCCGCGAAAATCCTCTAGAGAAAACGACTAAACTAATAACAAATAGAGTTTTTTTTTAAAAACATCTACTAATACAACATATTAACCTATCATTACTCATATGCATTAACCATAACATAACATGAATGCATAAACATCTTAAACATAATCATATTCACAACAACATAACATGCAAGTGGAATAATAATACATCTCATAAACCATCATTCCCTAGGGTATCTCAATGCCATTACTTACTATCATTAACACATAAACACGTCCATATACCATGATACCATTCACACTCATTACAACAATTACATTCATTTCCCAGTTAATTACTATCTTTCTTATCATGAGAATCATTAACTATCAATGTATATCCTAATATACATACCCTTTAACACTTGGTTCATTTTAAAGCACCAAATCAAATGTTCCTAATTCCCTTTTAACCATCCAGATCATGATAGCATCTTATTTTAACATAGATTATCTCCTAATGTAAATCTAGTTCATCTCATTAATAATAACCACACAACCTATGAGCTACTCATTCATCTTCATATTCTAAAGATAAAATCAATATTAAGGAAATAACATCTTTGAAATTAAATAATTCACTCATAGTTACACATGAATCACTCATCATTTCAACTACTATCCATAGATATACACAAGGAGATCTGATCACACTACTTAATCATTTTATTCCTTTATAATCAACATTATATGTGTAATAAATATCCAATTTGAACCATCATAATCGATTACAACTCATCATGAATTCAACCTACTACAACTCTTAACACATATGTTCACAAGATACTAGCTACATAGTCTTCTTTACAAATTACATCCATTTCATAATATAAAGTACATGATTCCAATCTCAATTACATATATTATGCTCCAAAGATATCCATCCACATGAAGAAAAGAAATTAGTCCACATCCACACATTCTAGCAACCAAAGAAGAACATCCCAATGGAAGAAGGCATCAAACCACCCGACCATGTGGAAACAATAAGGAACCACCCCCCATGCTAGGAGATGACACAAGGTTCTAACTAACACTATAGACCTATGTTGGCACCTAACAACCAAGGATCTCAACATGTCATCCACAAATGATAAACAACCAAATAGCAATAATTAAAATCACATCACAAGGCTAATCATAAATCAATAAACTCCAAGAGGTGTACCAATTAATCAAGGCATAAGGATCATGGAAACATGTAGGGAAAGAGTGTCATAAAATTCTATCCTCACAAAGAAGGGGCCAAGCCACACCTTGATAGACATGTGGAGTCATCTCAATGTATGAGAAATCAAGGGAGTTTGGCTTACCATCACGGCAGTCTTCCCAAGCTCATCTTGAGTCCCTCGTCAAGGTCTATGAGGTAGGGCCACAACAAATATTCATTATCTTGATTAAGTGAATCCTAACTACCCCTCCCACTAATAAAATTATTATGGTTATCACTTGCAAATTAAACATAAACTCTCCATGTGGTCCCATGATAGGTCTAGACCCTAAGCATCTATACAAGGCATCTTCTTAGAAGCCTATTGCTCATGGCCCTTGTCCTACACATGCAAGAGACCACTCTCCCTATCCATGGACCAAGACCTTATGGTGAAACATAAATCACAATAAAATCATAAAGAGACTTAACATATAAGATCCATCAAAAGAAACATCATACTATTACAAATATGAAGCACAAACAGGGCCATAAAGCCAACATGAAATCAAGAGCCTCAACCAAAAAAAGCACAACAATAAACAAGAGTGAGGCTTACAATATATTATCTATAAATATATAAATACAATCCTCTATAGTGAGGCATAACCATACCACTGGAGCTTATATAAGATCAATCTCAATAGCAAGGCAATCTTCCTCTTGCTAGAGCTATAACCACAGTTATGCACAATCCTCAACAATAAGGAATTAACCATATTGATGGAGTACAATCAACAATATATTAATCATAATAAAAATATAAACATCTTAGAGGAACTCAATACAATCACAAAAAACCTCTGGTACAAGCTCAAACTTTGGAAAAGTGACCTTGGAAGACAAAACCGACAAAACTGGCAAAACAGGGTAGTCTGGTGCATCCAAAAAGCAGATTAGTGCATCCATGGAGTATAATGGTGCATACATGGTAGAGAATGACACATCCATGCCATCTTGTGGTGCATTGGTTCCATTCTGTAGTGCATAGATGACTTTTGTGCCCCATGGTGCCAGAGACCAAAAATGACAAAAACAAAAGTAAATAAGGCGACAAAACCACCTAGAATTGACCATGAACTCACCAGATGATTCAAATTCACTCCCAAAAGATGTAGAAGGAAAAAATAAAGATAAAAAAACAAATAAATGATACAAAAAGTCATACAAGTGAATTCCATCACCAATTCCCCATTCCTCCTTCACACAGTCACACTCAGAGATGCACAAAACTCAAAGAGACCACTCCAAAATATAATACAAAGTAGAGAAAATCCAAATCCAAATCCAAATTATCCAATCAATCAATCTTCTATCCAATGAGAAGTCTTCAACAATCCAAGATCCAAGCTTTAACAAGATCAAATTCCAAAATGCAATTCTAAATTACTCCCAAATGCCAACCCCAACAATGCACAACTAAATCCAATAAATAGAAAATTAATTGAAAACTATAGAAATATACCGACCAATCAGAAAATTCTAATAAACCATATAATATACCTACCATGCATAGTTTCAAAGTAAATAATATAAAATAGTATTATTTACTTACCCCCACCAAATCAGCCAACATAAAATACGGGTAGGTAATAATTATATTATATCAATTAACCATGTAGTAACAAGAAAAATAATAAATCAAAACAATTTAATAAAATAACCTCATGGGCAAAATAAAATACAAAAGCCCAATAAATAATAGATAAAAATTAAAATAAAATAAATATCACACTATAGAAATAAATAAATAAATAATATACAAAAGGCTCAATAAATAAAATAACCAAGGGCAATACATAACTAGTAAACCATATAAAATAATTAAATAATACAAATAAATATTAAATATCAATAATAAATTATTTAAATATTAATTAAATATCCAAGCTATAATCATAAATTAATTTTAACATTAATAAACATATTAATCAATTATCAATTAATTAAATAATCAAATACTCACAACACCCCGAGGCAACCCAACACAAGGGTCGAACGTCACATTGCAAAGTGCCACAAGACAACTCAACTGAGATACTAGACTGACTAGTATATTAACTAGGAACTAGAGTGTAAGGAAGGAAACTTATGTCATCTCCAACAACTTGGCATTGGGATAAGACACGGTCAAACCTGTGAGACCAAGTGGGGTCGATGTCTAGTACTTGCAATCCTGCAACCGCCAATAACCACAATCCAACATATATAATAATATATCATAAATAATTAGGCAAGTTATAGAGAATCACAATGTCATATCATACTCATAGTGAGTGGTATGAATCTGTCCCTATCATGAAGACACTAGAAAATAATCACAATCATCATAGCATCTACTCAATCATCATGATCATTGAATAGCATTAGCATAATCATAAGATCATTGAAATCCTATAAGCAATACAAATCCGCCATGAACCATGAGAATATATAAGATCATCAAGTAAATCCATTATCATCATAGTCCAACCTATGTCAATCATCCATAAGAACATCATGTAACATATGTCAATATAAAATATCTATCATCATCCATAGCATCTAATCACATAGATAGAGTCATAAATATCAGTCAAATCATCACATAAGAGTCTATATAAGTCTATTGATTCATAAATCAAATGGAAAGTCTATGAGGGACACTACATCCTCTCCCCTTTGCCTAGGTTTACTCCTAGAAGCTTGAGAACAAGTAGGGGTAAAGCTCTCTCATCTATGCAACATCCTGCTAAGTTGTCAACAAATCATCATTCGAGTCCCATTGGATCCTTACCTTCTCTATGTCTCGACCCCTGAGGGTCAACCCTCGATACTGAAGAGTATGCATGGGCTCCAAAGAAAGTTGCATGTCCTCTACCTTCAATGCATTCCAATACAAAACATGGGAAACATCATGATGATAAGGCCTCAAAATAGACACATGAAACACATCATGGATATAGGACAAGCTGGGCAGCAAGGCAAGGTGATAAGCCATAGGACCAATCCTCTCCAAAGTCTCAAATGTTTCAACAAATCAAGGTGCCAACTTAGAACCTTTTCCATAACAGATTGGACTCTTTCATGGATGCATCCTCAAAAACACCTTGTCACCTACTGAAAAATGCCTATCCACATGGTGAACATTTGCATATTTATTTTGCTAGTCCATGTCCTATAACATTTCTGAACCAAGAAGCACTTTGTCCTCCAAATGATACCAACTCAAGGGTGTCCAATACAGTCAACCATATAATGCCTGAAAAGGGACATGCCAATCGAACTATAATAGACATTATTATAGGCAAACTCTACCAAAAGAATGTAATCCTCTCATCTAGGCTGTTGATCCATGACATACATCTATAACATATCCTCCAACACTTGATTAAACCTCTTAGTTTGACCATCTATTTTATGGTGATATGTTGAACTCAAGTTTAGCTAAGCTCCTAAATCATGATGAAGGGAAGTCTATAACATTGAAGTGAACACTGGATCATGATCTGATATAATTCATTGATGAATACCTTGCAATATCACTATATCCTCCATGAAAATCTGAGCTACTGTAATTTTTTGTGTAGGAAGATCTGATCGGAGAGAAGTGTGCCACTTTGGTTAACCTATCAATGGTGACCATGATAGCATCATGTTGATGTGAAGACATTTGCAATCCAACTATAAAATCCATAGATATAATGTCCCATTTCCAATCTGGAACCAGGTTTGATTGCAAGAAACCTACTAGATGTTGATGCTCTACCTTCACTCACTAAAACTCTAAGCAATAAGACACAAAATCCTCTATATCTCTCCTCATTCCTGCCCAGTGATACAACTGTTGCAAATCTGCATGCATCTTCTTAACACATGGATGTGCTAAGTAAGGTGCACGTTGAA
Source organism: Cryptomeria japonica (assembly GCF_030272615.1). Lineage (NCBI taxonomy): Eukaryota > Viridiplantae > Streptophyta > Pinopsida > Cupressales > Cupressaceae > Cryptomeria > Cryptomeria japonica. Next base: position 327,704,624 of record NC_081409.1, read on the forward strand.
CCTTTGATAAGATCAATGCTCGAAGACCATATGAAGGTGGAACACATATATGTCCCAAGTGACAAAGGAGACCATCAGACTCCAAGGATTAACCTTAATATCTACCATCCAAAGTTGTTCCTGAAGGAATCTCTACTTTGACCTCCTGGTATCTAAAGGAAGGGCATTAAGAATCCTGCTCCCCAAATACAAACTGAGAGTCATCACTAAAACCTCATGCCTTCTACGACTCAAAGAATATTCTACCACATTCTCATTTCTCTAAATGTATCTCACCTCAAAATAATACTCACACAAAAACTCCATCCAATGCCAGTGCCAAGCATTCAAGTTCGATTGCGTGAAAAAGTAATGCAATCTGCAATGATCACTATGTAGCTCAAACCGATTCCCAATAAGAAAATTTATTCATCCTATCAAGGCATGCACAACTACCACTAGATCTAAATTGTGAGTAGGATAATTTAACTCATGATATTTAAGCTTATGTGACTCATATGCTATCTCTTGACCATCCTCCATCAGAACTTCTCCAAGACCCTCCAAAGATGCATATGTGCACACCACAAAATCACCCAAGGATCTGACACTGCTAGAATAGGTGCACTAGTCAAATACTCCTTAAGGATCCGAAAATATATCTCACACTGATCTGACCATACAAAATTCTTCCCATTCCTTTGAGGAGAAGTGATAGGGTGAGAAATCCTGAACAAATCAATGATAATAACCTACAAGACCCATGAAGTTGTGAACCTTGCCCACATTAGTGGGTGCTGGAAAATCTACAATAGCTTGAATATTAGAGGGTTCCACTACACTATCCTTCCCTGATATGACATGGCCAAGATATCTAACCTCTGTCTGGGAGAACTCGCACTTTGCAATATTTACATACAACTAATTCTCCCTAAGGCACTACAAAACTAGCCTTGTGTGCTCCTCATGCTCCTGCAACGATCTCAAATAAACCAATATATCATCCAAGAATACAAGCACAAACCTATTGAGATAAGGCTTAAAAATCCATTCATCAACCTCATGAAAAATGATGGAGCAATAGTGAGACCAAAAGGTACCACTATAAACTAATAGTATCCATAACGAGCATGAAATGTTGTACAATGAATATCCACCTTGTGAATCCTCAACTGGTGATACCCAAACTTAAGATCTATCTTAGAGAAAACCTTTGTGTCCTTAATCTTATCAAACAAGTCATCAATCCTTGATAAGGGATATCGATTCTTCACCATGACCTTATTAAGCTTTCTGTAATTAATGCATAGGTGAAGAGATCCATCCTTGTTCACAAACAACACCAGTGCACCCCATGGTGATACACTAGGATGAATGAATCCTATAGCTAGAAACTCCTCCAACTATAATCTCAACTCAGTGAACTCCTAAGTAGTCATCCAATAAGGAGCCTTAGATATTGGCTATGCTCCTAGAACCAAATCTAACTAAAAGTCAATGTTGCCCTCAGGTAGTATACCTAGAATCTCACTAGGGAAAACATCTAAAAACTCCTAGAGGATAAGATGATGATGAAAGAGATCATCACAATTCTCTTCCTCATCCAAGTCATTCACCCTCACTACAAATAACTAGCAACCCTACCACATAAATTGCTTCAACTGCATAGTGGAAATCATGCGAAGAGAAATAGGTAGCTGAATAGCCACTATCTCCACATTCTTCCCACTATCATCAAGATACTGCACCCTCTTACCACAACAATCGATACTAGCCTGTTGAGCCTCAAGATAATATATACCTAGCACAACACCATAGGAACCCAACGAGAGAACTCAAAGATCCACTGAGGTGGTAGAAACTCCAAAATCCAACAAAAAAACATGCATGAAGGAATAAACTTCCACCTTGGACCCCATAGACAAATTAATCTACCATCTATCACATTGCTTTGCCACAACAAGGCCGCGTCACTCTACTAATGAAGGAGAAATGAAAGAATCTGAAGCTCCTGAATCAAATAATACTAAATAAGGGATACCACCTATCTCACTTGCGGTCTCAACAACTGTAGCTTGGTGCTCAGCTTGATGGTTATCAACCACCATAAATATAAGATGGGATCTCCCTGCATCACCTACTATGGGCTCAGAAGCAACTAGTCTTTGACCTAACATTTGCGTAGTCCTATGAGGATACTTAGTAGAAATATGGCCTAGTTGACCACAAGAGAAGCAATATCTCCTAACAAATCCTCTGCTCACTGGAGGCACACAAAGCCGTTGAACACTACCTCTGCTAGAAACCTCTTGGGAACTCTATGTTGGTTGAGAAGAAATAGATCACCTATCACATTACTCATGATGATGTCTATAATGTTGTGATCTAGCACCATGTAAAAAGATCTTACTCTAAAGATACTTCTTTTGGAACCGCCGACTACTTAGAAAAGAAGAAGGATAACTCTTGGCAACACTTGAAGACTACGGTTTTGTGCCTCTCACATCTGATCCTGAGGCTGGAGCACTAATCACCTACACACCCAACGCACCTCCCAAAGCTAAAGTCAAGTTCTCCTTAATCAACCACACCTTCTCCATTGCTACCTCCATAGTCTTAGGCTTGAGAAGTCGAACCCCTCTACTAATGCGATCATTAAGACCTCTAACAAAATGTTGAATCAACATGGGCTCATCATCTACTATCCCAACGTATTGCTTAAGTTCAAAGAACTTATTCTCATATTGCTCAACTATCATGTTTCGCTACCTCAAATAATGAAACTCATCTTCCTTTCTCTACCTCCAATGATTTGACAAGAATCGAGCATGAAGCCACTCAAGAAACAACTCCCAAGAAATCGTCACAATATCCAAATGCAAATTTTGCTCCTCCATATGCCACCATGTAGATACAGAGTCACAAAGATGCATGATCGCACACCTATCCTTGGTGTTATTTCTATATGGATGAATAACAAAATACCTATCCATATCTAGAAGCCAAGTCTCTACCTCCATGCCACTGCTAGAACCATCAAAAGTAGGGGGACGAGATCTCACAAGGTCACTCATGTGACTAGCTGCAATTGCATCCTAATCCACAACAACATATACTCTCCTATGAGGCAAACATGATCGATCTCTCTTCTGATGACCAAAATGGTGAAGCTGCTCCTGCTGATTCTCCTCCATTCTTGGTCCTACGTGACCAAGAAAATCATGAAGCACATTAACCAACTGTGGAACCGCATCACCACCTGGCCGATCCTGCTGCTGCTCCTCATGGTGTGACTCTTTAGAAATCTTAGAATGAGGATTATGTCAAGTACTCATATGACCACCATGACCATGGACTCTACCTCTAGCAGCCATCTTGTTTAACCAAAATGCAAAATAAACTATAAGCTAAAAGCTAGGGCAACAAATGCAAGAAAATAACAAGCATGGATAAAGTGTTAGGCTATCCTATGGTATAGTGATAATATGCACAATTGGCTCATGTGAAACTAGAGTACCTGGTGTAAGAACATGGGCTCTGATACTATATGTAATGTGCACCAAAATACCCTAGAGAAAATAATTAAACTAACTAACAAATAGAATTTTCTTTTTTAAACATCTACTAATACAACACATTAATCTATCATTACTCATATGCATTAACCATAACATAACATGAATGCGTTAAAATCTTAAACATAATCATATTCACAACAACTTAAAATGCAAGTGGAATAACAATACATCTCACTAACCATCATTCCTTAGGGTATCTCAATGCCATTACTTACTATTGCTAACACATAAACACAACCATATACCATGATATTATTCACACTCATTAAAACAATTACATTCATTTCCCAATTAATTACTATCTTTCTTATCACGAGAATCTTTAACTATCAATGCATATCCTAATATATATACCCATTAACTCTTGGTTCATTTTAAGGCACCAAGTCAAATGCTCCTAATTCCCTTTTAACCATCCATCATGATAGCATCTTATTTTCACATAGATTATCTCCTAATGCAAATACAGTTCATCCCATTAAGAATAACCATACAACCTATGAGATACTCATTCGTCTTCATATTCTAAAGATAACCAACATTAAGGAAATAACATTTTTCAAGTTAATACTTTCATTCATAGTTATACATGAATCACTCATCATTTCCACTACTATCCATAGATATACATAAGAAGATCCGATCAGATTACTTAATCATTTTATTCCTTTCTAACCAGCATTACATGTGTAATAAATATCCAATTTTAACCATCGTAATTTATTATAACTCATCATGAATTCCACATGCAACAAGTCCTAGCACATATGTTCATAAGATACTAGCTACATATTGTTCTTTAAAAATTACATCCATCTCATGATATAAAGTACATGATTCCAATCTCAATTACCTAGATTACGCTCCAAAGATATCCATCCACATGAAGAGAAGACATTAATCCACATGCACACACATGAGAAACCAAAGAAGAACATCCAAATGGAAGAAGGCATCAAACCACCTGACCATGTGGAACCAATAAGGAACCACCCCTTGTGTTAGGAGATAACAAAGGGTTCCAACTAACACTCTAGACCTAGGCTGACACCTAACAACCAAATGACTCAACATGACATCCACAAAAGATAAACAACCAAATAGCAATAATTAAAATCACATCACACGGATAATCATAAATCAATAAAATATTAAAGGCGTACCATTCAATCAAGACATAATGATCATGGACACATGTAGGGAAAGAGTGTCATCACATGATATCCTCACAAAGAAGGGGCCAAGCCACACCTTGATAGACATGTGGAGCCATGTCAATGTATTAGAAATCAATGAATTTTGGATTACCATTGCAATAGTCTTCCAAAGCTCATCCCAAGTCTCTCCTCAAGGGCTATGAGGTGGGGCCACAACAACTATTCATTATCTTGATTAAGTGAATCCTAACTACCTAACCTACTAATCAAATTATTATGGTTATCACTTGAAAATTAAACATAAAATCTCCATGTCCAGTCCCATGATAGGTCTAGACCCTAAGCATCCATACAAGGCATCCTCTTAGAAGCCTATTGCTCATGACCCAGATCCTACACATGCAAGAGTCCACTCTCCCTATATATGGACCAAGACCTTTGGGTGAAATATAAAGCACAATAACATCATAAAGAGACTCAACATATAATATCCATCAAAACCATTATCATACTGTTACAAATCTAAAGCACAAATAGGGCCATAAAGACAACATGAAATCAAGAGCCTCAACCAACAAAAGCACAACAATAAAAAAGAGTGAGGATTACAATATATTACCCATTAATATAAAAATTTAATTATCTATAGTGAGTCATAACCATCCCACTAAAGCTCACATAAGATCAATCTCAACGACAAGGCAATCTTCCTCTTGTTGGATCTATGACCACAGTTATGCACAAACCTCAATAGCAAGGCATTAACCATCTTGTTGGAGCACAATGAAAAATATAATTATCATAATCAAACCATAAAAATCTCATAGAAACTCGATACAATCACAAAAAGCCTCTGGTACAAGCTTGAAATCCGAAAATTTGACCCTGTAAGACAAAATTGACAAAATTGGCAAAACAGAGCAGTTTGGCGTATCCAAAAAGAATATTAGCGCATCCATGGAGTAGAATGGTGCATCCATGGTAGAGAATAGTGAATCCATTCCATTATTTATTACATTGGCTCCATTATATAGTGCATAGAGGACTTTTGTGCCCTATGGTAGCAAAGACCAAATATGACAAAAATGGAAGTAAATAAGGTAATGAAACCACCCAGAATTGATCATGGACTCACCAAATGACTAAAATTCACTCCTATAAGATGCAAAAGGACAAAATAAAGCTAAGAAAACACATAAATGATACAACAAATTCATACAAATGAATTCCATCACCAATTCTTTGCTCCTCCTTCACACAGTCACACTCAAAATTGTACATAACTCAAAGAGACAACTCCAAAAGATAATATAAGGTAGAGAGGGGATTCATACATTAGATAAAAATGGATTTAAGGACCCTTCAAATCCACAAGACAATCAATATGAAAATATATGACACAAATAATACAAGATTGCATTCATGGCAATGCTCCCAAACTAAGATTTTACCAATCATGTAACTTACACACACACACACACACACACACACACACACACACACACACACACACACACACACACACACACACACACACACACACACACACACACACACACACTCATCAATTCCCCAATCTTAAAAATAGGAAAATTATAAAGATAATTCTTCCCCCCTGCAAACAATATTTTACAATCACAGAGTAGACAAATCTTTTCAAATTAAAATTCAGAATGAAGTTGAAGCTCCAACCTGGAAAAATAGAGTGATGGCAAAGAAAATAGAAGTAGAGAAAATCCAAATCCAATGAATTCAATCAATCATTCTTCAATCCAATGAGAAGTCTTCAACAATCCAAGATCCAAGCTTCAGCAAGATGAAATTCCAAAATGCAAGCAAAAATTACTCTGAAATGCCGACCTTGACAAGGCACAACCAAATCTAATAAATAGAAAATTAATTGAAAACTATAAATATATATTGACCAATAAGAAATTCCAATAAACCATATAATATACCTACCTTGCATAGTTTTGATGTACATAATATAAAATAGTATTATTTACTTATCCCTACCAAATTAGCCAATATTAAAGAAGGGTAGGTAATAAATATATTATATCAATTAACCATGTAGTAACAAGACAAATAATAAATCAAAACCATTTGATAAAATAAACTCATTGAAAAAATAAAATACAAAATCCCAATAAATAATAAATCAAAACCAATATAAAATAATGTCACACTATATAAATAAACAAATAAATAATAAACCAAATGACTAATAAATAAAATAACCAAGGGCAATACATAAATAGTAAACCATATAAAAAAATTAAATAATGCAAATAAATATTGAATTCCAATAATAAATTATTCAAATATTAATTAAATAACCAAGCTATAATGATAAATTAATTTTAACATTAATAAACTATATTAATCAATTATCAATTAATTAAATAATCAAATACTCACAACACACCAAGGCAACCCAACACAAGGGTCGAATGTTACACTGCAAAGCGCCATAAGACAACTCAATTGAGATACTAGACTAACTAGGATATCAACTAAGACCTAGAGTGTAAGGAAAGAAACTTATGTGATCTCCAACAACTTTCCATTGGGATAAGACATGATCAGACATGTAAGACCAGGTGGAGTCTATGTCTAGTACCTACAATCCCACAACCACCAATAACCATGATTCAACATATATAATAATATATCCTAAATAAGTAGGCAAGTGATATTGAATCACAATGTCATAATATGCTCGTAGTGAGTGGTATGACATCATCCTTATCACAAAGACACTAGAAAACAATCACAATCATCATATCATCAACTCAATCATCATGATCATAAAATAGGGTTAGCATAATCATAATATTATTAAAATCCCATAAGAAATACAAATCCATCATGAACTATGAGCACATATAAGATCATCAAGTAAATCCATTATCATCATAATCCAAGATATGCCAATCATTCATAAGAGCCATCATGTAACATATGTCAATATAAAATGTCTATCATCATCCATAACATCTAATCATATAGATAGAGTCATAAACTGTTAATCCTATGAGGATCTAGCTAATATTGAGAGGGGGTGGGGTGAATTATTGGCCATATGATGAAATTGATTATGTGTTGCATTGATGTTTTGTCATTGATGTCAACACTTGTTGTTTTGGTTGTTTACCACCTTCCGATAGGAGGATTGGATTGGGAAGATAATCAGTTGATTACCACCGGTATGATCTGGTTGATGGAATATGTTTGTATGGATGGTTCATATGCTTCTGAAGTATGTTTCAGTTATTGACTTGATGATCAGATGCTATCTTATGTTCTAGTAAGCTTGCCTTATTGGTTCGTCAAGGGTTTCACTGACAGATATTTATTTAAGATCATTGATGTAATGCATAAGTGGTGATGGTGCAACTTCTAGAAGGGATTCAGGATGCTGATGGTGATTGTGTTTGTGCCTTGACTGATTGGTGTCATTTCTTTGGCATGTGTGGATCTAATTTAGGTCAAGTGTTATCTAGGTTATTGACTAGTTTTCATGAAACGTGTTGATGGATCGTCCAATGTGCTTCTAGGATGTTTCATTGATTGGATGTTGTTTGTTTGGCCTTAGGCCGACATGTGTTATAATTTTATTTTAGGATTATGTAATGGATCTATTGTATTATCATTTGTGTGGCCAACCTAATTGGTTAGGTCCCGAGTTGGTATAAATGTATGTAAGATCTCATTGTAGATCAGGTGTGGATATATGGATATGGGCAAGGAGTGAACAATGTTATAATCATTTTTGCAGAGGATTTGGTCGATCATAGGTGATCGAGTTGGGTTTATGTAAGAGGTTTTATACCTCCGGTATTGAGCTTAACTGGAACTGTAATCTGGCATGTTTTATGCTATCACTGGAAGTTCTTCTCTCTGGATTGTAGTCCAAACATCTTGAGGTGGTTGACATCTCTGTAGTCAGTGAGCCTCCATTATGATGAGTAGTGCGCTCTAGGCCTCTATTGTAATCATTTACTTGCTGCAAAAGTATCATCTGACTGTGGGTAGGGTTTCCCACCGTGGTTTTTACTCATTGAGGTTTTCCACGTACAATTCATGGTGCTATGTGTTATGGTTGCATGGTATTGATTCTCTGGTTTTCATTTATGCTTTAATGCTTAATCAGTTATACCGGTATAAGGTTTTAAGTGCTTTAATTCACATAATTTGTTAACAACCAATTCACCCCCCTCTCTTAGTTGTTCATTGGTTATCCTAACATGAATCGGTATTAAGACCAATTGAAACTTCCACTTTAAAAAAACTTATCTTAGATCTAAAACCATTTAACAAACATCTCAACTTCTGTAATCAGATTTAATAACCTCTTTATCATATTTGCTTAACACATTAATCAAATCATTTACCAATACTTTTACCATCAAAGAAATCATATAAACTTGATCATTTACCACCTCATTAAACCTATCAATAAGTTCAAAAACTTTCTCAAACAACTTCTTATTAGTACTGGTAACCTTTGATAAAATTATGATAAAACATCATAACCGGTGTCTCATAAATAATGCATGAAATGAAATATCAACAAGAACATCATGTGAAAAACATTCCACACATGAACACCATAATTTTTTCGACGTGGAAAACCAAATAGGGAAAAAACATGGTGGGAGTTGGCACCCACATATATTTGTACTCTTTCGAAGTACGCCCAGTCAAGAGCAGAACCTGTTAGGAGTCACCCGGTTAGGGGATTTGCTTTGTAGCCCAGTTAGGATCTTGATGATCTGTTAGGATCAACCTCGTGAGAGGATTTAAAACTCTCTTGAGAGATGACCTATTAGGGGACTTAAATGTTTAAGGCCTATTAGAACCTACTCGGTTAAAGGATTTAACCTACTGCAATTGTTAGGGAACAACAATGAAAGAATGATCTATTTACTTGCACTTCTCTGCTTGCTTGATCAGATCTAGTTATACACAACACTCTGCAACTCTCAGGTAGATCTCACACTTCACTTGGATGACTTAACACAATCTCTAAGAACACCGACATAGTGAACATCAACCATGTCATCCTAAATAGCCATCTCAACTAGGTCGTCCACAAAACCAAATTACATCATGAATTTACAATTCAAATCATAAGAGATCATCATAACAAATTACAATGCAATATCAATCGTTGGTTGATCATAACCCATCACAAAAATCCGATCTGTATCCTCAAAACACACTACTAAGTGTTTCGCTGATTCCCAAGAAAATCTTCCTTCAATCATGCCAAAATAACAATTAAATATTTCCTGTGGGTTGTGCCATGTTACCAATTGATGTAGACTCTTCATTGATCACCTTCATAACACAAATCATTACCGGGTTGAGGATTTCAATACCGGTCCTTAAACCCTACTAAAACCTTAGCAAAACTTCATCAGAATTTGAAAGATGCCTTCTGCTAATATCCACAAGTTCTGGTTCCAGTCATATACACCTATCCATGATACAAGTTCACCATCCAAACCACACATCACCAATAATCGTCGCTCAACCGATCCAATCAAAACAACTCTTCTTTACCGGTTAAAGTCCTATTTTACAAACTTTGGTTCACTATCGATAAACCCTATCTTTCGGTAAACCAAATCACTTAGATGACAAAACAAGACATCAGGAACATCAGTTGCCATCAATGACAACATAAATAACTGATCATGTCATCTATTCATAGAATCTCAATCCCTTCATCACAAATAGACTTCTATCCTTTATCGGTGCAATCATCCATCTTCAACTGCATCACCTCATCTATATCAGTTATGCCAAATGCCAACATAAACATCAACCACAACATCACATAAGAGTCTATATAAGTCTATCGATGCATAAATCAAAAGACAAGTCTAGGATGGACACTACATCCTCCCCCTTTTACCTAGGTTTACTCCTAGAAACCTAAGAACAAGTAGGGGTAAAGCTCTCTCATTTATGCAACATCCTCCCAAGTTGTCAATGAATCATCATTTAGGTCCCATTAGACCCTTACCTGCTCTATGTCCTAACCCTTGAGGGTCACCTGTTGATGTTAAAGAATGTGCACGATCTCCAAAGAAATTTGCCCATCCTCTACCTGTAATGCATTCCAATCCAAAACATGTGATACATCAGGATGATAAGGCCTCAAAATAGACACAATGAACACATCATGGATACGAGACAAGCTAGGTAGCAAGGCAAGGCGATAAGCCATAGGACCAATCCTCTCCAAAATATCAAATGGTCCAACAAATCAAGGTGCCAACTTGGAGCCTTTCCATAACGGATTGGACTCTTTCGTGGAGGCACCCTCAAAAACACCTTGTCACCTACTGAAAACTGCCTATCCACATAGTGAGTATCTTCATATTTATTTTTCGGGTCCTGCACTGCTATCAAATGCTTACTAATACATGTCACATGCTGCTCCACGTCCTTTAACCTCTTTTAACCAAGAAGCACTCTTTCCTCCAAACAATCCCATCTCAAGGGTGTCTGACATAGTCGACCATACAATGCCTGAAAAGGGGACATGCTAATCAAACTATGATAGCCAATATTATAGGCAAACTCCACCAAATGAATGTAATCCTCCCATCTAGATTGTTCATCCATGGCATACATCTAGAACATATCATCCAACACCTGATTAACACTCTCAGTTTGACCATCTTTCTTGGGGTGATATGATGAACTGAAGTTCAACTGATCTCCTAAATTATGCCGTAGGGAAGTCCATAACACTGAAGTGAATGATCTGATATAATCTATCAAGGAATATCATGCAAGCTCACTACATCCTCCATGAAAATCTAAGCTACTATCATTGTTGTGTAGGACGATCTGATCAGAGAGTAGTGTTTCACCTTAGTCAACCTATCAACGGTGACCATGATAGCATCATGTCAACGTGAATACATAAGCAATCCAACTATAAAATCCATAGATATAATGTCCCATTTCCAATTAAGAACCAGGTTTGACTGAAATAAACTTGTTGGATTTTGATGCTCTGCCTTCACTCACTAACACTCTAAACAACAAGACACAAAATCTACTATATCTCTCCTCATTCCCGCCCAATGATGTAGTTGTCATAAATCTGCATGCATCTTCTTGACACTTGGGTGTGTTGAGTAAGGTGCACGATGAGCCTTTGATAAGATCAATTCTTGAAGACCATCTAAAGGTGGAACATATATACGTCCCAAGTGACAAAGGAGACCATCAAACTCCAAGGAGTAACCTACATATCTACCATCCAAAGCTCTTCATGAAGAAATCTCTGTAATACCCTAAAAATGGTCACCTAAATCGTGGGCTCCTAATCTCGACTACATCACCAAGGTCCTAACCAAAGGCAAATTAAATCAATCATGAGCACCTAATTAATTAATTAATTCTCAATCATCAATGTAACATGGCAAATAAATCACTCAATATTAATTAAATAATCATTCCAAGTAAATCATTTTAATCAATTATCCTATTTGTTTAATTAAATATCCTATCATATTTAATTAATAGATCAATTTGCCATTAAATCATTAAAAAGGAATTAATTTGAAAAAGAATTAAAATGAAATTAAATTAAAAAATCTTAGAAAAGCAATTAAATTAATTAAATCAATTAAATATAAAAATATAAAAATATGAAATAAATCAATTTTTTCTGATTTTATCTTAAAATTAGTTCAATTTCCTTTAAAGTTGAGAAAAGAAGCCATTCACATCAATTCACCTGGATTGTGCTTCCTCTTGGAGAATCTCTGTCGCTTGTCGTTGATCGCTCTTGACCATTGGTCTCTCTCTGGATTTTCTATAAATTCAGGCCCTCATCTCTCATTAAAAAAGGAATCTGGAGATTATTGTTATTATGTTGTTTTTGCTCTAGGCTTATTGAGATTTGTGTTTTGAGAATATTACACATTAGTTATTGCATATTCAATGTTCATTCATATTACTTAAATCATGTTAGCTTAATGACATGCATATCTAGCATACCTTGCATCCATTTAGCTCAATTTCATACTCATATAGATTAAATCCTTCATTTAGGTTTCATCTAGTCACTGGTGTTGCATATAGAAATCTGAGTGCAAAACTAAACTCATATCTACTAGAAGGCAATAGGTCTCTTTGTAATGGTTTTATTATTCATTGTTCATTATTGATTTACTAACCATCAAGTTGATATTGTCTCCATCTAAATCAGTCTCTTAATGATAATTAGTTTCATTGCATCTCATCAAGCTAGTTATTCGTTTAAACTTAATCAAGGGTTTAAAGAGTCTTTTTGACAGTGATCACACACTCAATCCAAATAGGTGTTCAGTTTCATCGCATCAAATCAAGCTGGACATTTTCTCTAATTGGTTATTATTCAATCAAGTTTAGAATCGATTTCATCTCTTCGCTCAATCTAGTTCAATCAAGTTCTAGATCGATACTCATTTCTTGATCCATCAAGTTCAAGATCGGTATCTCGCTCTTTGTCGATCCTAGTTCAATAAAGTTTAGGATCGGTGTTGCTTTAATCAACCTGTTCAACTTCATCGCTTCAAATCAAGGTGAACATCTCGCTCTTCATCGTTTTGTGATCCATCAAGTTCAGAACTGATAATCTGTTCGACATTAAATTTTATTTGAATCAATGCGCTGATCGCACATTAATTCAAAGAGGGGAAAATGTAATACCCTAAAAAATGGTCACCTAAACCATGGGCCCCTAATCTTGACTACAGCACCAAGGTCCTAACCAAAGGCAAATTAATCAATCATGAGCACCTAATAAATTAATTCTCAATCATCAATGTCACATGGAAAATAAATCACTCAATATTAATTAAATAATCATTTAATTAATTAATCATTCCAAGTAAATCATTTTAATCAATTGTCCTATTTATTTAATTAAATATCCTAGCATATTTAATCAATAAATAAATTTTCCATTAAATCACTAAAAAGGAATTAATTTGAAAAAGAATTAAAATTGAGAAAATAAATCAATATGGAATTAAATTGAAAAATCTTAGAAAAGCAATTAAATGAATTAAATATAAAAATATAAAAATATGAAATAAATCAGTTTTTCTGATTTTATCTTAAAATTAGTTCAACTTCCTTTAAAGCTGAGAAAGTAGCCAATCACATCAATTCACTTGGATTGTGCTTCCTCTTGGAGAATCTCTACTGCTCATTGTTAATCAATCTTGACTGTTGGTCTCTCTCTATATTTTCTATAAACTCAGGCCCTCATCTCTCATAAATAAAGAATCTGGAGATTATTGTTATTATGCTATTTTTTCTCTAGGCTTATTGAGATTTGTGCATTGAGAATATTACATATTAGTTATTTCATATTCAATGTTCATTCATATTACTTAAATCATGTTAGCTTAATCATGCATATCTAGCATACCTTGCATCCATTTAGCTCAATTTCATACTCATATAGAATAAATCCTTCATTTCGGTTTCGTCTAGTCACTGGTGTTGCATATAGAAATTTGAGTGAAAAGCTAAACTCACATCTACTAGAAGAAAATAGGTCACTTTGTAATGGTTTTATTATTCATTGTTCATTATTTATTTACTAACCATGCATCTAATGACTTAATTGAAGTGTTGTGCATTTAGATATAGATACAGATACAAATCCACTTTTCACACACACACAATCAATGCTCTGACCTACTAGTACCATGCATCGAAAGGAAGGGCATTAAGATTCCTGCTCCCCAAATCCACACTGAGAGTCATCATTGAAATCTCATGCCTCCTATGACTCAAAGAATATGGTACCACATTATCCTTTCTCTCAATGTATCTCACCTCAAAATCATACTCACACAAAAAATCCATCCAAGGCCACTGCTAAGCATTCAAGTTTGGCTATGTGAAAATGTACTGCAAACTATGATGATCACTATGTAACTCAAACTGATGCCTAAAAGGAAAATGTCTCCATCGTATCAAGGCATGCACAATTGCCACTAGCTCTAAATCGTGATTAGGATAATTCAACTTATGATCTTTGAGCTCACGTGACTCATATGCTATCACTTGACCATCCTGCATTAGAACTACTCCAAGACCCTCTAAAGATGCATCTGTGATCACTGTAAAATAATCCAAAGGATCTAGCACTACTAGAATAGGTGCACTAGTCAAACGCTCCTTAAGTATCCAAAAAGATGTCTCACACTTATCCGACCATACAAACTTCTTCCCTTTCCTCTGAAGAGAAGTGATAGGGTGAGTAATCCTTGAGAAATTCTGAAGAAATTAAGTGATAATAACCTGCAAGACCCATGAAGCTTCAAACCTCGCCCACATTAGTAGGTGCTAGAATATCCACAATAGACAAAATCTTAGAGGGATCTACTATGATACCCTTTCTTGATATGACATGGCCAAGATATCTAACCTCTGTCTAGAAGAACTTGCACTTCACCATATTGGTGTACAATTGATTCTTCTGAAGGCACCGCAAAACCAGCCTCATGTGCTCCTCATGCTCCTCCACTGATCTCAAATAAACCAATTTATCATCCAAGAATACAAGCACAAACCTATCGAGATAAGGCCCAAAAACTCCATTCATCAAGCTCATGAAAAGTGATATCAATTCTTCACTGTGATACTATCTGTAATCAATGCATACGTGAAGAGATAAGTCCTTCTTCACAAACAACATAGATGCACCCTATGGAGATACACTAGTATGAATGAATCCCCTAGCTAGAAACTCCTCCAACTACAATCTCAACTCACTCAACTCCTGAGGAATCATCTTATAAAGAGCCTTAGATATTGGCTATGCTCTTGGAGCTAAATCTATTTGAAAGTTAATGTCGCACTTAGGCGACATACCTAGAATCTTACTAGGGAAAACATCTTAAAACTCTTGGAGGATGGGATGACAACGAAAGAGATCATCATGATTCTCTCTCTCATCCAAGTCATTAAACGTCACTATAGATAACTGGCAACCCTACCGCACACATAACTTCAACTGCATAGTGGAAATCATGTGAAGAGAAACAGGTCATTGAACACCCACTATCTCCACATTCTTCCCACTATCATCAAGGCACTACACCATCTTACCATGACAATAAATATTAGCTTGATGAGCCTCAAGCAAATCTATACCTAGCACAACACCATAGGAACCCAAAGAGAGAACTCGAGGATCCACTAAGGTGGTACAAACTCCCAAATCCAACACACAACCATGCATGAAGGAATCAATTGACACCTCTCACCTTTCTTTGCCACAACAAGCCCACATCACTCTACTATTGAAGGAGAAATGAATGAATCTGAAGCACCTGGATCAAATAATAATGAACAAGAGATACCACCTATCTCACCTGCGGTCTCAACAACTATAGTCTGGCGATCAACCTAACTATTATCAATTGCCACAAATACACAATGGGACCTCCCTTCATCACCTACTGTGAGTTCGGAAGCAGCTGGTTTCTAACCTGACATCTGCATATTCCTCTAAGGACACTAAGCAACAATATATCCTATTTGACCATAAGAGAAGAAAACTCCGAACAAATCCTCTGCTCACTGGAGGCACACTAGGTTGCTGAACACTACCTTTGCTAGAAACCTACGAGGAACTCTATGCTGGATGAGAAGGAATGGATCACCTATCACATTGCCAACCATGATCTATATCTTGTTGTGATCTAACATTATGCACAAATCTCTGACTTTGAAGATACTTCTTCTGGAACTGTCGACTACTCCAAAAAGAAGAAGGATAAATCCTAGCAACACTAGAAGACTACGGTTGTGCACCTCTCGCAACTAATCCTGAGGTTGGAGTACTAACTGTCTACACACATGGTGCACCTCCCAAAGCTAAAGTTAGGTTCTCCTCATCCAACCGCATCTTCTCCACAGCTACCTCCATAGCCTTAGGCTGAAGAAGTCAAACCCCTCCATTGATGTGGCCATTAAGATCTCTAACAAAATTCTGAATTAACATGGGCTCATCATTTGCTATCCTAGCATACTACTTAAGTTAAAATAACTTATTCTTGTACTGCTCAATTGCCATTTTTGTTGCCTCAAATAATGAAACTCATTTACCTTTCTTTGCCTCCAATGATCTGACAAGAATCGGGCACAAAACTGCTTAAGAAACAACTCCCAAGAAATCATCACAATATCCAAATGCAACTTCTACTCCTCCATACACCACCATGTAGATACAAAGTCACAAAGATTAATGATCATATACCTAGCCTTGGTGTTACTGTTATACATATGCATAACGAAACACCTGCCCATATCTCGAAACCAAGTTTTCGCCTCCATGCTACTGCTAGAACCATCGAAAGTAGGGGGACAGGATCTCAAAATGTCCCCCATGTGACTAGCTACAACTGCATCTTGATCCACAACGAAATATACTCTCTTACAAGGCAAACGTGATCGCTCTCTCTCTCTCTCTCTCCTGATGACCAGAATGGTGAGACTGCTCCTGATGATTTTCCTCTTGTCTCGGTCCTAAGAGACCAAGAAGATCCTGAAGCACATTAACCAACCATGGAATCAAATCACCATACTACTGATCTTGTTGTTGCTCCTTATGGAATGACTCTTCAGAAACCTCAGGATGAGGATTCTATTGAGTACCCATACAACCACCACGACTATAGACTCTACCTCTAGAAGGTATCTTTTCTAACCAAGACACAAAAGAAACTATAAGCTAAAAGCCAGGGCAACAAATGCAAGAAAATAACAAGTAGGGATAAACCATTAGGCTATCCCATGCTATAGTGTTAATATGCACAATGGGCTCATGTAAAACCATAGTACCTAGTCTATGAACATGGGCTCTGATACTAGATGTAATGCCCACCAAAATACCCTAGAGAAAACAATTAAACTTACTAACAAATAGAAATTTTTATTTTTAAACATCTACTAATGCAACACAGTAATCTATCATTACTCATATACATTAACCATAGCATAACATGAATGCATAAACATCTTAAACATAATCATATTCATAACAACTTAACACACAACCAGAATAACAATACATCTCACTAACCATCATTCACTATGGTATATATCAATTCCATTACTTACTATCATTAACACATAAACACATCCATATACTATGATACCATTCACACTCATTACAACAATTACATTCATTTCCTAATTAATTATTATATTTCTTATCATGAGACTCATTAACTATCAATGCATATCCTAATATATATATACCCATTATGTAATGTCCCCACTTTGAAATAGAATTTAATAATAAATAGTAATACTAAAATTTAAATATTAAAAATTAGATTAAAATTAAAAGAATATAATTAAATATAATTAATTAAAATTTAGTTAAGTTAATGAATGGTCAAAAGACATGGACGGAAAAGTTGTGACTCCCTCAACAATAAGATATAAAAGGGAGAAAGAACCTTATTTGAGAGGGAGAATTTGGAAAATGAGAAGTGCACATCTGATTTAAATAAGAAGTACAGACCTGATTATGAAAGGTTATGTCCTTTCAAAGGGCAGAAATAATGAAGAGTTTCACTCTTTCAAAAGGTGCTAATGGTGAAAGGGTGTGTCTCTTTCCAAAGGGCATGCCTGATGAAGAGGTATGACCTCTCCCTCACATTAAGAGATATAAAGGAAAGGAATCAAAGCATCCAACAACATCACCATGGATTGGATCAAATTAGAACTATTATTAAGTTACAGGCAGTAGCATCTTTGTTCTTGGTGGTATGCATGGGGATGTGCTAAATATTCATACTTAATTTAATATATGAAAGATAGAGGAAGATCATCTAGATTGCTAGAAAGATAAAAAGGGAAAGTAAGAACATGACAGGTACGTTTTCTGAATCAGTATTAAATATAACAGTCAATATTTATATAGATATTAAAATTCTATATGTACATTTATGAATATAAACCTTTGTGGATAATCTTAATCATATTGATGATATTAATTAGATATAAAGTTAAAAGGGAAAATAATATGCAATCATTCAAACAACATAAAAATCACAATATGTTAGACATAATACATATACATATCGGTACATGAACCTAAGGATACTGTGAGATTTTGCCAAGATCAAGAGCTCAATGAAATGTACAAAATAGAGACACAATATAGGACAAGAATAAACTGTATTCTCATTAATAGAAAATGATCAATAATATCAATTACATACAATGTAGATGAGCTTGCTTATATAGGCAAGGCTAGGGATATGTGAGCACACAAACATGACATGTGGCTCAATAAGAAACAAGGGTAGGTAGGAAATAGGTGTGGGTAGGTAGGAGAAATAATATAATAGTCCACATGAGGTGGATCACCCACTGAATGTGGAGTGTAACAACAAGATCAACACCATAAAAGGTGGAATTTCTCCTACACACACTATCCCAATGTGGCACAAACACCCAAGTGTCTCATACCCAAAC
Organism: Cryptomeria japonica; assembly: GCF_030272615.1. Lineage (NCBI taxonomy): Eukaryota > Viridiplantae > Streptophyta > Pinopsida > Cupressales > Cupressaceae > Cryptomeria > Cryptomeria japonica. The sequence goes on from NC_081409.1 coordinate 327,723,864, forward strand.
TACTATGAAATGCATTTCCTAAGTAAACTTAAGTAAGTGTAATAATATCCAAGATGAATAATTATTTACACCAACAAATACATAAGACAATCAAATTCACTTTGCACAAATTATTGTAATACTGTAAATTCATACAATGCTAATAATATAATGAATAACGTATTGATTGTAATAATAAATGATTAATACTGATACAAAGTAGTTCTAACAGAAAGCGTGAATGACAGTCTAACATAAGGAACTAATATAATATAATCTGACAACTATATCAGGTATAATTAAATGTCATAATGAGATGTATTAAATAAAAATATCACAAATGGTTCATGGTAAATGAGGGAAACTCTCTTAAGAACGCTACTCCATAGTGGATGCCTTACACCTGCCACATGGAGCCAAGAGGGGTGAAGCATATTCTCTTGGGTTTAAGAGAGAAAGTGGTTGTGATGAGGGGGAATGATGGTAGAACACCTCGTTGGGTACACCACTCCATGATGGATGCTTAATACCTACCATATTGAACCAGGAGGGATATGGTATCTTCTCTTGGGCCTAGGAGGGAGGAATTATTGGACACCCTATCCAACTAGCCTACCCTAGTGTAATAAGGAATTGGATAATTAAGAAAAGCAACTAACCCATAATTTGATTTCATCTAACAAATCTGACTGTATCTAACAAATATAACAATATGATTTTATCTAATAAATCTAATACTAATGGTAATTAATACATTAAGATTTACATCACTCAATCTACTTATTTAGCATGTGTTTGAGTTTTACAAGTATCATTTCATATATGTTCTCTGATTTTTTATTGTAGAACAGTATACAAAGGTACTCCCATAAACTTAATTTACTTATTTTAGATTTGGGTAAATTTGGGTTAATTTAAAGGCATAACTAATTAGGGGACATAACAGTGGTATCAGAGCCTTGATCCTGCCATCCTACAAGGTAAGGCTAAAACAATGAATACATTCTAGTCAATAGGAAGATCTATCAATATGTTTATTCACATATATTCTTCTTGAATCAAGTGAATTGATGTGTATTCTTCATGTGCTATTTATGTTCTCATATATGCTTCATGATTGATGCGTCTTCAGCATATCCACTCCACAAGTTCATTTCTCATATATGCTTGTACCTTATGTGTATGTACTAATTCATTTTTTACATGTATGATATGTGGATAACTCATGCCTTATGCATATTCATGTCTATATTTCATGTGTATTTGTCTATCCATGCTTCATAATTTACATGTTGGCTTTCTGCCTAAGGTGGTTTCCACATGTTTTTTCTCATGTATGACTTGGTCTTAAGTGTACTTATGTGCATGATTCATGCCTTACATGTATTCCTTTGTATACTTCATGATTCATGCCTTTTGTGTATTCATATGTATTATTCATGCTTTACATAGTTTTTTCATTCCTTATGTGCTTTGCTTCATGTTTTACGTATATCCATGTGTGTTGCTTCTTGCCTTACATGTAGTCATGAATTCATGCCTTATGTATTTTCTTCTTGCCTACATGTGTCCATTATTTCATGCCTTATGTGTATACTTCATGTCTTATGATATTTATGTGTGTTACTTCATGTCTCATGTGTACACTTTATGCTATGTGTATACCGCATGCCCTAAGTGAATTCATGTGTATAGTTCATGCTTAATGTGTTACGTGTATTCATGTGTATACTTCATATGTATTCATACCATATGTATACTTCATGTTTTATGAAGATACTTCTTACATTATATTTTTTCGTGCTTTACACCTTATGCGTATTCATGTGTATGAATCATGTCTTATGTATTCATGTGCATGCTCCATACTTATATATTGGATTCATACATAAAGTGTTTACTCTATATATGTTTCATATTCTTTGCACCTCTATGTAATATATGTATGCTTCATACATTACATGTATTTATGAGTATTTCTTCATGCATTACTTATGTTTATGTTTCAAGACTTGCATGTATACTACAAGCCTTGCATGTATTCATGAAAATGCTTTATGCTTTCCATGTGTTTATGACCATGCTTCATGTGTATCCATGGATGTGCTTGTATCTTATGAGATTTATTCATGTATTTTCAGTATGAATGTTTTTGTTTAGCTTCATGTTTCAATGTGATTACTTCATGTGTGTGTGTGCCTTCCTTGAATATGCTTAGTTTGCCTTATGAGTACTTATAAATATTTAAGGACTATACTCTAAATGAGGTGCACGTTTTAAATCACCCTAAGCCCATCTTTTGCAAACATGAAGAAAAACATAGGGGCTATTGAAACCTATAGGAAGGAAGAATGTGTCAGAGTAAAATTGCTCAAACTGTGCAATGATAGTATAAGAACTTGATGAATATAAGAAGATCATTCCTTGCCTTGTCTCAAAGAGATATTCGTAGGAAATAATCAAAATCGTTTTTACAATCACCATTGCTAGGGTTAGTTAAGGATCCACACATTGAGAACATTTAGTTAAAACAATCGTTGCTTGAGGACACACAATTTTGAGAAGTGTGGACTGTAATGTCCTCACTTTAAAATAGAATTTACTAATAGATAATAATAATAAAATTTAAAAATTAAAAATTAGATTAAAATTAAAAGAATATAATTAAATATAATTAATTAAAATTTAGTTAAGTTAATGAATGGTCAGAAGACATGGAAGGAAAAGTTGTCCTCAACAATAAGATATAAAAGGGAGAAAAGAGCCTTATTTGAGAGGGAGAATTTGGAAAATGAGAAGTGCACATAAGATTTTTATAAGAAGTTCAAACTTGAATATGAAAGGGAATGTCCTTTCAAAGGGTAGAAATAATGAAGAGTTGCACTCTTTCAAAAGGTGCTAATGGTGAAAGGATGTGTCTCTTGCCAAAGGGCATGCCTAATGAAGAGGTGTGACCTCTCCCTCACATTGAGAGCTATAAAGGAAATAAATCAAAGCATCCAACAACATCACCATGGATTGGATCAGATCAGAACTGTTATTATGTTACAAGCAGTAGCATCTTTGTTCTTGGTCATATTCATGGGGATGTGATGAATAGCCATACTTAATTTCATATATAAAAGATAGAGGAAGATCATCCAGATTGCCATAAAGATAAAAAGGGAAAGTAAGAATAGGACAAGTACATTTTCTGAATTAGTATTAAATATAACAATCAGTATTTTATATAGATATTAAAATTCTATATGTACATTTCTGAACATAAACCTTTGTGGATAATGTTAATCAGATTGATGACATTAATTAGATATAAAGTTAAAATGACAAATAACATGCAATCATTCAAACAACATAAAAATTACAATACTTTTAGACATAATATATATACATATCGGGACATGAATCTAAGGATACATAAGGCAATCAAATTCAGTCTGCACAAATTATTGTAATAATATAGATTCATACAATGCTAATAATATAAGGAATACTGTATTGATTGTAATAATAAATGATTAATACTAATACAAAGTAGTACTAACAGAAAGCATGAATGACAATCTAACATAAGGCACTAATATAATATAATGTGATAACTATATTAGGTATAATTAAATATAATAATGAGATGAATTGAATAACAATATCCAAATGGTTCATGGTAAATGAGGTACTCTCTTAATTACACCACTCCATAGTGGATGCCTAACACCTACCACATAGAGCCAAGAGGGGTGAAGCATTTGCTCTTGGGCTTAAGAGAGAAAGTGGTTGTGATGAGGGGGAATAATGATAGAACACCTCGTTGGATATGCCACTCCATGATGGATGCTTAAAACTTACCATATGGAGCCAGGAGGGATATGGTATCTGCTCTTGGGCCTAGGAGGGAGGAATTCTTGGACACCCTATCCAACTAGCCTACCTTAGTGTAATAAAGAATAGGATAATTAAGAAAAGCAACTAACCCATAATCTGATTTCATCTAAAAAATTTGACTGTATCTAACAAATATAACAGTCTGATTTTATCTAATAAATCTAATACTAATGGTAATTAATACATTAAGATTTACATCACTCAATCTACTTCTTTAGCATGTATTTCAGTTTTACAAGTATCATTTCATATACGTTCTCTGATTTTTTGGTGCAGAACAGTATACAGAGGTACTCCCATAAACTTAATTTACTTATTTTAGATATGGGTAAATTTGGGTTAATTTTGCAGGCATAGCTAATTAGGGGACATTACACATTATCTCTTGGTTCATTTTAAGGCACCAAATCAAATTTTCTTGATTCCCTTTTAACCATCCATCATGATAGCATCTTATTTTCAAATAGATTATCTCCTAATGAAAATCTAGTTCATCCCATTAAGAATAACCATACAACCTATGCGATACTCATTCATCTTCATATTCTAAAGATAACCAACATTAAAGAAATAACATCTTTCAGCTTAACACATTCACCCATAGTTATGCATGAATCACTCATCATTTCCACTACTATCCATAGATATACACAAGAATATCGAATCACATTACTTAATCATTGTTGGAATAATGATATATTTGTCATTTAGCGAAAACACTTATTCGATTTTGAATGCTTACCGAGCTCATCATTCAGTCCACAGCCTATACCGAGCATTCGGCAAAGCTTACCGATTAAACAGTTCATACCGAACAGTAAGACTATTACTGAGCATATGAGACAAACAACAGTAACCGAGAAGTCAGTTCTTACCGAGTTACCAGTGGTTACCGAGTGACACTATATCTACCGAGTCACCGTAGCTACCGAGTTCCAAGCTACACTTCGGGACTAGTATGGACCGAGCTTCTACTCTTACCGAGAGCATGACGATGCCGAGTACTGTAGTGGACACCGTGTATCAGAAGATCACCGAGCCAGCTTGAGGAACCGAGTATCTACCGACTCAGTAATATTTTGTTCACCTATGTAAGGCCGACTTAAGAATGAGTTTATGTTATTAATTTGTATGAGGCCGACTTTATGAAATGTAAATGTAATTATGGACGGTATATATATGTGATGTATTATACCATCTGTAATCCGTAAGGTGAAAAATGTATGTAAGATGTATGAATATGCTAAATTAGAAAGAGCAGAGCAGAAACTGCATTAAGGCAGCAGACCAGAACACTTTCGCAGAGTCAGTAAAGGAGCAGAATCGACATATCTATCTCAGAAGGAGATCAATACTCAAAGGATCTTATCAGCAATAAAGTTGTAAGTCAAGATCTACTGTTTCATCCTAACAGTTGAATCAGTTTGTAAATCCTTTTACCGGGTAGACTTAACAGTCTTTTGTAAATCTCTTAACCGAGTGCGTACTTCATTGTATGTTTGTAAATCCTCTAACAAGGTGGACCTAGCAGTCCAAATTTGCTTCTAACAGGGCAGATCATCAGAAGTGATCATTGTAAGCCTTAACCGGCCAACTTTTACTGCAGTACCAAAGTTTTGTGGGTACCATCCCCACCCCAGTTTTACTTTCTATTTTGAAGGTTTCTGGGTCACCAAATCTTTGTGTTAAGTGTTATGAATGATTATACTTTCATGCATACAGTAGATTAAATGAATGAATGGTTTAATATATACAAGTGCAGAAATGAGTTAAAAGGTTTAAAAGTTACTGATTCACCCCTCCCCTCTCAGTAACTTGGTTAGTCCTGAATATTTTCAACAATCATTTTATTCCTTTCTAATCAGAATTACACGTGTAATAAATATCCAATTTCAACCATCATAATCTATTACAAATAATCATGAATTCAACCTACTACAAGTCCTAACACATATGTTCACAAGATAATAGCTACATAATCTTCTTTACAAATTACATCCATCTCATTATATAAAGTATATGATTTCAATCTCAATTACATAGATTACTCTCCAAAGATATCCATCCAAACGAAGAAAAGACATTAATCCACATCCACGCATGCTAGCAACCAAAGAAGAACATCCCAATGGGAGAAGACATCAAACCACCTGACCATGTGGAACCAATAAGGAACCACCCACTGTGTTAGGAGATGACACAAGGTTCCTACTAACACTCTAGACCTAGGCTGATACCTAACAACCAAGGGACTCAACATGACATCCACAAAAGATAAACAACCAAATAACAATAATTCAAATCACATCACAAGGCTAAGCATAAATCAATAAATTCCCAAAGGTGTACCAATCAATCAAGGTATAAGGATCATGGACACATGTAGGGAAAGAGTTTCATCTCATGCTATCCTTATAAATAAGGGACCAAGCTACACCTTGATAGATATGCGGAGCCATATCAACCTATGAGAAATCAAGGGAGTTTGGCTTACTATCACATTGGCCTTCCCAAGCACATCTCGAGTCTCTCCTCAAGGGATATGAGGTGGGGAAAGAACAACTATTAGTTATCTTGGTTAAGTTAATCCTAACTACCCAACCCACTGATCAAATTTTTATGGTTATCACTTGCAAATTAAACATAAACTCTCCATGTGGTCCCATGACAACTCTAGACCCTAAGCATCCATACAAGACATCCTCTTAGAAGACTATTGCACATGACCCCTCAATCCTACACATGCAAGAGCCCACTCTCTCTATCCATGGACCAAAAAATTAGGGCCAAACATAAATCACAATAACATCATAAAGGGACTCAACATATAATATCCATCAAAAGCAACATCATACTATTACAAATCTGAAGCATAAACAGGACCATAAAGCCAACATGAAATCAAGAGCCTCAACCAACAAAAGCACAACAATTAACAAGAGTGAGGATTAAAATATATCACTCTTCAATATAAAAATACAATTCTCTATAGTGAGGGATAACCATCCCACTGGAGCTCACATAAGATCAATCTCAACAACAAGGCAATCTTCCTCTTGATGGAGGTATAACCACAATTTTGCACAACCCTCAACAAAAATGAATTAACCATCTTTTAGGAGAACAATCAACAATAAAATTATCATAATAAAACCATAAAAATATTAGGTAAACTCAATAAAATCACAAAAATCCTTTGGTACAAGCTCAAATCCCCAAAAAAGACCTCAAAAGACAAAACTGGCAAAACAGGACAGTCTAGCACATCCAAAAAGCATATTAGTGCATCCATGGAGTATAATGGTGCATCCATGGTAAAAAATGGCACATCCATGCCATCCTATAGTGTATTTTTTCCATTCTTTAGCGCATAGAGGACTTTCTATGGCGCATGGTGCCAGAGACCAAAAATGACAAAACGAAAAGAAATAAGGTGATAGAACCACCCAAAATTTATCATGGACTCACAAAATGACTCAAATTCACTCCCATAAGATGAGAAAGGATAAAATAAAGCTAATAAAACACATAAATGATACAAAAAAAAGTGTTAGCAACAATCAAGAAGGAAGACTGAGAGGGGGGGGGGGGTGAATCAGTCCACCGGATCACAAAAAATTAAACTTCAAAACATAAATTGATAGACTGCAGCAATAACAAATAAAAAATTAACAACACAACACACAACACCAAGATTTTGATGTGGAAAAATTGGCTAAGGGAAAAACTACAATGGGAACTTACCCATAGTAAGATGATACTCTGCAGTAGTATGTGAAAATATTACAATGGGGAATGCACATGCATTTATGCACACTGCCTAGAGCTCACCGCTCAAAAGATATATGCCTAGAAGGCTACAACCCTCAGGGAAGTCTCATTGACTTACAATATAATTCAAACTACAATCGGAAAGAAATGAACTGCAATAATAACATGTACAAATGCCTAATGACAGTCCTAGTTAAGCACAAGTGTCTATTTTGCAACACCAATCTCACCTCAACAGTTTATCGAATGATAAATTTCTTGTTTTCACAATCACCTCTCTCTGATAATGTAGACATAATACCAATACCTAAATTACATAAGCATCTCACCTATATATACAAATCATCAACCTTGATAACAAGGTCAACTAAACCCTCAACCCTCAACTTACAATTAAAAAAGTACATCACACGATACAAAGATTGACCACCGTACCAATACTATGATTTATATTACATAGCATGGACCTAATTCAAATTCCCAAATGATCAAATCCACCATAAATCATGCCAAGATCAACTGCGCCATGCTACACCACTAGAAATACCGCATAATATGAAAACCATCACCAGTTCATAGAAGTCACCAAAAAATTGAACAACGATCAATGCAGATCATCAGAAAAAATAGGAAATGACTAGGAAACACCAACAAGAATGTTAGAATCATCTGAAATAGTTTCACCAACACCTCTTTTCAAATCTTCATCAGTGAACATCTCAAAACTCAAGAACACAACCAATCAGCAACTATCATGAAGAAAGATAACTTGGAGAGAATCAAATCAAGAACCATTTGAAATGAAGATTCAAAAGATCATCCCAAATAATATTACAAAGTCTCAACACAAGATCTGATCACACCGAAATATATCGGAGGAAATATCAGATTCTGCAAAATAGTGATCAGCAACACCGAACTTCAAAACCGGATCAGAAACTCTTTTCAAACTCACCAGAATAAACCATAGGAATATATTGACATCAATGACAACAACATATTCTAGCAACAATAATGACAAAAACCAAATCCAACAATCCAACAATCTCCCCCTTTGGCATTGGTCGCAACATATGAAATGTGAAAAACAGTGAATGCAAAGAAAGAAGATATCACCAGCAAACTCCCCCTAAGATCAAGATAGATAAAACAATTTTTCACATGATCTCTCTCCCCTGTTTATAACAATGACAAAGATATCCAAAATATAAAATCAAACTCTCAATATAGAATCATGAATCTCTCCCCCTGGGATACACAACCAAATCAACAGACTACTCCAACGCAAGAGCAGGAGCGACATCAACTCATCAATATGGATAAAAGAATAAGGCTCTGAATTCCACCAGATCGATGCAACTCAGTGCATCTAATTGTGATCAGGAGGGGTGGATACCCCTAACTTGTCTCTCAAATAGAGAAATGTATCTATAGGCAAAGGCTTAGTGAAAATATCAACAATTTGTTCCTTTGTAGATACATATTCTAGCTTCACCTTCTGTTCACTGACTTGCTCTCTCAAGTAATTATATTTGATTGATACATGCTTAGTCTTTGAATGTTACACCAAATTCTTTGACATATTTATAGTAGTGGAATTATCACAATATATAACAGTAGGCTCATCATGAATAACTCCGATATCTTTCAACATTTGCTTCATCCAAACTATCTGAGTGCAATTACTAGCAACAACAATGTACTTAGCTTCAACAGTAGATAAAGATACCGAATCTTGTTTCTTGCTAGCCCATGAAACTAACTTATCATCTAAAAAATAATGCTCCACCAGTAGTACTCTTTTGGTCATCAACATCACCAGCCCAATTTGCATCAGTGTAGGCACACAACATGAAATCATCATTCTTTGGATACCATAGGCCATAATTCACAATTCGCTTTAGATATCTAAATATTATTTTAATAGCAGTGACATGACTCTCCTTCGGATCATATTGATATCTAGAAGCCATACACACAACATGAATAATGTTAGGTCTAGTCTGAGTAAGATATAGCAGTCCACCAACCATAGATCTGTACAAACTTTGATTAGCTTTAGGAGATTCATCATTTTTAGACAGTTTACAACTAGTTATCATAGAAGTTCCAACTGGTTTGGAATCATCTAGTCCAAACTTCTTCAACAATTCCTTTACATACTTAGTTTGAGATATAAAGATACCTTTTCCTATCTCTGCAATATGCAAAACTAGGAGAAATTTCATCTCACCAATCATAGACATCTCAAATTATTTTTGCATATCACTGACAAACTTCATACTCATATCATTATAACCACCAAAGATAATTTCATCAACAAAGACTTCAATAATCAAAATGTTATCATTTTCAATCTTAAAATATAGATTACTATCAGTAACACCTTTGATAAATCCCAATTTTAGCAAGTATTTGTCTAACCTAGCATACAAGGATCTAGGAGCTATTTTCAATCCATAAAGTGATTTCTTCAACTTACATACCATGTCTCCATCATCTGACAACTAAAATCCATCAGGTTGTTCAATGTAAACCTCTTCCTCTAGATCACCATTTAGAAATGCAGATTTGACATCCATCTGATATACCTTGAAATCTTTATAAGTAGCATAAGCAAGCAACAATCCAACAGCTTCAATTCTGGCAACCAGAGTAAAAGTTTCTTCAAAATCAATCCCTTCTTGGTATGGATATACTTTGCAGACTAGTCTGGCTTTATTTCTGACTACTTCACCCACTTCATTCAATTTCTTCCTAAAAACCCATTTAGTACCAATAACATTTTTCTCTTTAGGTCTAGGCACAAGTTCCCAACTGTTGTTCTTTTCAATCTAGTCTAACTCTTCTTCCATGGCTCTTATCTAGTTATCATCTTTACAGGCTTCACCAACATCTTTAGGTTCAACTTTAGAAATCAAACATACTTCTGCAGCTAACTTTCTTCTAGTCATCACACCTTTATTCTTGTCACCAATAATCTGATTCTTAGAATGATTTAGTTTGACATACCTCAAAGTCTTCTAATTGTTTTGATCCTCAGGTTCCCGCACATCATCACCAACAACAACAATATCTGGATTAACAGTCTCTATCAGATCATTCTGCTTGGGCTCTTCAGGTTGAATAGGAGCTAAAACAACATGTTGATCATCATAAGCTCCGATCTCCTTCCCAAGGTTCTCATCCACCTTCACATTTTCACTCTCAACTATCATTCTCAGATTCTTATTATAGCACCGGTAGGCTTTGCTATTTGTATAATATCCCACAAAGATACCTTCATCACTTCTAGCATCAAACTTTCCAATATCCTCATCTCTCTTGATATAGCATTTGCTACCGAAAACTTTGAAATATTTCACAGTAGGAACATGACCAAACCAAAGCTCATAAGGGGTCTTACCGGTATCACCTTTGATATGAACTTTGTTGAATGTATAGACTTCAGTTCTAATAGATTCTCTCTAGTAGACCTTTGGAATATTTCCTTTAATCAACATGGTTCTTGCAACATCCAAAACAGTACGGTTCTTCCTCTCAACAATCTCATTTTGTTGTGGAGTTCTAGGAGCAGATAGCTATCTTTTGATTCCATGTACCTCACAGAAAGAATTGAATTCACTGGAACAAAATTCTCCACCTCTATCAGATCTCAGACACTTCAGCTTCAATCTAGACTCAATTTCAACTTTAGCTTTGAATATCTTGAATTTCTCCAATGCTTTTGAGTTTTTCTTCAAAAAGACAACACACATTATCCTGGAATAATCATAAATTAGCAACATAAAGTATCTATCACATTGCACACTTCTAATATTTGTAGGTCCACACAAGTCAATATGCACAAGATATAACAATCTATCAGATGTATACCATTTAATCTTGTAAGAAATCCTTGTTTTCTTACCCAACTGGCATTCCTTACATACCAGATTAATAGGTTTAACAATCTTAGGTAGATCCATAACAACTTGTGTAGAACTGATATTGATCAATGATTCAAAATTTACATGACACATTATTCTATGCTACAACCAACTCTCATCTATCTTAGCAATCAAACAACTTTTTTCACCAACATTCAAATGAAAAATATTACATTCAGTCTTAGTTCTAGATGCAATCTCTATACCAGAGGCATTCAAGATCTTGCATATACCATCTTTGAATTGTAGATCATAACCCTTATCAACCATCTGTCCAACACTCAAAAGATTATGCTTCAAACCTTCAACATACAAGACATCATCAGTGTTATGCTTACCATCAAAAGAAATAGAACCTCTCCCATGGATTACACAGGCTTTGTCATCTCCAAATCTAACTATTCCACCATCATACCTTTTCATACTTACAAATTTTCTTTTGTCACCGGTCATATGATGTGAACAACTATTGTCAATCACCCATACACCCTTCTCTTCTACCTTTGCAGCCAAATATTTCTCCTCAACATAACAACTAGTGGAATCAATAAGCACAGGTCTATCTGTTGAACACAATGTGCTGTTGAGAGGGGGGCTGAATCAGTGGTTTCTAAAACTCTTTTAACCTTTTGATCCTAAGAGAGATTACCGGTTACCAATCCAAGTGCCAAGTTAACTAACCAGTAAGAGAAGGAAAGATACCATAAAGTAAGCACACACAAATGCACATCACATGACACTGGTATATACGAGGAAAACCCAAGATGGGAAAAACCTCAGTGAGAAGTGTTGTTGGAGTCTACTGATCCAATCCATCCTGACAATGAAAACCTCGGTTATAACATTTAGGGCACCAACCTAAGGAGCACCAATCCCTACATCAAGCTCCAACTCAGTGATTACAAGATCATATCATAAATACAAAACTAATATTCTTCTTACAAAAGAATTTTGTAACTCTCATGTATGTATGTCCACCGGTTCACCTCTACACAGATCTATGTTGGTTCTCTACTCACCTTCTCTTTGCTGCAACCTTATCTCCTACTGCTACTCACTCTCTGCTGCAACCTTACCGGTTGACTCCTAGTCTTCCTTCTATCTCTCTCTCAATCTCTCTTCTCTCCTTCACTTGCTGTTGTTGACACACCAGTTCCACCTCCGCTAGTTGGATGAACAGTCAAACAATACACCTACTACCAGTTACTCTGCTCACTGGTTTATCCTTTCTCTGCTCCCTACTTGCCTAATATTCTCTCCCATAAACACATATAGCTACTTCACTTTGCACTACCTTCCAATTGGCTTTAACACAACCGGTTCCCACCTATGCAACTCACTTTACAATTTACCGGTTTGTTTGATCTTGTCGGTTAAGCCACTGTTAAACCCTCTCACCAGTTTAACCTTTCCTGCTAGCTCTTTTCTTTAGATGTTGAGTTCCTTGACTCTTCTTAGTCTTATCTACTCTCTTCTTTTCTCAGGATCACTCTCCTTCACCAACTAGCATCACACAACTTCAATATTTGATCAACATAAATATCAGAGCTTTCCCACCAAAGTGTGAGTTTGAAATTTTGTGTGCTAGGGTTTTCTCACCGACCAAATTGGTGTACCAGATCCAATAAAAAATCTTCTTTGATATGGTGGACTTGCAACAAGTCATCCATCGCTACCAATATTGTGGCTTCCAATGCATATTTTCTATGTTTAGCAAATACGACAGATTGATCAGTGACCTGCTTCAATCCATCACATTAAATGATCTTCTCGGTTATCTTTTCCAAGATGATAAGTTGATCAGATCTCCTACTTCAATCAACTCACTAGGGGACGTCCTTTGATTTGCCTTGAGCCGCACACTTCTGCAATTCCCCGTGATTGTTGCAGTCAACATTAAATGTCGACCAACGTCAACAACCTCACCGACACAACACGTCACCGACCTCTTCATGCTTGCTACTTCTACTCCACATGGTATCTCTATCAATATTTGTCAGCTTAGACCTCTGTGTCGATCCAAACATGATCACTGACCAAATACTTAGCCAGTGCACACCTACTAGTCATTTAACTATATCGGTACACCTTACCTTACCGGTTAATCATCTTACCATATAGTCTCCTACACAACCGGTGCAACACATTTACCGGTCATCACCTTGTTGAATAGCAGTAGATATCCATGGTGAGTCATCATGTACCTTACCACCTGATTATGAGCACTCCACTTTGCCTCTTGACTCTTTGTTGCATAGTGGTAACCACTTGTTTACCATTCGACATGTTTCTGCCTTCATACTGGTAATATGCATGATGTCTTCATACCATCAACCCTCAACAACAATGCATCTATGACAGGACCCTTTCACCATCTACATCCCAGTCACTCCGTGTGTGAAACTAGAGAGCCTTATCTTCATTTGACAGGTTCTCCTCTCAACCAGTTTTTCAAGGTAACAAACACATCATCTCAACTCCTCCTCTATCCTAAGAGAAGATCATGTCTTCACATGCTGATCTAATGTACATCCCTGATCTCAACCTCTGGAGGCATCCTCATCTTCCACATTGGTCATCCAGTCTATGCATCCAATCACCTAACTTCACTTACTCTGACTATCTTATCCCGGAGTGTCATGAAGTATGCCATGTATGTTGTGGGATAAGCAAGGTATTACCACTTACCAGTGGGAGGAATAGACAATTGCACTTTACTACTACACACCGGTGGAGGAAGATCTATGTCACCTATGGTAATGATGTGACTTTACTAAGGAGAGGATACATCTCCAACTTGACATATGTCTCAGTACCTTTTCCATATGTCATCTTTGCTCACTGAATCAACAGACTTCACTTCATCTAGTGGGAGTCCTGCTAGATGGCCTCACACTAGCATGCTGGTTGCATTGCTGACCCTTCATTAGTTCATACTACAACAAGCTCTACTAGTCACACACTTTCCAGTTCTCATCACTCACCGATCACTTCTCTATAATGTTTATTCAACATGAGCATACACACACACTAACTGGTTCCTTCTTCCCAATACTAACATGAAAACCAGTTAATCCAACATGCTTACATGTTGGCTTCACTATCCACATTACTGGTTGATAACACTGACATCATATCAGCTATTCTCCCATACCGGTTGTCCTACTTTATGCTATATTGGTTGACATCAATGAAAACACAATTCCAACACTATCCTCTTTAATGACAATAAACACAACTTCATCTCCTTTTGATTCATAATCTGTAACACCTTCATCGAAACCTTTAGGAAATCTTTGGGCAATCAGTGCTTCAATCTCATCAAGCTCTCTTTCTTACTTTGCTATCTCTTTTCTTTCTCTTTTATATCTGGATATCTTGCACTCATCAGGATCATATTTCTTCTTATCGCATACTGATGTTGATGCTTTAAATGTTGTCTTAGACTTTCCATGTGATTCTCCAAATTTGCTCAGCTCAAATGCAACAAGTTTTCCACCCAACACATCTCTTGTCACTATAGTCACACTCCAGATCTCATCAATAGTGGAAACCTTGTGTTTACAAGCAAGAGGCAAAGATCTTAGCACCCTAGCAACAATCTCATCTTCTTCAATCTTTCCATCGGTAGATTTGATACCAAGGACAAGCTCATTCTCCTTAGCCATGTATGAATGTATGTTCTCATCATCTCCCATCTTCATCATCTCATACTTTCCTTTTGAACTCTACAACTTAGAAATTTTCACTTGAATATCACCTTCATACGGGATCTCAAGCTTCTCCTAGATCTCATGTGCATTCTAAAGTTCCATAACATTTATCATTTCAGAATCAGTCAAGGCACTAAGAAATGCTTCCTTCGCTCTAATGTTACATTCAACTTCCTTAACCTCATCAGGAGTGGATGGTCCATTTTGAGGAACAACATAGGAATTCTCAGTAATTTTCCGGTAATCTTCTCCAAGACATTTCAAATGCACCTCCATCCATCTCTTCCACACAATATAGTTGCTTCCATCAAACCTCAGACTGTCCTTCTTGAAAAGAATACCTTGAGCTGCCATCCCAGATCTCCTCAAGCAGTTAAGCTTCTATCAGAGGATCTAGCTCTGATACCAGTTGTTAGTAGCAATAAAGAAGGAAGACTGAGAGGTTGGGTGAATCAGTCTTCACCGAATCACAACAAATTAAACTTCAAAACATAAACTGATAGACTGCAGCAATAACAAATAAATAAATTAACAACACAACACACAACACCAAGATTTTGAAGTGGAAAAACCGGTGAAGGGAAAAACCATGGTGGGAACCTACCCATAGTAAGATAATACTCTGTATTAGTATGTGAAAATATTACAATGGGGAATTGATGGAGGAGCATCCCTGGTTCATAGAAATCTTGCATCAACCAAAAATATTTGTTTTATGTTTTGCTTTCTATTTGCAGTTTCAACATTTTCTTTCTGTGTGTCTCGGATTTGTCTCATCGAAACCTGTGGAGTTGGATTTTGCTTGAAGACTTGATCATCTTCCTTATTCCCAAACCATGGAGGATTTGGATCATTTTTTGGCAAGTTATCACTACCGGTTTCTGAGACAAGTTTTTGTTACCGGTTGCCTGGACCTATTTGCATTGGTGATCTACCAGATCCCTTACATAGGTTGCAGAGCCCTGAGTGTTGATTTTTATGTTCCTTAGCGTATGACCAACCTTTTTCTGTGATCTACACCTCAACCTTTGGATTTTCTAGAGGAATTTCTTTGGCAGAGGCTGACCTTGTTGGTTTTGCACATTAGGTCTTGTTCTTCAGGTTTTGATCGCTTTTTGGGTCGATCGGATCCCCTTGGATTGTATAAATAATTATAATAGAGCATTATAATGTAATAAAAAGGTTAGACTAAGCATAGAAGATAGATCTTAAGATTTGAGGTCTCGGTTGTGAGTTATTTTGTATGTTGAGCATGTTTTAGTAGGCCTGTGAGTCGGTTTCTGTAACCCAGTTGCTACCGCTTGGTTGTAATCAATTTTCATGATATAATTCAATTTGTTCTATATTGCTTCCATCATTTCCCTATGTTTCTGTTGTGTTTAATCTTGCTGACCAGTCTGCATTAATCTCTTTGAGGTCCCTCCTAGCCAATGACTTCTTCAAGTGGTATCAGAGCGAGCTTTCATTTTGGAGATTGAGTTGTCCTAAGAATTTTGTTGTAGGGTGGTAGACTGTGGATCCGACTTGTATCTGCAAAGGACTAGCATAAAGATGGAACAAAGAGGAACTAGGAATGGTGGAGCACATGGGAATGCAGACCCTGCTATTATGGAAATGTTGTGAGGAATAGCATCCCAGTTGGAAGCCATGGAGATAGCCTAGAGAAGAGGCCGACACATTGAAGATGTAAGTGAAGATGAAGGAGAAGAAGTCGTGACAGAACAATTAAACCCACGGGTGGTTGATCTAGATGAGGAAAGGTTTTTGAGGGTTTTGAGTAGGGCGAATACTAAACCTCATTTTACCCCACTGAAATATGATGGAAAGTTGGATAAGGATGAATTGATGGATTGGATCTCAGAGATGGAGAAATATTTTGATTTTGAAAAACCTTCAAAAGAAAGGAATGTGAAATATGCATGTACATGGTTGAAAGGTCATGCATCTCTTTGGTGGGAGAATTTGTAGGTTGATAGAAAGAAAAGAGGTAAAGAGAAGATAAATACATGGGATCAAATAGTTGCTAAGTTGGAATCAAACTTTATGCTAGTGGATTATCAAGTGAATCTATTCCAAAAGTTACAAAATTTGAGATAAAAGGAATCTAGTGTGAAGGAATACACCGAAGCATTTTACAAGTTGAATATCAGATCCAGACATGTTGATGATGAGTTGAACAAGTTGCAAGATATTTGAATGGATTGCGGGTGTCTATACAAGATGAACTCAGTTTGATAAAATTACAAAAAGTGTTGAAGAGGCTTACTAGTATGCCCTCAAGGTAGAAGATAAGATAAACAAAAGACATGAGCAGAGGCAGAGAGGCAGAGATCGAAGGTTTTCTAGAGGAATATTTCAAAGAGGAAGATGATATACTAGAGGTAGAGGAACCTGTACAGATCATAAAAAGGACAAATAAGTGAACAAAGAAGGTAATTTATACCGAAAAGATGATAGAAATTTCTACCGGAGGAGAGAATCGGATGGCTACTAGAATGAGAATTTTGGAAGAGATGATAGAAAACAAGACAAGAGAGTGTTTAGAGGAACTTACTATAAGTGTAGAGGAGGACATTTTTCTTTCGAGTGTAAGAGGACAAACAATACCAGAAGAGCAGCATTGGTGAAAGAAAACCCCACTGGATCAGATAATAAACTAGAAGATGGAGAACTGTTGATGATGAGGAGATTTTTGTGTCATACTAGGAGAGATGAAGAGCCCTTGCAGAGAAATAATTTGTTCAAGACTAGATGTAAGGTATCTGGTAAGTGTTGTAAAGTTATTGATAGTGGTAGTTTAAATAATCTTGTTTTAGAAGAGATGGTAAATAAGTTGAATTCAGAAAGATTGAAGCACCCTAATCCTTATCAAATAGCATGGATTCAGGATGAACACAAGTTGTTAGTAAGTGAGAAATGTTTGGTGTAGTTGAAAATTGGAAATTATCATGATGAAGTCTTGTGTGATATTATGCCTATGGATATTTGTCATCTTTTGTTGGGTAGACCTTGGCAGTTTCATAGACAGGCAATACATGATGGGAGGAAGAATACATACACTATTTTGTCCAATGGGATGAAGCAAACCTTGTTTCCCTTGGAGGAAACTTTGAAGAGTGAAGTCTGTATGAATGCTAGAATCTGTTTGGTGGATGAAAGGAAATTCCTTGATGGATTGAGACATGAGAATGTATGTTTTGCCTTAGTTCCTAAGAAGATCGAGAATCCAGAGCATGAAGAAGAACAACTGGAAGACATAAAAATTTGTTAATAGAATATGAAGATACCATTTCAAATAATGTGCCTGATGGATTTCCACCTATGAGATGTATCAGTCATTGCATGGACTTGGTTCCTGGAGCTAGTTTGCCTAACAAAGCTGCACACCGGATGACACCGATAAAGAATGAAGAGCTGAATAGACAAGTGTAGGAGTTGTTGAAAAAAGGTTTGACTAGAGAAAGTCTAAGCCCCTGTGTGGTACCAGTAGTATTAACACCTAAGAAAAATAGAGAGTGGAGAATGTACATTGATTCTAGAGCAATAAACAAGATCACAGTGAAATATCGGTTTCCTTTACCTAGGATGGATGAAATAATGGACTGTTTGAGTGGAGCCAAATACTTTACAAAGATAGACTTGAAGAGTGGATATCATCAAATCAGGATCAGAGAAAGAGATGAGTTGAAGACAACATTCAAGACAAATGAAGGACTGTATGAATGGTTAGTGATTCCTTTTGGGTTAACTAATGCACCAAGTACATTCACGAGGTTGATGAATGAGGTATTGAAATTCTTGGGTAAGTTTGTTATTGTATATTTGAATGAAATTCTATTTTTTAGTAAGACAAAATAGGAGCATTTGTTGCATTTGAGACAAGTTTTACAGAGGTTGAGGGAAGAAACGTTACTGATAAATTTTAAGAAGTGTACTTTAATGAAGGAAGAATTAGTCTATTTGGGATCCGTGATATCTAAGGATGGTTTGAAGATGGACCCTGAGAAAGTAAAAGCAATTGTTGAATGGCCTACACCAGAAAGAATTGGAGAGGTAAGATCATTTCATGGATTGGCTAGTTTCTATCAGAAGTTCATCAAAAATTTCAGTTCAGTTTGTAACCCTATGACTAAGACCATGAGGGGAGATCAGAAGGAATTCAAGTGGACCACTAGAGCAAACACAAGTTTTGAATTGTTGAAATAGAAAGTCACTAAGAAGCCCGTGTTAGCTTTATCGGATTTCAATAAAGTATTTCAAGTGGATTGTGATGCAAGTGGAACAAGAATCGAAGTAGTCTTGAGTCAGGAAGGGAGAGCAGTAGCTTATTTTAGTGAGAAATTGAATGATACCTGAAGGAGATATTCAGTGTATGATCAAGAATTTTATGCCATAGTTCAAGCCTTGAAGAAGTGGAGACATTACCTGTTGCCTAAGAAGTTTGTGTTGTATATAGATCATCAAGCCTTGTAGTATTTGAACAATCAGAGTAAGTTGAATCAGAAACATATGAGATGGGTGGAATTTTTCCAGAGTTACATCTTTATGTTGAAGTATAGAAGTGGGAAATCTAACAAAGTTGCTAATGCATTGAGTAGGAGAAGGAATTTGCTGACAAAGATGAGAGTGATAGTATTAGGATTTGAGGAATTGGAGACCTTATATGATGATGACCCATATTTTGTAGAACCTTGTAGAGCATGTAGAGGACTAGTTACAGTAGATAGAAGCAAGTGGTTGGATTACTTCATTTAGGATGGGATGTTATTTAGAGGAGTTTAGTTGTGCATACCTAAGATCTCTATGAGGGAGAATCTGATAAAGGAGAAACGTAATAGAGGATTAGCCAGACATTTTGGTATTGATTAAAACAGTAGCATTGGTGAGTGAGCATTACTTTTGGCCCTAGATTCATAAGGATGTTAGGAAATATGTGCAAAGTTGTAGAGTTTGTCAAGTTGCAAAGGGTAGTAGTCAGAATGTGGGATTGTATAAACCTTTGGGAGTACCTGTAAGACCTTGGGAGGATATAAGCATGGATTTCATACATGGATTGCCTAAAACACCGAGAGGGAATGATTCTATATTTGTGGTAGTGGATAGATTATCGAAGATGGCTCATTTCATACCTTGCAAGAAGACATCAGATGCATTACATATAACATAACTATTTTTCAAGGAAATAGTGAGATTGCATGGATTACCTAAGAGCATAGTTTCAAATAGAGACACTAAATTTGTTGGCTATTTTTGGAGAACACTTTGGAAGAAGATGAAGATAGATTTGAAGTTCAGTTCTACTTTTTATCCATATATTGATGGACAAACATAATTAGTTAATCAAAGCTTGGGAAATTTGTTGAGGTGTTTAGTTGGAGATAAAACCGGAAGTTGGGATTTGATTCTTGCACAAGAAGAGTTTGCCTATAATAATTCAGTAAATAGGAGTACCAAAAGAACACCTTTTGAGATTGTTACCAAAGTACATCCCAGAGGTATATCAGAATTAAGAGATATTAGCAATGAAGACCAGAGAAGTTCGGAAGAAGAAGAATTTGTAGATCACATGAAGGACTTACATATTCAAGTTAAGAAACATCTGGAGGACATGAACATCAAGTATAAGGAGAAGGCATATGAGAAGAGGATACATTAGAAATTTGAAGTTGGCGATGAAGTGATGGTGTATCTAAGAAAAGAAAGATTCTCGATTAGAACTTATAACAAGTTACAAATGAGAAAGTTTGGACCTTGCAAGATCTTAAGAAAGTTTAGTTTTGGGAATGCATATGAAGTGGAGTTACTAGATAGTCTGAGTATTTTACATGTATTTAACATTGCAAATCTTCATCAGTATCATGAACCAGAATTTAGTGAGGATAGTATTGCAGACTTGGAGAAACAGTTTCCCTGGAAGGAACCAGATCAGATTAAAGACATTTTGGACTGTAGGATTGGGCGTAGTACTCAGAGCAGTTTGTTGGAAATTGACACTCAATTGGTTGGTTTCACTATGTTGTCATAGATGGCAACATGGCAGCTTATTTCAACTTCATGTTTTAGTTCAGTTGTGTACCAACAAGCACTTCACAGACTCTACACCGACACCAGCACTGACATCGACAGGATGGATGAATTTCTTTGGTTACCGGCAATGCAAGCCAACATGGATTAGAATAAGGTTATCAGTATTGGAGGCTGACATCTTTTGGATCTGGCATCGGCCATTGATTTTGATATTCATGTATTTATGTTATCTAGTTGACATGTATATTGATATTGTAATTATCTTTGTAAGCTGACATGAGGCATGATAAATTGTAGAGGGTATATAGGTTAGATGGTTAGATAATTTTGATATGAAAAATGGAGTGTAAGGATATGAATATGATATGATGCGAATATGGATGGATAGAAGATGCGAAAAATATGAGAAAGATTATGTATGAGAGGATAATTTTGTAAAGGGTTATTCCGGTAAAGGGTGGGTTTCAAACTGGACAGACAAAGCTTAAACGAAACTATATTCAAGAATAGAAGATGCTATCTTAGCAGTTCAATCATTTCTTCAGATTGTAGCCTGGATTTATATGTAGTTAGTGAGGCTCCTTTTGTGATTGAGTAGTGTGCTCTAGGCTATAAGCCTTCTTGCAAGTGCATGCCCCTATATTTTGTAATATCTTTTCATATGGCCAGTGGATTGATATTGTGGGTCACAAATCCCACAGAGATTTTTCCTCTTTGATTTTTTCCATGTATAATTATGTGTGTTATGGTACTCATTTATGTGATTGGCTTATTGGTTGCTTTAATTCTTTCAATTCTTCATGTACCGGTATACCGGTTAGTGTATGCATGTTTTAATAAGGTTAAAATTGACCATATCGGCAGAACAATGATTCACCCCCTCCTCTCAGTATTCTTGGATTTCAACAATTGGTATCAGATCCTTGTACCTTTGAGGAAGTTTAATAGCTTGAGAGAGATCCTGAATCCGGAAACCATGGATATGGGTTTGGAAAAGCAAATTGAGATGGCACTTGAAGATTATGATGCTTAAAGGATGAAGAACTTAAATCTACAAGATGAATTGAATTCTGCTAAGGAATTCATTCTTGTCCTACAGGAGAGGCTATCATATGTTCAAGCTAGGAGGAAACAACTTTTGCAAAATCAGGACGATGAAAAGAAAGATGCACTTAAGGAACATTGTCAGAAGCTAAGTCAGGAGAACATGGTCATGAAAAATAAAATGCAAGCTATAACCATGAGAATTTCTAAAGAGATTGAGGGCCAGAAGAAAAAGGAAGAAAATCTTGTTGTATCTGAAGAACAAATTTGAAGAATGTGGTAGGTTGGTTCATGAGGATGATATGTTGAGAACTGAATTAGTACAATCCTAGAGTAATGAACAAGAGCTTAAGAGACAAATGATAATTCTAAGAGATGATCTAACTACTGCAAGTGAGTATAAAGAAAAAATCAAGATTACTTCAGCACAACTAGATGAGTTATTGAAGAGAGAAAGGCAGAATGGAGATTCTAGTGGACTTGGATTTGAGCAAGGACAGAGTTCCAGTACTATTAATGAAGATCAAAACCATAAGGCACCGGTAAGGTAGTTCAATGCTTATAAATTTAATGGTAGATGTTTTGTTTGCAATAAATTTGGTCACATGGCTAGGCAATGCAGAAACAGAGCAAATCAAAACCCTGATTCTGCTCCCGGTAAATGTTCTAAATGTAATAAGTATGGTCATAAGACAAAAGATTGCAGAATGAATGTTAAATGCTATGCATGCGGAAAATTTGGACATATGGCTAATCAATGCAGGTCAAACAATTATACCAGTTTTAGCAAAGCAATTCAAAGGAACAATGTTACATGTTATGCATGCAATGAGGTTAGACATATTGCTAAATTCTATAGAAGAAAAAGTCCACCGGTTGGTAATGGAGGATCAAATGAGAAAGTAAAAGAAAAGGTTAATGAAATCCAACAAGATCATACCCAGAGATGGGTCAGGAAGATTGAAGATCAATCTGGAGATGGGAATGCACCGGTTACTTATCCAGCAGAAGAGGTTTCTCTTGCACAAGTAGGTAGCTCAACCGGTAACTGAGGCAGAAGCCTTATGGGTAGGAAAAATTCATGAAGATGTTGCATATGCCTCGGGAAGAGGTTCTAGAAGATGTTCCAAATATTGGAGATGCTTATCCGATATAGAGATGTTTAACAAAAATCTGATATCTTTCATCAGAATTCATTTATATCAATGACAAATTAGGGTTTTTCTTGAAGGATAAAAGGTTGACTCCACTTCATTTTTTATCACCTTGCATTCATAGTGATTAAGAGCGATTAAGAGCGACTAAAGGTGATTTAGTGCGATGAAATATCTTCTTTAGTGATTTCACCAACGATTGGAAGAAATCTTTAGGGCTTTTCACTGGAAGCAATTCACAGGTATTTTTCTTTAATCATGGAAGCAAGATCATCATCTTTCCTATCTTTGTTGCAAAACCGACTATTGTTGAGGTCAAGGACTGTCCCATGCCAACTTTCAAGCAATATCCACATGTGGCTACATTGGATGACTCGGTTGGAGAATTTTCCCATGTTGTGGAATGAGTTGTGTATGTCAAAGATATTAGGGCATGCTTACACTGTCACATTGAGGATTTGGGGACATTTGATATAAAGGGCATGTACATGAGCGAGCTAATGGGAGATTCTAGAAAGATCAAACCTAAATACAAGCACATTGAAGACTTAGGGTTTAGCGGCATTCTTGACATTCTGGAATTCAAAGATGAAATTGTTAGGTATGTTTTGAGTAGAGTACATGAAAGTTGATCTGGTTGGATAGACCATACAAGATCACCAAGGAAGCCATCCGGGCACTCACCGATTTACCATAGGTTGGGCAACATCTAGATAAGAAGGTTTGTAATGATTATGTAAATAAAATCACTGGTGCAACATCAGATAGGAGATCCATGAGAATAAGCACTATTACCGACACATACATCAGATTCGGTAGCATGATCATCGGTTATAAGGTAACTCAGTCAAATCGACTGAATTCTGTTTCTATCTCCTACATTTTTGCAGCTTATAAAATGATGAGAGAAAATGAGAAATTTGATCTATGTGGTTGGATGTTAGATGAATTATTGATAAACCTAGGAAAGATTAAAGGAGAAAAGAAAGGAACTTTCTGGTATGGAAACTTGATTGTTTATTTAATGCTATTTTTCATGAATGAGACTCCTAGTTTTGGGAAAAGACAATGGGCATTTGATGTCTTGGTAGGGAGGAAACTGAAATAGTCAATTGCTACATTCGACAGTCAAAGGGATGATAAAGTATGGGGATTTTTAAGGCATTCTAGAAAGCTATGAAATCTAGAGAAATGGCTCTTAAGCACATTGTTGACAAATACTAAACTAACATATGCTTCATGGTGAAGAGAGATGAAACACTCATGGAAGCAGTCAAGCCTCAGAGGATTTGGTTTGAGGAAATGGACTATGAAGTTGATGGACATATTTTAGATGCTTATGCAAAAAATCTGATTGATGCACCTATTGATGAAGCAGAGAAACCATGTGGTACTACAAAGCAAAAGACACATGAGGTTGAAACAAAGTTCAACCGAAAGAAAAGAGAGAAGTAGGAAGGTAAGGCAAGTAAGTTTGTAGAAAAAGTTTCAAAGGATATCAAAGAATTGATTGATGCTATCTCGGAGAAAGGCATGAAGAGAAAAGAACCAGAAGTGTTCATTGAATCTATTATAGCTGAGTCTACATCTGAGGATGACACACCCCTTGCATCCAAAAGGGTTATAAGTAAGAAAACAGAGGAGACCAAGGTAGAGGTTAAGTAACCAGTTAGAAAAGTTAGTATCAAGTTACTGGCACAAAAGAAAGCAGCAAAAGTAACACCTTCATCTCCATCCGGTACCGGTAGAAGGAAGAAGAAGGCTGACATTGACCTAGCAATTGAATGTGGTAATGTATCTATCAATCCACCAAAAACTTGTGTAGAGTTAGTTGATGAGATTACTAAGGATGGTATGTTAAAGAATGTTCAGTTTTATTATGAACATTTAGAGGATGTTGAACAAAGAGAAATAGAGGAAACAGTTCTATTACATTTGGACATTTATAAGAAAGCTTTGATAGAAATTGAAAACCAAATACCAATAGAATTGTATAATATGTTAGATGCTAGAAGACTATCAACAATGGAAGAGGACAAGCATATTAAAATTCAAAGGTTGTTATTTGTTTGTGTTTCTATTGCTCTAGAGGAAATGGATAGGACACTTGAGGTTGCAAATAGAAAAATCTTTAACAACAAACATAGAATTACCAGTCTTATGCTAGGAAGGGTAAATGTGATAGTAAAGGAAACTCACAAGGCATGGGTTAAGTTCTTTGAAGAGAACCAAGGTTTCTTTACTTCACCGGAACCTAAGAAGGATAAAGGAGACATCTCGATTGAAGGGAAAGGAAAGGGTATTATGGGTACTTCACCCTAAATTTTGAAAAACATTAAGATAGTGGAAATTAAGCCCTCAGTAGATACAAATGTACAGAAAAATGTTGAGATACCGGAAAATACAGAGAGTGTAAAGGTCGATAATGTATAGGATACTAATGTTGAGGATAACAGTCCTCAGGATACAAATGTACATGATGAGGTTACAATTCCTAGAGTGCAAGTGAGGAAACTATAAGGGATAAATCATCAGAGGAGAAGAAAGAGGAATCTGGTAGGGAACTGATAGTGAATCCATCATTGTTGTCAATCGACACCTCACAGGTTCTAAAGAAAAACATAACTGAGATGAGTTCTACTGAACTCATGATGATGGCTGCATATAAATTAATGAAGGAGGGATCTATGGATAAAGGGATTATTGATCAGTCTATCACTATTTTGCACATACTAGTCTCGGATTGAAAGTTTGATAGAGAAGCGTGCCCATCTGGAAAGATTAAGACAATTACAGAGCACATTGTTGGCATTATAACAGACAAGGGAGATTGTTGGCATTTGAATAAGGATATTGAGAAGGTTGTTGATGATTATGGATATAACTAATCAATGATGCTTACTGTCTTAATATTATTATTTTGTCAATGATGTCAAGAAATTGAGTTTCTAATTTAGTATGATGTTGCCATATCTTAAGAAGTATGATTTGATGAGTATAAAGATGTCAGTAAAAGACACAGAAAGAATGTGATGAATAAGGGGAGGAATAAGTTATTCAATGGGCAGCTATTACCGAGTTAGACAATGATGAGATCATGATGTTTAGATTGTTTTGATATCCTACATATGTTGATTGATTGTAAGGTTAATACTATACTATGTTACCGAGCAAAGAACCTAGTAGGTAAACCCTGAGGTTATCACTATCGGTTAATGAAGGCAAAATGTCTATCGAGTGAAGTTTAGTATTTACCGAGTTGCAACCGAGTAGTAACAAAATGCATTGAATAAATTAAAGCATTATTTAATGAAGGAAGCTCATGAGCTGGTTATGATTAAATGATTGGTATGCCATGAATGAAGTTTGTTAAAGAATCTATGGTAAAGGAAAATCGATAGGAAGATCTACAACTCAGATTGAACCACAATACCCTAGCACAAGTTCCAAGAAATGTATGCAAGTTCCAAGGCGGGGTAAAACATTTTCAGATGAAAGGATACATTGAACCTAGTCAAGTTTGAAGATCTGATGGCTATGATTGATCATGGGAAATGTGATCAAGGACATTAAGCGGTTGGTGAATTGTTTATAAATAAGGAACTATTGATAAACAATGTATGTGGGCAAGTGTATGCACAGGGATGCTACATAGTGATTACCAAGCACTGAAGCTTGAAGACTTGTTTGAATAATAGAGTATAGAGCCCAGCAGATGGAGAAGATAAGTCCTAGATTGTATTGAGCAAATAAGAATCTGCTTTAGCATTTTAGATGTGAAGTTGCAGATAGATTTTTATTACTGTTATTTTGTGAAGTGACAAAAAATCTCTTAACCGAGTGGACTTAACAGTCTTATTTGTAAAACCCTCTAGCAAGGTGACATTCTGATTGAGTGTTTGAAATCTTTTAACAAGTTCACTTCTAACAAGGTGAAGATCCTAACAGATCTGAGGGAAATCCCTTAACTGGGTCACATCTAGCAATGTGTTTGTAATCTTTAACAGGATTTGCTTTTAACCGAGCATACTCTAGAAGAGTATATTTCTTAGTGGGTTTGAAATCCCACAGTGGTTTTTCCCTATTTGGGTTTCCACGTTAATTCTGGTATTATGAGTTTTATGATGTTTATATGCTTTTGAGTTTGCATGTTTAGTAGTTTTGGTTATATTACTAAAGTATATGTTACCGAGGTTGAATTTGTTGTTTTTATGGAAGATTAAGGTTGTATGATTCACCCCACCCTCTCATCTTATTAGCTTGGCATCTGTACTTAACATTGAGTATCAGAACTATCAATTGGTATCAGAGCTTTGGACTCTAGAAGGAAAAGTTTAAAGGTACTTGAGGCAAAGATCCAAAGATGTATAAGAGGGATGCACCGAAGCTGAACAAGTCAAGTTTCTCTACATGGAAGAAAAGGATGAAGCTACACCTATCAGGAGTTGGAGAATATGATGTATATTATCTGGAGAATCATTTCATTACACCGAGCACCTATCCATTGACAATGGAAGAGATAAAAGCAAAGCAAGAACATATCCAAGCAATGATTGAAATAACATCTGCATTGACCGACTCAGAGTTTAATGATCTAGAAGGCTACAATGATGCAAAGGCAATGTGGGACAAGCTCATATCTGTGTATGGCAGTGATGAACATGTTCAAAGAGCAAAAGTGGATAGTCTAAGAGGACAACTTGAATCTATGAGGATGAATGAAGGTGAGAACATAACCCAGTACAGTACAAGACTAAAGGAGATTGTCAATCAAATCAAAGGAGCAGGTGGAACTATTGAAGAAATGGATATAACAAGTAAGTTGTTAAGAACCCTTCTACCAACTTATGCAATCCGAATCTCTGCAATCAATGAACTGAGGTCTGTACCCAATATGCCAATTTATTTAGATGCTACTATTGGTAAGCTACATGCATTTGAGTTAAGTAATTTTGATAATAGTGGTTCATCGGTAAATAAAGTTGAGTCTGCATTTAGTTCTTTTCATATTGGTGAATCTGATGATTACAATGATAGAATGAGTAAGTACACTAAAGGGGATCATAGTGGAGCAAGTGAAAGATTTCGCAAGAACATGGAAGAAGTACACAAATTGTATGAGGAAATCAGAAAGCAAGAAGAGTTTGAAGCACTATTAGCCAGAAGGTTATCGAGAGGCAAAGGTAAGTATAAAGGAAAACTACCTTTGAAATGTTTCAATTGTGATAAGATAGGACATATGGCTTCTAACTATCCTGACAAAGATTCTACTGAAAAGAGAGATTACTGAGATGACAGATAGAAAGATAATCATTACAGAGGACACCGAGACTTCAGAAGAAGAGATAGAAAGTCATGCTTAATAGCTGATGAGGAATCCAATGATGATAAATCAGATGAAACTGATACAGAGGAAGTAGTTTATGTGGCTATCAAAGATGGATCAGATGAAGAAAGGTATGAAGAAAAATCCCTAATATCTCACATAAATACTAATGATTCTTGGATCTGTAAAGCGGAAAAATCGAACCCTAGTCGATCTCCCCTCCCCAACTCCAAGGAGAGAGAAGGGAGGGTCACTAGGGTTGATGGTTTTCACTTAGGAGAGACTTTACATTCAAAAGGGGGGTTGAAACCCACAAGATCCAATCCCACACAATGCAAGATTGGATTTTAAATGAGTTTCAAGGGTTAAGACATCAAGGATACCCTCTTTTGTAAAGAAATGTAGATGGAATGATTGAACTAGGAATGCATGTAAAGTGGGAAATATTCGCTTATAAACTGAGATAGGGATATGATATGAAGCTGCGGACCTGGAATTAGTAGTAAAATGTCAAGACGGTTCTGTTCTACAAATTTGAGCGAAAGTTGACAGGATGATGGCGCCCGGCGTGCACACGGTCCTCCGAAAAATCCGTGAAATGAAGGTGGATCTGTTCGTCTCTGCACAAGGATTCCAGATCTTCAATTACAGCTGCGTACCTGCAACCTACACACAGAAAAGAGAGGACGATTGGGGGGTTAGGGATGAGGGGTTTGCCTTTAGGTCAAACCCCGGTTTTGGAATTAACCAAGAAATGAGAAATGCTATAAATGTAATGTAAAACAAGTACTAATACCTTGTTGTGAGGATGTTTGTATCCTTATATGCGAAGGTATAGATGTTGTTGTATGTTGTATGTTGTAGTATGTGATCTCCTCTTCAATGGTTGAATCCTTGTCTTGAATGCAACACTTAGCCTTGAATGGAGACTTAGAATGATCAATTGCTTGAAGGAATGCTTGAATGCTTGAATGCTTGAATGTTTGAATATCATTTTCGCGCCTTTTCCATCTTTTTTTTCTTACCAAAATGAGAGAGGAAAAGTAGTTTATATACTTGTCAATTAGGGTTAAAAGACTGATTTTCCCGACCTTAGGCCAACCAGGAAATGCTATTTTCCAATTTGCAAACATAAAGACCCGAGACCCAAAAGAGACCGGGCCCAAAAATAGGGCCAGGGACCAGGGCGCTGGGCACCATGGTCCTGGGGGACCAGGGCACTGGGCGCCCTAGTCCAGAAGGACCAGGGCGCTGGGCACCATGGTCCCACCTCCAGGGACAACGGGGTGTAAGGAGGATCAGGCCAAGGTGCTGAGAAATGCAGTTTTTGGTGTCATAAACAGGTTTCGGGGTCTCCATTCAGGTTCCGTGTTGCATCGCCATCGTGAAGACCCAAATGCAGTCAAAATTGCAAGTGTCACAATTTTAGGATGCTACATTTAGCCCCCACTTTAGTGGGAGTATAAGCGTACGCCAATACTTCCGGTAAAGTATAAGGAAACAACATTGAAAGACTTTCACCACGTCAAGGAGGCAAGATACACCAAGCCCCGAGTGGACTAAGGATCTTACGACTTCGATTGACAAAGTAAAAGGGAAGATCACGAGGGAGAACCATGACTATCAGTAGTAAGGTTCCCTCACTATGAGTCATGCAAGAAAGATATCAAAAATTTTCAAGGCAAAGCTAAATTTGTCAAGAAATTTTCAAGTATCTTGAAAAGATATGAACGGGATGTATGCCCCCCTACATTAAAGCGATCGTACACGCCTCACCAGGGGTGATTGCTTTAAGGTAGTGATACATATAAGAAATGAGAAAGGAGCACGTTATTGCAAGGATTTAGCCCCCAAGTGTGAGATAAGCCCAAGGATAATAGACACAAAACACAAAGCACAAGATGACTTCGCTTTCCTCGGGGTCAGTATGCTATATGATAATTCATGTATATCATATGTATGTATGCATAATTGTTCTTCATTCCCCAATCAAGGAAGGTCACCTAGAAGAAGGGAACACATGTGTCTTTTGAGTCAACATGAGAGAGACCAAAGAGATCTCAATGCTTTGCATCGTCCTCAAGTAGACTACACCAAGGACAACAAATAGAAGAATGAGAATAACACATAGAAGAAGTAACAAAAGAGAGGAGGAGAGAGTCTGCTATGCTAATGAAACTAGTCTAGCACGTCATCTACCCCCCGATCTTGCTGATCAATGTTTCGGGAAGGCAGGGAACACGCTAGAGGAGGAACATCCAACACAGCAGATGGAGCTATCACAAGATCCAAACAAGGGCTATGTTCATGTTCCAAGCCACGTTGTTCTTGTCTAGGAGCTAGGATAAGTGCTTTAGAAAATGCATTAGATAAATGGTTATCAACATCAACATATTCATATTCACTATCAGAATGAACAGAAGTAACATTTGCATCATGAATAACATTTTCATCTATATCATCATCAAGATTTATAAAAATAGGATTTTTAACTCGCACAGGATCAAGACCATCATGCATCTTATGTTTAGGAGATTTTGGCTCAATCGTCAGCTGAGGAGAAAATGGAATAATACTGGCTGAAGGTGTTTTTGGGGATTGCAAAGTTTGAGAAGCAGCTGCCTGAGCTCTAAGACGATGCTTTCGTCGGCGTTCATGTGCAGAACGATTTCATCTAGTCTTAGTAGGAAGTTGAGAAGATTGAGGAGGAGGAATGTTCTCATCCTTATCACTTGGGTGTTTAGGTTGTGGTCTCTTAGGTTGAACAATAGGAGAAGAGAAAGGTCTCTTCTCTCCATAAGAGGAAGGAGAAGGAACTGCTCCATATAAGGGAGGAATATTTGGTTTAGGAAGGAGACCAAGTCCATCATGATGAGGAGGTATAGGTCTACTTTTAGGAAGTTTATTAATCATAGGCATAGTCACATCCATAGGGATGGGTTGGGAATCTTCTTGAGGAAAGACATTAGTTTTATCTTTCAAAGGAAGAACTTCCTTCTCAAGAATGATAGGAATGTCAAGTTTGGGTGTTCTAGGTTCACTTAGAGATAGGATCATATCTTTTTTCCACTTTTGATAAGATTTGAAAAGATAATCACTTCATGGAGGAAGAGATTGGAATTGTTTAGGCCAAAAGTAATCAATAGGAATGCTAGAAATTCTTTCAGCTGGTTTAAAGAGACTATGATTGACAGTAACAACTTCACCATTATGGGGAAATTTCAAACACTTGTGAATAGGAGAAGCAATAGCTTTCATGGAAGATAGCCAAGGATAGCCTAGCTTCACACGAAATTGTTCAGATGATGGAATAATAGCAAAGTCCACATCAAGGGATTTGTTATGGACCTCGATAGGTAATGTAATAGAACCAATTGCAGGAGAAGAAAATGCATCAAATAGTTTCACAACCACATTTGTTTCATCATAGATAACTTGATTCAATTGCAAAGTAAAAAGAAATTCTTCAGTAATGACATTAATCATGCAAGAAGGATCAATAAGCACTCCACGACAAGGTGTATTTTTGACTTTTGCAACTATATATAAAGGACCATCAGGTGCCCTGATAGTTTCACTAGAATCAAATGTGATGGAAGGTTCTTTAGGGATTTTCTGCTGCTCCACAAAGTTAATCACATTAGGAGTCATAGACACGAGATCATCAGGTGAGACAAAGGAATCAGTAGTATCAATCGCATTAGAGGTATGAGAAGGTAATGGATCAGTGAAAATCTAAAGATTTTGGTTAGGAGGAGCTACAGATGTGTTGCCTTTATCATTCACTCCAGAAACAGAGATAGTATTATTATCAATCAAATCTTGAATTTTACCCTTTAAAGCAAAACATTTTTTAGTATCATGCCCAGGATGACGATGAAATTGACAAAAAGATTTGTTATCAAAATAGGGTGAATTAATCTTTGCGGGATCTATTTGCCTTATAGGAGGAAGGGTAAGCACATTTTGTTCCAATAACTTATTCATAATACTATGCAATGATTCATTCAAAGGAGTAAACTTTCTTTCTTTCTTGAAAAACTTAGAAATAGGAGGCACACCTGATGCTGCATTCACATGGTTGTTGATGATGTTTTCATTGAATTTAATGGACTCTCTGTTCGGTTTAAACTTCCCAAATGGTTGTTGACTACTATCACCCTTATCACTCGGAGCCATAGGATTTGCTTGTTTTATTTGACTCACACTCAGTTGATAATTGTGAAGAGTTGTGCACAACTGTTGGAAAGAAGTAAACTCAGAAAATAGGAGTTTTTCTCTAATATCTTTTTGTAAATTAGAAATAAAGATTCTTTGAATGTCATTGTCAGGTACTGGAAAGGAAATTTGAGCATACAAATGCTTATATCTACCAATGAGATCAATCACTTTTTCTTTAACACCTTGTTTACAATGCATTAAATCAATCAAAGTAACTTTAGGACTTATATTGTTTTGAAATTGTTGAATAAAAGCATTTGCAAGTTGTTCGAAAGAAGAAATAGAATAGGAAGGCAACGAGCAATACCATTGTAGGGCTTTGTCTCTTAATGTTCTAGTAAATAGTTTTGCAAGCAACCTTTGGTCATAAGCAAAATCGGTACATATTGTTTGAAATGTCTTAACATGTGTTAGAGGATCACCCTTACCATTATAAAGCTCCAAATGCGGAATTTCAACATGTTTAGGGGGGATAGCTCGAACAATGTCAAGAGAAAGTGGGCTCGCAACATCAAATGTGGGCACACTAAACTTAGATTGATTCATAGAGGCAATTTGTTGCTGTAAAGAAGAGACAGTTTGTGCAAGATTGTTAATGGTCGCTTCAGTCGAAGAGTTCATACTAGACGTGTTAGATTGTGATGGAGGTGTTATGTTATTGAAAGAAGGTAGAGAGTAAGGTGGTGGGACACTATGATAGTTAGTCATAGGAGATGATTGGATAGGAGGAACACTACAAGGAGGAATGGAATGGTTAAATGAATTGCCCCCTTGCGTCATGTTCATTTGTGGAGATGAAATAGGAACACTCATTGAAGGAATGAATGAAGAAGTTGGATTGAATGAAGGAAGAGGGTTGATTGAAGAAGAGGGATTGCCCCCATGACTGGTGATCATGGGAGGAAGGTCTTGTATTGAAGTAGTCATTATGTTTGATGTAAAAGTAGGTATACTAGCAATAGGAGTTGTCAAAGGAATAGAATGATTAACTTGAGTAGGAGGTTGTGTATAACCCAAAGTTTCGGCACAACTCTTCATAGGCATCACATTCGAATCCACAATGTGTGCAATACCACGCAAAATATCAATTCCATTCTTATCACTTTGAACCATATGTTTTAGACCCTCAATTAATGAAAGAGCTTCACTATCAGGGTATTCTTGAGACATCCATTGTCGAAAATCATCAAATTGGTTATGCAATTTCGAAAGTTGTTCTACAGAAACCTCATGGAGAGCTTCTTCATCATTAAGAGGATTAGAGGAATTACCCATGTCCTCGTTAAAAAGGCCATTCAAATTAGGTTCCATCTCCTTGGTAATTACACCTTGGAAAGACTTAATTCTAAGGCTTCATCTAATGGGAATAGTGTAAGTAGGGCTTATTGTTGTAAAACTCATGCACTAAAGAAAGAGAGAAGATTTTGAATTTTAGAGGTAGCAAATTTCAATAAAATCAGCCATTCTTCTAGATTTAAGCTGTTAAATGCAATCAGGACAATCTCCCGAAATTTCGAAAAAAATGTCCGGGACTGTGGCGCTCGGAGTGCACACAGTCCTCGCAACTTTTTTCAAAATTTTTTGGGATGAAAGTAATGATGATTTTAAGGCTAATCTAAAAAAATTGAGTGATTTTACGATCTGTAGATAGGCCAAATTAAAGTTGCAATCTCAAAATTGAACCCTACCAAGATTGTCGAAAAATGCAAAATTTGAATTTTGAAAAAGAGAGGGAAACTGAAATTTTGAATTTTATGAATTTAGAGGGAATGCTGAAAGCAATGCAAGCTTTGAAATTTAAAAGTTGACTCGATTTCATGCAAAATTCGAATTTGAAAGTGTAAATCAAAGTTGTAACAATTAAACACTTAATTTCAAAAGTCACAAATTGTAAAAATTTGAATAAAGCACTGAAATTTCGAATAAATGCTAACACACTTTTCAGATTTAGGATTGTAAGAAACACAATTTTGACATGAATTTTAATTTCCACAATTTTTGAATGATTAGAAGCCTCAATCCAAGCAATCGCTAGACCAACTTTGACTTTAATTTTGAAGGTGTTAAAATTGATAAAATCAGCCAAAATTCTGGATTTTAGCAGAAAAATACAGTAAGATCTAGCTCCCGAAATTTCGGAAAAAATGTCGGGGACGATGGCGCTCGGGGTGCACATGGTCCTCGCAACTTTTTTCCAAATTTTCAGAGATGAAAGATATTGTGATTTTGTTGCGGAATCCAAAATTACAGCCAATTTGGAGGTGTTTTGATTAGTGAAATTATCAGTCAAAGGTTGAATCAAGGAGGTTTAAAAAAAATTAGGGTTTTGACATTTACCCACTTAATTTTCAGAATTAAAGCACAAATATGAATTGACAATTTGCAATAGAAGGGTAGATCTGAAAAAAGCATTAACAATTAAACATTTCACAAGTTTAATTACTAAAAAGAAAATTTTAGGGTTTTTTATGCAATCAACCTCTAAAATTTGCAAAAGATCAAACATGGAAATATAATTAGGAAAGCAAAATTTTCAGATCTAACCATGAATAATCAGAATGAGGGTGTTCACGTCAGGTTCACCAAAATGTAAAGCGGAAAAATCGAACCCTAGTTGTTCTCCCCTCCCCAACTCCGAGGAGAGAGAAGGGAGGGTCACTAGGGTTGATGGTTTTCACTTAGGAGAGACTTCACATTTAAAAGAGGGGTTGAAACCCACAAGATCCAATCCCACACAATGCAAGATTGGATTTTAAATGAGTTTCAAGGGTTAAGACATCAAGGATACCCTCTTTTGTAAAGAAATGTAGATGGAATGATTGAACTAGGAATGCATGTAAAGTGGGAAATATTCGCTTATAAACTGAGATAGGGATATGATATGAAGCTGCGAACTTGGAATTAGCAGTAAAATGTCGAGATGGTGCTGTTCTGCAAATTTGAGCGAAAGTTGACAGGACGATGGCGCCCGGCGTGCACACGGTCCTCCGAAAAATCCGCGAAACGAAGGTGGATCTGTTCGTCTCTGCACAAGGATTCCAGATCTTCAATTACAGCCGTGTACCTGCAACCTACACACAGAAAAGAGAGGACGATTGGGGGGTTAGGGATGAGGGGTTTGCCTTTAGGTCAAACCCCGGTTTTGGAATTAACCAAGAAATGAGAAATGTTGTAAATGTAATGTACAACAAGTACTAATACCTTGTTGTAAGGATGTTTGTATCCTTATATGCGAAGGTATAGATGTTGTTGTATGTTGTATGTTGTAGTATGTGATCTCCTCTTCAATGGTTGAATCCTTGTCTTGAATGCAACACTTAGCCTTGAATGGAGACTTAGAATGATCAATTGCTTGAAGGAATGCTTGAATGCTTGAATGCTTGAATGTTTGAATATCATTTTCGCGCCTTTTCCATCTTTTTTTCTTACTAAAATGAGAGAGGAAAAGTAGTTTATATACTTGTCAATTAGGGTTAAAAGATTGATTTTCCTGACCTTAGGCCGACCAGGAAATGCTATTTTCCAATTTGCAAACATAAAGACCCGAGACCCAAAAGAGACCGGGCCCAAAAATAGGGCCAGGGACCAGGGCACTGGGCGCCATGAACCTGGGGGACCAGGGCGCTGGGTGCCCTAGTCTAGAAGGACCAGGGCGCTGGACGCCATGGTCCCACCTCCAGGGACTGCGGGGTGCAAGGAGGATCAGGCCAAGGTGCTGAGAAATGCAGTTTTTGGTGTCATAAACAGGTTTCGGGGTCTCCATTCAGGTTCCGTGTTGCATCGCCATCGTGAAGACCCAAATGCAGTCGAAATTGCAAGTGTCACAATTTTAGGATGCTATAGGATCATAGATAGTGGATGCTCACATCACATGACAGGTGATAAACACAAGTTTGTTATGTTAGAAGATTATGATGGAGGTTATGTAAGATTTGGTAATGATGCACCATGTCCGGTAAAAGGTAAAGGATCTATAACACTTGTTGACAATGCAGAATGTAATGATGTTTATTGGGTTGAAGGCTTGAAATACAATTTGTTGAGTGTAGCACAACTAAACAATACAGGTTACTGAAAAGAATTTCAGAAAGGAATTGTCAAAATTCATGATAAGCATGGAAAGTTAGCTGCTACCGGGACACAAACAAAAGGTAACACATTTCACCTTGACTCAACTCGGAACAAGTGTCTATATGCAAAGATAGATGATACCTGGTTATGGCATAAAAGGTTTTGTCATGTAAATTTTGATAGTCTGATCAAAATAAGCAAGAAGCACCGAGTAAGAGGTCTACCGAGTCTTGAAAAACCTGAGAATGCTATGTGTCGAGGATGCCAGATGGGTAAAATGACAAGATCAAGCTTTACAAGTAAGTCCTACACTTCTAAGGGAATTTTAGATCTTGTGCACACTAATATTTGTGGTCCTATGTGTTGGCCCACTTGTGGTCCACCCAAATGAAATTTTTTTTAAGTCGGGCCCGTTTAGTTGTGTATCATGTCTCCATAGACTTTTTCCCTTCAAAGTTCTCTGTTAAATTCCAGTTAAGTGAAAAAGAACATCTTTAAAACTCTCTGAACCATTGAACCCCCTTGAACCAGTTCAATCGGGTTCATTCAGTTCAATCGGGTTCAAAATGGTTCAAAGTAGTTCAATAGGTTCCAAAAGTTCAAACAGTTCAGGGATGTTCAACATGTTCAATGAAGTTCAAAGGTTCAACGCACAACCAAAATGGAGAGGCAAAGCAATCAGTGGACAAATTTGGTCAACCAACAAAAGTTTGGAAGAGGAATATTGATTTACCATTTACTCAGGCAACAATTGATTATTTTTTCTTAGAGGATTGTGAAAGAGTTAGCATGAAGAATGTTTATAAATTTCAATGCAACTTGCAAATACAAATTTTCTGAAATAGAAAAATCAGTCTTTGTGTAGGGGGTATATCTCTCACTTAAATTGTTGGATCAAGCTAGATTTCGGATATGTTTTATGAAACCTATTTTTACAAGTTCTCACCAAATGAATTATGGAAATTCAATCTGGTCTGCAAGATACACTTAACAGAATACAAGTCTAGAACAAAGAACATTTTCTGATTTTTGTGACAAAAAAACAATCAAGTTGCGGGGCGTATATCTTTTTATTCCACTATTGGATTTTTCCCATTTTTTTATATGTCATGCAAAAACAAGTTACGCACATTTCCAATGGAGCGATTAACCTAATTATGTTTCCTTTAAAATATATGGATGACTAAGTGAGGGTCTGTCCAAAATGACCAACAACAACCAAGCTTCTTGTTTTCAAACATTAAAAAGGCACGACTTATATTTGTAACAATGCAGCCCATAATTAATTCATAAAGCTTATGTATTTTAAGTTATAATGTTTTCATATTAAAAAATTATGATTAAAGATTACATTGAAGCCAAGAAAGTGTTGAAAGAATGAAGACAGTTATTTATATCCAGCTGTCAGCATATGATATGCCAGGATTCAATTTTTGGAACTGAAAGTGTCTCACCGAGAGGAAAAGAAGGATAAATATGCAAAGCAGGAGATAGAGAGGGGGTTAGAATAGTGGACTTAGTTTTATGGTTTTTAGAAGTTTTGTTTTGTTGAAGGAAGTCATCAGACTTTGAAAATCTGAAATTGGAAGGGATTTATACATGTATCGCTATGTCTTTGTTGCATAAAATACATATATATAAAAGATCATATGCATTTGGGAGAAGGAAAACCTTTGAGTTTTGAATCTGTGTAGTGATATTTCTTTGCATATATTAATCTAATCAAATGACAGTGATTGCCTTTCTGATGAAAAATATTGTTATTATTCTGAGACTCCTTTCTGTGTGATTTTAAAAGATAAAAGTTTGAAAAGAGATTTTATTTCTTTTACCTATTTTTATGAGGTGTTGAGTCGGAGTTATTGAACTTTGTTTCAATTATTTCCGATTCTCATGGTGAAACATCTTGAAGATTGTAAACTATTAGCCTCTCATCTAAGAATGAAGTAGGCAGCCTTACTTGCTTTCCGGTTAAAAGAAAATGTGTGGTTTAAAACTAATTAATTTATTGAACATCTGACCAGGGAGCTGTACCCTGTAAAATTCAGAGGAAGATTATCCATCCCATGATAATCGATCCAACTACTAGTGCTTTTTATCCTTCATTCTGTGCATTGGGAGTTAATTTGCATATTCATTTTTGAAGGACAAATCTGTTCACTAACACTATGAAAGTTCAAGGTTATTATGGTGATAAATATTTCATATTATTTGTGGATGATTATTCAAGGACAATGTCAGTTATATTTTTAAAAGAAAAATCAGAAGCTTTTCAAATGTTTAAATGGTACAAGGCAAGAGTTGAAAATGAAACAGGAAGACAACTGAAATGTCTTAGATCAGATAGAGGAGGAGAGTTCACACTTGATGAGTTCAACTTATTCTGCAACGATCATGGTATAAAAAGACAAGTCTCTGCATTGAGAACTCCATAGCAAAATGGAATTGCTGAGAGGAGAAACAGATCTATTGTGGATTGTGCCAGAACCCTGATGATTGAAAAGAAAGTGCCACAAACATTTTGGAGAGAAGCAATAAGCACAATAGTTTACACCTTGAACCGAGTACAACTGAAGAAAGGAAATTTGAAGACACCCTATGAAATCTGGTATGACAAGAAACCTAATGTAAGTTACTTCAAAATCTTTGGAAGTAGATGCTATGTACACAAAGATGATAGAAATAGAAAGTTTGATCAGAAAAGTGAAGAAGGAGCATTTCTAGGTTATTCTTCTAGAAGTAAAGCATTTAAATGTCTAATCAAATCATCTAAAAAAATAGTAGAAAGTACAAATGTGAAAATTGATGAATTTGCAGAAAGAAATGATGGAGGAAACTCCAAAGAACCAGAAGATTATGATGAATTTGTCTATGTTCAACTGACAAGTCTTACCAAGAGAACTATTGAAGAAAATGAAGAGAATGCCCAGTTACCGAGTGATGAAGAAGATCATACAGAGCCTAAAAAGCTTGTATCATCCAAGTATGTCAGAAGACATCATGCATCAAGTCAGATTATAGGAGATAAGGATGATCCAGTAATGACAAGGAACAAATTGAGATAGAACACATGTCTGATATCTGAATTTGAACTGAGGATAGTGAAAGAGGCATTTAACAGTAAAGATTGGATAAATGCTATGACAGAAGAGATTGATCAAATCAAGAAGAATGACACATGGACACTGGTCCCAAGACCGAAGGACAAAAATGTAATCGGTACAAAGTGGATTTTCAGAAACAAGCTGAATGAAAAAGGTGAGGTCGTTCAAAATAAAGCAAGACTAGTTTGCAAAGGCTATGCCCAATAAGAAGGAATTGATTATGGTGAGACTTTTGCACCTGTGGCTAGACTTGAAGGAGTAAGAACATTGTTGGCATATGTTGCTTACAAGAATTTCAAGGTATATAATGGATGTCAAATCTGCATTTATGAATGGTATATTAGAAGAAGAAGTTTTTATTGAACAACCTAAAGGATTTGTTGAAGACAAGAATAAAGATCAGGTATGTAAATTGAACAAAGCTTTATATGGTCTGCAACAAGCACCTAGAGCATGGTATGAAAGAGTGCACTCTTATTTAATCAAGATTGGTTTTATAAGAACAAGTGAAAACAACAATATGTACATGAAGAATGATGAAAATGGAATACTGATCTTAGCCATATTTGTTGATGATATTATATTTTGTGGAAATGACTCTCTATGCAAGAATTTTCGAAATGAAATGAGCAAAGAATTTGAGATGTCATTAATCGGTGAGATAAAGTATTTTATAGGTTTACAAATACTGCAAATGAAAGATGAGATTTTCATTACTCAATCCAAGTACATAAAGGAAATCTTGAAGAAATTTGGAATGGAGGATTCAAAACCAGTAAGTACTCCTATGACTACCAACTGTAAATTAACAAAGAATGATGAATCTGCATCTGTTGATGAGACACTTTACCAACCCATGATTGGAAAGCTACAATATGTTGTTCACAGCAGGCCAGACATAGCACATGCAGTAGGTATAGTTGCAAGATTCTCTGCAGATCCTAAGGAAACACACATGACAACAATCAAGAGAATTTTCAGATACTTGAAAGGCACTGAGGATTATGGCTTAGTATATCAGAAAGGAAATGACTTTGATTTAAAAGTTTATATTGATTTTGATTGGGCAGACAACATTGATGACAGAAAAAGCACAAGTGGAGGAGCTTTCTTTTTAGGAGAAAGACTAGTGAGTTGGCTTAGCAAAAAACAAGGATGTGTTTCACAGTCAATAGCAGAAGTTGAATATGTTGTTGTAGCATTGAATTGTACCAACATAGCATGGATCAAACAACTATTGGAAGGTATAAATGAGAAAGTTACCGAGCTAGTAACTATATTCTGTGACAATACTAGTGCCATTAACATTTCAAAGAATCCTGTTATGCACTCTAAGACAAAGCACATCTCTATCAAATATCATTATCTTAGAGAAGAAGCTCAAGAGAAGAAAGTGGTGTTGGAGTATGTTAGCACAAAGGAACAAATAGCAGATATCTTCACCAAGCCACTACCAAGGGACACTTTTGAGTATCTCAGAAGTAAGTTAGGGTTCCTACCCCTATCTTCCATTCATTGACCGAGTTTGGTGAAAGCATCAATTCAATGACTCTACAGAATATCTTTTAGGAGTTGATGCTGATTTACACACTTTAGGATATTTTCTAAAGGTGTACAGGAAACAAATACAGGGAACAGAAATTGAAGACAAAATTCTCTGATCGAGACTAAGTTGACACACAACAGCAGGAAATCACTTCATATAGGAAGAAATTATGTTTTAGTTCTTTACTTTTTGTCATTGTTGTCAAAGGGGGAGAAGACTGAAAAAAAGGAGAAGACTAATGTATGGGGGAGAAGACTGATAACAGGGGGAGAGCATTTCAGCATTTCAAAATCTCACAACAATCCGAATTAGTTAGATCAAATCAATTGGTTTTGCCATCAATGCCAAAGGGGGAGATTGTTGGCATTATAACATACAAGGGAGATTGCTGGCATTTCAATAAGGAGATTGAGAAGGTTGTTGATGATTATGGATATAACTGATCAAGGATGTTTACTGTCTTAATGTTATTGTTTTGTCATTGATGTCAAGAAATTTATTTTCTAATTCAGTATGATGTCGCCATATCTTAAGAAGTATGATTTGATGAGTATAAAGATGTCGGTAAAAGACACAGAAAGAATGTGATGAATAAGGGGAGGAATAAGTTATTCAATTTGCAACTATTACTGAGTTAGACAATGATGAGATCATGATGTTTATATTGTTTTGATATCCTACATATGTTGATATATTGTAAGGTTAATACTATACTATGTTACTGAGCAAAGAACCTAGTCGGTAAACTCTAAGGAACCTAGTCGGTAAACCCTAAGGTTATCACTATCGGTTAATGAAGGCAAAATGTCTACCGAGTGAAGTTTAGTATTTATCGAGTTGCAACCGAGTAGCAACAGAATGCATTGAATGAATAAAAGCATTATTTAATGAAGGAAGCTGATGAGCTGGTTATGATTAAATGATTGGTATGCTGTGAATGAAGTTTGTTAAAGAATCTATGGTAAAAGAAAATCGGTAGGAAGATCTACAGCTCAGATTGAGCCGCAATACCCTAGCACAAGTTCCAAGGTGGGGTAAAATGTTTTCAGATCAAAGGATACATTGAACCTAGTCAAGTTTGAAGATCTGATGGCTATGATTGATCATGGGAAATGTGATCAAGGAGATTAAGTGGTTGGCAAATTGTTTATAAATAAGGAACTGTTGATAAACAATGCATGCGGGCAAGTGTATGCATAGGGATGCTACATAGTGATTACCAAGCACTGAAGCTTGAAGGTCTATTTGAATAACAGAGTATAGAGCCCAGCAAATGGACAAGATAACTCCTAGATTGTATTGAGCAAATAAGAATCTGCTTTAGCATTTTAGATGTGAAGTTGCAGATAGATTTTTATTACTGTTATTTTGTGAAGTGACAGAAAATCTCTTAACCGAGTGGACTTAACAGTCTTATTT
Source organism: Cryptomeria japonica (assembly GCF_030272615.1). Taxonomy (NCBI): domain Eukaryota; kingdom Viridiplantae; phylum Streptophyta; class Pinopsida; order Cupressales; family Cupressaceae; genus Cryptomeria; species Cryptomeria japonica. Next base: position 327,767,050 of record NC_081409.1, read on the forward strand.
GTAAACCCTCTAGAAAGGTGACATTGTGATTGAGTGTTTGAAATCCTTTAACAAGGTCACTTCTAACAAGGTGAAGATCCTAACAGATTTGAGGAAATCCCTTAACCGGTTCACATCTAGCAATGTGTTTGTAATCTTTAATAGGATTTGCTTTTAACCGAGCATACTCTAGAAGAGTATATTTCTTAGTGGGTTTGAAATCCCTTAGTGGTTTTTCCCTATTTGGGTTTCCACGTTAAATCTGGTGTTATGAGTTTTATGATGTTTATATGCTTTTGAGTTTGCATGTTTAGCAATTTTGATTATATTACTGAAGTATATGTTATCGAGGTTGAATCTGTTGTTTTTATGGAAGATTAAGGTTGTATGATTCACCCCCCTCCTCTCACCTTATTAGCTTGGCATCTGTACTCAACATTAAGTATCAGAACTATCACACATTTCAAAGGATTTTTAATCCTTGCAACATATTTCAAACCAACAAACTCTAGAGAGGTTCACACAGGCTAAAAGAGCTACATTTGATTAGATGATTGAGTTTGAGAGAAAGGAAATGGATGAGAAATTGAAATTGATAGATAATTATTTAAAGCAGTGTACAAATATTTACAGAGTATGTTGTAACATAGATTCTCTTACATTTAATTTGGATAAGAAGATTAAGGAATTCTAGGAGAAAATTGAGTATAGCTAATTCTTTTTATGGATTGAATTCATTGACTACATCTATTGATGGTCAAATTTTGGTTTTGGAAGCTCAAGTTTCTACTCTTGATAAAGAGAAAGGCAAAATCATAAGGAGAGCCAAAAGTCTTAGAGGTTTGGTGAATCCTTGGTTGGATTCACTTAGTGTATATAAAGAGTGTATAGACTTGGTTGGTAAGCCCACACCGACAAAGTTAAGTGAGAAAGAATCCTTTGCACATATGCTAAATGGACTTGTATCTATTTCTGACACTTTCAAATCTAGTTGGGATAATTACTTAGAACTATTAGAGAAGGAATACCCAGAGATTTTCAAATATATATAAATCATAGAACAATTACCATCCTATTGGCATGTTTGGCATAAATGATACAAATGGAGAATGATGACTATACTAGTAGAGAAAAGATGACATGCTCAATTGTTTGTGTTGTCATTGATGGAAACTAGGGTCAATTGATGTTTGATGATGTTTACAGATGGTTTTTGATGATTGACTTGTTGGCTAAGTGATTTGGTCTACAAGAGTTAGAGTTTGACAAGGTTTACCAGCAAGACTGGGAATTAGGACCTTAACCAGTAAAGAAGATAAGTCTTGATGGAATCGGGTGATTGGCGATGTTTGGTGACTTGTGGTTTGAAACATAAGCTTTTATGATGGATTTGAGTATGTAACTGGAACCGCATCCTATGATGACTATTGGAAGGCATGTTTTGAATTTCTGATGAAGTTTTACTATGGTTTAAGAAGGGTTTAAGGGCCGGTCAAGAATTCTCTTGACTGGTAATGATTTTTGGTTTGGCGGTGATCTATATCAAGTTCACATGTTGATGATAACATGGCACAAACCACGTGATGTGTTTGAACGACATTTTGGTGCATTTGGAGAGTGAATTTCTTGGGAATGTACAAAGTGCTTAGCAGAATGAGTTAAGGGTTTGACTTTGTACCAGATCGACTTATTGTGATGTTTTGAAGTGTTGGTATTTTTGAGAAGTGTGTGAAGCCGAACCAGGGTGTGTGAAAAGATCTGCCAAAGTGATACAGACTTAGAACTTAATTGGATTAAATCAAGCAAGTAGTTGAGTGCTATACACAGATCATTCACTGTTGTTCTCTAACAATTACAACAACTAAAATCCCTTAACTGGGTAGGTCCTAACATACCTCACATTGTAAAATCCCTTAATAGGGTGACTCAATATCTGAGTTCTAAATCCTCTTGCAAGGTTGATCCTAACAGATCAAAGCTCCTAATAGGGTTGAGGTAAATCTCTTAACCGGGTGACTCCTAATAGGGCATCATTGTAAGCTTCTAACCGGGCTTGGCTCCTAATAGGGCACATTTCAAAAGAGTGCAAAATATTTATGTGTAACAATTCCTACCATGGGTTTTCCCTTTTTGGGTTTCCACATGAAAATCATGGTGTTCATGTGTGGAATACTTTTCTTGTGATGTTCATGTTTTATTTTTGATTACCGGTTAAGACAGTTTATGCTTGTTTATTAGATATCTCAAAGTGGTTATCATTATTGATGGTTAAATGGTTGATGAAACAATTTGATCTATTAATAAGTTGGTAATAGTGTTTGTTGATCTGATATTGCGTTGATGGCTAATCTGATTAATAAGTTTGCATAAGTGGATATAATTATCTAGATCTTTTAAGGAAATCTGTTATGAAGAATTGGTTTAAGTGTTGAATATTTTCAGATCTAAGATAATTATATTTTGGTGTTGAAAGTTTAAGTTTTTATTTATACTGATTCGCCCCCCCCTCAGTATTAACCGGATCCTCTAAGATTAACAATTGGTATCAAAGCATTGTTCCTCTGTGTACATAAATCTTAACAACTTGAGGGAAAGATAATGTGAAAGATGATGAAGGAGGGTCCCAAGTTTACCAAGGACAACTACTGGATATGGAGTGATCAGGTGAAGATCTACATTAAAGGAATGGGTTCACAGTATTGCAATCATGTGATAACCAAGTACATTGCTCCTTGTACCAGTCCCTTGCCACCAGATGAACTCAAAGAACAATAAGAAAACATTTAGGCTCTTGAAGCAATTGTAAGTACTTTGTCTGACTCTAAGTATATTGATAATCATGGATTATAAATTGCAAATGAGGTATGGGAGAAATTAAATTAAATTTATTGAGGAGATGAACATGTGTAAAGGGCAAAGGAAGAGAGTTTGAGAGGAAAATTTGATGATATGAAAATGGTTGAAGGTGAGAACATAGCTCAATATGGACAAAGGATTAAGGAAGTTGTAGGTGGTATAAAGAGTGTCGGAGGTAAGATTGAAGATGATACTGTTGTTAGTAAAATGCTTAGAACTCTTTTACTGTAGTATTCTATCAGAGTGTCTGCTACTCAAGAACTGAGATCCATTTCAAAAGATAAAGTCACTGTTGATTCTCTAATTGGAAAGTTAACTTCATTTGAACTAAACAGTTTTGATAATAGTGTTTCCAAACCCTCTAAATCTTCTTTTAAGGCTTCTATAACTGGTACATCAATAAGGAAAGGAAAATATATTTGTCATAATCATGACTGTAGGTCTAGTCATGGCAGTATCAAAGGTGATGGTGATGATGAAGATCATCTGATGGAATTTGAGGCATTACTGGCTAAAAGATTCCCTAGAGGAACAAGTAAATATAAAGGTAAATTTCCCTTTAAGTGTTTGTCTTGTAGTAAAATTGGACACATAGCTGCTAACTACCCTAACACTGATAATAAAGAGAAGTTTGGGAGATTCAAAGGAAAAGGCAAGAAACATTGTTATGTTGCAGTGGATGAAGGTGTGACTGATGATGAATCAGAAGTAGATGACAATGAGGAGATAGTATTTGTTGTTGTAAAGGAGGATTTGACAGATGAGAAGGCTTTGGTGCCTCACATAAATAACAACGATGAGTGGATAATAGATAGTGGTTGCTCACACCACAAAACTGGTGACAAAAGTAAGTTCTCATCCCTTGAAGAGTTTGATGGAGGTGTTGTAAGATTTGGTAATAACTCTCCCTGCATGGTTAAAGGTAAAGGATCAATTTCATTAAATGGGAAGAGTAATGCAGATGATGTCTTTTGGGTTGAAGGACTAAATCATAACCTCTTGAGTGTTGGACAACTTAATGATAAAGGATATCTACTTGAATTCAAAAGTGGAGTGTGCAGGATTCTTGGAAATAATGGAGAATTGATTGCTACTGAGAAGAAGACTAGAGGTAATCTATTTCATGTGAATACTAATGTAAATGATTGTTTGGTGGCGAAGATTGAAGACAGCTGGTTGTGGCACAAGAGATTTTGTCATGTCAATTTGGATAATTTGATTAAAGTTAGTAAGTCAAGTATTGTGAGAGGTTTGCCCCAGCTTGTGAAACCAGACAATGTGTTATGCAAGGATTATCAGATGTGTAAGATGACCTTTGTATCTTTTAAGAGTAAGTATTTCTCTTCAAAGAATATTCTTGATTTGGTTCATACTGATCTTTGTGGTCCTATGAGGACTAAGATATATTTTGGTGATAAGTATTTTATGATCTTTACTGATGATAATTCCAAAATGATGTGGGTGACTTTTCTGAGAGAAAAGTCTGAGGCATTCAGTAAGTGTAAAGCATTTAAAGCTCTTGTTGACAAAGATATTGAGAAGAATCTAAAATATTTGAGATCTGATCGGGGAGGTGAATTTACTTCTGATGAGTTTGTGAAGTTCTGTGATGAACAAGGAATTAAGAGGTAGATGTCACCCCCTAGAACTCCACAATAGAATGGGATAGCATAGAGAATGAAATAAAACAATTGTTGAAGCTGCTAGAACCATGATGATTTAAGGTGAAGTCCTGAAGATGTTTTGGAGAGAAGTAATCGACACTGCTATTTATACTTTGAATCGGGTACTTGTCAAAAAGGTAATAACAAAACACCTTATGAATTATGGCATGGAAAGACTCCTAGTGTAAGTTATTTCAAAAAAATTGGGAGTAAATGTTATATTAAGAGAGATGATTACACTGAAAAAGTTTGATGCTAAGTGCGATGAAGGCATTTTTCTTGGTTACTCTACAAAGAGTAAGGAATTTAAATGTTATAACAAGAGAACTAAGAAGATCATTGAGAGTGATAATGTGAAGATAGATGAACTCTTTGAGAAATCTGGAGAGACCGATAGATCGGAGCCTGAGAAATATGAAGAAAGACTTGTGTTTATAGAACTGAAAGTGCAGAAGGCTTTTGAGAAAAATGTTGCAAAAATAGGTGCTCAATCGGTAAATGTAGAGAGTGATGAATAAGATGAAGAACATGAAGCAGGAAGCACAACACCGGAATTGATTATTCCGAGGTATGTCAAGCTAAATCACTTTGAAGAACAAATAATTTGAGATAAAAATGCTAGAGTACAAACAAGGAGGAAAATAAGAGAAAATTCATGTCTGATTTATACTATTGAGCAAAAAATAGTAAGAGAGGCATTAAAAGATGATGACTGGATTAATGCAATGAATGAGGAGTTGGATCAAATAGAGAAGAACAAGGCATGGACACTTGTTCCTAGACCGAAAGATAAGAATGTGAATGGAACTAAATGGGTCTTTAGAAACAAGTTAAATGAAGAAGGCAAGGTTGTGAGAAATAAATAAATATTAGTTTGCAAAGGCTATGCACAAGAAGAAGGAGAAGATTACGGTGAAATATTTGCACCTATGGTGAGATTGGAAGGAGTGAGAATGCTGCTTGCTTATGCTGCATTTAAAGGATTTAAAGTCTATCAGATGGATGTTAAATCATCTTTTCTTAATGGAATCCTTGAAGAAGAAGTATACATAGAACAACCAGATGGATTTACTTTGTCTGAAGATAAAGATATGGTTTGTAAACTACATAAGGCACTGTATGGATTGAAGCAAGCACCAAGAGCATGGTTTGAAAGGTTGCATGCACACCTGATCAAGATAGGATTCTAGCTTACTAGTGAGGATAGTAACATATATCTAAAGATTGATGGAGAGAAAGTATTGATAGTTGAAGTATTTGTGGATGACATAATTTTTTGTGGTAATGATGACTTATGCATGGATTTTGCTGAGGAGATGAAAAAGGAATTTGAGATGTCTCTTATTGGTGACATTAAATTTTTCATTAGGTTGCAGGTCCAACAATTGGATGGTGGAATTTTTATCTGTCAGAGTAAGTATGCCAAAGAGGTGTTGAAAACATTTAGCATGGAGGATTGTAAGCCGGTTGGTACTCCGATGGTGATAGGTTGCAAGCTGTCTAAACAAGATGATTCACCATCTATTGATGAGAAAGAATACATGTCTATGATTGGTAAATTACATTATGCCCTTCATAGCAGACTGGATATTGCACATGTTGTTGGATTGGTTGTTATATTTCAAAAGGATCCCAAGGAGACTCACTTGGTAGCGGTGAAAAGGATATTTTGATACCTGAAAGGCACAATAGATTTTGGTTTATGGTATCCTTATAAAGGAAATTTTTCTTTGAATGTGTTTACTAGTGCAGATTGGGTAGGCAATGTTGATGACCAGAAAAGCACTGCTGGTGGAGCTTTTCTTCTTGGTGGTAGATTGGTTGCTTGGACAAGTAAGAAGCAAAATTGTGTTTCTTAGTCAACAGTAGAGGCAGAGTATGTTGCAACATCAATGCATTTCACATAGGCAATTTGGATGAGACATGTGCTTCAAGGATTCAGATTTGATATATTTGGATTGGTAACTATATACTATGATAATACTAGTCCAATTAATATTTTAAAAAATCCCATGTTACATGCAATAACAAAGCACATAGAATTGAAATATCATTTTCTAAGGGAAAGAGTACAGGATAAACAAGTCAGAATGGAGTATGTGACAAGCAAAGAGTAGCTAGCAGACATTTTCAAAAAACCATTGCTGAAGATAACCTTTGAGTATCTCAGAGGTAAATTAGGGGTCAAACCCCTACTCAAAAAGAACTAGAATGCAGGATACATCAATTGAGTGGGCTTCATGACTATTTTTCACTTTGGATTGATGAGATGCAGGCTACTCTGTAGAGGGAGAAACTTTGATGTGTTTGTAGACATGTTGAAGACAACAACAGAAGATTTGATGGTTTGTGATGCTTATGCACCTTTGGCATTGTTATCAAAAGGGGAGAAGAAATATGATTAGTCATAAGAGAAGACATATGATCAAGAGGAGAAGATATGCAATTGAAGATAAAGTGTAACCAGTAGATGAGGTGCAGCAAGGAAGAGAAGGTCTAGAATAGAGTGGAACAATATGAGTTGAGTATGTTGATGTTTAATGTTACCATGAATGCCAAAGGGGGAGATTGTTGGCATGTTTGGCATAACTAATACAGATGGAGAATGACGACTATATTGGTAGAGGAAAGATGACATGCTTAGTTATTTGTGTTGTCATTGATGGAAATGAGGGTCAACTAATGTTTGATGATGTTTACAGATGGTTTTTCGATGATTGACTTGTTGGCTAAGTTATTTGGTCTACAAGAGTTAGAGTTTGACAGTTTGACAGGGTTTACCAGCAAGACTAGGAATGAGGACCTTAACCAGTAAAGCAGATAAGTTTTGATGGAATTAGGTGATGGGAAATGTTTGGTGACTTGTGGTTTGAAACATAAGATTTTATGATGGATTTGAGTATGTAACTAGAACCACATCCTATGATGATTACCAAAAGGCATGTTTTGAATTTTTTATGAAGTTTTGCTAGGGTTTAAGGACTGGTAAACAATTCAATTTATTGGTAATGATTTCTGGTTTGGTGGTGATCTACATCAAGTTCACATGTTGATTATAATGCGACACAAACCACGTGATGTGTTTGAAATATGTTTTGGCACGTTTGGAGAGCTAATTTCTTGGGAATGTGCAAAGTGCTTAGGGGAATGAGCTAAGGGTTTGACTTTGTACCAGATTGACTTGCCGTTTCGATTTATGATCATTCAACGACTGATATTGATTTGTAATTGATTGTAATGATCCATATGATGATCTGTAATGAGTTGTAAATATATGTGATGATCTATGTAGTAAGTCTTAGGGTTTTGATGTCGAGCTAGTTGTAGAGGTTATTTATGTCAATAAGATTGATGTTTTAAAGTGTTGGTGATTTTGATAAGTATGTGAAGTCAAACCAGGGTGTGTGAGAAGATCTTCTAGAGTGATACAAACTTAGAACTTAATTGGATCAGATCAAGCAAGGAGTTGAGTGCTATACACAGATCATTCATTATTGTTCTCTAACAATTACAACAACTAAAATCCCTTAACTGGGTAGGTCCTAACAGGCCTCACATTGTAAAACCCCCTAACAAGGTGACTCAATATATGAGTTCTAAATCCTCTTGTGAGGTTGATCTTAATAGATCAAAGCTCCTAACAAGGCTGAGGTAAATCCCTTATTGGGTGACTCCTAATAGGGTTTTCTCCTAACAGGGCATCATTGTAAGCTTCTAATTGAGCTTGGCTCCTAACAGGGCATATTCCAAAAGAGTGCAAAATGTTTGTGGGTACCAATTCCCACCATGGTTTTTCCCTATTTGGGTTTCCACATGAAAATCATGGTGTTCATGTGGAATGCTTTTCTTACGATGTTCATTTTTTATTTCTGATTATCAGTTAAGACAGTTTAGGTTTGTTTATCAGATATCTCAAAGTGGTTATCGATATTGATGGTTAAATGGTTGATGAAGCATTTTGATTAGTTAATAAGTTGGTAATAGTTTTTGTTGATCTGATATTGAGTTGATGTCTAATCTAATTAATAAGTTTGGATAAGTGCAAATGATTATCTAGATCTAATAAGGAAATCTGTTATGAAGAATTGGTTTAGGTGTTGAATATTTTTAGATCTAAGATAATTTTGTTTTGGTGTTGAAAGTTTCAGTTTTTGTTTATACTGATTCACCCCCCCTCTCAGTATTAACCGGATCCTCTAATATTAACACATCCAGCCATAACACATGACACCAATATTTGTACGTGGAAAACCTGGTAAAGGAAAAAACCACGGTGGGAAGCCTACCCACAGTCAAATAGTACTTCTGCAGTAAGTATGTGATTACAATATGAGGGGTCTGCACATGTAGGAAGGCCAACAACCTAGAGCACATTGGTCATCACAAAAAGGAGCCTCATTGACTACAAAATAAATCCAGAATACAATTCGGAATGAAGATTGAACTGCAAGTATAGCATCTCCTATGCCTGAGTATAGTTCCGGTTAAGCTCAATGTCATCGGACTTAAACCTCTCTTACAAACCCAATTCTATCACCTATGATCAACCAAACCTTCTGCATATGATTACAATATTATTTGCACCTAGATAAACCTATAACCCCATATGCCAATGATCTACAAAGAGATCTTACATCATATTTATACCAACCTGGGACCTAAACAATTACGTCATCCACCTAAAAGATAATACGATAAGTTCATAACCTAAACCCACAATCCAATTGAAGAGGGGAAAAACCAGCAAGGTGGATTGAGGTGGTTAGTGCACAAACAAAACACTAAAAGATATTAAAACATGAAACATGCATAAAACCACATAAAAACATGAAGACAAAGCTTATACCTTGCTATTTTTAGCTTCTCCTTCGGATTGAGCTTGATGAAGTGGATGATGAGGATGCACCCTTGATGCTCCACTTGATGTGTTGCTTGCTTGATTTGGATGTGGATTGATCTCCTTTTCTCAAAAAGAATAATGGATTTGATAGGATTTGAGTGATGGATTAAAGATGGATTTGAATTGAAAGATTGGAGAAAGAAGAAGAGAAAAGAGTAGCATGACAATGCATGAGAAGTGGATTGTTTGTGAGGATAATATGCCCCAATTTATAGATTGGAGGAGGCCAATGGAGGGCCAAGATTGATTTGATTATGAAGGGTTGAGATTGATTTTAGATAGACAGGAATATAAAATTCCTTGGAAAAAGGGGGGAGAAATTTGAATTTCAAATATGAGGAATTAAAAATTCCAAAATAAGGATGCATTGAGGGATTCAAAGAAATTTGAATTTCTTTGAGAGACTCAATGTTGATGTGACATGAGTGGGAATTAAAAATTGATGGATAATGATAAGCATGATTATGAGAGATTCTAGAAGGATTAATTAAGCTAATGAGATTAGGAAAAGTAATTTGTAGGAATCACATGACTAGGTTAATTAATTAGAATTAATCAACTGAGTGGGTTTAGAAGAAATAATTATTGGAGAGGACTTTAGAGGAATAGGGGAATAATTAATTTATTTGATAAATTAATTATTGGATAATAGTGACAAGATTTATTAAATTAGATTTAATTGATTCTGAGAGGAATAAGGATAACACAATTAAAGTCAATTAATTATGTTGATAGGCTTAAATTAATTAAATATTAATTTTAGGTGTCTACATTTTGCCCCTCTTTGATATGGCATCGTGAAATGTTGTTGTATCAAAGAAGAATAAAACACAGTGGAAGAAAAGGATAAGGACTAGTAGCATGGTGCCCTAGTCACGAGATGAGGAAGAATGATGAGGAGGAAGGATGACGAGGAAGCAATGGTATGCCCCCTCGAGAGGACATGCAGGTTCGAATAACATGGGTGTGCTCTCTGAAGGAATTAGAAGAATAAGTGATGAAAGGATGAAGATAATGAAAGAGGGAACTAGGATGAGTTGGAGTGTTGTGAATGAAATGAGGTAAAGAAATGATAAATGGAATGGATTTCTTGTTGAGCAAGTATAGAGAGAAAACCTAGATTTGATATTGCCATGGATAGTCTACACCACTAATTATAAGAACCAAGATGATATGAAGATCTGAGGCATGGACAAATGCTCAGTCAAACAGGAATGCCTTGCACACAATCATGCAAGTGTTGATAAACACTAATGCAGGGTTGTCGGTTCGTACAAGGAAGACCTTCAAACACACCATGCCATGAAAACTATGCCCCATTATACATTGGCCAAGACATACCAAGATATAGGATGATCAAGGCAGTCCTAAACAAGTATAGTCTTGGGACACAAGATGAAAACAAAATGAAAAGCTCAAGTATGCAAACAATATGCACATGACCGACTGACATCTCTTGCCAAGAGTGGGACATGGATTTGGATAAACTGTCGGACTAGGGAAGGAGACATCCCAATGGGCAGGTGATGGATTTGGATAAACTGCCAGACATGGGAAGGATTCATCCTGATGGGCAAAGTGATGGATTGATCTATGGATGACAAAATAAAGGTTGGATTTACAAGATCTGCAGATGAGAGGATTGTTGGTCGGATTTGATTAGCAAAGTATGTATCGGATAGGATTGGAAGAAGGATAAATGATTAGCTAGGACAAAAAAAGGGGGACAAATGAGTGAGTAGGATCGGATTGAGGATGAGATTAATGATTGAATTGGAAGATATGGAGAATATGATTGTATGAGATAGGATTGGATAGGATGGGGTGGATTGGTGGATAGGATTTGATTGACTGGAACTAATGACAAAGGAGAACCAAGGATTGGTAAAAGGTTGGATGGATGACTGGATGAAGATATTGTTTGGAAAGATGTATCAAGTGGATGGATATGAATAGGAAATGAAGGAATAAAGGATGGAGTGTAGGTTGATGGAGACCCAAATACTATGATGCAAAGGAGTACAATGCCCCACACTAGAGATAGTGGAATTAACGATACAAGGATGGTGGACAAAGATGAATGAGTTTGAAGGATAATATGTAATGGATATGGATGGTAGAGGATTAAGGCTTGAATGCTCCAAAGCATGCATGCATATACATTGTTTTGCCTCTTATATGATCAAGATTAAATATAGGAATGGAGAATTCATTTTGATAAGATGAGGGATATGAGATGGAGGATATGGATATGATAGTCAAGATCAAAGATAGAAAAGGAGAATGGACTTAGATAGGATGCAAATGGATGGGAGGATTGTGTGGATGAAGCTTTCCCCCAAGTGTAGAGTGCAAGGGGGTGAGGGGATTACACATGATGCTTGTTTGCCAATTTTTCATCTTGGTACTTACCCAAGGTGCCACAAGAAGTGGTTTTCACCATAGGATGAAATAATTTTTTTCTTTTTTTTTTTTTTGAATTTTTGAATTTTTGGAATAGTTTGGATGGAGAAGGATAAGGATGAGTGGATATGGAAGATAGTGGATGCATGAAGGAGGAAAGGAGGACTCAAGCATATAGCTTCATGGATGGTATCCTTTAGTATTTCTTTGAAGTGGAGGTATGCTCATAGATGTTGGTAACAATAATTGGGGAGATGAAATGGACAGGGGATGGAAGATAAGGATTTGGAAAGGATTGGACTAATGGAAGGGGATTGTGAAAAGTGGATGGTGGATAATAGATGGGGTTTTGAAGAATTTGTGGAAGATCAACATTGGCACACACCTTGAAGGGTGGTGGACTAGTGGGGGAGAGCATTTTGAATTAGATGGGGGATAGAGTGTGGATTTTGGGAAATGACGACCCAAAATAGAAGAAGGGGATGATGGAGTTGGGATGGTGGATTTTGGGACATAAGGACCCAAAATGGATTTTGAAGATGGAGGAGTGCTAGATGGAGGATTAGAGGACTTATGAATGGATGGAACTTTTGGATTAGCAAGTTTGGATGCCAATTTTGATTTTACTTTGGGATGCATTGCTTCTTTGGGAATCCACATAGTTTTTGATTTTTTCTTTTGGGACCTTTGCAGCCTTTTTGATTTTTCTTTCTTTCGGATCATATTTTTGTTTTGAGCATGTCGCTTTGAGGGGACATGTTGATCCTTTGATTTTGTGGATTTTGAGCTTTATGCTTTTTAGATTGGGCATCCAAATTGCTTCCAATAGAAATGGGATGTGTGCATGAGGATGAAGGATTGATGGATTTTATGGATGGGATGGTGGAAAGAGAGTGTTGGGAGGCATCCAAGGATGTGTGCCTTTGTTGATCTTGCTTAGGGATTATTTGAGGTGATGGAGTGGTGGATGGAGGGATGTAAGGACCCAATATGGATGGAAGGGATGGAGGATTGAGCATCGAACATAGGGGCCCAAAATGGATGGAAGGAATGAAGGGTTTAACTTTGGAACATAGGGTCCCAAAATGGATGCGGAGGATGAGGGATAATGGGATTTTGATTTGTATGACATAAATTTGGATTTAGGAGGAATAGAGGATGTACCAACATCTTGAGCATTATCTAGAGGACCCTTATTATTTCAAAAACAAGATGCAAGTCCATTTTGAGGGGGATGAGATGTGGAAGGAAGATTAGGATCTTTAGATGGATTGGGATCATGACATGGAGATGAAGGGATACTTTGATCTTGACTAGGGAGGGTATCATGAGATGGAGTGGGAGGGGTGATTGGATCATGAGATGGAGGAGGATCATGTGATGAAGGGAGAGGGTTGGATAGAGGAATCATATGATCATGAGAGGAAGTGGAGGGAATTCCATAATTAGATGGAGTAGAGGGAGATGCATCATGAGATGGAGAGGTTTCTATGCTAGCATGTTTTGGAACAAGCTTTTGGCATGTTTGGGGTTGTGGGGATTATGTGATGGAGGAAGGTATGGAAGCTTCAACTTGGGTGGATGGAGGAATGATGGTATCATGAAGTGCGGAGGATTGGGATTTGTTTTGAGGTGGAGGTGATTCGGTTGGATGGAGGACTTGAGGAGACTTGGCCACTTTGCTTTGAGGTGAGGGTTTTGTCTCCTTTTCTAGCATGTCTTGGATAAGCTTATGGATGATGGATTTGGAGGATTAGGATTAGATGGAGGATTGGGATTAGATGGAGGAATAGTATTGGAATTGGGATTGGATGGAGGATTAGGATAATGGATTGGGGAATTAAGATTAATGCTTGGAGGAATATGGAGTAAAGGATTTGGATGGGGAGTAGAGGTAATGAATGTATTGTAGAAGGATGGGGATTGGGATGTAGATTGGGGGGGAGATGGAGGTATACATATTGGATTAGAGGAGTATATGGATGGGGAATAAGATGGATTTCCCTTGTCGAAGGCAGAGGAAGGATAAGAGATATGGTATAGATTGGGATTGGGTGTAATGTGTTGAGATGGGATGGATGAAGGTATGATAGGTGAGTGTGAGATTATGGGATTGACTTGGTAGGAAGGTTCATGAATTTCCATGAGCATCTTCTCATATCAAGTTTTGAAATTCGGGGTAGTCATGTTGAGAGTGAAGGATTAGATTGGAGTTGGATGAATATGTTTTGGAGGGGAAAGATTACGAAGATGATGTTAAATGGAGATGAGGATTAGGACTTGGATTGGAATGATGATGGATTAGATTTGATTAGGTTTGGATTGGATTTGATTTGCATTGGAATTGGTTCGATTGGATTGGTCCTTGGATTAGGACTTGGCTTGGAATGATGATGGATTAGATTTGATTAGGTTAGGATTGGATTTGATTTGTATTGGAATTGGTTCAATTGGATTGGTCCTTGGATTAGGACTTGGCTTGATTGGATTGGTCCTTGGATTAGGACTTAATTGGATTGGTCCTTTGATTAGGACTTTATTAGATTGGATTGGTTGATTGATTGAATGCATTGGATTGAATTGGATTAGATTGGATTGAATTAGATTGGATTGGATTGAATTGGATTGGATTGGATTGGATTGGATTTGATTTGATTTGATTTGATTTAATTTGATTTGATTTGATTTGATTTGATTTGATTGGATTAGTGCTTGGATTAGGACTTGGTTTGATTGGATTTGATTTGGATTGGTCCTTGGATTAGGACTTGATTGGATTTGGATTAGATTAGATTGGTTGATTGGTTGGATTGGATAACCGGATTAGGAAGATGGATGGATTTGATTGATTGGAATTTTGGAGATTTGATCGGACTAGAGGAAGAATGAATATTAGTTGAGGAAGGATGATTGTTTGAATGGATGAAAGTGGATTGGGGATTGTAGAATTTCTTGGATAGATAGAAATGGATTAAAGATTTGATGATGACAAGATGGAATTTGGAAAGAGGGGTGATTGATTGGTTGTGGGGGATGGACTTGGCAAGAGATGTCAAGTAAAGAAAACACAATGGTCAAAAGAAGTTAGACTCAAAAGACACTCATGCTCCTTCACAACATATCCTATGGTGAGAAAAGACAATAGTCAATGGATCCCAATTGGTTTCCCAGCTACGCTTACCCAGAGTGGACACTTAGATGCTTGACCCCACTGGCTCCCCTCCACGATACTCACTTCTCTGGGGCAGCCAAGCATCAATTCCCATGAAAACTCCTCATGGTAAACTTTGTGTCTCTACTAAGGGTCGTAAAAATATGGGTGGCTTTAGAGGTTCGACCTCCTGCACCAATGACTAGAAGGTTTTTGGCCACTATGCACAAGGTGTTTAGTATGGCTTCCCGTTAGGAGCTACCCTTCGCAGTTGCGCAAGCGCAATTGAGGCCTATAGCCCAATGAAGCACCAAGAACTTAGTAGTCATGCAAGCATGATTGAGATCTCTAGGATCCTACTAAGCACCCAATGTGAGAGTAAACTCTCATATAACCCCAACCATTGACCCTTTCGTCATTAATGGCCTATTTATTATAGTGAGTTGGGAACCCTAAGTCTGGGTGTACTCACTTGGGTTGTTCCCCTCTTACCTTCTCAAAGAGAAAGTTGGGAGGGCAGTCCCACTAAGGGTAAATATGCAACAAACATGAAAAACTTGGAAGGTCTAGATTTCTGATCGTCTAGATAGATGAGAACATACTCTCCTACCTTTACGCTTTTCACGAACACAAAAAGAAATGGTTTATTTACCCCCTAATTAGATCTAGGTGCCTAAGAAAATGATTAAAAAGACATGATGTTTGCTTGTATGTCCTTAGGCAACCTGCAAAAATGATGGATTAGTAGTTTTTGTGATAATCGATCTTGGGCATTCGAAAGAAAAGAAGTTGCAAACACAAGAGGATTAGCCCAAAACAAATATTGCAAAATCAGCTTTCTTATGATTTTCTAAGTAATTTCAATTTTTTTTTTTGATAAAAACTGATTTTATATGCTAAAAATATGGAAATCTAAAGTTCAAAAAGAAGGGTTGACTTTGCACATGTTAAAATATTTTTTTAAAACAAATATAAAAAATATAAATACAACCCATTTTAGATCCCTAAATCCCCTTTCCAACGCATTTTGAATTTTCAAAATCCGATACCCGAACAAAAAGTTATGCTCATTTTACAAAAACCAGTTTTTTCACGCACTGAACCCGTGGCGTTCAAGTTGTTTTGGAGTCGCTCGCGTTGATTCAGAGGCTCTCACACTGAAGCGCGTGTGCAGGCGCTGTTTTGTAGTTTTTATGATTTTTTTACTCTGCACACACGTTTTGGCGTGAACACAGGCACTGTTTCACCTGCGCACATGCTATTTGACAGTTTTAATTAAAAAAATGGAATATTTTACCAAACGCACGCGTTGATTCATAGTCAGACGCGCTGATTAACCAAAAACTGTAGAAAAGGTGCCAAAAAATTCAAATTTTGAATTGCCCATGCTGTTGTGCAGATAGACACGCTGAACCAGTGAGGCGGACACATTGTTGTGTAGATGGATGCATTGAATCGACAATCTGTGATCTAAAAACACTTCAAACTCACAAAAATGTTAAAAATAGGGACGTGGGTCCCACCGAGCGTGCCATAATGAAGAGGGGAAAAACCAGCAAGGTGGATTGAGGTGGTTAGTGCACAAACAAAACACAAAAAGATATTAAAACATGAAACATGCATAAAACCACATAAAAACATGAAGACAAAGCTTATACCTTGCTATTTTTACCTTCTCCTTCAAATTGAGCTTGATGAAGTGGATGATGAGGATGTGCCCTTGATGCTCCACTTGATGTGCTTCTTGCTTGATTTGGATGTGGATTGATCTCCTTTGCTCAACAAGAATAATGGATTTGATAGGATTTGAGTGATGGATTAAAGATGGATTTGAATTGAAAGATTGGAGAAAGAAGAGGAGAAAAGAGCAGCATGACAATGCATGAGAAGTGGATTGTTTGTGAGGATAATATACTCCAATTTATAGATTGGAGGAGGCCAATGGAGGGCCAAGATTGATTTGATTATGAAGGGTTGAGATTGATTTTAGATAGAAGGCATGGATCAAGGGTGCCTTAGGAAAATAAACAGGAATATAAAATTCCTTGGAAAAAGGGGGGAAAAATTTGAATTTCAAATATGAGGAATTAGAAATTCCAAAATAAGGATGCATTGAGGGATTCAAAGAAATTTGAATTTATTTGAGAGACTCAATGTTGATGTGACATGAGTGGCAATTAAAAATTGATGGATAATGATAAGCATGATTATGAGATATTCTAGAAGGATTAATTAGGCTAATGAGATTAGGAAAAGTGATTTGTAGGAATCACATGACTAGTTTAATTAATTAGAATTAATCAACTGAGTGGGTTTAGAGGAAATAATTATTGGAGGGGACTTTAGAGGAATAGGGGAATAATTAATTTATTTGATAAATTAATTATTGGATAATAGTGACAAGATTTATTAAATTAGATTTAATTGATTCTGAGAGGAATAAGGATAACACAATTAAAGTTAATTAATTATGTTGATAGGCTTAAATTAATTAAATATTAATTTTAGGTGTCTACACCAATGATCAACCAAGTCAGCTTAGGCCAAAAACAATGTGAACCAATCATTAAATCCCACTGGTAATATATCAAGAACATCCTCCAACATGTTACATAAACCGATCCATAACCTAGATAACACCGAACTCAAAATAGGTTGCCATAAACCAAATCCAACACCACCGATGAAATGGAACATGAACACGATAACCATCAGCATCTTGAGAACCATCTAGAAGCCACACTAACACCACTTATCACATGCATCAAAAGATATTAAACTAAGCTCTACTGATAAAACCCTTACCGGTGACCAAAAGGCTTACTAGAACAAATGATAGCTCCTGAGTCATTAAATCCTAAACCAACTGATCGTGATACACATCTGAATAGCATGAATGGTGGATCCAAACCAATTCCACAAATCAGAGCATATCGAATCATACCAGATCAATATCATAAACCAACTACTCTACTGGAACCAACCGAAAACTGGTAAACAACCAAAATAGTTGGTGTTGCCATGAATGAAAAAACATCAATGCAACATATAATCAATTCCTCCAAATGCCAACAGTTAGGAGTCCCTTGGTTAAGGGATTTACCTCAGCTCTGTTAGGAGCTTTACTTTGTTAGGAGTAACCTTGTGAAAGGATTTAGAACCCAAGCTAATGAGTCATCTGGTGAAGGGATTTATACAACCAGGCCTATCAAGACCTACCCGGTTAAGGGATTTTGAGACTGCTACAACTATTAGGGAACAATAGATGTATTATCTAAAAATAGCACTCTCTGCTTGCTTGTACATATCCTTTCCTGATCCAATCTTCTTCTCTCTTGCAGACACACACACTGGTTTGGCCACAGACTCTTCTTTTTATCACCGACACGGTAAATCATCACAGACTTACCCTAAATAGACTTTACAACTTAGTCGGTTATAAAACCCTAAGATCTATATCATAGATCATCACAGATCTTTACAAATCATTACAGATCATCATATGGATCATTACAACAAATTACAAATCAAATACAATTGTTGAATGATCATCGCACATCGATTTGATACACTTTCAAACCCTTAGCTTATTCTGCTAAGCACTTCACTCATTCCCAAAAAATTATCTCTTCGATCATGCCAAAACAACATCTTATCACTTCACGTGGATTCAACCACGTCATCACCATCTTACAAACATAATGTAATACACCACCAAACTCAAAATCATTACCGGTTATAAGATTTGAATACTAGTTCTTAAACCCTACTAAAACCCTACAAAAAATACATTAGTCAATCACAAACATGACTTTCGGTAGCCAAAACATGATGCGGTTCCGATCATAACCTCATTACAATGTTACCAACACATATTTCAAACCGCAACACCAAATTCCTCATCAATCTCAAGATCCAATTACTTAAGCATAGCACAATTTTACATTTACCGGTTAAAGTCCTATTTTCCAATTAACTATCAAATCCATTCCATAGCTTTATGGTCAATCATAGATGGCTTAGATAACATGATAGAACACTGTAACCATAGTTTCCATCAAAGACAATACAAACTGATCATCAAGTCATCAAACAACATCTCAACTATATCATCATCAACAATCCTTATACCGGTTTATCAATATCATCAACGGTATGCCAATATGCCAACAAGGATGAGAATTGGATAATAGCTATGGAGGAAGAATTGAATTAGATAGAGAAGAATAACACATGGGGATCTTTTTCCAAGATCTAAATACAAGAACGTAATTGGTACTATATGGCTGTTCCAAAATAAACTGAATGAAGTCGATGAAGTGGTAAGAAACAAAGCAAGATTGGTGCGTAAGGGATTCTCTTAGATGGAAGGTATTGATTATGAAGAAAATTTTGCTCTAGTAGCTAGAATTGAAGCTATTAGATTGTTTCTTGCATATGTTGCTTACAAGAATTTTAAAGTATATTAGATGGATGTCAAGTCAACCTTTTTGAATTGTGACCTTGAGGAGGAAGTCTACATTGAGCAACTAGAAGGATTTTCATTATCAAATAAAGGAGACATTGTAATGCCCACCAAAATACCCTAAAGAAATAACCTATAATCTATTAACAAAAGGAGATAATTTTTTTTCAAAACAATCATTACTCTATATTAACATCAACTTACAACAATGCTACATTATCTATTTGAATATTCACATAAACCATCATGTACATAACCATAAAGCTACATTATGCAAGCGTAATAAAAACATATTAAAGAATCATTATATTACATTATACTTTTGCAAACCTTTCCATTTCATAGGGTATCTTAACGTCACTACTTGACATCATCTAACATAACACTTATCCATTTAAAACATCATATTCTACTATTTAATTAACCATTTTCCTTCCATGTAACTAGCATAACATTAACTCACATATGCACAATCCATTCACATAATATTCCCTAATAAAACAACTTAAATCCATTAAACCATTTCATATAGTTAACACCTAATTAGTCAATAAGAATCAAAGCAACTATTCTAAACTTTCCATCATTCATCCCATAGATTAGCATTGCATAATTTCTTCTTGCCAATGTAAATGCAACATAAAAACATATAAGCCATCTCATTTATTTCTCACATAGAATTCACAATTTCTATTACATAAAGAATATCCATTACATCAAGGAATAATTAAGGAACATTTATCCTACTCACCATATCAAAACCTATTACAATTTCCTTTACAATTACATAAAGATACTTGATACAAAGATATGTAATTCTATTTTACATATACAAATCATCATGATACAATATCTTCTTTCTCATGTACATATAAATCAACTCTGAAAAATAATCACATGAAGAATCCAAGAATCCAATCCACGTGTTGTTCGTTCTCGATTTCTGATTTCCTTATCTTCTCTGTAAGAATTTTCAAGCCTCTGTCGCATATGGAGAGAACAACAAGAAAATAGAAGTCTAAGACAACATTTAACAAGGTTTATACAAAAACCTTCTACACTTCAAGCTTATACTAAGCTTAGGCAGGTACATCTTTTGTGAATGTTTTTCACAATTATAACAGAAGATTCACAAGAAACCAGTATCAACATTCTGCAAACCTTATCACCTTAACATTACTGAACATAAAATAAAAAATTGTGTTCATTTTCAGTTTTGATCTCCAAGAAGGCTATAAAACTCAACAAACTATATCAGTGCCTTATCCGGGCTTCAAAGTCGTCTAGAATTAGGTAAGAATTCTCAATAGGAAACTCACATACACATTATTACATCGATTTCACTAAATCTATATATGTCTGACATATATAAACTTACACCTTATGCTAGATCCAACCATCAAATTCAAGCAGAATTACTGATTACCAATGAGAATATTTTAAGTATATCTAATTTCCCTGTTTGAGAGAAAAACCTAAAACATTTCTGTAAATTGCTTGCAACTCATTCGATTAAACAATCCTAGATTATCTAATCAAACTAGTACATCAATCACACATATAAGAAGACAACATGAGTCAGGGCTCAAAATGATCTGATCTGTATATTAATATCCTTCATCAAATTTTTACATAACTTAGAATGATTTTCCAAAAATATCAGAAAACCCTAAATGTTCCGGCTGGTTATAGTTATAAGGTTGGCATTGGTTGGGCTCCCCCCATGTAAACTAGTGTAGAGGTTGTCAACTAATGACAAGCATTTTATATAATTTCCAAAGTATACATTCATATTTATCCATAAATTTGTATAGTTTCACCCAATAAATGACTAATCAGTGAATCCCTTCCTTCCAATAAGAATAAGAAAAAATTGTCCCTTGTTCTTGTTATTGCCCATTTTCCTTCTTTGTAGGATACTTTGCAGGCAGAACTCTTAAGTCATATCTACATCTTATATGCCAGAGTTTCTTTTCAAATTCTTGTAATCCCTTTCTCAGTAGTTCTGGTATCCATTTATAGAGATATGGATGCAACAAGCTACAAACTTCCCTAGAAAACAATATTTTAATCCTAACCACTATTTCCCTCCAAAATTTTATATTTCTCAAAGATTGAAAAAAAATATCTAACAACCAAGGTAGCCAACTGGCAACAAGCCAACTGACTTCTCAATGCGTTACAAAATTGATGCCTCGTGTCTTTGATTCTTTAAAACCAATAACCCCCGAATAAACTTGTTGCAACAACTAACTGCTTTCAATTGCTTCGGGATCACCAACTATCTGAGTATCAGTTAATTCCTTTTATGCTTCTACTCCTTTCATCACATACTTGGCTTCCCATTCTTTAAAAGTGTCATCATTAGGCCAGGAAAAGCTAACAATTTTCTTTTTCAACTTATTTACTCTTTTCCATGTATTCTTTAACTGCTTAACTTTCGTTTCCAAAAAACCATAATGTGGCTTTATCTTTTCAATTTCCTCAATTGTTTGAATGAATAAAGATGTGTCATCTAAATTAATGACATCATTTATCCATTGAGATAATTTGTGGCCTAACTCGCTAAGCCATACCTCTTTATCTTTTAACTTTTTAGTGCTAACAAAACCTCCCGGGAAAAGTTCAAACTTCTAGTTAGCATATTCTTTTCTATACAGGTTTGCTCTCCGTTCTAGGCTAGATCTTTCTTCTGCCAACCCGGACATACCTTTCACTAATTCGTAGGTGGATTTAATAGTAGCATCAACATCTTCTTGGGATAAGCACATGAGTTCTAAATCCACCTCCCTAGCCATCTATTTATTTAAAATTGGCTCCAGAATAGCTTTGTCCTCTTTCAAAGCAGTCAACATGCTCAAAACTCTTTTCATATATATATACACAATAGAATCCCTGACTATGTCAACAAACTTAAAAATTGTGCCCCTGATCTTCTCCTCATATTTACTTGCAAAAATGGCCTATTCCTACCTCAATTTTTCCATTTCATCCTGGATAGTCTCAGTAGATTGGAAACTGAGAGTCGCAGGGGAAGGGGAAAACTCAATGATTGGAATAGTAGTTGGAGGTTTGGCTGGAGAGGAGGCAATCATCAAAGTAGAAGATTCACTTTTCTGATTCTACCCTACTATCTGATTCTTCAATTTTGCAATTGTACTATCCTTTTGAGCTATTTCAATTTTAGCTTCATTATAAGCTTTTAGGATTAACTCCAATTTTACTTGGAGATCATCCTTTTCCTTGGCCTCTTTCTCAGCTACAACCATACTGAATTTTGCAGATTCCAAAGTTGTACTAGCAGCCTCTACCACCCCTGTGTCCTTCACCCTCTTCACAATCATGTCTCCAGAATAGCTAGACTCTGAGGAGTCTTTCCTTTTTCTTCTCTCCTCCCTTCTTAATGACCACATCACTAAGGCAACATGATCATTACTATAGGTCACTCCCTCCAGGGGCTTTGTTTCCTTTTTGATTGCTTCAAGATTTAGTGCATTTGCTATGTCCCATTCAGGGAGAATCAAAACTCCAACTTCTGCAATCATCTTCCTTCCTTGCTCAGGGGTAATGGTCTCTAATTCTGTCAACATTTCCTGCTTTACATCTGCCTCAATCGTAGATGTATCTTTGTGAGGACATTCATTTTTCCTCTTCTCACATCTTGCCTTAAATTTTTCTATATTTTTCCTCCAAACAAACTGCAAAAAGGATCTTGTTTTGACAAAATTATCATTTACCAGAAATTCCTCACTGGCCTGCTTAATGACAGGGTCCAATTCTTTACCTATAAATTACTCTATAGTCAAGTCCATTTGGGCACTTGCTGGTTCTTCTGACATTCCTTCTTGCAACTCTTCATATGCGCAAGCAATTTCCCAAAGACTTCCTAATTGCAATAGTTGCTCTGCTACTGCATGCTCATCTCCTACATGTATTGGGGATTGGGAAGGAGAATACAAAGGCTCATTTGTCTGCACTTCTTTCCCTACTCTCTGCCTTTTAGGGGAATCTTGGATCTCAACCACATCTTCTAGTGCCCTTTTTCCTTTTGAAGTAGAAGGCTCATCCCTTATCGGTATTAGTACACTATACTTTGACCTTTTATGCATTACATACTCACCTTGGCATAGGCAGGCTTGGCTATAACTAGTTTAGCCTTTTTAGGATTAGCTTTCATCACAGCCTCCTCCTTCTCCTTCAATGTTTGCATTAAATCCTAAAAATAAACTACCAAAAACTTGATCTTTTCTTTAAAAGGATTAAAGCTAACCAAGGGATCATAATTGCTATCAAAATGGTGAATGAAACCCAAGGTTTTCTTGAAGGCTATCCATTTTTCCTTCCTTATTTCTTGTTCATCTAAATTGAACTCATTCCTTATTAAATCCTCAAGGAAGTGAAACTGGTGGACCCTACCTGCACATCTGGCCTTCTTCTTAAACATACTGTTGAAGAAATCCTCTGGATCAACAAACCTCACCACTGTAGTAGACAACCTATATGGATGAAGAAAATCATCAAAATGTGTCCAACCACCCTTAGTGATTACAAACTGATGTGCCAGGGTAATAGATGGGAAAATTGTTCCCTTCCCCTTATTTGTCAATTTTGCTTCTTGCAGGCCTCCGATTTGTCTCAAGATCTCAGCAATTCCTATCTTCAAAGGGACTTGATAAGGGAGCAGATATGGAGTTCCTCTAAAACCATAAACTCTAAACATAGTGGAGACTGGGTACAAATAAATATCACCCCAGTGCTGTACAATTTTGATATCTTCAGCAAATTCTTTAGGCCTAAGGAATTTTAAGCCTAGATGCAAAACATCTATCAAACTTTAAGTAACTTGCATCCTCTCTATCCCAAGACAAAATTGTGCTCCATAACTGAACATGCATCTCCTCTCCATCTTTTTCCTTGAGCAGGTCCATTTCATTAGCAAAGTATTCAGCATCTTTGAATAAAAACATATGCATGAGGAGGGAATACCATCCACAAGGTCTATCCACCTTAGCATTCTTTATCCCTATCAAGCTCTCATGAATGGCATCAGTGAGATAAGGTACAAAATCAAAAGTCACTGCCAGAGATGGGTTCAAAATTTGTGCTATCATGAGCATATAGTGGGTTAGCATGGTAGTTTTCCGTATCTTCCCCAAGAATCTGACATAAGGACCAATACATTCCCTTAGCCTTGAAAGTAAAGAAGTTCAAGGAGAAAGGTTCCATGGTGCTCGGGCCTACTACTATTATTCCTCCTATTTTGGCAAAGAATTCTTTCAAGGGGCCATTTCTAAGGTGATCTCTCCGTGCCTTATAGACTTTCACCAACATTTCAAAATTGATAGGCTCTAGATAATTTGACACCTCACTAAGTTGGAAAATTCTCTTGAACTCATCATCATTTATTTCAATTAAAGAACCACCATTTACATTCCTTACAGTCTTGGTAATGGGGTCATAATTGTTTGCAATTTGGGTTAACAGTCCACATCCATGAAAACCCTAGGGAATATAAGCTTCCCAACATCTAGCTCCCATATGCTATTAATTGGAGCAGGGGAATTTCGCTGGCCATCTCAAAACTACCTTTATTTCAATACAATTTCAAGCAGACTCTCTGGAATTTCAAACACTAAGTAACACCAAGCAAACTGTAATCGTAAAACAACTGCAAGAAACATTCTTGTTGCCTGAGAAATTTTTCCCTGGCACTAGTTCCTCTGTAAGATTCCTTGAATGCATGCAGAAAGCTTCAACTCATGGAAGGATTATTACAGAAATAGAGCATTGATTAGAGTTAATTAAAGCACATGCTTTAGCAATTAATTTTCATAAATCAAATTCAAAATTTTGGCTCCAACGGACATCAAAATTTCTCTAAGTGTTTTGCCTTTTTTCACTGGTTCACAATGCTTAACAGTCAAGCTTCTCCTCATAGCAGTTCAGCAACAGCTGTGAGATCATGTAAAACTTGCACGTCCCTTACCTTAGCTGAGCCATCCTCTTTAGAACAGGTCCCATCACTTTATTGCTGATTCGCAAAGGGTAACCTTCGTGCTACTTCCCTTTGCGACATAGCGACATCCATTAGATCAACAATTAACTACTCAATCTTTATTTTCCACCATAACTGTTTGCCTTTACAACTGGCTTTAACCGCCACTACTAGTGGTTTGTCGTTGATTCACGAAGGGTAACTTTCATGCTATTTCCCTTTGTGACATAGCGACAACCGTCGATCATCATCGAAATTGCCCGGTCATTAACTACCTTAGCCTTCAAAGTGGGTCCCTTATGTAATTCCACTCACTTGCAAACTTTTGCCAGATGTCTCCACATGTCTGTCACTTATTCGCTCAAGAAGTCTGTCAGGCTCTACCTTCTAACCGCCATGTGTCTCATCAAACTAGGAATTCCATCAACACTGTTGCTTTATTGAACTAACCATTTGAAAATCCAGTGGAACCACGCGTCCTGTTGACAGATCACCCTCTGCTTCGTTCGCACATCTAGCTGTCTTGCTACTTATCCTACCACACAATCGCCACTTCATCTGCCACCGAACAGACAGTACCTTGTCACTGATTCACAAAGGGTAAGTTTCATGCACCTTCCCTTTGCAACATAGCGATAACCATTAGATCAATACGAACTTGCACGAGCATTACGAAACCCGACAGACAAATAAAAGAGAAATAAAGCTTAGGAAAAGGCAACAAATCAAGAAAAAATTATAACCTGCCTAAGCCAAGACTTAAAAGGGGCCCCCTTCCTAACAACGGACCGAACCTTCCACTTATGTGGAAAAGGGTAATGAGGAAACATAAGCAAAAGGCTTTCATAATGAAAAAATTGAAATTGTAAAACCCTGAACCCTCAAAACTTCAACCCTCAGAAACGAATAACTCTGAAAACCTGAAAATTTTATGGATTGAAAGGAAAAACTCCCAATACTCAAAATACCGACAACACCATGCATGCTAGCATCCACAAAGAGGAGTATCCCAATAGTAGAAGACATCAAACCACCCAACCATGTGGAAACAAATAGGAACCACTCCCCATGCTAGGAGATGACATGAGGTTACAACTCACACTCTAGACCTAGGCTAACACCTAACAACCAAAGGGATTGACATAACATCACATAACACCAACATGAATGCAACAACAAGCCATATGACCACAACATAAAGAAAAGAGACATCTAGAGGCACAACAACAACAAAAGCATAATGAGATAGGACCTACTTGTAGGGATAGGAGTGTCTGTTGGCATTTGCTATAACTGATGCAGATCAGGGCATGTCGTTGAAGTTGAATGACTGCACCGATAAAAGATAAAAGTCTATTTGTGATGAAGAGATTCAGATTATATGAATAGATGACATGATCAATTATTTGTGTTGTCATTGCTGGGAACTGATGTTCTTGATCTTCCCGATGTTTTGTTTTATCATCTAAGTGATTTGGTTTACTGGAAGACAGGGTTTATTAGCAGTGATCTAAAGTCTATGAATCAGGACTTTAACCGATAAAGCATAATTTTTTTGATTGGATTAGATGCTTGGCAATGATTGGTGATTTGCGGTTTGGATGGTGAACTTGTATGATAGAAAGATGTATGTGACCAGAACCAGAACTTGTGATGGTTACCAGAAGGTGTGTTTCAATTTTTGATGAAGTTTTGCTAAGGTTTTAGTAGGGTTTAAGGACCGGTGAAGAAATATTCAAACCAATAATGATTTTGATAAACTTATAAAGTACTAAGAGGGGGGGTGAATCAGTGATAGCAAAAACAATAACAATTTAATTGCAAACCGATAAAAACATTTAACCAATTTACCAATAAATTTGCATATAATCCAAAGTGTTATAAAAGCATTCACCACAATAAAAACATTCACCATAATACAAATATTTATACGTGGAAAACCCAACTAGGAAAAACCACGGTGAGATGGAACTCACAAGTTAACTATCTCCAGAATAGGTAACTGGCCGATTAAAGTCTACAAAAATGCTCTGTTAGGAGCAGATCCTATTAAAGATCTCAAGCCCTGTTAGGAGCTATACCTAGTTAAAGGTAATCTTGGTGGAAGATTAGATCCAAGTTAATGAATCACCTTGTTAGAATATTTCTACAATGAAGCTTGTTAGAGATTACTCGGTTAGGGGATTTAATTGTTGTAGTTGTTAGAAAACAACATATGGTATGATCTAAGAATAACACATTCTGCTTGTTTAGATCCTTTTTTTCTCACACATTACTGCATCACCAGCATACTCTGTAACTCCTTCAACAAATCACATCTACTTCAACTCATAACATCACTTGTATCTTTCATATCAAATAACTCATCACAATGTCTTTTTATAGACATTAGATTTCATGTCGGCTCCTAAACCTTGACACAATTTCCTAGGTTCAGTGAATCTAGACAATCTTCCTTAACATGACACAAATTACCGCCATAGTTTCGGTTGGTGGTAACACATCACAACTGGTGATAACTCATCACACAAACTGGGAAACCTATTGGAACACTGATACTAGTTGAGTGTTGACTGCATCAAACTCACAAACCGATTGTCTCCATGCGCCTCCTTCTCTCTCTCTCTCTCCGCTACATCTTAAACTGGTAACTCTGGAACTGATCAAAACCGCTTGTCTTAACTGCATATACTGGTTTACTACATATACCGGTTTAGACATCTTCATACTAGTTGAACTTACTCTATACAAACAATACCGGTTAACAATATAATGACTTAATAGTATACTGGTTTAACCTTAACTAAGACAATCAAAACATATGTGTGCCATCAATGACAACACATACAGTAATTAGATACAAAAATCATCATCATGCCAACATTCCCCCCTTTGGCATTGATGGCAACACTTACGAAAATTTTGACAACTAAGTGTGCTTACAAAAAAAATGTACAGACTCCCCCTTAATAGTACATACAAAATTTGACTCTTAAACTAATTCTACTCCCCCTTTGACAACAATGCCAAACAAAAAATTAAATTACATACATTACATCAAAATTTGTCATAAAAAACAACATAATATAGATATAAGAGTTTTGAATTCTTTACAATGCAATTGTCAAGAAAATGTCACTGAAATGAAACTTTAACTGCTTAAGGTCGCTGTCCCATGTTTCTAATAGTGTCTCAGTGATTTCAACATGTGTCAAAATTTGTGTAGCAAATTCTTCCATAGCATTGATCAACAATTCTCATCTCTAGGGTAGCCAAAATTTCTTTAGAATCCTTGTATGCCCTCTATAAGATTTCAACTTTTGGAATTGATTGATTCTTTAGCTCTTTCAAGAATCTTATCCGCTTCACCTATTCAAAACCATAAACTTATAATAGGTGTTGTAAGGCATCAACAGATTGACCAAAATTCAAAGTGGAATCCTATACCGGTAGGTATGCATCACTTATCCTCTCAAGTTCCTTCTGTAGGAATCCAATAACACTGCGAGAGGGGGCAAATCAATGTTATACCAAATTATCAATTTTAGCCTTATTAAAACATGCATACACCAACTGGTATACCGGTACATACAAAATTGAAAGAAGTAAAGAAACCAATAAGCCAATCACATAAATCAGAATCATAACACAAAATTATACATGGAAAACCTCAAAGAGGAAAAACCACGGTGGGATTTGTGACCCACAATATCAATCCACTGGCCATATAAAGAGATATTACAAAATATAAGGGGCCTGCACTTGCAGGAAGGCTTACATCCTAGAGAACATTGCTCAATCACAAATAGAGCCTCATTGACTACATATAATTCCATACTACAATCTAGAGAAGTGTTGAACTGCTAAGATAGCAGCTTCTATGCCAGAATACAGTTTCGGTTTAAGCTCTGTCTGTTCTGGTTTGAAACCCTAAACCCTTTACCAGAATAACCCTTACATAAATATCCTCACATACATAATCTCTCTAATATATTTTTCATTAAATCACATTCACATATCCATCACCATGTCTATTACCCCATCAATATCAAAATGATCTAATCCAACTGACCTATATATCCTATACAACTTATCATGCCTTATGTCGGATTACAAAGATAATTACAATATCAAATTACATGTCGGCTAGATAACATTAATACATGTATATCAAAAACAATTGCTGATATCAAATCCAAGAGATGTCGACCTCCAATACCGATAACCATATTCTTAACCATGTCGGCCTGTATTGCCGGTAACCAAAGAAATCCTTCTATCTCATTGGTGTTGGTGCCGGTGTAGTGTCTGTGAAGTGCCTGTTGGTACACAACTGAACCAAAACATGAAGCTGAAACAAAATATCATGTTGCTATCAATGAGAACATAGTGAAACCAACCAATTGAGTGTCAATTGCCAACAATCTCCCCCTTTGGCATTGATGGCAACACTCATGTGAAAAATGGTCAAGGTTTCATCTGTTGGTTTCATCCTGTCTGCTCCCCCTGAGCTAAATATTCGTCAATGAAAAATACTCCATATCTCCCCCTAATGTATACAACTCCTATTCTTTTTCTATTCTTTTTCACATCTATATCACTCCCCCTTTGACATCAATGCCATCAAAAATTCCAAAAAGAATGTCAAAGATAAAAAAACTGTACAATGACTATCCCAAAAAATATCTTACCGGAGCTTAACAAATTTCAAATTTTTTGGATAAACCTTCTCCAATAGCTCAAGATAGGTATCCCAACTAGTTTTAAAAGTGTTGGAAATAGATACAAGTCCAATTAATATATGTGCAACCGACTCTTTCTCACTTACCTATGCCGGTGTGGGCTTCCCAACCATATCCATAAATTCTTTCTTATGTACACTGAGTGAATCCAACCAGGGACTCACCAAGCCTCTTAGACTTCTAGCTCTTTTTATGATTTTGTCTCTTTCCTTCTCAAGAGCAGAAATTTTGGCTTCCAAAATCAAAATTTGACCATCAATGGATGTAGTCAATGAAGTCAATCCATCAAAAGAATTAGTTATATTTGTAATCTTCTCCTTAAATTCTTTTATCTTCTTATCCACATTAACTGTAAGTATATTTGTGTTACAACATACCCTATAAATATTTGTACAGTGCTTCAAAGAATTATCTATTAGTTTCAGCTTTTCATCAATCTTCTTCTTCTTAGATTCAATCACCTGATCAAATGTAGCTCTTTTAGCCTTAGTGAACCTCTACAATGCTTGCCAGTTTGAAATCTGCTGTAAGGATTGAAAATCCTTTTAAATGTGCTCATGAATGGTCTTAAGCTTGCCAGATGGGCTTGCTTCATTGTTGATCTTGCACCCCATGACTAGTCTATGTAAAACAATGATTGACTGATCAATAATCCCTTTATCTGTAGATCCCTCCTTCAGTAATTTTTGTGATGCCATCATGATGAGTTCAATAGGACTCATCTCTATTATGTTTTTCTTTACAACTTGTGAGGTGTCAATTGGAAAGAATGATGGACCAACTACCGGTTCCCTATCGGATTCCCCTTTCTTCTCCTTTGATGATTTATCCTTTATAGCTTCCTCACTTTCACTGGTGGCTTCGCTACTTGGTGCAATCTATGTAACTGTCGGTTCCTCTATAGAAACTTTAACCTCAACTTGAACATTTGTATTCGGAGGACTTTTATCCTCAATATTAGTATCCTGTACATCAACAAACTTTATACTTTCTGTGTTAGTCGATGTCTCAACATATGTCTATACATGTGTATTTGTCGGGGGCTTGATTTCTACTATCTTAATGTTTTTCAAAATTGAGGGTGAAGTACCCATAATACCCTTTTCTTTTCCTTCAACCGGGATGTCTGCAGTTTCCTTCTTTGATTTTGGTGAAGTAAAGAAACCTCTGTTCTCTCCAAAGAACTTAACCCATGCCTTTTGAGTCTCCTTTATTATCTCATTTACCCTTCCTAGCATCAGACTAGTTATTCTATGTTTTCTATTAAAGACTTTTCTATCTGCCACCTCAAGTGTCCTATCCAATTCCTCTGGAGTAATAGAAACACAAACAGATAACAATTCTTGAATTTTTATGTGTTTGTCTTCTTCCATAGCTGACAATCTTCTAGCATCTAACATATTATATAATTTTGTCGGTATCTGGTTTTCAATTTCTATTAAGGCTTTCTTATAAATTTCCAAATATAATAATACTTCTTCCTCAACCTCTCTTTGTTCATCATCCTCTAAACGATCATAGTAAAACTGTATATTATTTAACATGTCATCCTTAGTTATTTAATCTACTAATTCTGCACAAGTTTTAGGTGGAACATTACCAGATTGAACAACCGTACCAGTGTCATTCTTCTTCTTCCTCTTTGCAGTATCGAATGCAGCTAAAGGTGTTTCTTTTGGTACTTGTTTTTGTGTTGGTATTTTGAATGTAACCTTCCTAACCAGTTTCGTTTTAGCTTCTACCCTTGTTTCCTTTGTTTTCTTCCTTATAACCCTCTTTAAAGCCAAGGGTGTGTCATCCTCAGATACAGATCCTACTATAACAGGCTCAATGTGTACTTTTGGATTCTTCCTCTT
Organism: Cryptomeria japonica; assembly: GCF_030272615.1. Classification (NCBI taxonomy): domain Eukaryota; kingdom Viridiplantae; phylum Streptophyta; class Pinopsida; order Cupressales; family Cupressaceae; genus Cryptomeria; species Cryptomeria japonica. The sequence goes on from NC_081409.1 coordinate 327,799,061, forward strand.
CCTGCCTTTCTTCGGGACATCATCAATTAATGCTTTAATGTCCTGTGAGACCTTCTCAACAAATTTGCTAGCCTTTCCTTCATGCTTCTTTCTCTTCTTTTGGTTGAACTCTGTTTCAATGTCATGTGTTTTCTATTGTGCAGTACCATGGGGCTTCTCTGCCTCATCAATAGGTGCATCAATCAACATTTTTGAATAAGCATCAAGGATTTGTGCATCCACTTCATAGCTCATTTCCTCAATCCATATCTTTCAGGGCTTAACCGCTTCCATAAGTGTTTCATCCTTATTCACCATGAAGCATATGTCAGTTGAATATTTTTCTACAATATGCTTAGGAACCCTTTCCCTAGACTTCATAGATTTTTTAAACCCCTTGAAATATCCCCAAACTTTATCATCTCTCTGACTGCCTAAAGTAGCAATTGACTATTCCAATTGTCTCCCCACCGGGATATCAAATTCCCATTGCCTCTTCCCAAAACCAAGAGTATCATTCATGAAAAATAACATTAAGAAGACTATTAAGTTGCCATACCGGAAGGTTCCTTTCTTTTCACACTTAATCTTTCCTAGGTTCATTAACATTTCATCTAGCATCCAACCACGTAGATCCAATTTCACATTCTCTCTCATCATTTTGTATTCAACAAATGCAGGAACTGGAAACAAAATTCAGTCGGTTTGACTAATTTATCTTGTACCTAATGATCATGCTATTGAATTTGATGTCTATGTCGGTAATAGTGTTGATTCTCATATATCTCCTGTCAGATGTCACGCTGGTGATTTTATTTACATAATCATTCGAAACCTTTTTATTTGGATTTTTCCCAATCGGTGGTAAACCAATGATAGCCCTAATGGATTCCTTGGTGATCTTGTAAGGTCTATCTAACCAGATAAACTCCCCATGTACTCTGCTCAAAACATACCTAATTATCTCATCTTTGAATTCTGGGATGTACAGAATGTCGATAAACCCTAAGTCTTCAATGTGCTTATATGTCGGTTTGATCTTTCCAGATTCTCCCATCAACTCGCTCATGTACATGCCCTTTATTTCAGATGTACCCAAGTCCTCAATATGACAATGTATGTATCCCCTAACATCTTCAACGTAGACAACTCCCTTAGGAACATGGGAAAATGCTCCAACCGAATCTTCCAGGGTAGCCACATGCGGATACCACTTGAAAATTGGCCTGGGGTGGTCCTTGACCTCTACTACTGTCAGATTTGCAATAAGGATAGGAATAGATGATGATCTCGCTTCCATGTTTAAAGATAAATACCTGTTGATCACTTCCGGTGAAAACCCTTAACAAATTCTTCCAGTCATCGGTGAAATCACTCAAGAAGTAATCTGATTGCTTTGAAATGCCTTTGATTGCTCTTAGTCGCTCTTAATCACCCTGAAATCGCTCTAAATGCAAGGTTATCAATAATGAAGTGAATTCGACCTTTTATCCTCCATGAAAAACCCTAATCTTCTATTGACATTAATGAGTACCGGTGAAAGATATCGGATCTCGAACAAAACATATCCATGCCAGATAAGCGTCTCCAATGTCTGGAACAACTTTGCAAACCTCTTCTTGGGGCATATGCAACATCTTCATGAATTTTTCCTACCCCTAAGGCATCTACCTCAATTACTGGATGAGCTACCTATCAGTGCAAGAGCAACCTCCTCTGTCAGATACGTAACTGGTGCATTTACATCTGATGATTGTTCTTCAGTCTTCCTAACCCATCTCTGAGTATGATCTTGCCGGATTTCACTAACCTTTTCTTTCCCTTTCTCATTTGATCCTCCATTACCAATCGATGGATTTTTTCTTCTACATAATTTAGCAATATGTCCAACCTCATTACATGCATAACATGTAACATTGTTCCTTTGAATTGCTTTGCTAAAACTGTTTGACCTGCACTGATTAGACATATGTCCAAACTTTCCACATGCATAGCATTTAATATTCATTCTGTAATCTTCTGCCTTATGACCATACTTATTGCATTTAGAACATTTACCAAGAGCAGAATCAGGGTTCTGATTTGCTTTGTTTCTACATTGTCTAGCAATGTGACCAAATCTATTGCAAACAAAACATCTACCATTAAATTTATAAGCATTAAATTACCTTACCGATGCCTTATGGTTTTGATCTTCATTAACAGTATTGGAACTATATCCTTGCTCAAATCCAAGTCCACTGGAATCTCCAATCTTCCTTTGTCTCCTCAACAACTCATCTAGCTGTGTTGAGCTAATCTTGATTTTTTCTTTATACTCATTTGCATTAGTTAGATCTTCTCTTAGAATTATCATTTGTCTACCAAGCTCTTGTTTATTACTTTGGAATTGTACTAAATCAGTTCTCAAAATATCATTCTCATGAACCAACCTACCACATTCTTCAAATTTGTTCTTCAGGGATACAACAAGATTTTCTTCCTTTTTCTTCTAGTCCTCAATCTCTTTAGACATTCTCATAGTTATAGCTTGCATTTCATTTCTCATAACCATGTTATCTTGACTCAATTTATGACATTGTTCATTAAGTGCATCTTTCTCTTCATCATCCTAACTTTGCAAAAGTTCCTTCCTCCTAGCTTGAAAAAATGATAGCCACTCTTGTAGGACAAAATTGAATTCCCTAGAAAAATTCAATTCATCTTGTAGCTTTAAGTTATTCAACCTTTCAGCATCATAATCTTCAAGTGCCATCTCAAGTTGCTTCTCCAAAGCCATGTCCATGGGTTCCGGATTCAAGATCTTCCTCAAGCTGTTAAACTTCCTCTGAGGCACAAGGCTCTGATACCAATTATTGGAATCCAATAACACTAAGAAGGGGGGGGGGGGGGGGTGAATCAGTGTTATACCAAAATGATCAATTTTAGCCATATTAAAACATGCATACACCAATCGGTATATTGGTACATATAGAATTGAAAGAAGTAAAGCAACCAATAAGCCAATCACATAAATGAGAATCATAACACACATAATTATACATGGAAAATCTCAAAGAGGAAAAAACATGGTGGGATTTGTGACCCACAATATTAATCCACTGGCCATATGAAGAGATATTACAAAATATAAGGGGCCTGCACTTGCAGGAAGGCTTACAACCTACAACACATTGCTCAATCACAAATAGAGGCTCACTGACTACATATAATTCCAAACTACAATCCAAAGAAGTGTTCAACTACTAAGATAGCATCGTCTATGCCTGAATACAATTTTGGTTTAAGCTTTGTCTATTCCGATCTAAAACCCTAAACCCTTTACCAGAATAACCCTTACATAAATATCCTCACATACATAATCTCTCTAATATATTTCACATTGCATCACATTCGCATATCCATCACCATGGTTGCTACCCTGTTGATATCAAAATGATCTAATCCAACTGACCTATATATCCTATGCAACTTATCATGCCTTATGTCATCTTACAAAGATAATTACAATATCAAATTACATGTCAGATAGATAACATAAATACATGAATATCAAAAACAATTGCCGATACCAGATCCAAGAGATGTCAGCCTCCAATACCGATAACCATATTATTAACCATGTTGGCCTGTATTGCCTGTGACCAAATAAATCCTTCTATCCTGTTGGTGATGGTGTCGATGTAGTGTCTGTGAAGTGCTTGTTGGTACACAACTGAACCAAAACATGAAGCCAAAATAAAATACCATTTTGCCATCAATGACAACATAGTGAAAGCAACCAATTGAGTGTCAATTGCCAGCACCTTCTCTGTATCTTCTCGCTTTTTCTTCAAATCAGAATAGAATAATTAAACTTTAGATATAGTGGCCAAAATTTTACCTCTAGTTTCTATATCGATTTTTAATAGATCTTTGTTCACTGTTAAAGCGACCTTGCCTTTGTTAATTTCTGAAACCAAATTTTCTTCCATTTTCTTCCTATAATCTTTTTCTGCTAAGGCATGAGCTGCCTCTTCAAGTGATTTTAGTTGTTCACTGGCATCAACAACTAACTGTCCAAGCTTAGAAATAGGGGTGGATAATTTACTTGTATCAGTCTCCGATAGGAGACTTGTCAAAATGTCAACAATAGTTTGAATGGTCTCTGCTTCTTGTTTCTGCTCTTTCAACCTCTTCTTATGTGCTCTATATTGCATAACAGTAGCAATCTGCATTAAGTCAGAGGCACTAAAATTGTTCATATCTATAGGACCTTTAATTGATTGAGTCATCATCATCATCAGATATTGTATTCTCCTTCTTCTCTAGTTTCTCTTTCTCTGTCTCTATCTGTTCCTCCTGTGTTTTGTGGAATGACCAGTGGCAGTTGACTCTCAACATTGTGGTCTTTTTTCAGTGGTGGTTGTATGTCCACACTTTGTTTAGTAGTCGATGCTTCCTCTTCTTTCTATTCCTTAACCATATGTGGTTCCTGTTCTTTATCTTTAACTGGTTCAATATAGATAGAAGTTGTATTAACAGTATCCTGAATATCTTCAGTTTCATCCACAAAGAATATGACAGGTAGTGAAATAGTGTCATCTTTATCCTTGATAGGGTATACTACATCCAATGCAATAATTTCTTTAGTGTCCAGCTCTAGTGGAGCTCCAGTATCAATCTAATCAGGTTTATTGTGATAGTTCTTCAATTGATCATTCATTCGTTGAATAGCTATAGCTGCCTGATGAGTATCATCTTCAACTTCCTGATTTTTTCCTCCCAATAGTTTCATTCTCCTTGATCTTGTATGGAATTGTCCCTAATGCTTAAAAAATATCTAACAATTCTTCATGAGATGATTCAGGAAAATATTGAACAAACATTCTATCAATCATCTCTTGTTCCTGATCAATAATCAACTTCCATTTATTTTCAAGAATTAAATTTAAAGAATCATATATTTCTTTATGAATTTCATGTGGTAACCGGTTATATTGACATAGGTAATTCATTACCTCTTGTACCACTTCTTGTTTCTAAACTTCATCAAAAGAATCAAAATATTCTTTTACATTACTGAATTGCTTTCTCTTTAATGTTTTCAGAGTCCTCTCAAAATGACTCATTGACTTGAAAGATGCAACATCGATAGAAATATTTTGCTTAGGGATTTCCCCTACTGATTTAGATTTCTTACCAGTTGCCTTCAACTTCTTCTTCTCTTCCTCAAACTTAGTATCCTCAGATTCTTCTTGTAGGATGAGATGTTCGCCTCTCTTTCTAGTGAAAGTTGGCTTCTTTGTATACATCTTAGGTACCGGTTTCTTCTTGATTTGAACACTCCTTGTTACTCTAGTACCGGTTGACACAGAAGCTGCTTTCTCATATTTCTTCTTTTTCCCTTTCACACTACTGGGTTGTGCTGGTGCAATCCTTTCTTGATAAGTACTAAGTCTCTTCTTCTTTGTGTCCTTAGGAGATGCCAAAAGTTTGTTGGCATAACCAATCATCAAGTCATAACTGAATTCATAGCCCATTTTCTCCATTTCTTCTTCTCTTGATTCAACAGCCTCCATAAGGCATAAATCGATGGCCATAGTGAAACAAATGTCTTTTTGAAAGTGTTTCACCTCTTCATCTAATGAACTTAGTCTCATGCTCATCTTCTTCTAGAATTCATTAAAATACCTGTTCATAGCAACTGGGAATGTGTTCTTTACAACCTTTATGCTATTCTTAATCTGTGCTGAAACAGGTGTATCATTGGACCATTATATATCACCAATACCTAGAATAAAATTCAAGAAATAAAAAAACAAACCAATCAAAAGTTGTCCAAACTTGAACTTTTAATTCTTGTCCTTCTTGATAGATTCCAGATTCAACATCAATTGACTCCTCATAGCCTCACACAGATCATAATCTGCATTTTCCTTAATCATTCAGTAGGCGGCATGTATAGCAACCGATTGCACATTGTTCATTCTGCTAGAATGGAATATTCTATAATTGATAATCATTGTAGCATATCCGATTGCTTCATCTTGAATGTTGCTAATAGACATGGCATGACCATCACAAGTGGTCTTTGTCAGTTCAATGACAGTATTCTAAGAGATTTTTTTACAATTTAGGAACTTCGTCGGTTTGGCAGAAATCGGTCACAACATGGATAGCCTCCTTTGTGATAGTGTGTGACCTATCTAAATACATGTTCCCTCCATGGGCGTGACTTAGAATGATCATGACATTTTCTTCCTCAAAATCCTCTAGAAAATAGACTGCATTGTGAAAACCTTTCTCATGAACCCTAATGTACTCGGGTTTGATCTTCCCGTTCTTGTCACAAAAAGATTTCAAATAGGAATTGATTGGAAAATATCCTAAATCTTCTATCTTACAATCTATGTAACTGGATAAATCACTCTTAATCAAAGTTGATGGAATTGAAAAGCACTAAGAGGGGGGGGGTGAATCAGTGACACCAAAAATAAAACTACTTCAAACACTAACCAGTAGATGAACTTAACAAAACTTTTAAACACAATGCATGCAATCCAAAATGATATAACATCATCCAAAATAAGTAAAACATCCACCATAACACAAGTGTTTATATGTGGAAAACCCAAATAGGTAAAAACCACGGTGAGATGGAACTCACAAGTTAACTATCTGTAGTAATAAATAATTGATCGGTTAAGGTCTACAAAGTTCTCTGCTAGGAGCGAATCTTGTTAGAGATCCCAAAGATTGATTAAAAGCTATACCCTATAAAAGGTAGTACCCTGTTAGGAGTGAACTTAGTAGAGGATTTCTGAATCCAAACTAATGGATCACCCTGTTAGAGGATTTGAACAATGAAGCTTGTTAGGCTTACCTGGTTAGGGGATTTTGATTTTGTTGTAATTGTTAGAAGAGAACAGGATTGGTTTGATCTGTCTATGTAGCACAATACTTGCTTGATCAGATCTTTTTAAGCGTATTTAACACTGCTTCTCAACATATTCTGCAACTTAACACTTTTGCCTTTGCACTTAACATACCACTTTCACTCATACAAAATAATTCATTGTGATGTCAATATAAAGACATTTAGATTTCATGTCGGCCTCAAGAAATCATAACACAATTTCCTAGGTGCAGTGTATCTGGTCAAGTGATCATAACTGATCACAAAAATACCACCAAACTTGTTGGTGGTGATAACTCATCACACAATCTATGAATACCGGTTGGAACACTTAATATCAGTTAGAGTTAAACCGCTTGTCCTTGATGCTTTTGAGATAGTCTCTGCTGGATCTTCATGTTTATGTTGAGGCAAGTATAACCAAGTGGTTATCTACATGCATATACTAGTTGTAGTATAAACAACTTGAAGTCATACCGGTAGACAATATAAACATATGTGTGTGTATGTGTTTCATCAATGACAACATATGATGAATTCATTACAATCATCATCAAGCCAACAATCTCTGCCTTTGGGATTGATGGCAACACTTAGAAAATTTTACATCAATACCGCTAAGTGGTGCTTACAAAAAAAAATTATACACATATAGACATACTCCCCCTTACTACATACATCATACAAAATTTTCAAAAACACACATACATATTTCTACTCCCCCTTTGACAACAATGCCAAATTGAAAAAGCAATATATATATATATATATATATATATATATATATAGAAAATTTGTATCAAAATGTTTAGCATATACAACAATTTGAAAAACTGGATCAAGATTCAGGCATTAGCAATCCTCAAAAAAATTGCACTAAAATTCCTCTTTAACTGAGATAAAGCATGTTCCCATGTTTCTAGTAATTTATCAGTGAACTCAAGTGTAGATATGATCTGATTATGGAATTCCTCCATGGAATGCAGTGAACAGGTTTCTAGGGTAGCTAAAATAGTTTATGCATGTGTGTAGGCTCTCTGTAGTATGTCCACTTGTGATGTGAGTTAACTCTTCAGTTCCTTTGATGACTGGAGTCTTTTTTCTTTCTCAAGATCATAGGTGTCTAAAATGTTGTGCAAATCATCCATAGATTTGCTAAAAACAAAAATAGAGTCTTGAAGTGGCACATATGTATTGCATATCTTCTCTAGTTCCTACTCAGTTTCAGTACGCATGCTATTGCTATTAGTAAAAAAGAATGAAATATTAGAAGTAGATGAAAGATATTTCCCACCTGTTTCAATAGCTTTCCTTAATAAATCTTTATTAACTGATAGAGCCAGTTTCCCAGTATCAATCTCCTTCATAGGTTGTTCACCTCGCTTCTTCCTATAACTCTTATCAGCATATGTCTAGACTGCTTCTTCAAGTGATGTAAATTGGTCAGATGCATCAGCAACTAATTGACCAAGTTTGCTAATGGGTGTTGACAGGTGCCCTAGAGCAATTTTTGTAAGCAGATTTGTCAGAATATCTTTTGTTTTCTGAATGGTTTCTGCTTCTATCCTTTGTTCCTTAAGTCTTTTCTTGTGCGATCTAGATTGCATGTCATTTGCAATCTTCAACATTTCAGATGCACTCATATTATCAACATTTATAGGCCCTGAAATGCCTAATGAGTCATCTTCATCTTCATCATTCAGTTGTACGACTAATTATTTTGGTGGTTCAGAAGATGTTACCTTAACAATTGATTTTTCTTGTTCTTTCTATGTTTCTTGCTCAGATGACTGAGTACCAATGTTTGCATCAGATTCCTTTTGAATATCCTATGAAACTAGTGGGGATTGGGGTTTCTCAGGTTGTTCTTGATGAATACTAAGAGGGGGGGTGAATTAGTATGCCAAAAATCTTTGCACTTAACACTTTGCAAGACTGACAGTAAACCGGTAAAACAATTTAGCAGACAAACCGGTTAACAAACATGCAAACCAAATAACTAATAATGCATTCACCCATAGAAGCACAAACACCATAACACAAGAGATTTTGACATGGAAACCAAATGGGAAAAACCACGGTGAGATGGAACTCACAAGTAACTATCTGCAGAATAGGAACTAGACCAGTTAAGGTCAGACCGGTTAAGGGCTTACAATGTTCTTTACCAAAACAGATCCTGTTAGGAATCTCAATCTCTGTTAGGAGATAAGTCTGATTAAAGACTACCTTGCTAGAGGATTTTAGATCCAAAGATGTGAACTGCCTTGTTAGAGGATTTACAAAAGGCTTTTAGGCCTACCCGGTTAAGGGCTATAGACTTGTCAAAGATGTGAGTAATCAATAAGTGTTTGATCTAGCTAGTAGCATAGACTGCTTGGTTAGATCCTTGGTAGCTCGTTCCTAATGCACTCCAACATTACTTCAGTCTTCTACACATTCATATTCGCTCCAACTCCTCAATCACCTAAAACCCTACCAACAACATACACTTTCGCTATATCCACATCAACAACCTAAAACCCTAGACATGATTTCCTTATAAAGGAATCTGATTTCATGTCGGTCCAATAGGATTACATAACAATTACCTAGGTTCAATGAACCTGGACATACTTAGTACCATGACACAAAAAGGCACCGTTTAGGTGTTGGCACCGTCAAACAATCGGTGGATGGTAACTCATCACAAAATGTCGGTTGGTAACTCATCACAGAGTATTACCGATTCATACAAAATGCTGGTTGCCAGTTTGACAAAAATGAAGACTGGTAAAAATGTGCTATGCCACTTTTGTCCCTCATACCGCTTGGTATCCATGAACCGCTTGGGATCAGCATGCCACTTCAGACAAGGAAACACATTCTACAAAACATCAATAGTCTAAAGACTATAATACAACATACCAGTTGGAACAAATACCGGTTGTGCTCAAACTCATACATATAAAGAGGATCTCAATGCAAGTGTGTGTCCATCAATGATAATCACAACTTAAACATAAAAAATGCCAACAGTTCTTTTGCTGGTGGATTTACCACTTCTTGTTGAGTTTTCGGTTCCTCAACTGAAGTAACCTGTAAGATAGTGATCACAGGTGGCTGCATATCAGGTGCAATGATGTCCTCAGTTAGATAAATTGTATCTTGAATATCATCAATATCATGGATAAGAGTGTCATCCTTCCTCTCATCAGCTTGAACATCTTTATCCATTTCAGGTATATCATCATCATCTTGTTCATCCTGAGAAGAACGTATGAGCTCTTCCATCCGTTGGATGCTACAGGCTATCTGATGAGTTTTAGTTTCAATAATTTTCCTCTTTCCACTAAGTAATTTCAATCTTCTTTCTTTGAAAGTAAATTAAATTTTGTACTGATAAACTAAAGCACTTATTTCATCCTTGGATAATTTAGGAAAATATTGCACAAATATCTCATCTATAATTTCTTTTTCCTCCTTTATAGCTTCTTCCCATTTATTCAAAAGAATAGTGTACAAAGAATTAGAGATATCTTTTTCAAGATCATGTGGTAATCTATTGTAATGACACAAATGATTGATTACCTGTTGAATGATTTGCTCCTTCTCATCTTCAGTGAAGGAATCAAAATGTTGTTTGACATTGTCAAATCTCTTTTTCCCTAATGTCTTCATTTTTTTTTCAAAGTGGGTTTCAGGCTTGTAAGTTGAGATATCAATAGGCACAGTTGCCTTTGGCACATTTTTCACTAACTTTTCTAGTCTACCGGTAGCTTTCATCTTCTTAGGTTCTTCTTTAGTGTCAGTTCCTTTAGATTCTTCTTGAAGAATTAACTTCCAACCTCTTTTCTTTGTCTCCTTTTTCATATACACCTTAGGTTCCAATTCCTTTTTGTTTTGGACACTCCATGTCATTCTAGTACTTTTCATCACCGGAGGTGCATCCTCAGCTTTCTTTTTCTTACATTTACCTCTTGTGGTCGGAGCAATACTTGTTCTAGCTTGTGCAATCTGATCTTTCACTGAACTCAATTTTGCCATTTTTATCTACTTGAGATGCCAACGGGTTATTGGCATAGCCAATCAATAAGTCATAGTTAACCTCATAACTCATATCTTCCATTTCTTCCTCTCTAGGCTCAATTGCCTCCATTAAACAAAAATCAGTGGTAACTGTGAAAACAATGTCTTTGGAAAATTGTTTTACCACATCCTCAGGCAATCTTACTCTCATGCTCATCTTCTTCTGAAATTCATTGAAGTATTTGTTCATAGTGGTAGAGAAAGTATTCCTTACAGCCTTGATGATGTTCTTGATCTGACCGGATACCGGTAGATCCTTAGACCATTCAAGATCTTCGATTCCCGATAGGAAATTCTAAAAATAAAAGAATAGCCCGATCAATAACTGTCCATATTTAAACTTTAGGTGGTTCTCCTTCTTAATAGATTGTAGATTTAAAAACAATTGGCTCCTTATGGCCTCATAGAGGTCATAATCTGCATTTTTAGCTATCATCCCGTAAGAAGTATGCACTACTACTGATGGAACACTATTCATTCTACTAGAGTAGAATACCCGGTAGCCATGACCATAGCTGCTAATTTTCCATTGGGTCTCTGATATTGTTAACAGAGAAGGCATGACCATTAGAGGTTGAATCGGTTAGGGTATTTACTGTATCTTTTAAAATGCGTCTCAACTGAGGTACTTCAATGGTTGAGTGAAAACTAGTTACGACTTGAATGGCTTCCTTGGTTATGGTATGAGTCCTCTCTAAGTACATTTTCTCCCCATGAACTCTACTCAAGATAATTTGGATATTCTCTTCTTCAAAATCTTCAAGGAAATAAGCCGCGTTATGAAAACCTTTCTTGAAAACCCTAATATACTCTATTTGAATTTTCCCATTTTCATCACAAAGTGATTTCAACTGAGAATATATTAATAGTGACCCTAAATCCTCAATTTTGTATTTAATGTAGCTGGACAAATCACGACACCGCTAGGGACTTGTGACAAAGCATTATAAGACACAATCTTTTTTGCTTTTACAACTTCCATAGGTTCTGATGTGATCATCAATTTCCCTACTATCTTAGAAGATGATTCCACTCCAGATAAACTAGATTACGAAGCAAGATTATCAAGAAATACCTTATTTCACACGCTACCTCGTTTACCGGTTGTATGCCCAAGTGCACACCATTTTTGTCTTCTCCAACCTTCAAATCACCTTGATTACTCAAATCTCAATATAACTTCGACTGAAATCAGCTAATAATCTTTACTTAGCTCTGCAAACACTCAAAATTTCTTTCTCAAATGCGTTAAGATAAAAATAACAAAGTTAAAAATTGCTTTTATCCTTTTTATCTACTGCAATAAATGATTTCTCGTTAGGGTTACAAACACTAATTACACCACTTAAGGAAAAACCGGTTGATAACTAAATGACAAAAAGTTATCAAAATTTCATGCTTTCAAATTCTCTTACCATATATTTACTTCAAGGGGTCTGGAGGTGGGTTTACTGTTATGATCCCCTTAGCCATACGAAAAGGCTTAATTCATCGGTATAGGATTCTCTTCATTGGGTGAAGGAATAGCTTGTTCTCTGGGTGAATCATCACTCTTCTTCTTCCAAGTTCAATTCATTTCTTCTCTTTTTTCTTCAATATTGACCTTTTGCTTGCCTTTCTGATCTTCAAAAGGGTTGACCGGTTTGCTCTTCCCAGATCTACAGAATTTTGCCAACTTCCCTAGTTTGTTACAGTGATAGCAGGCCATACTAGTTGATTTCCAAGGTCCTGGATTACCTCTCCCAATCCTTCTTCTACAATTCATAGCCACATGACCAAAGTTGTTACAGATGGTGCATATGAGATTTGTTAACTTTTTCATCTCAAATGGACTAAACTGGATGTTGTAGGGTCTTTGCTAGTTCATATTTCCCTGATTATCACAATTTCTCATCTAGTTGCCATTTGGTCTTGGATGCATATGTGGCATAGGATTATTTGCTTCATATTTGCATTCAATTGATCTATGTCCATACATTCTACATGTGAAGCAATGACCTTCAAATTTCTTGGACACATACCTAGCATTAGTATTGTAGCTTTCATTTCTATTAGGTTTGTCTCTACAAACATTTGCAATGTGACCAGGTTTATGGCAAACAAAACAAATAGGTTTAAAGACCTTCTTACTGCTAGGTTTCTTGACCTTAGGAGAAGATTTGTTCTTGAGAGTGTTTCTCTTTGTACAAGATGATTCTCCTTTCTCAGATGTGTTAAAACCAAGTCCAAAGGTATCACCTTTCATCCTTTGTGATTGGATTTGTTCATCTAGCAAGGTGGAACTCTTTGTTGAACTTTTCCAGTTTCTCATTAGCTTTGGTGAGCTGCCTGGTGAGATCTTCATTATGTTTTGATAGGTTCTCTTTTAGAGATGATGCTAGTTCAAGATCTAGCTATAAATTCCCTTTTTCTTCTCTTTCTACAACCAAATGCTCATGCATAGTGACATTTTACCTCTTGATCTTGAAAATCTCTTGATCTCTTTCCTTGATAAGATATCCAGTTGTTCTTTTGGCTTCTAGTTCCTGACTCATGTAGATAGTAAGACCTTCTAGCTCTCTCCTTAGATTTAGTTTCTCACCCTTTAAATTTTCAACTTCCTCGGCTAAAGCATCAATATTGGCCTCATCTGAAGAACTGTTATCAGATATTTCCAACAGTTGTTCAGTTGGATCTCTCCTTTTCACTTGTGAAGCTTTTAGTTTGACCCTAAGGTTTTCAAGCTCATTTCTACTAGCTTCAAGATCTCTAGCCATCTCAAAGTAGCTCATGTCCCCCATGGTGGTTTCAAGGCTCCCTTCTAAGCGATTAGGCTTCAAAGAAGTTAGGCTTTGATACCAATTGATGGACTTGAAAAGCACTGAGAGGGGGGGCGAATCAGTGACACCAAAAATAAAACTACTTCAAACACTAGCCGGTAGATGAACTTAACAAAACTTTTAAACACAATGCATGCAATCCAAAATGATATAACATCATCCACAATAAGTAAAACATCCACCATAGCACAAGTGTTTGTACATGGAAAACCCAAATAGGTAAAAACCATGATGAGATGGAACTCACAAGTTAACTATCCATAGTAATAGATAACTGACCGGTTAAGGTCTACAAAGTGCTTTGCTAGGAGTGAATCTTGTTAGAGATACCAAAGCTTGATTAAAATATATACCCTGTAAAAGGTAGTACCCTGTTAGGAGTAACCTCAATAGAGGATTTCTGGATCCAAACTAATGGATCACCCTATTAGAGGATTTGAATAATGAAGCTTGTTAGAGCTCACTTAGTTAGGGGATTTTGATTCTGCTGTAATTGTTAGAAGACAATAGGATTTGTTTGATCTATCTGTGTAGCATAATACTTGCTTGATCAGATCCTTTTAAGCATATTCAACACCGCTTCTCAACATATTCTGAAACTTAACACTTTTTCCTTTGCACATAACATATCACTTTTTCTTATACAAAATAATTCATTGTGATGTCAATATAAAGACATTTAGATTTCATGTCAGCCTCAAGAAATCATAACACAATTTCCTAGGTGCGGTGTATCTGGTCAAGTGTGTTGGCAATATTATATTATAACAAACAATGATAGATTGTTGACATTTCAATAAGGATATTGAGAAGGTTGTTGATGATTATGGACATAACTGATTAAAGATGTTTTACTATCTTGATATTATTATTTTGTCATTGATGTCAAGAAATTGATTTTCTAATTCAGTATGATGTTGCCATATCTTGAGAAGTATGATATGAAGATTATAAAGAAGTCGGTAAAGACACAGGAAAGAATATGATGAATAAGGGGATAAGATATTCAATGGGCAATTACTACCAAGTTAGACAATGATGAGATCTTGATGTTTTAGATTGTTTTAACATCATACATATGTTGTAAAATGTAAAGGTTAATACTATACTATGCTATCAAGGAAAGAACCTAGTCGGTAAACCCTAAGGAACCTAGTTGGTAAACGCTAAGGTTATCGCAGTCGGTTAATGAAGACAGAATAACTACCGAGTGAAGTTTCGTATTCATCGAGCTATAACAGAATGCATTAAATGTTTACATGTGATATTTAATGAAAGAAGCTGATGAGCTGGAGCAGATCAATGATTGGCAAGCCACGAAAGAAGTCTGTTAAGCGAATCTAAGGCAATGGAAAGTTGGCAAGAAGATCTACAACTCAAATTGAACTGCATTACCCTAACACAAGTTCCAAGGTGAAAGTGCAAGTTCCAAGGCAGGGTAAAACATTTTCAAATAGAAAGATACAATGAACCTGGACAAGATTAAAAGATCTGATGGCTATGATTGATCATGGGAAATGTGATCAAGGAGATTAAGCGGTTAGAAGATTGTTTATACATAGGAAATTGTTGATAAACAATGTATGCAGGCAAGTGTATGCATAGGGATGCTACATAGTGATAACCGAGCACAGAAGCTTGAGGACCTATTAGAATAACAGAGTATTGATGCCCAACAGATAGACAAGATTAGTTCTATGTCTAGATTGTATTGAACAAATAGGAATCTACTTTAGCATTTTACATGTGAAGTTGCAGACAGATTGTATTACTGTTATTTTGTGAAAGTGACAGGAAATCTCTTAACCGAGTGGACTTAACAGTCTTATATGTAAATCCTCTAACAAGGTGACATTCTGATTGAGTGTTTGAAATCCTTTGACAAGGTCACTTCTAACAAAGTGAAGATCCTAACAAATCTGAGGGAAATCCCTTAACTGGGTCACATCTAGCAATGTGTTTGTAATCTTTAACAGGATTTGCTTTTAACCAAGCATACTCTAGAAGAGTATATTTCTTAGTGGGTCCGAAATCCCACAGTGGTTTTTCCCTATTTGGGTTTCCACGTTAAATCTGGTGTTATGAGGTTTATATTGTTCATATGCTTTTGAGTTTGCATGTTTGACAGTTTTTGGTTATATGACTGATATATATGTTACTGAGGTTGAATCTGCTGTTTTTATGGATGATTAAGTTTGTATGATTCACCCCCCCCTCTCATCTTGTTGGCTATTGGATCTGTACTTATATTAAGTTTCAGAACTATCAATTGGTATCAGAGCTTGGACTCCGAAAGAAAAGTTTAAAGGAACTTTAGTTAAAGATCCAAAGATGTATAAGAGGGATGCACCTAAGCTGAATAAGTCAAGTTTCTCTACATGGCAGAAAAGGATGAAGCTGCATCTATCAGGAGTTGGAGAATATGCTATATACTATCTGGAGAATGATTTTGTTGCACCAAGCACCTATCCATTGACTATGGAAGAGATAAAGGCGAAGCACGAACATATTCAAGCAATGATTGAAATAACATCTGCATTGACCAATTCTGAGTTTAATGATCTAGAAGGCTGCAATGATGCAAAGGCAATGTGGACTAAGCTCATATCTGTATATGGAGGAGATGAACATGTTCAAAGAGAAAAAGTAGATAGTTTAAGAGGAGAAATTGAATCTATGAGGATGAATGAAGGTGAGAACATAACCCAATACAGTACAAGACTAAAGGAGATTGTAAATCAAATCAAAGGAGCAGGAGGAACTATTGAAGAAAAGGATGTGACAAGTAAGTTGTTAAGAACCCTTCTACCTGCCTATGCAATCCAAGTCTCTGCAATCAATGAATTGAGGTCTGTACCTAATATGCCAGTTTCCTTGGATGCTACTATTGGTAAGCTACATGCATTTGAGTTAAGTAATTTTGATAATAGTGGGTCATCAGTAAATAAAGTTGAATCTGCATTTAGTTCTTTTCATCTGAATGAATCTAATGATTACAATGAAAGAAAGTATAAGTACTTTGAAGGAGATCACAATGGAGCAAGTGAAAGATTTCGGAAGAACATGGAGGAGGTACACAAACTGTATGAAGAAATTAGAAAGCAAAAAGAGTTTGAAGCACTATTGGCCAAAAGGTTACCGAGAGGCAAAGGTAAGTATAAAGGAAAACTACCTTTGAAATGTTTCAATTGTGATAAGATTGGACATATGGCTTCTAACTGTCCTGACAAAGATTTCACTGAAAAGAGAGATTACTGAGATGACAAACAAAAAGATAATCAATACAGAGGACACCGAGACTTCAGAAGAAGAGATAGAAAGACATGCTTAATTGCTGATGAGGAATCTGACGATGATAAATCAGATGAGACTGATACAGAGGAAGTTGTTTATGTGGCTATCAAGGATGGATCAGATGAAGAAAGGTATGAAGAAAAAGCCCTAATATCTCACATAAACACTAACGATTCTTGGATTATAGATAGTGGATTCTCACATCATATGATAGGAGATAAACACAAGTTTGTTATGTTAGAAGATTATGATGGAGGCTATGTTAGATTTGGTAATGATGCACCATGCCCGGTAAGAGGTAAAGGATCCATAACACTTCTTGATAATGAAAGATGCAATGATGTTTATTGGGTTGAAGGTTTGAAATATAATTTGTTGAGTGTAGCACAACTAAACAACACAGGTTACCGAATAGAATTTCAAAAAGGAATTGTCAAAGTTCATGACAAGAATGGAAAGTTAACTGCTACCAGGACACAAACAAAAGGTAATACATTTCACCTTGACTCAACTCACAATAAGTGTTTGCATGCAAAGATTGATAATACCTGGTTATGGCATAAAAGGTTTTGTCATGTTAATTTTGATTATCTGATCAAAATAAGTAAGAAGCACCGAGTAAGAGGTCTACCGAGTCTTGAAAAACCTGAGAATGCTATGTGTCAAGGATGCCAGATGGGTAAGATGACAAGATCTAGCTTTACAAGTAAGTCCTACACTTCTAAGGAAATTTTAGATCTTGTGCACACTGATCTTTGTGGTCCTATGAAAGTTCAAACTTATTATGGTGATAAGTATTTCATATTATTTGTGGATGATTATTCAAGGATGATGTCAGTAATGTTTTTAAAAGAAAAATCAGAAGCTTTTCAAATGTTTAAATGGTACAAGGCAAGAGTTGAAAATGAAATAGGAAGACAACTGAAATGTCTTAGATCAGATAGAGGAGGAGAGTTTACATCTGATGAGTTCAACCTATTTTGCAATGATCATGGTATAAGAAGACAAGTCTCTACACCGAGAACTCGACAGCAAAATGGAATAGCTGAAAGAAGAAACAGATCTATTGTGGATTGTGCTAGAACACTGATGATTGAGAAGAAGGTTTCACAAACATTTTGGAGAGAAGCAATAAGCACAACTGTTTACACCTTGAATCGAGTTCAATTAAAAAAAGGTACTTTGAAGACACCTTATGAAATCTGGTATGGCAAGAAACCTAATGTAAGTTATTTTAAGATCTTTGGAAGTAAATGCTATGTTCATAAAGATGATAGAAATGGCAAGTTTGATCAGAAAAGTGAAGAAGGAACTTTTCTAGGATATTCTTCTAGAAGCAAAGCATTTAAATGTCTGATCAAATCATCTAACAAAATAGTAGAAAGTGAAAATGTGAAAATTGATGAATTTGTAGAAAGAAATGATGAAGGAAATTCCAAAGAACCGGAAGACTATGATGAATTTTCTATGTGCAACCAAGAAGTCCTACCGAGATAACTGTTGAAGAAAATGAAGAGAATATCCAGTTACCGAGTGATTAAGAAGATCATACAGAGCCTACTGAGCATGTATTAGCCAAGTATGTCAGAAGGCACCATGCACCAAGTCAGATTATAGGAGATAAGGATGATCTAGTGATGAGAAGGAACAAACTGAGATAGAACACATGTTTGATATCTAAATTTGAACCAAGAATAGTGAAAGAGGCATTTAACAATGAAGATTGGATAAATGCTATGACAGAAGAGATTGATCAAATCAAGAAGAATGACACATGGACACTGGTCCCAAGACCGAAGGACAAAAATGTAATAGGTACAAAGTGGATCTTCATAAACAAGCTAAATGAAAAAGGTGAGGTCATTCGGAACAAAGAAAGATTAGTTTGCAAAGGTTATGCCCAAGAAGAAGGAATTGATTATGGTAAGACTTTTGCACCTGTTGCTAGACTTGAAGGAGTAAGAACATTGTTGGCATATGCTACTTTCAAGAACTTCAAGGTATATCAAATGGATGTCAAATTTGCATTTCTAAATGGAATATTAGAAGAAGAAGTTTTCATTGAACAACCTGAAGCATTTGTTGAAGACAATAATAAAGATCAGGTATGTAAATTAAACAAAGCTTTATATGGTATGAGAGATTGCACTCTTATTTGATTAAGATTGGTTTTATAAGGACAAGTGAGAACAACAACATGTACATGAAGAATGATGAAAATGGAATACTAATATCAGCCATATTTGTTGATGATATTATATTTTGTGGAAATGACTCTTTATGCAAGAACTTTGGAAATGAAATGAGCAAAGAATTTGAGATGTCATTAATCGGTGAGATAAAGTATTTTATAGGCTTATAGATACTGCAAATGAAAAATGAGATTTTCATTACTCAATCCAAGTACATAAAGGAAATCTTGAAGAAATTTGGAATGGAGGATTCAAAACCAGTAAGTACTCCTATGACTACCAACTATAAACTATGAAAGAATGATGAATCTGCATTTGTTGACGAGACACTCTACTGATCTATGATTGGAAAACTACGATATGTTGTTCACAGTAGGCCAGATATAGCACATGCAGTAGGTATTGTTGCAAGATTCTCTGCAGATCCTAAGGAAATCCACATGACAACAATCAAAAGAATTTTTAGATACTTAAAAGGCATTGAAGGTTATGGCTTAGTATATCAGAAAGGAAATGATTTTGATTTAAAAGTTTATACTGATGTTGATTGGGCAGGCAACATTGATGACAAAAAAAGCACAAGTGGAGGAGCTTTCTTCTTAGGAGAAAGACTAGTGAGTTGGCTTAGCAAGAAACAAGGATGTGTTTCTCAGTCAACAGCCAAAGCTGAATATGTTGCAGCAGCATTGAATTGTACCAACATTGCATGGATCAAACAACTGTTGGAAGGTATAAATGAGAAAGTTACCAAGCCAGTAACTATATTCTGTGACAATACTAGTGCCATTAATATTTGAAAGAACCCTGTTATGCACTCTAAG
Source organism: Cryptomeria japonica (assembly GCF_030272615.1). Taxonomy (NCBI): domain Eukaryota; kingdom Viridiplantae; phylum Streptophyta; class Pinopsida; order Cupressales; family Cupressaceae; genus Cryptomeria; species Cryptomeria japonica. Next base: position 327,819,132 of record NC_081409.1, read on the forward strand.
ACAAAGCACATATCTATCAAATATCATTATCTTAGAGAAGAAGCTCAAGAGAAGAAAGTGGTGTTGGAATATGTTAACACAAAGGAGCAAATAGTTGATATCTTCACCAAGCCACTACCAAAGGACACTTTTGAATATTTCAGAAGTAAGTTAGGGGTCCTACCCCTATCTTTTACTCACTGACCGAGTTCGGTGAAAGCATCACTTTGATGACTCTATTGAATATCTTTTGGGGAATTGATGCTGGAGTGATACACTTTAGAATATTTTTCTGAAAGTGTATTGGAAATTAATACTAGAATAATACAGAGAATGATACAGGGAAAAGGAATTGAAGACAAATGCTCTGACCGAGACTCAGTTGATACACAACAGCACGCAATAACTTCTTACAGAAAGAAATTATGTTTTAGTTCTTTTTTCTTTTTGGCATTGTTGTCAAAGGGGGAGAAGACCTACAAAAGGGGGAGAAGACTGAGAATATATGGGAGAAGACTAAGAGAAGACTACATATTGAAATAAAGACTGAAACAGAAGAGAAGTCTAATGAATGGGGGAGAGCATTTAAAGCATTTTAGAATCACAACAATCCGAATCTTTTAAAGGTCAAATCAATTGGTTTTGCCATCAATGCTAAAGGGGGAGATTGTTGGCAATATTACATTATAATAGACAATGAGAGATTGTTGACATTTCAATAAGGATATTGAGAAGGTTGTTGATGATTATGGACATAACTGATTAAAGATGTTTTACTATCTTGGTATTATTATTTTGTCATTGATGTCAAGAAATTGATTTTCTAATTTAGTATGATGTTTCCATATCTTGAGAAGTATGATATGAAGATTATAAAGAAGTCGGTAAAGACATAGGAAAGAATATGATGAATAAGGGGATAAGATATTCAATGGGCAACTACTACCGAGTTAGACAATGATGAGATCTTGATGTTTTAGATTGTTTTAACATCATACATATGTTGTAAAATGTAAAGGTTAATACTATACTATGTTATCAAGCAAAGAGCCTAGTCGGTAAACCCTAAGGAACCTAGTCAGTAAACCCTAAGGTTATCACAGTCAGTTAATGAAGACAGAATGTCTACCAAGTGAAGTTTAGTATTCACCGAGTTGTAACCGAGCTATAACAGAATGCATTAAATGTTTACATGTGATATTTAATGAAAGAAGCTGATGAGCTGGAGCGGATCAATGATTGGCAAGCCGTGGAAGAAGTCCATTAAGTGAATCTAAGGCAATGGAAAGTTGGCAAGAAGATCTACAGCTCAGATTGAACCGCATTACCCTAACACAAGTTCCAAGGTGAATGTGCAAGTTCCAAGGTGGGGTAAAACGTTTTCAGATCGAAAGATACAATGAACCTAGACAAGATTAAAAGATCTAATGGCTATGATTGATCATGGGAAATATGATCAAGGAGATTAAGCGGTTATAAGATTGTTTATAAATAGGAAACTATTGATAAACATTGTATGCGGGCAAGTGTATGCACAGGGATGCTACATAGTGATAACCGAGCACAGAAGCTTGAAGACCTATTAGAATAACAGAGTATTGATGCCCAGCAGATAGACAAGATTAGTTCTATGTCTAGATTGTATTGAACAAATAGGAATCTGCTTTAGCATTTTAGATGTGAAGTTGCAGACAGATTGTATTACTATTATTTTGTGAAAGTGATAGGAAATCTCTTAACCGAGTGGACTTAACAGTCTTATATGTAAATCCTCTAACAAGGTGACATTCTGATTGAGTGTTTGAAATCCTTTAACAAGGTCACTTCTAACAAAGTGAAGATCCTAATAGATCTGAGGGAAATCCCTTAACCGGGTCACATCTAGCAATGTGTTTGTAATCTTTAACAGGATTTGCTTTTAACCAAGCATACTCTAGAAGAGTATATTTCTTAGTGGGTCCAAAATCCCACAATGGTTTTTCCCTATTTGGGTTTCCACATTAAATCTGGTTATATGACTGATATATATGTTACCGAGGTTGAATCTAATTTTTTTATGGATGATTAAGTTTGTATGATTCACCCCCCCCCCTCTCATCTTGTTGGCTATTGGATCTGTACTTATATTAAGTATTAGAACTATCAAAGTGATCATAACTCATCACAAAAATACCGCCAAACTTGTCGGTGGTGATAACTTATCACACAATCTACGAATACTAAATGGAAAACTTAATACGGGTTAGAGTTAAACTGCTTGTCCTTGATGCTTCTGAGATAGTCTCCGCTGGATCTTCATGTTGATGCTGAGGCAAGTATAACCAAGTGGTTATCTCCAAGCATATATCGGTTGTAGTATAAACAACTTGAAGTTATACCGGTAGACAATATAAACATTTGTGTGTGTATGTGTTTCATCAATGACAACATATGATGAATTCATTACAATCATCATCAAGCCAACAAAAACTCATTGGGGTACCTGTGATAATGCATTGTACGACTCTATCTTGTTCAACTCCATTGGCTCAGTTGCTTCAGTGGTGATAAAAAGACTCTTTGATGGGGCAGAAGATGAAGATTCCATTTCAAATAACTTTTATTCAAGAGATAAGATCAACCAAATACCTTGTTCCCTTCACGTTGCTAGGGTTTCCAGTTGCTCTCTCGCTTGCACACCCAATTTGCCTTTCTTAGCTTCAAATCTGATTCAACTTCTCAGTCTGTAGCACAAATCCATTCACAATCTTCTAAGAATGCTTTGTTTCGCCCTACAAGTGCTCACAAAATACTCTTCAAATGCAAGTAGGGTACAAATGACTTAGCGAAGCTGATTTTTATTTACTTTACTGACTACATTAAATGCACTACCGATAGGGTGACAAACCCTAACTACCACTTGACAAAACTTTCTTTAACTAGTAGATATACTAACCAATTGATAATACTTTAGAAAACCGATAGATAACAATATCAAAAATTCTCATATCCCAATTCAATATGCAAAATTACTTACTATACTTTCTTCAAGGGGTTCGGAAATAGATTTACCGATATGCTCCCCTTAGGATAATTGAAAAGCTCAATTTATCGGTGAAGGATTCTCCACACTAGGTGAAGTATTTGATTCTTCTGATGGTTTATCCTCACTTTTCTTTTTCCAAATCCTATTCATCTTGGCTCTGGTTTCTTCAATATCAACCTTCTGCTTTCCTTTTTGATCTGTATTGTGACTTATCAATTGATTCTTCTTTGTTCTACAAAACTTGGCAATGTATCTCGGTTTGTGACAATGATAGCAGGCCATTCCAAATGCTCTCCAAGGTCCTACATTGCCTCTTCCAATTCTTCTTCTGTAGTTCATAGCCACATGTCCAAAGTTGTTGCAAATTGAGAAGGTTACATTGACTCTCTTTTCCATCTCATAAGGACTAGACTGGTTAACATAGGGTCTTTGCCAATTTGTGTTTCTCTGGTTGTCATAAGTCCTTCTCTAGTCATCAATAGGTCTTGGATTCATGTGAGGTGTAGGGTTGTTTTCTCCATATCTGCATTCAACTGATCTATGTCCATACATATTGCATGTATAACAATAGCCTTCAAATCTTCTAGGCATATACCTAGTATCAGGTCTATAACTAGTATTACCATCAGATCTGCTTCTACAAACATTAGTAGTATGTCCTGGTTTATGATAGTTAAAGCAAACAGGTTTGTAAGCTTTCTTATGGGTAGGCTTCTAAGCCTTAGGAGCAGTTTTACCTTCATGCATGTTGCTCTTGGTACCAGAAGATTCACCCTTCTTAAATGTATTGTATCCTAACCCAGATGTATCACCTTACGTCCTTTGAGATTGGATCTGTTCATCCAGCATAGAAGAACTCTTGTTGAATTTATCAAGCTTCTTATTGGCTTCTATGTCATGTCCCCATTCGAGACCTCAGAACAATAAGATTCAATATACGATTAAATAATTTTTACTTAAATTTTTAAACTTATTATTAAAGAATAAATAACTATTGTAATTCAATAAGACTAAACCTTCCATCGAAGGAAGACTCAAGGAACCATATTCAATTAATAATCAACATCCAATCTGCATGGATACAACAAAAATTCACAGATAACAATGGTCATTATAATCAACATGATCAAATGAATGATCAACAAATAGAATACATAAACATCAAGTAATCTTCAACCACTAATACACAAGAGGAGTGATCATATCTATAAGCGAAGCATGAAGTTGTTAAGTTATACAACTTGGAATAATTAATGATGAGAATCAACATTGATTGGTGTCCCTTAACTAATTCCCCTTTGTTAAATAATATGAAAGAATGTGATTGATATTTAGGAAGGGCTATGAATATGAAGGGATATGTCTATTCTAGATGAAGAGATGCGATCATTTCATATTATGAGATATTTAATAAGGAAACATAGTCAGTAAAAAGGGAGGAGGAATGTATAGGGGAAATCAAAGATAATGTCATTTGCTGCAAGGGAAGACCGTATATATCAGATAGAGCATCCATTTAGTGTTGCAAGGTTATACATCCATATTTAGCACAATAACTACTTTTCTATAAGCGATATTACATATATCAGAATTTGTATGAATTTAGAATCATAACCTCAGAAGAAGCAGCTAATATTGCTACAAGTAGTATTTTCTTACATCTCATTGCATATATTCAAAGGAATACATCAAACATAGCAATATAAGAAGATCATCTTGCATATTGACATTGTCATATTTGGTATAATAGAGGTTCTATTGGTCATTGCACTAAATGTGAATATATAATTAGATCAATTCACTCAGCATATACCTGGTTGTCCAAACAGATATTACAATGATATTGATAAGAACAATTATCTTATAAACATCTAATTTATGTATTGTTCTTGAATTAACATATTATTATTTGCATAATTGGGGCATTCCAAGTGGTATCATATAACATTAAGCATAATTCATAGTAATTATAGAGGCTTCAAGGAAATTAGTCTCTTGTAATTGACTCTTATAAGTTAAATGTTCCTATTCCATGTCATCACTGAAGGGGACATTACATTCTGTAAGCTCTTTAGTAAGATCTTCATTGTGCTTCATAAGAGTCTCTCTAAGAGACATTGTTATTTCAAGATTTGCTTGTAATGCTTATTTTTCTTCTTTCTCCTCATGCTAGTGTTCATACAAAGTTGCCTTCTCTTGATTGATCTTAAGGATTTCATGATCTTTCTCTTTGATTAGGTCTTCAGCTACCCTCCTAGCTTCAAGTTCTTGACTCATCCAGATTGTAAGGGCTTCAAGTTATCTCCTTAGGTTAAGTTTTCACCATTCAATTTCTCCACTTCCTCAACCAGTGCATTAATTTTTGCCTCATCTGAAGAGATGTTGTCAGAGATCTCCAATAATTGCTTAGTCAATTCTTTCCTTTTTGCTTGTGAAGCCTTGAATCTGCCTCTTAGGGTTTCAATCTCATCCCTAGTTTCAACAAGTTCTTTAGCCATCTCTCTCTAACTCATATCCCCCATAATGGCTTTAGGGTTTCCTTCCAAGTAGTTAAGCCTTAAGGAAGTTAGGATCTGATACCAATTGATAAACTTATAAAGCACTTAGAGGGGGGGTGAATCAGTGATAGCAAAAACAATAACACTTTAATTGCAGACCGGTAAAAATATTTAGCCAATTTACCAATGACTTTGCATATAATCCAAAGTGTTATAAAAGAATTCACCACAATCAATACATTCACCAAAACACAAATATTTATACTTGGAAAACCCAACTGGGAAAAACCATGGTGAGATGGAAATCACAAGTTAACTATCTGCAGAATAGGTAACTGACTGGTTAAGGTCTACAAAAATGTTCTATTAGGATCAGATCTTGTTAAAGATCTCAAGCCCTATTAGGAGTTATACCTGGTTAAAGGTAACCTCAGTGGAGGATTTAGATCCAAGTTAATGAATCACCTTGTTAGAGGATTTCTACAATGAAGATTGTTATAGCTTACCCGGCTAAGGGATTTAACTATTGTAGTTGTTAGAAAACAACAAGTGGTATGATCTAAGAATAGCACATTTTGCTTGTTTAGATCTTTTTCTACTCACACGTTACTGCATCACGACATACTCTGAAACTCCTTCAAAAAATCTCATCTACTTCAACTCATAGCATCACTTGTATCTTGCATATCAAATAACTCATCCTAATGTCTTTTTATAGACATTAGATTTCATGTCGACTCCTGAACCTTACCATAATTTCCTAGGTTCAGTGAATCTAGACAATCTTCCTTAACATGACACAAATTATTGCCATAGTGTCGGTTGGTGGTAACACATCACAACTAGTAATAACTGATCACACAAACTGGGAAACCGGTTGGAACACCGAAACCAGTTGATTGTTGACCACATCAAACTCACAGACTGATTGTCTCCATGTGCATCCTTGTCTCTCTCTTTGTTGCATCTTAAACTGGTAACTCTAGAACTGATCAAAACCAATTGTCTTAATTGCATATACCAGTTTTCTACATATACCAATTTAGACATATTCATACCGGTTGAACTTAATCTATACAAGAGATACTAGTTAATAATACAATGACTTAATAGTATACCAGTTTAACCTTAACTAAGACAATCAAAACATATGTGTGCCATCAATCACAACACATAAAGTCAACAGATACAAAAATCATCATCATGCCAATAGATTTATGTTATGAGGGTGATCGACGAGTCTACTTAAAGTTGGTAACACAACACAACTCGCATTAAAAGATTTAATAGCTATTTTAGCGTGATTCAAGGAAGATTTTCTTGGAAACCAATGAAATGCTTTGGAGACTGTTTTGAGGATACAGATTAGATTTCAATGATGAGTTATGATCAATCAATTATTGTTATTGCATTATAATTTGTTGTTATGATCTACATAGCAATCTATAATGATCTTTTGTGATCTTATTGTAAATTCTTGATGTAATTAGGTTGTGTGGCTGACCTAGTTGAGATGGCTATTTATGTAGACACAATTGATGTTTATTGAGTCGGTGGTCTTAAAGAATGTGTTAAGTAGTCCAAGTGAAGTGTGTAATCTGCCTGAGAGTTACAGAGTGATGTGTATAACTAGATCTGATCAAGAAAGAAGAGAAGTGCAAGAAAACATATCATTTTCTTACTGTTGTTCCCTAATAGTTGCAGCAGGTTAAATCCCTTGACCGGGTAGGTTCTAACAAGCCTTAATTATTTAAGTCCCTTAATAGGGAAGCTCTCAAAAGAGTGTTAAATCCTCTCACAAGGTTGATCCTAACAAATCATCAAGCTCCTAATCAAGTTGCAAGGCAAATCCCCTAACCAGGTGACTCCTGACAGGGTCTACTCTTAACCGGGCATATTGTAAGCTTCTGACAAGGCTAAGCTCCTAACAGGGTGTACTTCGAAGACTACAAATATTTGTGGGTGCCAACTCCCACCGTGGTTTTTTCCCTATTTGGATTTCTACATCAAAAACTGTAGGTATTCATGTGTGGAATGTTTTTCATGTGATGTTCTTGTTTATATTTCATTTCATGCATTATTTCTGAGAAACCAGTTATGATGTTTTATCAAAAGTTTATCAGAGGTTACCGGTACTGATAAGAAGTTGTTTGAGAAAGTTTTTGATCTTATTAATAAGGTTAATGAATTGGTAGTTGATCAAGTTTATATGATTAATTTGGTGGTGAAAGTATTGGTAAATGATTTGATTAATGTGTTAAGCAAATCTGGTAAATAGGATATTAGATCTGAGATAAGCTGAAATAAGTTTGATTTTGAGTTTATGTTGAATTGGTCTTAATAGTGATTCACCCCCCCTCCCCCTCTCAGTATTTAACCAGATCCTCATAAGATTAACAATTGGTACCAGAGATTTAATCCTTTGTGTGCAAAAAGACTAACCGCTTGAGGAAAAGATTATGAGGAATTCAAGATGATGAAGAAAGAGGGTCCCAAGTTCAATAAGGATAACTACAAGATCTAGAAGGATGGGATGGAGATCTACATTAAAGGTCTTGGTGCACAATATTGGAAGAAAATTAAAACAACATATGTTGCTCCTACCACTACTCCCTTGACACCGGATGAACTCAGAGAACAACAAGATAACATGCAAGCCCTAGAAGCTATTGTAAGTACTTTATCTGATTCAGAATATATTGATGTTCAAGGATTGGAAACTGCAGGTGAGGTTTGGGAAAAATAGGAGACAATCTATGGAGGAGATGAGCATGTTCAAAGAGATAAAGAGGAAAGCTTGAGAAGAAAGTTCGATGACATGAGAATGCTTGAAGGAGAGAGTATTGGATAGTATGATCAGATAATCAAAGAAGTTGTTTGTGATATTAAGAGTGTTGGAGGCAAAATAGAAGATGATACAATACTAAGTAAAATGCTCAGAACTCTTCAACCTCAGTATTCTATTAGAGTATCAGCAATCCAAGAACTTAGAACTATTGCAAATAATAAGGTAACTATTGATTCATTGATTGGTAAGCTTACAAATTTTGAATTAAATAGTTTTGACAATAGTGTGACAAAATCTATTGAATCTTCCTTTAAAGCTTCTATTACCGGTTCATCTGATTGAAAAGGAAAATATATATATCAAAATCATGAGTGCGGGACAAGTCATGGAAGTAACTGGGGAGATGAAGACAGTGAAGATCAAGTGATGGAACTTGAAGCATTGTTAGCAAAGAGATTTCCAAGAGGCACTGGTAAGTATAGAGGAAAGCTACCTTTGAAGTGTTTCTCTTGTAATAAAATTGGTCATATTGCTGCTAACTACCCTAACACCAATAAGAAAGAAAATTTTAGAAGATTCAAAGGAAAGGGCAAGAAACATTGTTATGCTGTAGTAGATGAAGGTGTGACCGATGAGGAGTCGAAAGCAGAAGATGATAATGAAGAAATTTTGTTTGTAGCTGTGAAGGAGGAACTGTCTGATAAAAAGGCACTAGTATCTCACATGGAGAATAGTGATGAGAGGATTATAGACAACATCTACTCACACCACATGACCACAGACAAAACTAAGTTCATAACCCTTAATGAATTTGATGGAGGTGTTGTTAGATTTGGAAACAACTCTCCTTGCATGGTGAAAGGTAAAGCTTCTATCTCTCTAAATGAAAAGAGTAATCCCGATGATGTATTTTGGGTTGATGGTCTTAAGCATAATCTTTTAAGTGTTGGTTAGCTCAATGATAAAGGTTATTTTCTTGAATTTAAGAGTGGAGTCTGCAAAATTCTTGAAAGTAATGGTGAACTGATTGCTACCGGGAAGCAAACTAGAGGTAACTTATTCCATTTGAATAGTAATGTTAATAATTGTCTGGTTGCAAGAATGGATGACAGTTGGTTATGGCATACAAGATGTTTTCATATAAATTTTGATAATCTGATTAAGATAAGCAAGTCAAGTGTTGTAAGAGGATTACCAGAACTTGTCAAACTGGATAGTGTGATATGTAAAGATTGTCAAATCGGTAAGATGACCTTTATTTCTTTCAAGAGCAAGAATGGTATTTATGAGAATGTTTTAGATTTGGTACATACTGATCTTCATGGCCCTATGAGAACAAAGAGTTATTTTGGTGATAGGTATTTCATGATCTTCACCAATGACTATTCTAAAATGATGTGGGTAACATTTCTAAGAGATAAATTAGAAGCATTTAATAAATTTCATTTAAAGCTCTAGTTGAGAAGGAAACAGGTAAGAACTTGAAGTGTTTAAGATCAAATCGAGGTGGTGAATTCGCATCTGATGAATTTGTTAAGTATTGTGATGAACAGGGTATAAAGAGACAAATGTCAGCTCCAAGGATACTACAACAGAATGGTATTGCAGAAGGAATGAATAGAATAGTAGTTGAAGCTGCAAGAAATATGTTATTACAAAGTAATGTATACAAAAAAATTTGGAGAGAAGTGGTCAGTACTGTTGTATACACACTTAACTGGGTACTGGTAAAAAGAGGTAACAACAAGACACCCTATGAGCTATGGTATGCAAAAACTCCATGTGTTAGTTATTTTAGAATCTTTGGAAGTTAATGTTTTATCAAGAGAGATAACTACACTAAGAATTTTGATGCAAAGTCTGATGAGGGAATTTTTCTTTGTTACTCTTCTAAGAGTAAAGCATATAAATGTTAAAATAAGAGGACCAAGAAAATTATTGAAAGTGATAATGTAAAAGTTAATGATTTATTTGATAAGTCTGAAGGTACAAGCAAATCTGAACCTGAAAAGGATGATAATGAGGAAAAGTTTGTGATCATTGAACCGGAAGAAAAGAATAATGAACAACTAGCAAATGTAGAACTAGGTTCTCAACCGGTGAGCGATGACAATGAAATAAATAATATGATGAAGAAGATGCATAACCGACACATGCAATACCTAGATATGTCATATTGAATCCTTCACAAGAGAAAATAATTGGTGATAAGAATGCATGTGTGCAAACCAGGAGAAAGATCAGAGAGAATTCATGTTTGATATCTACAACTGAACCCAAGACAGTTAAGGAAGCACTAAAGGATGATGATTGGGTAAAGGCAATGAATGAAGAATTAGATCAAATTAAGAAGAATCAAACATGGTCACTTGTTCCTAGACCAGATGCTAAAAATGTAATTGGAACAAAATGAGTCTTTAGGAATAAATTGGATGAAGAAGGAAGGATTGTAAGAAACAAGGCAAGATTAGTCTGCAAAGGGTATGCTCAAGAGGAAGGTGAGGACTATGGTGAAACATTTGTACCTGTTGCTAGATTGGAAGGTGTAAGAATGCTAATGGCATTTGCTGCATATAAAGGATTCAAAGTCTACCAAATGGATGTCAAGTTAGCCTTTCTAAATGGGATTCTAGAAGAAGAAGTATACATTGAACGACCTGATGGATTTTCCTTGACCAATGAGAAAGACATGGTGTGTAAATTTCACAATGCTTTGTATGGTCTAAATCAGGCACCGAGAGCATGGTATGAGAGATTACATGCACATTCGATAAAGATTGGATTCCAACATACCAGTGAGGACATAAATATTTATTTGAAAACTAATGGAGACAAGATGCTGATAGAAGAAGTGTTTGTTGATGATATAATTTTTGGTGGCAATGATGATATGTGTATGGACTTTGCTGATATAATGAAAAACAAATTTGAAATGTCTCTAATCGGTGAAATTAAGATCTTTATTGGCTTACAGGTCCAACAACTAGATGGTGGTATCTTTATTTGTCAGACCAAGTATATCAAAGAAGTGTTGAACACTTTCGACATGGAAGACTGCAAACCGGTTAGTACACCGATGGTAACTGGTTGTAAGTTGTCCAAAGAAGATGATTCCCTTGTTGTTAGTGAAAAATAGTACAAATCTATGATTGGAATGCTACATTATGTTGTCCATAGCAGATCGGATATTTCTCATGCTGTTGGATTAGTTGCAAGATTTCAAAAAGAGCCTAAAGAAAGTCACATGGTGGCTGTGAAGAGAATTTTTCGGTATCTCAAAGGCATAATAGACTATGGTTTATGGTATCCCTATAAAGGTGATTTTACTTTGAATTTCTTTACTGATGTTGATTGGGTAGGTAATGTCGATGATCAGAAAATCACAACTGGTGGATCTTTTCTACTTGGAGGAAGATTAGTGGCATGGACGAGCAAGAAACAAACTTGTGTTTCTCAATCTACAATTGAAGCTGAGTATGTTGTTGCATCCATGAATTGCACGTATTCAATATGGATGAGACATGTGCTAGAAGGATTCAAGATAGATATGTCAAATTTGGTGACTATCTATTGTGATAATACAAGTGCAATCAATATTTCTAAAAATACCGTGTTACATGCTAGAACCAAGAACATTGAATTGGCGTATCATTTCATAAGGGAAAGAGTTCAAGATAAGGAAGTGAAGATGGAATATGTGAAGAGTAAAGATTAGCTAGTTGATATCTTTACTAAACCCTTACTAAAGGCTACTTTTGAGTTTCTTAGAGGTGACCTAGGGGTTAGACCTCTACACCAAAAGAACTAGGATGATGGAGATCCATCAATCCTATGGATTTCATGTTTATTTTACACTAAGGGTTGATGAAGATATAGGCTACTCCTTTGGGGAGCAGGTCTAATGTAAAATTTTGATTTAATGCTTTGTTATAATTTTCTGGTTTATGTAGTAGAGATGGTGAAGGAGTGAGCAACAAAATTAATGACAAGTGATGCATTTATATCTTTGGCATTGTTGTCAAAGGGGGAGAATAAATGAATAGAAATCACATTTGGCAGACATGTGAGAAGTTGAAGATAATATTGAGTGAAGTATTGGTTTAGGGGGAGATGTAAAGGAGAGATCATGTGATATCAGCAAGCAAGTTGATGATGGTGATAGTATTCTAATTGTGTATATGTGTTGCCATTAATGACAAAGGGGGAGATTGTTGGCATTTGGCATAACTGTTGCAGATCAAGTCATGTAGTTAAAGTTGGATGATTGCACCAGTAAAGGATAAAAGTCTATTTGTGATGAAGAGATTGAGATTCTATGAATAGATGACATGATCAGTTATTTGTGTTGTCATTGTTGGCAACTAATGTACCTAATGTTTTGTTTTCTCATCTAAGTGATTTGGTTTACTGGAAGATAGGGTTTACCGACAATGATCTAAAGTATGTGCATTAGGACCTTAACCGGTAAAGAAAAATTGTTTTGATTGGATCAGATGATTGGCAATGATTGGTGATTTGCGGTTTGGATGGAAAACTTGTATGATGGAAAGATGTATGTGATCAGAACTAGAACTTGTGATGATTACCGGAAGGCGTGTTTCAATTTCTAATGAAGTTTTGCTAAGATTTTAGTAGGGTTAAAGGATCCATGAAGAAATATTCAAACCAGTAATGATTTATGTTATGACGGTGATCGACATCGAGTCTACTTAAAGTTAGTAACACGACACAACCCGCGTGAAAGATTTAATAGTTGTTTTAGCATGATTCAAGGAAGATTTTCTTGGAAACCAGTGAAATGCTTTTGAGAGTGTTTTGAGGATACAGATCAGATTTCTGTGATGAGTTATGATCAATCAACGATTGTTATTGCATTGTAATTTGTTTTTATGATCTGGATAGAGATATATGATGATATTTTGTGATCTTATTGTAAATTCTTGATGTAATTAGGTTGTGTGGCCGACCTAGTTGAGATGGCTATTTATGTAGACAAAATTGATGTTTATTGAGTCGGTGGTCTTAGAGAATATGTTAAGTCATCCAAGTGAAGTGTAATCTGCCTAAGAGTTATAGAGTGATTTGTATAACTAGATCTGATCAAGCAAGAAAAGAAGTACAAGAAAATAGATCATTTTCTTACGATTGTTCCCTAACAGTTGCAACAGGTTAAATCCCTTGACCGGGTAGGTTCTAACATGCCTTAATCATTTAAGTCCCCTAACAGGGTAGCTCTCAAAAGAGTGTTAAATCCTCTCATGAGGTTGATCATAATAGATCATCAAGATCCTAATCGAGTTGCAAGGCAAATCCCCTAACCGGATGACTCTTGACAGGGTCCGCTCTTAACCAGGCGTATTGTAGGCTTCTGACAAGGCTAAGCTCCTAATAGGGCATACTTAGAAAGAGTACAAATATTTGTGGGTGCCAACTCCCATCGTGGTTTTTTCCCTATTTGGGTTTTCATGTCAAAAACTTATGGTATTCATGTGTGGAATGTTTTTCATGTGATGTTCTTGTTTATATTTCATTTCATGAATTATTTTTGAGAAACCAGTTATGATGTTTTATCATAGGTTACCAGTACTGATAAGAAGTTGTTTGAGAAAGTTTTTGATCTTATTGATAAGGTTAATGAATTGGTAATTGATCAAGTTTATATACTTACTTTGGTGGTGAAAGTATTAGTAAATGATTTGATTAATGTGCTAAGAAAATCTGGTAAAGATATTATTAGATCTTATTACAAAAGTTGAGATTTTTAGATCTGAGATAAGCTGAAATAAGTTTGATTTTGAGTTTATGTTGAATTGGTCTTAATACTGATTCATCCCCCCTCTTAGTATTAACCGGATCCTCATAGGATTAACAATGTTATCACATGAAGTCATCATGGGAATCTGGGATCATATTCTCTTACATTTGTGATACTCATGCAGAGTCATCTCAACCTATGAGGATATCTAGGGAGTTCGGCTTACCTGGGTCACCAAGGTCTTCCTAGCCTCTATATAACCATACCAAGGATGTGAGTTGAGACCACGAAACCAATTTTATTCTTTTTAATGTGAGAACCTATCACTACCCAACCCCCATATATTTAATTATGTTATCACTTGTTTACAAAGTTAAACTCCCACAAGATATCCTAGTAGTCTAGATCCCGAGATGACTTGGGTGTCTAATCCTCAAGACCCCAGTCACTCATTTAGAAACCCACTCCCCCTAGAATTCTCCTAGACCTTAGGAATAACTCATTATCATATGAATATATCAAAAGAAACATGAAGTTAATTATACAAAGCATCTAAAAACCATTACAAATTTGACACAAACTAAATCATGAAGAGCAAATAATCAAACACATAGAAGGAAGCCTTCACCGAATCAACACAAAGGAAGGGGAACTAATGAATGCAATCCATAAAAGAGATCAAAACCACATAAATTACTCTACATTAATGCATAACACATCCTACTGGAGTCATAAAACCATCTCTCAACAACAAGGAATTGTCTCTCTTGTCTGAGCAACACAATGCACAAGAAACACCTCAATGGTGGGGCTCAAACCCTCTCATAGAAGCATAAAAGAGCTCATGAAAGATAAAAATACATCAAATAAAACTCAAATAAGCTCCAAAAAAATTAACCATGCCTCTTGAGAGTGTACAGACCTCGACAAGACTCTCAAATGGCCAAAAACTGACCTTTTAGGACCCCTGGAGCAGTCTGAAGCTCCCAAAAAGAATTTCAACACCCTTGGTATGAATTTTGGTTCCCTTGGTATGTACTATGGTTCTTTTGGTCAGTATGATAGCATTTTTGGTCCATATGGTAGCGTTTCTGGTCTTCCAGATAGTGTTTTGGGGGAAAAGGCTTGAAAATGCAGTTTTAGGGCTTTTGCACCCTTGGCATATCTCTTAGTGCCTTGGGTACATACCATGGTGACCCTGGGGTGAAGCATAGTGCCCCTGGTATTTTCCTTAGTGCCCATGGTTGGTCTTGTAGCATTTTTGGCAAGAATGCAAATATCTCATCAAACAGGGATGCAAGGCTTAGTAACTAGCATAGGTAGACTAAGGGGTCAAAAACAGCCCACATACTGCAACCATAAGGTGTGGAAGATCCAATTACCATCAATGAAAATAAAAAAAATTATAAACATAATCACTATTGAAATTTGCATGAGGAAAATCATCTCCCACAGTGCCAAATCTAAGACATAGAAGGATAAAACAACAAGGGAGAAAGAAAGAAAAGTTGCAATCCAATTTAGGAGGCCTAAGAAAGGCTTGCAACGTTCAATTGAAGCCTTTTCATATGTTTGGAAATGTCTGCACATTCAATTGTGCAGTCTCAGAGAGTCATAGAGAACTCTCAGCAACCATAGAGACTTAAACACCAAAACAAGCTCAAAACGAAGGAAGATTCAAGCAATCAGCCAAGGGATAAACCAATTCAAATTCAAACCAAAATCAATCAAAGTAAATAGCTAAAAACACATTCATACATAGAGAATACAATGATAAACTTCTGACAAATCAATTTTTAGAAAATCAAAAACTTTGGAAAGTAATTTCCCCCAATCAATCCCTTATCAAATAGCAATAAATTTATGCAACTACAATTCCAAATTCCCCAAACAATCCTTTCAAAACATAGCATACAATCTTTTCCAAATCAAATGTTGAGTGGTGGAAAATGAAACCAACCCGGGAAATGAAGAAATAAGAAGAAATCTAAAGATGCAATCCAAAATCTAGCAAAAATCCTTCAACAAATGAATCCAAATCCAATGCAAAACTCTCCTAATCAAAATCTTCAAAAGCTTCCAAATTTTTCCAAGCCCCATGAATGCATAGGAAATAGAATTATACAAAAATTAAACTCAAAATTATAATCCAAGCCGACCAATCATAATATTTCATAAACCATATATTATACCTACCCTATACAAAATTCAAGACAAATATTGAAATGCATATATTATTTACCTACCATTACATTTAACCAATAAAATAGGTGGTTAGGTATAATATATCAAATTAAATAAAACATAAAAAATCATAAGCCCAATAAACATAATAAACAAGGATAATATCATTTATCAAACCAATAAATAATAGTGCACAATTAATAATTCATTACTTACCCATATTAAATAATTATAAATAAATATTATTAATAAAAGCCAACAAATAAAATTAAAATAAATACAATTCCCATTAAATACCAATTCAATAAAAGAAAATGAATGTCAATTAAATAAATAAATAATAAATCAAATAAATTAAATTAAATTAAATTAAATTAAATAAGCAATAATCAAATACCAGATAATAATCAATAAATAATAAATCATAAATCAATAAATAAACCTTAGATAATTAAATCTCAATTAATAATGATTAACCAAATCAAATAACCATCAAAGATAAATATGACATAATCAAATAATTTGACATCTCCAAATAAACAACTATAGACTCTAAACGTCTTATGCCAAAGGGAAAAACACAACACAAGACTTGAACCTCAACTTACGTTGTGGATTAATCGACAAGGTACACAACTTAGACCTAGAGTGTGTGAGGGAAATTATGTCATCTCCGTCGACTTGCCATTGGGATAAAGACATGCTCAAACCTATGAAGCCAGGTGGAGTTGATGTCTGGTACCTGCAAACTTGCATCCAACACTAAAAACAACATATACGATAAATATACATCATGATAAATAGACAAGTGATAGAGAATCAATATGGCATATCCCACTTGCAATGAGTGATATGACATCGTCTCTACTCATGAAGACAGTCACACACAATAATATCAAACATCACATAGAATCATAGTCATAAAATAGGGTTAGTACATCATAAGATACCATCAAATCATCACAAATATAATCCACGTATACAAAATGAACACATAAAGATCATCAAATAAGAGTCCATTATCATAACAGTCTATGAATATCATCATCATCATCATGAAATCATAATATCAAGTGCACACATAACATGCCTATCATCAACAATGAAGCATCCAAACATAAATAAATCCATAAACATCTATCAAAAGCATCTCAAGGTAGTCTACGCTATATCAATATATTCTATTGAAGCAGAAAAAAAAAAGACGAATCGGGGACGGGTACTACAAACATGGTATGCAAATTGAAGAAAGCTATGTATGGACTAAAGCAAGCCCCTAGAGGCTGGTATGCAAGATTAGATAAGTATTTGATGAAGTTGGGATTTTGTAAAAGTACTACTGACAGTAACTTATACTTTAAGGTTGAGAATGATAAAATTTTGATTGTTGAAGTATTTGTGGATGACATTATTTTTGGAGAAGATGATGATGTTGGCAAATGCACACTCCAATGAGAAATTGTAGGTGTTTGAAGGTTTTGTCATTGATGGCAACCTTGCAATCATATGATACCGGCACCCTGGCCGACAGGAATTTTGTTTGTAATGTATTTTGTAATTAATTGTAAAATCATTGTAAGCCGACATGGTGAGTTGTAATATGACTCATATATATATGAGATCATTTTGTAATAGGAAATGTGTGTGATATGATGTGAAATAAGCAGACCTAATATGTGAACTATAGGTTAAGGGTTTATGTATGTAGCAGAGCTTAAACTGATACTAGATCTGGCATAGCAAATGCTAATCTGAAGCAATACAAGACATTGGATTAATAAAATCCATTTTTGTAAGTTAGTGTGACTTCTTTTGTAATTGAGCAGTGAGCTCTAGGCACTTGGCCTTACTGCATGTGCAGGCCCCTATTGTAAGAGTAATATTCTCTTATTGGCCAGTAAGCGAATATTGTGGGTCACAAATCCCACCGAGGTTTTTCCCACACCGGGTTTCCTCGTTAAAATACTGTGTTATGGTGTGCTTCTCATGTGGTTGTTTATATTCTTGTTTACCAGTACACAGTTTTAATATGTTTTTCATGCTTTAAGTCAAGTAAATTTACTAACCAGTCAGATACTGATTCACCCCCCCCTCTTAGTATCTTTGGGGATCCTAATCCTAACAATTGGTATCAGAGCTTGGTCCTCTATTTTTAGAAGCCTAACAGCTTGAGGAAGATCTTGTCACCGGTAGAGATGGAAAACTTGAGAGAACATTTGAAAACAACTATTTCAGACTATGATGCAGAAAAGGTGAAGAATATCAAACTTCAAGATGATCTAAAGGCTGCTCAAGATATCATTCAAGCACTTCAAGAAAATCTTACCATTGCAAGAAATAAGAGAAGATAACTTTGTGAAAAGATGCAAAATGAGAATGATGAAAAGGAAACTCTTAATGATCTAGTAAACAAGCTAAGACAAGAGATCAGTACAACATAGAATGAGATGCAGGATATGAGTATGAGATTTTGTAAAGAAATTGAAGATAGGAAGAAGAATGAAGAAGACTTGGCCAAAAGACTAAATGATGTTGGAAATGAAAACACAAGACTTATTCATGAAAATGATATGTTGAAGATAGATCTAATGCACACACAAAATGACAAAACTGAACTCATAAGACAGAAAGGAATCTTGGAATGTGAACTAACTGCTACAAATCATCACAAAGAAAAATTCAAGAAAAGTTCAGAAGAACTTGGTGACATGTTGAAGAATCAGAAACCTAATGGTGATACAAATGGCCTTGGCTTTGAAGTTGTTGAAAGCTCCGGTACTGCAAACAATCATGATCATAGCAAACTGGTAAGATAACCTACTGCTTACAAGTTTAATGGTAAATGCTTTAACTGTAACAAGTATGGTCATAGAGAAAATCAGTGTAGATCTAGAAATTATCAGAACACTAATACACCCACCGGCCAATGTTCTAAATACAACAAAGTTGGTCATAATTCAAAAAATTGCAGAATGAATGTGAGATGTTATGTTTGTGGAAGATTTGGGCACTTATCTAATCAATGTAGAACACATACCAGCATAGGATATGGGAAAGTTATTCAAAAGAACAATGTGATTTGTTATGCCTGTAACAAGATTGGACATATTGCTAAATTTTGCAGAAGTAAGGCATCACCGACAAATAACAAAGGTCCTAGTTTGAAAGGTAAAGAAAAAGTTGAAGAGGTAAAGCAAGAATTTTCAAAACAATGGATCAGAATGTTGATGTGATTACACCTCCACCGGCAGGAGACTCTTCATCTAACTAAAGAAAATTCCTTTGGGGGTTTAGCAACAAAAAGAAAAACATGCTATTATTCCCTTGGTTGATAGTGAAAAGTTGAAATTACTTCTATACCGACAAATGACTTAAGTTGTGACTTAATCGGCAAGCATTAAATGTGGTAGTTGGCGAAAATAACATTATAAAGCAAGTGTTTTGGCTCTTTTCTCATTCACCAAGCATTCAAATCTTCGAGAGTGCAAAAAATTCCCGAGTGAAAGTACTCCAAGCAAAGAAGTGAAGCAGTCCATCAAAACATTCATCCTTAAGGCAGATTGAGGTATTTATAGCTATGGCACCTTCATCCACTCTTGAATTTATTGCAAACCCTACTGTTGTTGAAGTTGTTAAGCGACCTAGACCCATTTTTCAGCTAGTTCCCAAAATTGCTAAGAAAGATGACAACATAGGTGCATTCTCCCAAATCCCTAAAGGAGTAGTATATGTCGAAGACCCTAGAATGTATATACATTGTCATTTTGATGAACTAGGTGATGAGGAAATTAAAAATATGTATGAGACTGTAATCTGTGATGAATCCGGAAATGTCAAACCTTAACACAAGATAGTAGAAACCCTAGGTTTCACTGAAATACTTAGTATCCCAGAGTTCCCCAAGGATATCATAAGGATTGTGTTAAGAAGAGTACATGGTGAATTTTTTTGGTTAGACTCTATTCATAAAATCACAAAAGAAGCAGTAAAAGTTGTAATAGGGTTACCCTCCACTAGCAATAGACCTAACAAAACTAAGAAGGTCTCAAATGACTTAGTGACAAACCTAACCGGTGCAACATTTGATAAGAGATCTCTAAGGGTAAACGATGTGAAGGATACAAATGTCATATTTGTCAGTATGATCTTAGGTTATAAGGCTACACATGCAAATAGGTTAAACTCAGTTTCTAGCCTATGTATTAAGAGTGCCTATGATATGGTAATTGATAATGCAAGAATAGACATATGTGAATGGCTCAAAGATGAGTTGATAGACAATTTGGGTAAGATCAAAAGAGACAAAAAGGGGACATTCAGATTTGGAAACTTACTTGTTTGTCTGATGCTATACATAACCAAACAAGTACCTAGTATTGGTGCTAGAGATTTTGGTTTTGATATATCGATAGGAAAGCAACTATCAGAACTATTAAACAATATGGGAGAGAACAAGGAGAAAAACATAAATGAGCATTTTCAAACATTTAATGCTCGAATGAAGAACATAGTAAGACTATCACAAGCTATTATGGATAAGTATCAAAAGGAAATTTGTTTTGTGATAAAGAAAGATGAAATTTGGATGGAGGCAGTTATCCCTAGAACCATTTGGGTAACTGAAATGGGCTATGAGACAGATGATAACATCATAGAAACTAATGCAAAATCCCTCCTTGAAGCTCCTAATGAACCGAAAGAGAAAGTATTTGGTAGTGCAGAAACAATTGAGAGCACTATACAATCAAGGAAAAGGGTTAAGAAAGTCGAAGCAACTGTAAGAAAAGGAACCCGACAGGCAAAGGAAATTAAGGAAGATGTGTTAAAAAAAACTGGTATAACTGAAAGTGAGTTGAAAGAACTTCAACTGGAAACTTATCTTTCACCAGTTGGAACTTCCTCTAAGAGTGATATATCAGCAAAGTTTAGAAGGGTTGAAAGGAAAAGAAAACTCTCACCTACACCCTCTCCTACACCAAAAAGAACAAGACAGAAGCAACAGGCAGTAAGGCCTCGGGCGAAGAAAATGACTCCTAAGAAGAAGAAGGTGAAACAGACTATTGCTCCTCTAGACAAACTTCTTAGTGAAATTACAGAGGATGGCAAGTTGAAGAACATCAACAAAATATACAACACACTATCAACAGATGACAAGGAAAGTATAGAGAATAGTGTAATTTTACACTTAGATATGCAAGAAATTCTTAATGGAAGTTGTTGATGAAATTCCAAATGATTTGTATAGGAGATTAGAAGCTAGAAGATTAGCCATTGTTGAGTTGGACAAGAAGATTAAGATTGAAAAATTACTTGCAGTGCATCCAGTTAACTCACCTGATGAAATAGACAAATTAATTAGTGAGGCCAACTAGATAGTATTCTCCACTGCTCACTGGCATGTAGTACTGATGGCAGGTAGAGTAAAGGAAGTCTCTAAGGAAACAACAGATGGATGGGATATATACTTTGTGGAAAAAGAATAAGAGGAAGAATTACTTAAGCCAAAAACTATCAAAGTATATCAAAAGGATAGAGATAAGGGGAAAGGTAAGGTAGGTGGACCACCAAGTTTAAAAATAACTGACAATATGCCTCCACATCCTTCTGATACTCCACCGGTAGACACTACTGCAAATCAACTGGCCACTGAGAGTATGGAGACTCTAGTAGAAGATACAAACCCTGAATCAGAAATTATGTATACTATAAATGTAGATACTTAGGAAGTTAATGTCATGGTTGACAGAGAAACCACTGAGGCTAAGGAGAAAAATGTGATCACTGAGTCACCGGCTGTAGAGGTTGAGATAAACATAGAAAAACCTACATAGGCATAGCAACCGGCAGAGGATACCACAGAGAAACTGGTAGATGCAACAAAAAAACCATCTGAGGAACCGACAACTGAAAGCTCAAAGAAACCATCTGAGACACATTTGGAGAAACCCAAACCAGTACAGGTTGAAGCACATGTACAGATAGAGACAGTGCCACCCAGTCAAACTTAAAAGCCTAAAACTTTGTTTGTGGAAATGCAAACTTAGACAGGCCTACCAGAGGTCGAACCAAGCAAGGAAATAAATACAACCGATAGCATGGCTATTATAAAAACTATTGGACAAACATCTCATACAACTATGATAGAATTCAGACCTACTAATGTAACAGAGGTCTTATTAGATTCAATAAAGAAGATCACAGAATGCAATGCACAAGCCTATAAGGCTATTGATGGTACTATACCAATTCTTAAATTGATAGCACCAAAGTGCAATATTGAGAATAAAAAATTCTTTAGGTCAACTAGATACATTGTCTAAGTTTATCACCGACAATCTAATAACTGTTGATCAAATAAATGAGGATACATTTAAGGAAAGGATGATAAAGGAAAAAGAGAAATTCTTTGAGGATATTGTAAATAAAAACAAGGAGAAAATGGATACTCTATTACCGGAACTTGGAGAAATAATTCTTGACTTCAAGAAACTGTACAGGGATACTTGCAAAACAAATATCTTAACAGAGGATCTTGACAAGGAGATCAACAAAGCTCAAGAGAAGTTAAATAATATTGCTGACAATTTGATTGGAACATCAGATTCATTTTTGGAATTAGAAAAGAAAATTGCAGAGTAGGAAGAGAAAATCAAGAAATTGGAGAAAGACAAACATGGAATAAAGGATAAGGCAAAGGACTTAAAATATAGACTTATTCCAAGACTAGAGTATCTTATTTCCTTGATAAAATATATACCTGAGGCTCTGGTTCCCAGACTGAAGACACCGGAAGAGAAAATGTACATACTCACTGGTACAGTGCAAAGAACACAAGAGGCAATAAAAGACTGCAAAACTTTCAGCAATGGCATAAATTTAGTTTCGACAGATATCTTTCAAATTGTAACCCACTGGTTACAAGAATCTTGGCATGACTCTACTGATAGTGAATGATAACCTGTGTCATTGATGTCAAAGGGGGAGTAGTGGGATGAGAAAAATGGTCAGAAGGAAGGGACTTCATCTGCCCAGGGGGAGAATACAGTTTTGGGAAGACAATTTTGGCAGAATATTTTTGGATATCATTTTGGACACTTTTTAATTTTTCTCATGAGTGTTGCCATCAATGCCAAAGGGGGAGATTGTTGGCAAATGCACACTACAATGATAAATTGTAGGTGATTGAAGGTTTTGTCATTGATGGAAACCTTGCAATCATATGATACCGGCAAGACTGGATATTGACACCAACAACGACAAACTCTACATCGGCACACAGAACACCGATAGTGAAAGGAAGGATACCGACACCCTGGCTGACAAGAATTTTGTTTGTAATGTATTTTGTAATTAATTGTAAAATCATTGTAAGCTGACATGGTGAGTTGTAATATGACTCATATATGTATGAGATCATTTTGTAATAGGAAATGTGTGTGATAGGATGTAAAATAAGCAGACCTAATATGTAAACTATAGGTTAAGGGTTTATGTATTTAGCAAAGCTTAAACCGGTACTGGATCTGGCATAACAGATGCTAATCTGAAGTAGTACAAGACATTAGATTAATAAAATCCATTTTTGTAAGTCAGTGTGACTTCTTTTGTAATTGAGCAGTGAGCTCTAGGCACTTGGCCTTACTACATGTGCAGGCCCCTATTGTAAGAGTAATATTCTCTTATTGGCCAGTAAGTGAATATTGTGGGTCACAAATCCCACCG
This sequence comes from Cryptomeria japonica, assembly GCF_030272615.1. Classification (NCBI taxonomy): domain Eukaryota; kingdom Viridiplantae; phylum Streptophyta; class Pinopsida; order Cupressales; family Cupressaceae; genus Cryptomeria; species Cryptomeria japonica. Next base: position 327,843,083 of record NC_081409.1, read on the forward strand.
AGGTTTTTCCCACACCAGGTTTCCTCATTAATATACTATGTTATGGTGTGCTTCTCATGTGGTTGTTTATATTCTTGTTTATCGGTACACAGTTTTAATATGCTTTTCATGCTTTAAGTCAAGTAAATTTACTAACCCGTCAGATACTGATTCACCCCCCCCCCCTCTCAGTATCTTTGGGGATCCTAATCCTAACAGATGATTTGATTATGAAGTTTGTTGATGATATGCAAAAGGAATTTGAGATGTGTATGATAGGTGAGATGAAAATCTTCTTAGGATTGTAGACTACTCAGACCGGTAAAGGGATTTTCATTTCTCAATCTAAGTATGTGAAGGAACTGCTGAAGAAATTTGGTTTGGCTGATTCTAAAGCTATTGGAACTTCTATGGTGACTGGATGAAAATTGTCTAAGCAAGATGAATCTTAGAAAGTTAATCAGACCTTGTACAAATCTATGGTTAGTGGACTGCTATACCTGACTCAGACTAGACAACATATCTTTCATGTTGTATCTATTTGTGCCAGATTTCAAGCTGATCCTAAAGAGACTCATGTTACTGTTGTGAAAAGGATTTTCAGATATTTGAAGGGAACTATTGATTATGGGTTGTGATATCCAAAGAATGATGATTTCATGCTATGTGCCTATATTGATGCTAATATATTACGAGAAGAGAACTATTGGCGGATCTTTCTTTTTGGGGAAGAAGTTGGTTAGATGGGCAAGCAAGAAACAAGATGTTGTATCTCTATCTACTATTGAAGTTGAATACATTGTTGTTGCTAGCAACCGTACTCAGGTAGTTTGGATGAAGAAAATATTGAAACACATTAGAGTTGTGTATGATGAGCCTACTGTTATTTATTGTGACAATTCAAGTGCTATTAATATTTCCAAGAATCTGGTACTGCACTCTAAAACAAAGCATATATCAATTAAGTATCATTTCTTGAGGGAGAAAGTTAGTGATGAGGAAGTTAAAATGGAGTATGTATCTACAAAGGATCATATTGAAGATATTTTCACTAAGCCTTTGCCTACAAATACATTTATGTATTTGAGAGACAAGTTAGGGGTCTTTGTCCCTTCTAATGAGAACTAGGTGCATTGAGATGCATCTCGGTGGACATCATAGTATTATCTCCTTATCCAATTTGATGAGTTGCTGCTACTACTCAGTCGGAGTAGTCAGTGTGTTGTTTAGAGGTGTGAGTTTAACCTAAGGGGGAAGAGAGTGATCATTTCATATGTTTGGCATTGTTGTCAAAGGGGGAGAGATGCATATAAAAAATGACCTTATTTTTGGTGATTTGTGTGCATGATCTTAGGGGGAGTTTGTTGGAATTTGCTGGTGTTGATTTATTCCTTTACATTGATTGTTTTTCACATTCATATGTTGCCATCAATGCCAAAGGGGGAGATTGTTGGATATTGTTGCTGATGTTGTTGTCATTGATGTCAACATATTCCCGTGTTTTGGTGTTGCAGAGAAATATTTTGGTGATTTGGTGATTGTAGAGAATTGATTTGGATTTGTGGTATAGTATGAAGTATCTCTAGTGTCTCTACTTCATTCTTTATTGATTCCATGATGCTATGTGATGATTTGATCGAGTTGTGGATTCTAGTATGGAGATTGGTTTTCAGTGTTTAGTGTTGCAATGTTCTAGTGTTTGATCAGTTGTTCTCCAATATGATCATACCTTGTGTTGTGGATTTGGGAGAGTGTGTGGGATGTTTGTGTGTATCTTCATTTTAGATGGTTCATGATTTGATGATTTGCAAGCTATCTTTCTTTTCCGAGTTACTTCTATTAGGTGTTCTTGAGTGTTAGCGTGTTGATAGATGAACATTTGAATAAGTGGTGTTGGTGTAGCTTTTGTGGATGATTGTAACGTTCTTATTGGTGTTTCCTAGTCATGTCCTATTTGTTTTGATGGTCCTTGTTGATTATTTTATGAGTTCTTGATGATCTTATGAGTCCGGTGATATTCTTCGTGTTATGCGGTATTTTGGTGGTGTAATGTTTTGTGGTTGATCTTGTGAGATTTCTGATGGTGGTGCATGTTTGAGGAGTTTAATTAGGTATATTCTATGTTGTCTAATTTTATTGGTCTGGTGGTTGATTTATGTATCATGTGATGTAATTTTTTAATTAGGTGTTAAGGGTTTGGTCGACCTTGTAGTCAAGGTTGATGATATGTATAAATGGGTCTAATATTCATCTAATTTGGTAGTTGTTGTTGAGTTTGCATTATCAAAGAGTGTTGTATGTGCAATCAAGTGAATTCATCTTTCGATGTGGTGTCTTGAGAAAATATTGGTAAAGGAAAGACATTTGAGATTAACTGGAAATACCATCAGGCATTAACAGATGTTATTTTTGCAGTTCATCTATTATGTATTGTAGTCCAAACATCTTTGTAAGGTAGTGAACCTTCCATGAGGGTTGTATCCTTTTGGGTCATTGTAATTTGAGCACTGAGCTCTAGGCAGTGTGCCTAAATACATGTGCATTCCCCATTATAATATTTACACATACTACTGCAGAGTATCATCTCATTGTGGGTAGGTTCCCATGTGGTTTATCCCTTAATCTATTTTTCCACATCAAAAATATTGGTGTTATGTGTGTTGCTGTTATTTATGTTATCTTTCTCTTTGTTGTAGTTCATCAAATATAAGATTGTGCTTAATTTGTTTAATTTGTTTAATCCGGTGAAAACTGATTGACCACCCCTCTTAGTTTTCCTTCCTTTTTCTTGTCAATAAGTTGATCATGAAGTTGTTGAGAAATACATACACAGGGTGAATGACATTGTAGATGCTATTATAGTTGCTGGTGGAAATTTAGAAGAAGGTGATGTTATAAGAAAGATCCTATTGACACTACCTGAGCACTATAAACTGAAGAAGTGTGTGATTGGAGAATGTCATGTTGTGGATAAGTATACAATTGATCAACTCCTTGGATTTTTATCTCTCTATGAAAATAAAAAAATAGAAGATATAAAAACAAAAAGGAAAGAGGCCACATTTAATGTGTCAAAGCTAGCAAAAGATGAATCAAAAGCAAGAACCTGTATGAGATTGAAGTGAACTTTGTAAGAAGATTGAAGAGAGGAATTGGAAAGTACAAAGACAAGTTACCCTTGAAATGCTTTAATTGTGGTAGAATTGGTCATTATGCTTCTTAATATATGTATAAGGAAGATTACAAAAGAAATGATGATGATGAAAATAAAAATAGATACAAAAGACATGACTTTAAGGAAATGACAGATGATAGAGATAAAGGAAAAAGGAGGCCATGTTCTATGGATACACATTCATCTAAGGATGAATATGGCAATGACTTGAATGAGAAATCTCTATTTTTGGACATAAAGGAGAAGAATAAGGACATGTTTGAAAGACTGGAAGGTATGAAAAGCAACAAGAATTCAACAAGAGAGAAGATTACATTGCATGCTAAAGTGGATTCAAGAGCTTGGATCATCGACTTTGAATCTTCAAATCATATGACCAGTGATAAAGAGACATTCATCAATCTTAAGAAGTATGATGGAGGATCAATCAAATTCACAAGAGAAGTTGCAACTATTTGTGGGATAGGGAGTGTCTCGATTGATGGTAAGCATGAAACTGATTATGTTTATTATATTGAAGGTATGAGACATAGTCTATTAAGTATTAGTCAGATGTGTAATAAAGGTTATGAAGTTTTATTCATTAAGACCAGATGTGTAACTAGAAAAAGAAAAAATATAAGAATGGTAGCATAAGGTATTAGGATGAGTGGAAATGTTTACTACATATAGGATAAGAGTGAAAGAAGGCGTTTTCAAACACAAAGAAGTATTGTCTATGGAACAAGAGGATGGGGTATGCCAATTTTGATAACAGAATAAATTTGGCAATACGAAAGTGTGAGACATTTACCGATGATTATCAAACCTAGTGATGTTGTGTGCAGGGAATGTCAAATAGGAAAATTGACAAAGAGGAGATTAAAAAAAATAAATATTCTACTTCTAAACCCTTGGAGCTAATTCACACATGTCTTTACAGACCTACAAGAACAAGAAGACTCAATGGAGAAAAGGTGTTTTATGTTACTTATTGATTATTACTCTAGGATGACATGGGTTACATTCCTAAAATAAAAGTTTGAATCTTTTGAAAGGTTTAAAGTGTTCAAGTAAATAATTGAAAATTAAGTAGATTTTAAAATTAAGTGTTTGAGATCTACTAGAGAAGAGTTTACTTCAAATGAATTTGATGATTTTTGTGAAAAATATGGAATTAGAAGATTATTTTTTCTACCCCAAGAACCCTTAAACATAATGGAGTCATAGAAAGGAGGAATAATATTGTTATTGAGATGGCTAGAACTATGTTAAAAGATGCTAACTTGGCTAATACATATTGGAAAGAAGCTATGCATAATGTTGTTTACATTCTTAACAAGGTACAAATAAGAGTGAGTCATACTAAGACATCTTATGAAATATGGAATGGAAGATCTCCCACTATGAAGTATTTCATAATCTTTGGAAGTAAGTGCTATATCAGAAGAGATGAAGATGATATTGGACAATTTGATACTAGAGTAGATGAAGGAATATTTTTCGGATATGCTACAAACAAAAAGGCTTACCGGTATTACAATAAGAGACTAATCAAGATAGTAAAAATCACAAATGTGAAAGTATGTGAAGAATGGGATCAGACTACCCCTAAAATCGTACATGAGACTAATTTTTAGATTGTCCCATTTATATAGAAGAAAAGATAAATCTTAAAGACAATAGAGAGAAAGAGACAAATGAAGATGATGATGAAGAAGAAGAACCTGAGCAAGTTACTAAAATTCAAGCTAGATACATACAAAATAATCATTTAGAAGATTAGATAATTGGAGATAAAAATAAAAGAGTTCAGACAAGAAGAAGAGTTAGGAAAGAAAATGAGCAAGAAAACTTCTATTTTCTTTCACTAGTGAAACCTAAATTATATGGGGAAGCAAGAAAAGAAGAGAGTTGGGTTAAAGAAATGGAAGAAGAACTAAATCAGATAAAAAGGAATCAAACATGGGAACTGGTACCTAGACTAGTAGACAAAAAAGTTATTGAAACTAAGTGGGTGTTCTAGAACAAGCTAAATAAAAAAGGACAAGTCACTAGGAACAAAGCAAGATTGGTATGTAAAGGTTATTCACAAGTTGAAGGTATTTTTCTCCAACATCTAGGATGGAAGCTATAAGAATGTTTCTTCCTTTTTTTGCTTGCATTTTTTAAGGTATATCAAATGGATGTTAAGTCAGCTTTTCTAAATGGAGAACTAGAAGATGAAGTGTATATTGAATAGTTAGATGGATTTAGATTGTCAGAAGAACTGGATATGGTTTGCAGATTGAAGAAGGAATTGTATAGACTCAAATGTGCATCTGTAGCTTGGTATGCTAGATTGGATAGATACGTGCTACAACAAAATTTTAGGAAAGGTATTACTAACAACAATAATTACTTTAAGGTTGAGGGAAACAAGCTATTAATTTTTATTGTCTATGTTGATGATATTATATTTAGAGGAAGTGATGGTTTATGTAAAGAGTTTGTAGAAGAGATGTAGAAGGAATTTGAAATGTCAATGATTAATGAGTTGTTATTCTTTCTTTGTCTATAAGTTATTCAGTTAGAGGATGAAATTTATATTTCTCAAGCTAAATATGTCAAAGAGATGCTAAAGAAGTTTGAAATGGAGAACTACAAATTTGTTGCAACCCCTTTGGTTGTTGGTTGTAAATTGAGCAAGATGATACATATCTAAAAAATTGACCAAAAGAAGTTCATTTCTATTGATTGGAGGACTGCTATACTTAACTACTTGTAGACTGGATATCGTGCAGGTTGTTTGTTTAGTTGTAATATTTCAAGCTAATCTGAAGCAATCACATGAGCAAGCAGTAAAGATGATTTTTAGGTATTTGAAAGGGACTCTAGATTTTGGTCTTTGGTACAAGAAGAATGGAGATTTCATGTTGAAAGTATAGACATATGTTGATGAGGTCTAAAGTATTGATGACAAGAAAAGTAATAGCAGTGGTGCATTTTTATTGGGAGATGGGTTGATTTCATGGTTAAGTAAGAAGCATTATTTAGTATCTTTATCTACTATAGAAGAACACATTGCAACAAAATCTTGTTGTACTCGGCTTATGTAGATGAAATAGACTCTTAAAGATATCATAGTGATATATGATGAAGCTATTCCTATTGTGTGATAATACCAGTGCTATGAACATTTCAAAGAATTTGATAATGTATCCAAGAACTAAACATATCTCAATCCGATATCATTTCTTAAGGGAGAAGGTTGCAGGAAAGGAATTTAGGTCAGAGCATATTTCTACAAAAGAACAGGTCGTAGAAAATTTAATGAAGGTATTGTTGAAGGATACCTTTGAGTATCTTAGGAAGAAACTAGGGGTTGTCACCCCTCCTTTCTCTAACTAGATGCATAATAGAGGTAGAACTTTCCAAGGGAAGTTTTAGAGTGTATTCTTTATCTCTTGGATTTATGTTGTTGTTACTTTCAAGGGGAGCAGTGGAGTATGTGTTGAATGATTAGTATATTGTGATTTTCCATTTGTCCTTTATTTCAAAGCGGGAGAGAACTTGTTGATAGGCGGAGAGATGATTTGATGTGCTCAAGTATTGTCATCAATGATAATGGGGGAGATTGTTGGAAATATGAGTTTTTATGGGTGTCATTGATGTGAAACTTGGTTGTTTGAATGGATTCTAGTCTAAATATTTTTTTGATTTTATCTTGTCTTTGGTGTTGCAGTTGATTTTGATATTATGGTATTGGTTGTGACAATATGTAGGAAACTCTAATGATTGCTTTTAGATTGCAGAAGTTAGTTGTTACTATTATCTAACAGTAAAAGTGTTTGTCAAACTGGTCTGCAAAGTCTTTAGTGGCCTCTGAATATTTTGAAGTTTATGTTGCAATTTATTGGGCATGATTATGTGGCTCGTGCAATATTCTTGGTATGTTTCTCTGGTGGTGTTTTCATCCCATAAGAGAGCCATGATGATTTCTATTTGGTATATTCAATTATGTTATGGTTCAGTGTGTCTAATTGGATTATTTTGTTTGAATCGTGTTCTTTGGTTTGAATATACATTGGAGAATGAGCTAGAGTGTTGTTATGGATCTCACCTTTGTGTGTGAGATCCACATGGTATAATCTGCATTAGAGGATGTCTTTTGACCAATTGATTGACAAGATTTATTTTCTATCTACACATTACATTTGGTGGTGACTTTGGAGGATGTGTTAGCATGTGTGGATCATTGGATTTATCTTGGAAGGATGTGGTATGATGTATTTGGGTCCCCTCTTTCTCCTAGGGTGGACTGTCTTATGTATTTTTTGTTCAAGTGGCTTATTTTGTGCAATAATATTTATTCTAGTTATGGATGACCGTCCATTAGATTTTTGTTGATCTATCTTATCTTTAAGGAGTACAATTGTATAAATTGAATATAATTGTGTGCATGGGATTGTGTGTGAATTAATGAGAAGAAAATTTGAATGATGTGCAAGAAGATTTGAGAATACAAATGTGTGAAAGTCAGATTGTGAAGAGCTATGAAGGTGATATATTATGTGAGATAGTTTTGATGAAATTAGTTTTGATATTGTGCAGACAACTGAGAGGGGGGGGTGTATCAATTATCTCAAAAACTCACACTACTTAAAATTATTATTAGATCTGGTAAATAGACATGAAAGCATGAATCATAAACACATCATGAACACACATAACACCAAGATTTTTGATGTCAAAAACCCAGTCAAGGGAAAAACCACGGTGGGAACACACCCACAATATAAGTATAATTTGTTAGAAGTATAGAAGTATTGCAATGGGGAATGCACATGCATTCAAGCACACTGTCTAGAGCTCACTACTCAAAACAAACAAGGGCTACAACCTAGGGAAGGATCACTGCCTTACAAACAAATTTAGATCACATCCGAAAGTAATGAACTGAAAATAGAATCTCCTTAATGCCTGGTTACAGTTTTGGTTAAGAACATAACAAGTTTTTATTCTTCTTCACACTTCTTCTTTTCCTCAGAAAGATCAATACATTATTCACACATATGCTCACTCTCTCATCCACACCACCACACAAAATAGAAATATATTACATTTATTTATACATGACATCAACCTATCTTTCCAAGGTCATCTCAACACTCAACACCTAATTATAAAAATATAACCACACATTATACAATATCACATATGGACCAAGAAATGTTGGTTAAGATATAGCACATACCCAACTCAATCATCTCGAACATGCTACACCTCCAAAAATTATGCATCAAACATCCGCAATACACTACAAGCATGCTAGCTAAGAAAAATAACAATATCATTGGACCAAAGAAAATTGTCAATCACGAGCTCAACTATCAATGCAGACCACCAACACAAAAGGCACATGATCTGGAAACATCCACAAGTATCATGAATTACCATTGCAATATCCACACCAACACAAATTACTAGAATCATCAACATCATCATATCGAACTTCAAGAACACTAACTGAAATGACTATCAACTTTGAAAAATAACTTGCAGAGCTCCAAACCACAAACCACTTGAATTGGGTGTACACATCAACATCCCAAACATATTTCCAAATTTGCAAATCAAGATATTGCAATGTAGAGCAATGTAGATCAAAATATTGATACTTTGTCATCATTAAACAACTCAAAAACCATCCACAACATAGATACCCACAAATCAATCAAATCTTCATGTGGACCTCTGAAAATTGCACTAAATCAACTGCAAACCCTTTAATCCACAAACTCTGATCATCATCATGTTGAACTTCACAACATCACTACCACATATATAGAAATATGTTGGCATCAATGACAAAACATCTCTAAGATATCTCTCAAGCACATATTTGTAGCATACTTCCAACAATCTCCCCATACATCCAATAATCTCCCCTTTTGGCATTGATAGCAACATATGATGTGAAAATAAATCAACAATAAAGAAAGAAGAAATGACTTTTTCCCCCAAATCCCTTCACATTTTTTCACATGCATCTCTCCCCATTTGACATCAATGGAAAAGGAACATATTTGCAATCAAACCACAAAAAACAACTCATTGACTACTCCCCTTGAGTACCAACCTCCATTCATCAATCTAGATCACAAGATATGGTTGTGAAATGCACTGGAATGATGCATACCAATTCATCTTAGTTCTGATCAGGAGGGGCAATCACTGCTAACTTTCCTCTGAGATACTCAAAAGTATCCTTAGGGAAATGTTTTGTGAAGATATCTACAATATGTTCCTTTGTAGGAACATACTCATATGTGACTTCCTTCTCATTTACCTTATCTCTCAAATAGTGAAACTTGATTGATATATGCTTAGTGTTTGAATTCAACACCGAATTACTAGAAATGTTAATTGTACTTGAATTGTCATAGTAGATATAAATAGGATCATCATACACTACTCTAATATCTTTCAACATCTGCTTCATCCAAACCACCTGAGTATAATTGTTAGCAACAACAATATATTTTGCCTCTGAAGTAGATAGGGAAATAGAGTTATTCTTTTTGCTCAACCATGAAACCAATATTTTTCCCAAGAAAAATGCACCAACACTAGTACTCTTTCGGTCATCCACATCTCTTTCCCAATCAAGACTAGTAAAGGCACTCAAGGTATAACCATCATCTTTAGGATACCATAAACCAAAATCAATAGTTTCTTTCAAATATCTAAAAAATTCTTTTAACAGCTACAACATGAGATTCCTTAGGATCAAGTTGAAATCTAACAACAAGACAAACATCTTTCATGATATCCGGACTAGTCTAAGTCAAATAAAGTAATCCACCAATCATAGATCTATATTTAGTCTGATTTTCTTTAGGGGAATCATCATCTTTAGTTAGCTTACATCTAATCACCATAGAAGTTCCAACTATCTTTGTATCTTCAAAACAAAAATTATTCAACAACTCTTTCACATACTTAGATTGAGATATAAAGATCCCTTTTTCTAACTATGTGATTTGTAAACCAAAAAAAAAATCATCTCTCTAATCATAGACATTTCAAATTCATTCTGCATTTCATTAGCAAAATCTTTGCACAAACTATCATTCCCTCCAAAAATAATATCATCAATAAAAGCTTCAACAATCAAAATATTATCATGATCAATTTTGAAGTACAGATTACTATCAAAAGTACCTTTGTTATATCCTAGCTTCAACAGGTACTTACCTAATTTGACATACCATGCTATTGGGGCTTGCTTTATTCCATAAAATGCTTTTTTCAACCGGCAAACTATATCTCCTTAATTAGTCAACTGAAATCCATCTGGTTTCTCTATGTACACCTCTTCTTCCAAATCATTATTTAGGAATGTTGACTTGACATCCATCTGATAGACTTTGAAATCCTTGTAAACAACATAAGAAAGAAACAAATTAACAACTTCAATTACTTCCACTGGAGAAAAAGTCTCTTCAAAATCAATTTCTTCCATTTGAGAATATCCTTTGCAAACAAGTCTTGCTTGTTCCTAAAAAATTCACCTTTCTCAATCAATTTGTTCCAGAAGACCCATTTAGTTCCAATTACATTTTTGTTCTTAGGTCTGGGAATAGGAATCCATGTATTGTTCTTTTCAATCGCATCAATTCTTCTTCCATTCCTTTTACCCAATGTTCATCTTTACATGCTTCATTCTCATCTTTAGGTTCAATCTTTGAAATCAAATAGTACTCAACTTGATCTTCTGCAACTCTTCTTCTTATTTGCACACCTTTATTTCTATCTCCTATAATTTTATTTTCAGAATGATTTAATCTTACATACCTGGAATTTTTAGGATTTTCTTGAATTTCAGACTCTTGTGTTCTTTTTCAGCACTTGTACTAGTTTCTTCTCCTTGATTTATTGGATTCACCAAAATGATCCGAACTTGATTCTGGGTCTGAGGTTGCTTTCCTTTGTTTGAATTGTCATTCTAATCATCTAACTCATATCCGCAAGATTTGTACTAAAACTCATTGCCTTCATCAACCCTAACATTTTTACTCTCAACTAGCTTTCTTAATCTCTTATTATAATATTAGTAGGCCTTCCTTTTAGTAGAATAACCAAGAAATATTCCTTCATCACATCTAGCATCAAACTTTCCTAGATCTTCATCCCTCTTGATATAACATTTACTTCCAAAAAATATGAAATATTTAATTGTAGGAGCATGACCAAACCATAATTTATAAGGAGTCTTATCGGTATCACCTCTGATATGCACCCGGTTAAGAGTTTAAACAACTATACTCACAACATCTCTCCAATAGACATGCAGAACATTTCCTTCAATCATCATTGTCCTTGCAGCTTCTTGAATGGTTTTGTTCTTTCTTTCCACAACTCCATTTTGTTGAGGGGTTCTTGGAGCTGACAATTGTCTTGTTATCCCATGTTCTTCACAAAATGAATTTACTCACCAGAGCTAAATTCACCACCTTTGTCAGATCTAAGACACTTCAGCTTCAAACTTATCTTAGTCTCAACTATAGATTTGAAAATATTGAACTTCTCTAGAGCTTCAAATTTCTCCCTCAAGAAAGTAACCCACATCATCCTTGAATAATCATCAATCAACAACATGAAATATCTATCTCCTTGCAAGATTCTAACTCTAGAAGGTCCACACAAATAAGTATGCACAAGATCTAATAATCCATTTGAAAAATTCTTCTTACTCTTGAAAGAAACTCTGGTTTGTTTCCCTAACTGACATTCCTTGCACATATTGTTAGCAGGTTTCATCAACTTAGGAAGATCTCTCATAGCCTGAGTAGAACTTATCTTAACAATGTTATCAAAATTCACATGACACATCCTTCTATGCCACAAACATCTTTTACTGGCACTATTTAAGTGAAATATATTACTTTTATTCTTTGTACCTGATGCAATCTCAATTTTAAAGCTATCCAAGATTCTACACTTTCCATTCTTGAACTAAAGATCATATCTATTATCTACCATCTGTCCAACACTCAAAAGATTATTCTTTAGACCCTCTACATAAAAGACATCATCAATATTGTTCTTACCATCAAGATAAATGGATCCTTTACCACAAATTATACCAAATTTATCATCACCAAACTTCACAACTCCACCTTCATACTTTTCCAATCTCACAAAATTACTCTTATCACTTGTCATATGGTGAGAGCATCCGCTATTAATCACCCATTCATCTTTCTCTTCAACTTGTGTAGCCAAATCTCTTTCCAAATTCATGCAGCTAGTAGAATTAGTAGGCATTGGATCATCTTCCTTGATAGCAATAAACACCCATTCATTATCACTTGTATTTCCCTTATCAAATTCATCATTTGACACACCTTCATCAGCAAGATAATAACATCTCTTCTAAAATTTAGGATTTTAGGGTTTCCTAGGAACTCTTTCTAGACACCTTGAGACAAAATGACCTATCTTATTGCAAGAAAAATATTTAAGAGGCAATTTTCCTTCATACTTACCAGCTCCTTTGGGTAGTTTGTTGGCAATAAGTGCTTCAAGATCCTCAAGCTCTTGCTCTTCTTATTCAATTTCATTCCTCTCCATCTCATATCTTGACATCCACCTTGAAGAACTTTCTTTCAAATCATATCTCTGCTTATCCTTTTTGCAAACAATGGCTTTGAATGAAGATTTTACCTTAGGAAGAGAATCACCAAATTCACTCAATTCAAAGGCTGAAAGCTTACCCATCAACATGTCTCTATTTACATCTGTCATAGTTTGGATCTCCTCAATAGCAATAACTTTATGTTTGTAGGATGGAGGTAAATATTTGATCACCTTAGAAACAATCTCTGATTCTTCCAACTTTCCACCGACACATCTAACATTGCACACAAGTTCATTCACCGTCTGTATAAAAGAAGTGATGTTCTCATCTTTGCCCATCCTCAATATCTTATACTTTCCTTTCAGGCTCTGCAATTTGGCAATCTTCACATAACTGTCTCCTTCATACAAAGTTTCCAACTTCTTCCAGATCTCATGAGCAGTCTGCAATTCCATAATATTTGTCATCTTAGAATCAGCTAGAGCACTCAAAAATTATTCCTTAGCCCTAATATTGCATTCAACTTCCTTTATCTCATCCGAAGTTGAAGGACCATTTGAAAGATTGGTATACTTGTTTTTGGTAATAGTCCAGTAAGATTCGCTAATGCTTCTCATATGACACTCCATGTGAATTTTCAAAAGAGAATAGTTGGTACCATCAAATCTTAGACCATCCTTCTTGTAAGATGTCATCTTGGATCACCTCAAGCGACCAAGCTTCTCTAGAGGAACACACTTTGATACCAATTGATGAAAATAGCCTTGATACCAGGTAGACAACTCAGAGAGGGGGTGAATTAGTTGTCTCAAAAACTCACACTACTTAAACTTATTTGTAGATCTAATAATTAGACATGAAAGCATGAATCAACAACACATTATGAACACACATAACACCAAGATTTTTGATATCGAAAACTCAGTCAAAGGAAAAATCACAGCGGGAACACACCCACAATATAAGTATACTCTGTTAGAAGTATATAAGTATTACAATGGGGAATGCACATACATTCAGGAACACTATCTAGATCTCACTGCTCAAAAACAAAAAAGGGCTACAACCCAAGGAAGGCTCACTGCCTTACAAACATATTTGGATCACATCCAGAAGTAATGAACTGAATATAACATCTCCTCAATGCCTGGTTACAGTTCCGGTTAAGCACATAACAACTTTTTCATATTCTTCACACTTCTTCTCTGCCTCCAAAATATCAATACATTATTCACACATATGCTCACTCTCTCATCCAAAACACCACACAAAATACAAAGATACATTTATTTATACATGACATCAACCTATCTTTCCAAGGTCATCTCAACACTCAACACCTAATTGCAAAAATATAGCTGCACACAATTCAATATTGCATGCAAACCAAGCAATGTTAGCTAAGGCATAGCACGAACCCTAATCAATCACCTCAAACATGCTACACCTACAAAAATTATGCATCGAACATCCACAATATGCTACAAGCATCCAACCGGCTAATAACAAGAATAATATCACCGAACCAAAGAAAATCATCAATCACGAGCTCGATGATCAATGCATACCACCAACACAAAAGGCACATGATCTAGAAATGTCCACAAGCATCACGAATCACCACCACAACATCCGCATCAACACAAATTACTAGAATCATCAACATCATCATACCGAACTTCAAGAACACTAATTGCAATGACTGTCAACCTTGAAAAATAATTGGTAGAGCTCCAAACCACAAACCACTTGAATTGAGAATACACATCGATATCGTAAACATATTTCCAAATCCACAGATCAAGATATTACAATGTAGGGCAATGCATATCAAAATATTGACACTTTGTCATCACTAAACAACTGAAAAATGAGCCACAACACAGATACCCATATCTCAATCAAATCTTCATGCAAACCTCTAAAAATTGCACCGAATCAACTACAAATAATCTTATATAAACCCTTTAATCTGGAAACTCTGATCATCATCATGTTGAACAAAAAAACTCATTTAACTTCAGAACATCACTACCATAGATAGAGAAATATGTTGACATCAATGACAACACATCTCTCAGATATCTCTCAATTACATATTTGTGGCATATTTCCAACAATCTCCAACAATATCCCCATACATCCAACAGGTTTTATGAGACAGTGATAGATGTTAGAGATGGTTTCCATGATGTTGGTCTATTGATACAAATGTTCAAGGAAAATTTCATGATTTGGAGGTCCTTCTCATTTTAGTTCTGCTATTCTATTTGTTGTTGATTTATAGTGGGTCTTTCAGAAACACCTTATATCATGCCGTAAAGTAGTGTGCCTTAGTTGTGAAAGTCCTTGTATATTTCCATAAGGTAGTGCACCTTAGTGTTGCAAGTCTTTCAAGTGTGTGTTTCTCATTGGTGGTAAGTCTAAAATATTGTAATCATTTTATTCATATTGTGAGTTTGATTCTCACCATGTTTCTTTCCTATTTGGATTTTCCATGTAAATTTTGTGTTCATGTTTTAATTATTACTATATTTTTAGTATTTTTGTAGATTGGTCAAATGCTATTTATAATTAATCTATTTTGAAGATCTTGAAAGTTTTAGACTATTTCACCCCCCCCCCCCCCAAGTCCAACCTTGGGTTCAACATGGGTAGCTAGAGAAATCAAGGTCATGTACCACCTAAGAAATCCTTACCTTGGAGGCTTAAATCCTTAACCAAAGTGAGCTCTACCTATACCACTTGGAAGTACCTAAATTTACCCAAGGCATAAATTTCTTGGGTCTTAGCCAAGATTGAAAAGATTTCACTTTCAAGAATGGTGTATTTTGATTCACCTTGCATAATTTATACTCTATTAGAACATGAGAGTTTTGGTCATCCCATAAGGTGATCAAATACCTAAGAAATCCCCTAGAAGGAATGATCCAAGCATTTTTTTATCACCCAAGATTGCATGAAGTGTGAAGGGATCAAGCATAAATACATTGGGATCCTTGGAATTAAAAGAAAGAAAAGATAGTAAGTGATTTTTGTAATCCTAAAGATCATAAAAGGCACAAGAGTGAGCATAGATACTTCTTAGTCTAACAACCAACAATGTTCATTAACATTTGGAATTCAAGTGTGCAACTAAGACGATCCAAATAATAAGTTCTTGGATTAATATATCTACAACAGAAAATATATAGTAGTTTAAAGATATGTCTTTGGCAAATATTTTTAAGCTACACAAAAAGGTCATATTAATCAAGTGGCTAGATAAAATGCTTAAAAATCCTAAAAATAACAAAAAAACTTTGTTGATGTTGATAAGAAGTGGTGAGTTAATAAATTATAAAGGTTCTTATTGCAGACGCCTAAAATTATCCTTAAAATAAAGAAATATTTATTATTGATGCAGTAGAAAACCCCTTCCCTTCAAACTTACAACATTCAAAACACAGAATACCCTTACAGGGACTCTTTGTTACCAGATTAATAGTCAAATTGCAACAAAACTTAAGGTTATATGCTCATCAAATTAGCAACACATAATTACAACTATAGCTCTAATTGGTCTGATGCCTCTCCTTGATGCTAATTATATCCTCTAATCCCTCTTGGGCCCTCACACGAAGTTTCAAGGTGTTCTGACAACTGAATCAGGGAGAAACTGTCATATTTCTATTAGAACCCTAGTTATCCTAACTAGCTAGGCAACCCCGTGAAAAAATCTGCAAAATCTTTCCAGTTTAGAATTTCAATCATCAACAAATGGAAGATAACACACTACTATTAATCCACAGATGCTCACCCTAACAACTGGAATCCAAACAATAATATATAGATACAAAAAATAGGGCAAATTGCAAAAACAGAGTGAAAGACAGAAAATAAACTTCCAATTTGGTGTCAATGATTTCAAATTTTTAAAAATAGTTACAAAATTATATTGTAGAATCCCCAGTTCTCCCCTCTCTTTCTACTCGTAGCTCATATAATTTATACCAAATTTGAATTTTCCCACCATGACCGTTGGATTGCGTGACTGTTCAAATTAAAAAACTAATAAGTTGTTGTCGGACACAGGTGTCAGAATAGAAATGTCGAGCTGATAGACCAACGTTGAGTACTGATATCAGAATAACAACTCCGATCATGACTTTCAATCTTCCATCATAATAACTCTTCAAGGCGGAGCAACAAATTCCAGTAATCTTGACAGAACAAACTACTCCAATGTCACTCATTTTGGTATAGCTTATGTCGAACAAGACATGTGGATGCCCATCGAAGTCGGCTAAACAATATTTTGCAATCCCAATAGTGTAAATTATCCTGATGACAACCTTATTAGATCAACTATTCTTATGATAACTTTTCACCACAATGATACTTTATCGAGCTAACTATCCTGATGGCAATATTGATACCTTATCAGAATAACTATTCAAAGTTGGTTGAATAGAATTTTGCAAATCCGATAGTGTAACCTATCCCGATAACAACAATGATACCCTATTGGTTTAACCTATCCCGATAACAGTAATGACAATATTTTATCACAATGACATTTTATCAGTATAATTTATCTCGATGACAAAAATGACAACATTTTGAGCAACTTTACAAATTTGAAAATCATGACTCTAATTTTGACCAACAGATCCAAAAGAATGAAATAACATTACAAATGGCCTCAGTGCACCTTATTGAATCAAAATAGACCTAACCCTAACTCCTAAGACTCAAAACACCAAATTGACAAATTGACTAGACCTTAGGTGCTCCTGCACCAATTATTTATTTAATCCCACCTCTTCTCCTAAATTAAATAAATATATTATTTATTTAATTTATTATCTAAGTTTATTTCCTCTATTAATTAAATAGATATTTTTATTCATTTAATTAATTCACTTACCTTTTTCTTTTTTTAATCTTAACTCTCCAACTTGTTCACATGGATCATAATCTAAATTTGTAGGCATGTGACACTTGTTTCAATTGTCTCTTCATTCACTTTGTGCTTTCGCCAAAGTCAAATCACCTCTTAATATAATTCCTTCATCTTTACCTACCCTTAAATCCTATCAATTATCTTTCATCTATGTGATCATGAGTATTCATCTTTAACCCTTTGAAGACAATAAAAGTCTAAGACTAATTACCAAGTTTTTTCTAGATTTGATTGTGTGCTTCTTTTTTGCATCAACGTTTTAGATAGTATAAGACTAATTAAATACATAAACAAAATAAATTACTTTAAACACAAGCATTGTACCTTCATGACTCCTTGATGAGAAAAAGTGAATGCACCCAATCTTCACTTGATTTACTCTTTTGAATATTGGAAATGTGAATGTATCTCAATATAGCATAACAAGGATATGAAAAGCTATAGATTTTGGCATAAGGTTGGTATATTAGCAAATGGTGATTTTGTGAAGAGAGAAGGATCCAATTTATATATTTTTGGTGGAGGAATGGATGGTTGAGATTAGAAGTGGCATGAAGGGATAAGATTGAAAAAGATATGAGTTGGATTGAGCTTATAGCCTTGTGATGTGTCACAAGGTGAAGGTATTGGGAAGAACAAATGTCATAAGGAAGAGGGCAAGGTGTGCTCACACATGTTTGAATACAACTTGGGAAGAACATGAGGATGACAAGTGAAAACAAAAATGGTAAAATTGGAAGAGGTGTAAGAGGAGTGAGATGACAAATGAAGCAAAGATGAAAGTGTGTTGGGAAGAACACTTCTCACACATGTGTGAGCCCCAAATAAAATATATGGTCAAAGAGTGAGGTGGGAGATAGAAAAATACTTGTGCATGCAAGTAATTTATGAGAGGTAGTCACATTTGGACTTAGGTAGATGGGATGAATTAAAAATTACATGAAATGTTAATGGAATTAGGAATCATAGAAATTAGTAAATTGATTAAGAATTAATTAACTAACCTAGATTAGAGAAATTTTAAAATTTTACCTAAGGTGAGGATTGATTTATAAAAATTAATCAAACCTTAGAGAAATAAGGAGACACATAATTAATTATAAAGTTAATCATGTCTAAGATTATAATTAATTAAATAAAAATTAATTAGTTATTTAGAAGAAAAAAGAAAACATAATTAATTAAATATAATTTAATTAATTCTTTTAGAAGAAATAAAGGTTATAATGAACTTGAATTAATAAATTTGAGTAGTTTGATTTAGGTGTCTACATTTTGGCACTCTTTGACACACTGTTGTGAAATAACATCCGGCCAAAGATACCATATGCCCTAGTGGGGATCACATCACTACATTCCTTTGGTGTTGATTGGATTGAAAATTTGTATCTTCTCAAGATATCATGAGAATAATTAAGGGTGATTTCCCCTCAATAATTTGACTAAAAAATATTTTTTTAGGGAAAGTTCTCAAAAATTGGAAGGAAAGGGTATAAAGAGAAGGAATAAAAGGAAAAGGAAAAATTATACACAGCTAGCAAAGAGAGCAAGGATGTAAATAACAAGTTCAATGAATAAATAGACTATTGGGTACCTAATAAGAGTCATTTACACTCTCATATTTGAGGTTGGAGCTTGAGGATGTGGGCCTGAAGCTTCTTTAGGAATACAAATTAGAGTGGGTGGATAGATGGCCATGTGTGTGTGCACATACTATTATGATGAGAACACTACTGAGGTGTTAGAATGACACCAAAAATTTTTATCCATCAACTAGAGAGATGAGTATCACACTAGAGGATGTATGGAGGATTCTTTGGATTCATACTTAAGGAGTTATTCGAAAGTATAGGTAAGACAAAGTGGATTACTATATAGAGAGGTTATTTATGGAGGATAGACCACTAATGGTGAGGACCAATATGGTATTAGAGATGAAGATGTAGATGTGCCTACTAAGGATTATGCTCTATATAGCATGGCTAATCATCAGGCAACTAATTCTAGATCTTGAAGAAAAAAAATTCTCTATCAAATTGGCCAAATTTTTGTATAGGATTATTGAGGAGGTATTTATGTATGCATGGGTATACTGCATGTTTGGATAACTATATCATGATATGCACATGTGTGTATATCGAGGTTATCAAAACCTTGGCACGAGAGTCACACTACTTCATATTCGGTTCTTTGAGCACATAGCAGTATGTTGGCTAGTGGGAGTGGGTGAGCGGGTAGCGGGGGAGCCATATGTATGATGATATGGGGGTTTCTTGTACTATACACATGTGGGGGCAATGGGCTACTAGAAGAGAGTGATAGATGAGATGATTGATTTTACATTGAGGCCTTATAGGATATGTGAGAAGTGGATGGAGGATAAATACTACCTAGCTTATATGCAAAGTACATGTTGGTTGATTGGGAAGACAACATATATGATTGATCAGTATCTCCCACACAAAGTACAAAGGCAGTTCGGTCTCAGGTAGGATGTCATGGGATGAGACATGGTACATGCTCAAGTAATGCAGGAGGTGGGGTCATGGGGGACACAAATAGATTCAATGTAGGAATGATCTAGTTTTGCAATGATGGAGTCAATACCATGGGTGCATAGGTTGAATGTGGAGGATGAAGGGGTGACAAAGGTATATGCTACAAATTGGGTACAACAATGTCCTATTCATTTTACCATTCTAGGAATATTAGATGATGATGAGGACTAACCTAGAGTGAATCCAATAGTTTGGGGAGATGACGATGGAGGGGATGAGGGGGGTGATTATGGATAGGCTAGAGGAGGGGATACAAATGGTTGAGATCAAGGGAGTAGTGTAAGTAGAGACATGAGCTTCATGATAGAGGAGACAAGGTCAAGGGAGATGGGTACATTTTCATAGAGTAGGTTTGATGCATTAGGGAGGCCATGTACCCCAGGTATAGGAAGAGGGACAGGTGCAACAAGAGAGATAGGCACCACACATAGGGTAGGGTTGAAAGAGGGGCCAATAGAGGTACCTGTTACTTGGGAATAATATGACAAACTATAGGAGGAGAAAAATACTCTATGACGGGCTAGGGATGAGGCAAGAGTTGTGGCAGGATTGCTTTAGGGTGAGAGAGATTCTTTGATATCTGAGAAAGATACAGAGAGAACTTGGGAAAAGAGCTTATAAGTGGTGCATGATTTATTGGTGGTAGAGGGATATTTTCAAAGCTTAGGTGGATATCCTATAGGTAGCCTTTGATTCAATAGAAATGTATAGGAATGATTATAGGATAGAGAGGTATCTAGGTCAAGATTAGATCCTAGAGATGGGAGGAGGGGAGTTGGTGTAGGAGATAGAGACTATGAGTGTAGAGATCGATAGGGTCCCAGTATGTTTGGTGAGGGTAGAGTTAGAGGTGATAGAGTTGAGAGGAGAGTGAGATGTGGATCAATAGATAGAAACAACATAGAGCCTATCACAAGTATTTACAAATTCCATAGCTACATGAGATCATGTAGAATGGGTAGGGAGAGAGGCATAGCACTACAAAAACCTATATCATTAGGTAGTACCAGCAGGATAGAGAGATATGATTTATATAGGGAGTACACGATCAAGACATACTAGATTGGGACTTTAGGGGCATCATTTGGTATGGGAGCACCACTACCACCAGTAGATCTAGGAGGGGTAGGACCCTCAATCAAAGGGAGGCATCACATGCTAGAGATGAGTCCCATATGAACACAACTAGTTTTGACCCTTCGAGATATACTGATGCACTATGAATTGACATATTGTTTTGATATATATGAGATAGACATGATTTTGGTGGTGACCATTTATTCTGTATATGTATATGGACATTTATTATGCACATGTATATGGACATTTATTATGGATTTTATAATAGGTGATGATTATCGATTTTATGATGACTACGCATTATGGTTTTGTGGATTATAATGATATGAATGTTTATGATGTGCCTAACATGCGTTGATGTAGGTTGTATGCATGGATGTATCTATATATGATTATGTGTGTGCATGTTCTATTATGCATGTGATTTTGACAATGTATGATGAAGGATTTAGGGATACATTTTGTTGATTGATCTAACATGTTGTGATTGAAGATGGAGTATGTATGTTTTATGTATAACGATGTGACTTATGGCTTTTTATGGGCTTATGTATAATGCATGATGATGGAATGTTTTTTTTTTAATGTACATTATGGATGATCATGGATGCTTATATGATATGGATATATGCATATGCATATGGTATGATATGGTGCTATGGAAGTAATGTAATGAATGGATAATGCACCTAAATGAAGCTAAAAGAAACACATAATGCACTTAATGAATTTGAATGGGGGTAATGGGTAATGAGTAAATGTGTGTGAGATATTAATACACTAAAAGAATGGATGGTCCTAGGTGAGGGGAAAGCATTGTATTAGTAGTGTTGAGGTCATATATGTTGTCTAATCCCTATTCTATCATGTGTGGAATGAGAAAAGGAAAGAATGCACATTTAGGCTCATATGACATCAAATCGTTAAGAAATATTTTACTTAGTGTGATAGTGGGTTTGGGAATTTTGTGACTTGCAAAAAATTGATTCCATTGATTAGACATTATGATCTGACCCAGGGGGATAATGTACCTAAGGGCTAAAGTTAGTTTTGATACACAAACAATGGATGCCTAGGAAGGTGGGGATAATGTACCAAGGGGGATGGATTCAATTTGATACATAGATAACTGATGCCTAGCAATGAATCTAATGATGATGGAAAAAATATTTAAGACTAACAAGTCTATATTATGCCCCAATGCAATATAATAAGACCTAAGGGAAAATGATTGATCTACATTATAAATGAAGATGGATATAGAGGTGATTAAATGTTTTGTGTAAGACATAATACATAGTGATATAAAGAAATAGAAAGAGGAGGTGAATGAATTGGAGCCTTAGGTAGAATAAAGGATGTAAGTGTGTAGGGTGATGATGGGATAGGTTAGATGGAAGGCTTAAGAATGGGGAAATTGGATTTTTTTTATTAATGAAAAAGTAGGTTTTGAAGGGGCCCCGAAACCCTTTAAAAGCAAGACTTAAACAACAAAGCCACGAGAAACAGAGAGGAATAGAACTAAAAGGAAAAAAACCAGCGGAAAACTGAAGAAAACCCACAAAAGCCCTGAAAAGCCGGCAGGCCATCCAGGAATCAAATTTTATCCAGGGCTTTAGCCAGGGTGCTGCTAATTTCTTACAGCTCTTTGATGTTGTCTTTGAAGTTGGGAGGGCCCTTGGCCGCAACAGCCACAACTTTCTTGATACTGGCCCTAGTTCTCTTCACAGTTCCGCCCGCCGAGGTAGCATCACCACCACTTCCAGTCTAGATGGTCTCCTCCTCCAGGTCAAGATCCACAACCAGTTTAGGAGTATGGTCAAAGACCTTGGAAATGTCTTCCAGGTTTTTGGTGATAGTAGAGAGGATACTTGGGATAATTCCCATCAGATTTTTCATCGCTTCTTTTCCCTCTTCCAACGATTTTACCTTATTCTCCATTTCCTCCTTCCAATTAATATTCTCTTTGTTTTCATCCTCCCTTTTTTAATCCGAATTAATCCCTTTCTTCTCTAGGTTTTTTAGGGTTTCGTAAGTCTGTCTGTCGAAACTCATTCTGGCCTCCGAGAGCTTCTTGAGATTATCCAGGATAAACTCCTCACTAGCACTTTCCTTGTCCTTGCTATCCCTTTCCTCAGTCAGGTTCTTCTTAGAGCCTTTGTTTGTTTCCTTCTTAGAATTAACTTTGGTTTCCTCATTATCCTTAGGTGTTGTCTCCTCCATCGGATGGCTATTGTCCTTACCAGGGTGATCACTTAGAATAGGGCTATCTTGGCTAGGCTCGAAATCTCTACTTTCTTCCTCATTGCCCAGCTCCTCTTCTTTCCAGTTGTCTTCACTGTTAGAGTCGTCCGTCTCCATACCACTGCTTTCCTTGATAATGTCCTCAGTTTCCAACCTGGGGGTACTTTTCCTTTTCTTACCGGATGATGCCTTCTCCTTGCTAGAATCTCCCTCTTCCATCCTCCTTTTACCTGGGGAAGCAGAAATCCACTTATTTTCCTGCAGAGCGAGTGGTGCAGCAGCACCTAAGAGATCAACAAACCAAATGAAGCCAATGAAGATAATGAAGACATTAGGAGATGAGAGGATGATGAACAAGATCAATTATTCCATATTAAAGCCTATTATGGCTTTTGGCAATTCAAAATGTATCAAGTTGGATAAAATTGTCAAAGTTGCAAATTTGTCCTAAAGGACCCAAAATTTGAATGTAATAGGGTTAGATGAGTTTTGATGTTTTGAATAAATGTAATAAGGCCTAAAAGGTCCAAAAATGTCAATTAGGAGCGTCAAGTTATTGCTAAGATGAATCATGTAATATTTGAAATTCAAAATGCAATGGCTTGTTAGTAAAATGGTGGGAATTAGTTTTTAGGGAGTTTTAACCCAAACTAATCCTCAAAACCAATTGGAAATGGTTGGGGAAGTTATTAGAAGGCTATATAAACCTTTTTCAATGCCTTGTACGGACAGGGGAACCTGTGTACAGACGGGAGCAGCAAAAAGGCAATAAAATTCATATTTTCAAGCAATTTTAAGGAGTTTTTGGTATCATTTTGTTCATTCTTTGATTGAAAATGTCATTGTGATTCATTGAAGGAAATATTTACATATTATTTGCCTTTATTGAATGCTTGGCTGAGGGTTTTGTATCAAACTCCATTAATTTGCTGACTGCCCTAACAATTTGTGAGGTTTTCTTTCAAGTTTTGATAGGATTAACATGAAAATCATCATTCCATGAGTGTTTCAGGCCTAATACTCATGGAATGATCTGTTTCTAACATGTATCAATATTTTTGACATGAATACATGCAGAAAATGAATGATTTGTAGGTGATCACCATGAGAAGTTGCAAGATTTTATGAGGAAGTTGGGGGCTAAGGAGTAGCAGCAGGAGATCCGTCCATTGGAGGTGGTATTTTTATGATTGCTGTAGTTTTATTATGCCAATGAAAAGGTGAATCAATCATCAATTGGTCAGAGAAGTGATTGGAGTGTGGATTTTGGTAAAATCTCACTTTTTGAGGCTTGATTGGTGCTACGTTGGGGTTTGAGTATAAGGGAGAGTTTTAGATTGAAATTAATTGCATATTTTGGAGTTTTGAACCATTTTATAAGACTTTTGAAAGTTTGGGAGTCAGGGAGGACAAATAAAGTAGACTTCCGTTGTAAAAGTTGCATTTTTGGGGTCTAAAACGGAGGTACAGTCAAAAGACAGCGTATATACTCCAAAGTAACCTATGCTAAGTTTCTAATATGTTAAACTAGAGCCAAATGGGTATCTGAAAAACTAATTTACTTGTCTGGTGTTTTGGAAAAAGTTAAAGTTATGATCAAAAAAACCTCCAAAATAGGGCTAGTGGAGGGGCAACTAGGCCTAGAAGCCTAAACTTGAGTTTTGTTGTTAAAACACACATTTGAATCATAAAACCAGTTGAATCCTTTTATTTTTAGAATAACCAAACACCTTGATCCATTGGAGTTAGTGGGGTAAGTGTTTGATAGGTTTTGACACCTTTTAGCCTCTTGTGTGCTTATAAGCATAGTGGGGATTGAAGTCTTCAAACCTTGTAGTTTCCATATAACTATAAAAGTTTGAATCCTCGTGAAACCCACACCACCTTCTGCATCAAGTGGTATCAGAGCATCAGAAGATTCCTTTGGGAAAGGTTGACAAAGAAGTTTTGGGATCCTTGATAACTTGAAACCTTAGTAAGCCCTTGGAGTGAATTATCCTTTGAGGGAGCCCTAAGTAGATTCTTGTATCAAAGAGACCAAGAGGAGAGATGTCTGAGGGAGAAGAATATTTCCCTTCAAAGGTAACCAATGCAGAACTTGCTAAGATGGTGAGAGAGCAAATGGCAGAAAATAAGAAGATAAAAGAAGCCCTAGAGAAAGAAAGGAGGGAGAAACAAATCATGATGGAGAGAATACTTGCATTAGAAAGGAGGCATGAGAATAGAAATGAGAATGAGGATGATGAAGATATTCCACAATGGGAAGAACCAATTGATCCTGAGGTTAAGAGAACTACTGAGATTGTGAAAGCAATAAAGAGAGGAGATTCAAGAGCAAGAGTAGATGTACCAGTGTATGGAGGAAAGATGGAAGATGAGGAGTTGATAGATTGGTTTGGTGCAATGGAGAATTTCTTTGAGTGTGAAGATATTGAAGAGGGACAGAAGGTGAAAGTGGCAAAGTCCAAGTTGAAAGGACATGCTTTGTTATGGTGGGAGAATGTTCAGGCAGAGAGATGGAAGAATGGGAAGCCCAAGATCACAGCTTGGTACACCATGATGGAGAAGATGAAGGAAATTTTTTTACCAAACGACTATAGGGTGCAGTTGTATAAGAGGTTGCAGGGTCTGAAGCAAAAGGACTTGGATGTGCAGCAATATACTGAGGAGTTCCATAAGTTGGATATAAGAGTGGGACATGAGGAAGATGTTGAGGAGAAGATTGCAAGGTATATGGGGGGACTTAGATTCAATATTCAAGATGAACTTAGTCTTGCTACCCCTAGGTCAGTTGAAGAATGCTATAAGTTGGCCATGAAGGCTGAGGAAAAGATAAAAAGGAGACATGAGAGGCAAGGAAGCACAAGAGGAGGATCATCTATGAGAGGAAGAGGTGGAAAAACAAATTTTGAGGTTCAGAGCAGCCATGACAAAAACAAAGATAGAATGTTTATACAAGAGACCAGAGGAGGCTATAGAGGTGGAAGATTTGGAGGACAAGGAAGAGGTAGTGGAGTTTTCACAAGGAGATGCTTTCAATGTAATGAAGTGGGTCACCAATCCTATAGGTGTCCTAAGTTGATGGAAGACAAAGGCAAGGATAGAAGGATAAATTTGGTACAAGAAGAACCAAAGCAAGAGGAACCTCCACACTACTTTGCATTACCAAAAGAAGGAGAATGTTTGTTTATGAGGGGACAACCATTACAACAAGTTGGCATTTTCAGAACTAATTGCTTGATCCAAGGCAAGGTATGCAAGGTAATAGTTGATTCAGGAGCTTGTCATAATTTGGTTTCATATGAAGTTGTTCATAAGTTGCATTTACAAATTTTTCCACATCCTAATCCATACTATGCAACATGGGTAAGTGAAAATCAGAGTATGCTTGTTAAGGATCAGGTTTTGATTAAGTTTTCCATTGGAGGATACCATGATAGCATTTTGTGTGATGTTATGAATATGAGTTGTTCTCATTTGATTTTGGGTAGAACATGGCAGCATTCTAGGAGGGTTATACATGATGGATTTACAAATACTTACTTAGTTCATCAAGGAAGTAAGAAATACAAATTGTGTCCATTGATTAAGGGACAAGGGGAATCAATTGTAATGTGTTTTGGGGATGAATTTCAGTATGATACTGGTTGGTTTAGAGATGAAAAAATGCAGGGCAGCAAGGGGCAGATTTGTCCAAAAAATCAGAATGTTATGGGCTTATCTAGTGTGCAAATTGGGAGTATTGAATGTCCTATTGAAAGGGGTATTAGGGGTGCTGATGATTTCAGGTTTGGCAGGCAGAAGAATGAAGTTTTTGGCAGGGTACAAGAACACACAACAAAAGTGCAGCAGACAGTTTCACAACTACATAATGTTGGATTTGGTACTAATAATTTCTATGATGTAAGTACAGGTGCAGGACAGCAAAAGTACATGATTGAAGGATCTGATTTTTATGTTTCCACTCCACATATGATGTCACATTTGCAGGTTGAAGGTGATTTTTCCATGGTAAACTCTTGGGGCAAGAGTTTTCTTGTTGGTGGGGAGTATGGTGCAGCAGCACCTAAGAGATCAACAAACCAAATGAAGCCAATGAAGATAATGAAGACATTAGGAGATGAGAGGATGATGAACAAGATCAATTATTCCATATTAAAGCCTATTATGGCTTTTGGCAATTCAAAATGTATCAAGTTGGATAAAATTGTCAAAGTTGCAAATTTGTCCTAAAGGACCCAAAATTTGAATGTAATAGGGTTAGATGAGTTTTGATGTTTTGAATAAATGTAATAAGGCCTAAAAGGTCCAAAAATGTCAATTAGGAGCGTCAAGTTATTGCTAAGATGAATCATGTAATATTTGAAATTCAAAATGCAATGGCTTGTTAGTAAAATGGTGGGAATTAGTTTTTAGGGAGTTTTAACCCAAACTAATCCTCAAAACCAATTGGAAATGGTTGGGGAAGTTATTAGAAGGCTATATAAACCTTTTTCAATGCCTTGTACGGACAGGGGAACCTGTGTACAGACGGGAGCAGCAAAAAGGCAATAAAATTCATATTTTCAAGCAATTTTAAGGAGTTTTTGGTATCATTTTGTTCATTCTTTGATTGAAAATGTCATTGTGATTCATTGAAGGACATATTTACATATTATTTGCCTTTATTGAATGCTTGGCTGAGGGTTTTGTATCAAACTCCATTAATTTGCTGACTGCCCTAACAATTTGTGAGGTTTTCTTTCAAGTTTTGATAGGATTAACATGAAAATCATCATTCCATGAGTGTTTCAGGCCTAATACTCATGGAATGATCTATTTATAACATGTATCAATATTTTTGACATGAATACATGCAGAAAATGAATGATTTGTAGGTGATCACCATGAGAAGTTGCAAGATTTTATGAGGAAGTTGGGGGCTAAGGAGTAGCAGCAGGAGATCCATCCATTGGAGGTGGTATTTTTATTATTGTTGTAGTTTTATTATGCCAATGAAAAGGTGAATCAATCATCAATTGGTCAGAGAAGTGATTGGAGTGTGGATTTTGGTAAAATCTCACTTTTTGAGGCTTGATTGGTGCTACGTTGGGCTTTGAGTATAAGGGAGAGTTTTAGATTGAAATTAATTGCATATTTTGGAGTTTTGAACCATTTTATAGGACTGTTGAAAGTTTGGGAGTCAGGGAGGACAAATAAAGTATACTTCCTTTGTAAAAGTTGCATTTTTGGGGTCTAAAACGGAGGTACAGTCAAAAGGCAGCGTATATACTCCAAATTAACCTATGATAAGTTTCTAATATGTTAAACTAGAGCCAAATGGGTATCTGAAAAACTAATTTACTTGTCTGGTGTTTTGGAAAAAGTTGGAGTTATGATCAAAAAAACCTCCAAAATAGGGCTAGTGGAGGGGCAACTAGGCCTAGAAGCCTAAACTTGAGTTTTGTTGTTAAAACACACATTTGAATCATAAAACCAGTTGAATCCTTTTATTTTTAGAATAACCAAACACCTTGATCCATTGGAGTTAGTGGGGTAAGTGTTTGATAGGTTTTGACACCTTTTAGCCTCTTGTGTGCTTATAAGCATAGTGGGGATTGAAGTCTTCAAACCTTGTATTTTCCATATAACTATAAAAGTTTGAATCCTTGTGAAACCCCCACCACCTTCTGCATCAACAAGGGTTTTGCAATGCTCATAGATGAGCAGCAGGAGCCCGCAGTGGAGAATCCGGCTGGAAGGGTTAGTCATGTGCTTGTTCAGGGACCTGGAGATGGATCAAAAAAAGTAGTAGGGCAAAGACACTTTTTTGTCGTGTCTGAAATGGTTTAAGAGCACGAAGTGGTAGGTGTGGGCCCTGGAGAAACAACCTTCAACTATAATATAATCCATGATTGTGTTCAGGAACCAGCCCCACAACTTCTTGATGTTAGTAGCATCGCAGTAGCCCCTGGTAGCCTTGCCAATTTTGGCCCACTCTTTCTCTTTCCGTAGGAATAGGGTAACCGCATTGTTATGAAATTGGATGTTGTTATGTTTGTATGTGGAGATAAATCCTAGGTTTATTTTTGCAAATGAGATTATGCACCACTGGTTATAAAATCCAAGATAACATAGTTTCCTTTGCATGGAACAGACTCTCAATTAATAGGTTACATCAAGACATTGCAAGTTCAAATATAACCAAGATGGGTCATATGAGACATGAGAGTATGAGGATATCCTTATGCACACAAGGCATTTATGGAGACTTGGTGGGTACATGCAAAGAATAATCATCATAATAATACCATAATACTCAAAGTTATAACTAGACTTGTTGGACCATGCATAAAATTACTAACCAACAAGCCATACAACAAAAAACAATGCCCCAATATACACCATTCAAGACACACCAAGAGATGGAGATATCTAGGTCGTCCTAGGTAAGTATAGTCATGTGACAAAAGATAAAATTAAAGAAAAAGATCATATAAACAAATGATTCATGTGGCTGACACATCTCTTGCCAAGAGGTATGACATGGATCTGGATAATGATGCCTGACATGGGAAGGATACATACCTATGGGTGTGATGGATAAAAGATCCATAATAGGCAGTTGACATGATGACCAAGAATCATGTGTAAGGATGTCTCAAGTTAATTTTTTGGTAAAGCATTATTGATGTGTGTTTGTGACATGCACAAGTTGAGTAAGATCAGTTTGGTGGGAAGCTCAGTGTAATAGGATTAAACTCAATGTAAAGGGATGATCCTTATTCATGGTATTTGGATTTCTCATCATCTCATCAAGAGGGAGGGGAACAATGTGGATAAAAGGAATCTGAAGTGATGTGTGAATGAAGTGGATGGGAGGAGGAAAAGACCTCCTACATAGATATTTAATGACTATGGGGATAGATGGCAAAATGGGAGTGCAATGATGAGTTGGCCAAAACATATCTCTCACAAAAGTATGAATTGGGAATGGTAGGAGGTAGGATGATTAAGTAATAAGCATCAAAATAGATGGTGGATTTATCTTATTTACCATGGCTCCTGAAAATAGGTTTTCACCAAGGTACTTTCCCATAGTGCCACAAAAATAGTTTTCATTAGTGGATGCATGATTTTTATTTACTATTTTTTTGGATTTTATTTCTATTTTTTTGTATTGTTTGATATTTTTTATTTTTAAAAACTAGGATACCCTAATGCATAAAATATTTTGAGATGGATGATGTTCATTGGCTCATCCAAGGGTTCTCGTTTAGGTTTAGCAATTTGATAGGTCCTAGCTCTAGACTTGGTAGTAATAATGAAGGACCCTAACGAATTAATCTCAAATTTACCTTTCTTGTCTCAATATTCAATATTACTTTGATATTTTTTAATAAAAAGGTCACCAACTTCAAACTCATAGGTTTTGACCTTTTTGTTATAAATGAGGTGAAGGTGATTTAGATATATGCAGAGATGGTTTAAGGCATTGAGGTGCCTCTCATCTAGCAACTAAAACTCTTGTATTCTTACAACCTGATACTCTTCCTCAAGGAGAATGTTGTATAGTTATACCCTTAGTGAGGAAATCTTGATCTCAATTTATAGGAAAAATTTGAAATCAAAGACTAAGGAATATGGAGTAGTTTCTTTGGGTGTGTAGATGCTAGTGCGATAGGCACCAGAGGTGACAACCAATAGGGCCTTGATTACTATGTTAGTAGAGCGATGACACTCAAAGACATTCTCTTTCCATCTTCTGACTGGTGAGGCATCCATTACACTTGAGGATGTATGGCGTATATTACATATCCTAAATCCATGGTGAGAGGGTTGTTTATGATCACAAGATAGGTGTCGTAGGATTGTGTCAACTATTTGAGTGTGAGGAGAAGGATCTTCACATGAGTGGTCAATACAAGATAGCTTGGGGACAGTTAGAGGGAGATTATGACGATTTGACTGTTGTACTCTACAACCTTGTAGCAGGTCCTCTTATTCTAGATAGGAGGTGTCATGGATTCTTGGTTAGCTAGGGTAGGATGATTCATGATATGATCATGGAGAGACACGTGCTTGCATGGGGACCTTTCCTCCTCACCATGCTATATTATCATATGCATGGTATAGTTCACTTGACATATCATTCTATCAGTTGTGGCATTACTCTGCTCCAAGTTTGGGCTTGGGAGCATATTGCGATATTCAGGCCAATTGTACATTTGTAGCTCTAGGTTGAGGAGCCATATGCATATAGATATACTGCAGGGATTAGACATAGGGGCACTAGTAACATCATACACCAGAGACATCAGATCAATGTACTACAACACTTTATTTACTAATCGTATCTAGATTGCCCTGATTGGGTGGATGATGCACAACATTTACCTTTTTGTATGTTGTAGAGGTATATGATTGGTAGGACTATTGACACACAACTAATCATTGAGTTACACCTCCTTGGATGAGTACTTAGATAGTTCAATGAGGTACATAGAGTACCTGATATCACGACTTATTTTTCTTGGGTTGCACGGGAGGTCTCTAACCAGGGAGCGTGCATTCAACCACATGTTTCTTTCATTGAGCTTGATTCCTTGTGAGTAGTATAGTGGGGTTGGGGTGTTGGGGTTGTTTATCTTGGGACTATGCCATCGTATGACGCATGGTGGGTGAGATAGCATCTTATCACTTTAACAGATCCTACGATTTTGATCATGACATAGTATATTAGGCAACATCAAGGTGGTAGGGGTGAAGATGGTGGGAGGGGTGAAGTTGTAGCCCTGTCTGCCATAGGAGGAGATGGGGATGATGGGGATGATGGAGGAGATGGAGAGGAGAGTGATGAGGAAATAGATACTAATGGAGACACCGAGTCTAGAAGCAGTGGGCATGATGATTCTTTATTAGGATCATCGAGCAGTGAGGGCAGAGATAGCTCTAGCAATATTGATATGCCAAATCTCGAGGATGTACCTCCTATATAGGTAGGAGCATAGAGACATGAGGATGATGATGACCCACAAGTCCCAAGGGCTAGGATTTAGAGTTTAGAGGATGCTCTAGCTAAAGAGCAGCAGGGGTGGAGAGATGACCGAGCCTTAGTCCAACGAGAGTAGCAGGCATGGATCTAGGAGAGAGACGCATTGACCACAAAGAAGGAACATCTTCGTAGGGAGTGAGACAATGTTGGGCAGAGAGCATAGTTGGTACATGATGCTTATGATCGGCATTTTCATCCAAGTATCGACATACAGACGTAGGCTGACAGGCTATTTGATGTTGCATAGGAGGCTTTGTACTATAGAGAGCTTTATGAGAGAGCCATTCTTGAGGATTAGAGAGCACCTATCTATTGAGACTATAGATCTAAGAGTAGGTTGAACAGGTATACATCTTAGAGGACTAGTAGTGGAGGAGTTATCGGTCCACATTGGGCACCCTTAGGTCATCCTGGGGCAGGATCTAGTGGACAGGATTGGGAATCTAAATTATGGGTCCACGTCGGGCACCTAAATTAACTAATGCAACTAATATGAATAATCATAATAATGAATCTAAATGAATTAATGTAACTATTATGATAAATGAATAAAATGAATCTAAATGGATTAATGTAACTATTGTGATCAATGAATCTTTTTGTCGAAAATATGCCAGAATATTGTTTTTACCACTTGACTTTGTTAACCAAGAAGAAATGTTAGTAGAATGGATTTTGAAGATGAAAAAGAATTGACATTAGATGAATTATGAAATTGATTCAAAAAGAGATGCTTGATGAGAGAATGTTTATGAGACAAAATCGACAAAGTAATTAGATAAAATGAGATAAACTGTCTGATTATGATGGATCCAGGAACTTGTGTGCCTTTATTCATAGTGCAATATATATTCATCATTGAGCCTTATTATGTAACAATGGATATTTTCACACCAGGGTATAAGGAACCAAGGTGTAAAGATGTCTCATTTTAGAAACAAACATGTTGCAGACAAGTAGTGAACCCCTCCATTTTGGGTATAGTTCCCCTCCATTTTAGGTATAGTGATAGGGGTCGAGGTATGTGCGATAGTCACAAGCATAACTATCCTTGACATTTTGCATAGGATATTTTTTGAATGAACAAACCAACACAGACAACCTAGGCACCATTGTCCTAGAACTTCATTGGTCCACACCACAAACAACAAAGAAAGATAAGGATCATGCCCATCTTGGCTCCTCTAGTCACTTGTGGACATCCTTGAGTAGCATAGGAACATGATATGTTGCCAAATGATAAAACATAAAGACTAAATAGAACAAAATCCAATAGCCATACTGATATGTTCCTTTTCTTTGATTGTTTCATGTGATGGTTGATAATGTCTGATCTCAGAAAATGAATACCCCGTTTAAGACCGATCTATCTGATTTCGAGTGTAACTTTCTCTGCTTAACACAATATGATGATCACTTCATATAATTGGTTGATATCATTTATTAGATATCTTGATCAATTCGATTGCAAATTGTCGATAAGATAGTTGCATCCTTTGTTAACTTCATGCAAACTGTTTGTTGGATATCTGCTAGGGTGTTTGATTCTTGCAAGACATTTTATTGCAAGTTTTTTATTGTTTTAGATTTTTTTGGATTTTTAGTTCTTTTTCGATGTTTTTGTGATTTATTTGGGATCATATTTGATTTTTTTGGTGATTCTTTTAGAATCATATTTGAATGTTTTTGATTGATTTTTTGATGCAGGACCATCCCCGGTTCATAGAAATCTTGCATCAACCAAAAAAATTTTATTTTCTTTTTCTTTTTGTTTGCAGTTTTAGTTTTCCTTTCTATGTGTCTCATTTTTGGCTCACCGAATCATGTGGAGTTGGATTCTACTTGAAGACTTGATCATCTTTGTTGCTTCCAGACCACATTACATTTGGATTATTTTCCAGCAAGATATCACTATCGGTTTCCTTGACAATTTCTTGTTACCAGTTGATAGTTCTTGTGACCGGTTGCCTAGACCTATTTTGGTAATCTACCACAACCCTTTCAGAAGCTTATAGAGACATGGTCATTGATTCTAATAATCCTTGGCGTGTTTCTGACCTTTTCCCATGATCTATGTTTCATCCTTTGGATTTTTTGAAGGAATATCTTGGCGGAGGCTGACCTTGTTTATTTTGCATGTTACGTCTTGTTCTTCGTGTTTTGATCCCTTTTGGGATGAGTGGATCCTTTGGATTGATATATATAATTGTAATCATGAATTAAAATGTAATCAATCAGATAATCAAAGTAGCTAGAATGTGCGTATAAGATAGGTCTTAAGATTCAAGGTCTCGGTTGTGACCTATTCTGTATGTTCTACCTGGCCTGTGAGCCAGTATGCACAATAGTGAAACTTCTACCCAATCATAGACAAAGCTCAACCACAAGGTGAAATTGAAAGTTAGTGACCTTAGGTTCTGGAATCTTCCTGAACAGATATCTAAGAAATGAGATGACCCTTGCTCCAAACTTGTGCAAATAGGTGATCGACTAAGACAATCACCTTTCTCTATTGATGCAACTACATGTGAATGCAATGCAACGCATAAATACTTTAATGTAAATGCAACTACGATGCAACTTGAAAGTGAAATATGCAATGCAATGCTAATGAAATGATATGCAAACGTAGTAAATAAAAATATAAACTACCCAACCCTTAGATATAGTATCATTTAAGGTGAATGTTGTTCATGGGATCAGGGAGTGGATCTCCATCCATCGTGGTCAAGTTATATGCTCTGTAACCAATGACCCTTGTTATCATGAAATACCCAAACCAGTTAGGCTCAAATTTGTCTAGTCTCTCTCCCTCTGCTAGATTCCCTTGATTCTCCTTGAGAACAAGATCTCCTACCTCAAAGTTTCTTGGTCTTACTCTCTTGTTGTAGTTTCTTTTCAGCCTATTCTGGTAGCCTTACAAGTGATTCAATATGCTTCGTCTCTTTTCATCTAGCATTTCTAGTTCTTGCAGTTTTGCAACTCTGTAGTCTTTCTCTAATATGATGTGTTTCAGAGAAACTCTAAGAGAAGTTAATTCTATTTCAATGGGAAAAATAGATTTTGAACCATAGACCAATGAGTAAGGTGTGGCACCTATAGAAATGCACACACCTATTTTGTAAGACAAGAGTGCAGGATTTAACTAAAGATGTCAGTCTCGTTCTGCTTCATTGACAATTTTTTTAAAGATCTTTAGTACTGTTTTGTTGGTTGCCTCTATGTGACCATTACTTTGTCAGTAATATGGAGTTGCAAATCATTGTTGGATCTAAAAGTGATCACAAAGTTCACACATCTCTTGATTCTTGAATGGGCATCCATTATCCGTAACTATATGTTGGAATCAATGAACACTAGGAGGGGGGTGAATGAGTGTTCTAGTATTTATAAATTTATTAATATGATTCTTAATCAACTGGATGCACAAATAAGAAACTTGAAATGCAAGAACATAACCATAACACCAATATTTTTACATGGAAATATGAAAAGGGAAAAACCACAATGGGATTTGAACTCACGATATTATTCCACTATGGCCAGTAGCAAAACTATATTACAAAAGGGAAATGCAGTTGCATTCATGCACACTACCTAGAGCTCACTGCTTAGTTACAAAATCAGTGCTACAATCCTGGAGGAAGGCTCACTACCTTAAAAACTAATAGAGAATGATTAAAATGAGTAATGAATTGAATAAAAGCATCTAAATATGCCAAGTATCAGTTCTAGCTAGGTACAAAGTGATCCACTCCACTGTTCTAATAAACTGCCCTGTTTTGCTCTTCTATGCTTACCAGATCAACACAATTCAGGATGCACATGTGAAACTATGCTCAATCACTCCAAAATCATTGGACGTACCATATTCACTCCAAAAAGAATTATCCAAATCGATCTTATATATTCGCACAACAAAATTAATCTCCTATAAGTCGGCTTCACAGAATGTCAAAATATGAAACGTGTAGCTTCAAGTCAGCTCTAATCCTTTTGAAAACATACTCCAAATCAAAGACACACAATCACACACTTCCTATGGGCCAATCCAATCACCTCAAACTTTCCAATAACCACCAAAATCAACTCAAGGAATCTTGTCCACACGTTACACCACCAAAAATGAAGATAACCCTATTTTACCTACTCAACCAGATACCGAATCTTCTAACATGTTAAAGAATCATCACCAGAGGATAATAAATACATGATAATATGTTTCTCACACTCAACCAACTAACCCTAATCACCAAAACCTAAAAATTCTTTACCAGAAATGAGAAATTCTCACCAAGACTATACACAACGTAATGCTAACAGACTTGCACCAAAAATCCATACCAGATGTACTAAACTCCATACAGGATATAATCACTAGGTTGAGTTGCTATCAATGATAACCCCTAAGAATATACATGCATTAGATATCACCAATCTTTACTGAAGCATCATCGGTACAACATCAAATGCCAACAATCTCCCCCTTTGGCATTGATGGTAACACTGTGAAAAATGATGTATGTTCTAAAGCTCCAAAAACTGCAAACAATCTAACAATCTGAAATCTATACACTCAACTGACTCCAAGACTCCCCCTAAGAATAAGAATCATTTTTCACTGCTCTCTCCAACTCTCTCCTCCTTTGACATCAATGGAAAAGGGTGAGAAACCACCAAAACTTATGTACAAAAGAATGCAATAATTTACATGAATTTGAAAATATCTGCATAGATAACCTTCAGGGATTGCAGGTACCCATTCCATCCTCTCAGAAAAAAATCTAATAGTGTAGCATAGGAAATTCGGAAATCAACACAAGCAAATCAAAATACTAATCTAGCTCAATCACGAAAGCTCAAATGCAACGATCAATCCTAAACACACTCAATAAAGACATGAAAGCAAAACATTCAAGATTAAAAGGTAAGCAAACCAAATGCAGATCTGAATATCTCCTTCATGTGGCTCCATTTTCCTTCTTTCTTCTTCAAATAGCTTTTGTTTGTGGATCTCACCTTCAGGTGCATACACATGAGATGAAAGCAAGTAGACAAGATAGTAGCGCAAGAATACTCGAAGTGTGATTGATTTGACAAAGTAATTAGAAAAAGTGATTCATTCGATAATGTGATTAGTCTTGATTGAAGAAATTCATCCAATTTATAGATAAATTGGAGAACAGACAAGATTAGCATGAAATTGATATTAGAGGCAATTGATTTCAAAATGGGAAAATTGAGTGGAAAGAAGAAGGTTATGACACCTTCTATGTCATGAATTATGACATATTGCCAATGCAAAGGTTAGAAGCCTAGAGGCTTATGACATCTTGCTATGCCAAAAGTATGACGCATGAGAAATTCATGCTTCCACCAAAGCACAAAAATAGGGAGAACTAGAGAGAAATTAATTAGGTGGAAATTAAATTTGACAAATTAGAAAATAGGTGGAAATTAGGAATTTAGGAATTTAAGAAATTAGAAAATGAGGAAATTAGGAATTTAGTGAATTAATTAATAATTTCTCATTTATTAATTAATTCACAAAGAGGGAATTTAGAAATTAGTGAATTAATTATGAATTAATTCACAAAGAGGGAATTAAGAAATTGATGAAAAATTAGGAGATTAGGTAAATCAATTAATAATTTGTCATTTATTAATTAATTCACAAAAAGAGGAACAATTAGTTAGCCAATTAAATTAAAATTTAATTGTGACACGAAGACCTAGGATAAATAAATAAATTATTTAACCTAGAGGGAGAAAATGGAGAGAAAATGACAAACAAGGTTAAATGAATAAATCATAAAACCCTAGAAGATAAATTAGGAATGCAAGGACGACAATTAGGTCTTGATATAAAATTGATTTGATGTTGACTCGATCATGATTTTGAATTGACAAAGGACCAATGCTGACAAACAATTTTGATTGATAAATGCACCAATTTACGAGGAATAATGACAAATTGATCCAAATTAACATGATTGAGAAGGACGACGATCGATGACAAATTGATCACAAAATGACAAGATTGAAAATGATAACGCAAAATGACAACATTGAAAATGATAAGGATCGATGACAAATCGATTGCAAAATGACAAGATTGACAAGAGGACAAAACCCTAATTAGGATTGACGATGTCCAAAATGATGACAAATTAGCGCGCACATTGATGCGACAGGATCATGACTGAAGATTGTTGTCGACAAAACCAATTTCGAAAGCGAGACAACTGAAGAATGTAGAAGAAAGACTCGATGCTTGCAAATGATAAAGACCAAGTGCGTGACATAGGAGAAATGTTAATGCGATGCAAAAACCTAAAATAAGGCAATGCGCCAATGTTAAAGTATGACTCCGCAAGTGTTGACCATTTTTAGGTGTCTACATTTTGCCCCTCTTTGAGACAATGTGATTCTAAGCGTTGTTTCAAAGAACAATAATGAAAATGCCCCAGACAATGACAAGCGGTGTCTACATTTTGCCCCTCTTCTTGCACTAACCCAAGAAGAGGATTTGTTGCTCTAGAAAAGGACACGTGCAGAGAGATGGTGAACATTCCAAGGGCAGATCACCTCGGAGAACGTGTATGTACATTCAGACGACCAGTCGACACGGGAGCAGCGGTATGTATCTCAAAAACCCATGTTTTCAATTTTATGAATTTGACTTGCGTGCGGGACATTGCAGGGCCCACAGGGGATGCAAAAAGGGACTTCTGCGCTTGTGTAGGGCGAATCCTGCACTTGTGTAGGGTCTTCTGCGCTTGTGTAGGGATACACAGGTGTAGGATGCAAAACACAGGCACAGAAGTGCATTGGCAACCCTAATTTTGGTCAAAATAGCATGCAAATGATCCGGAAAGGGGGGATAAGGGTAGGATAGGTCAGAATAGCTTAAAAACACCCTGATTTGTGGATGAAAATGAGGAAATGCAACCCGTAGGAGCAAACCCTAAAACTGACAAAATATGCCCCAATTGTGATGCAGAGTCGACAGTATCCATTGATCACACGGGAGAACCGACCTGACTGCTTCATGCTATGACATAGACTTAGGAGCATGGACAAAGATACATTAGCAGGACTTGGGATATACTATATCATATTCATGCCCAAGATTAGGGCAAACATAGGACTGCTTACCACATTGGCAGAGCGATGGCATTCAGAGACCTCCTCCTTCCATCTGGTGACTGGAGAGGTGACTGTGACACTAGAGGATGTATGGCGTATCCTCCGCATTCTGATTCATGGAGAGATGGTAGAGTACGACCTAGTGACAGGGAGAGACACATTGTGCAGATTATTTGAGTGCGACGTAGATGATCTGGATATCATAGAGAGGGAGATCGACTAGGAGACCATGGCATCAAAGTATGATCGGCGATATGTGGTGATAGCTGTGGTGATAGCATGTCTACTAGCAGGAGACAGATGAGGACATGGATTCCCTATTGGATGGGGAAGAGTGCTAGAGTAGATGGTGACAGAGGGGACGGTGTATGCATGGGGACCATGTGTACTGGCTATGCTATATTTTTAGTTGCATCAGATAGCATATCAGGGAGTGCAGACTTAGAGCTGTGGAGTCACATTGCTACAGGTATGGGCATTTGAGCACATAGCCATATGTCGACCGATAATAGAGAGACATGTAGTACCACATCGACCATATGTGTACTGCTATGGGGGAGCACTGAGACAAGGTCCTTTTGGATACATATTATATTGGCGACACGAGCTAGACAAACTGAGAGAGTTCACATGGAGGCCATATTGTGATTGCCCTGGATAGTCAGATGATAGTGATGAGCTACCGTATTGTAGACAGGAGAGGTACCTAATTGGGCGACCAGTGAATCACCAGAGAGTGATTGAGTTGTACCTACCAGAGAGAGTCAGACGACAGTTTGGAGAGAGGCAGGATGTACCTAGGAGGACTGCACACTTTGCCTGATCTCATAGAGAGACGAGTTAGTGGGGGAGTATGATTCAGCCACACATAGCATATGCTGACTTCTGATAGCTACAACAGAGATAGTGGGATTGGAGATTAGATGTGGAGGACGCTAGGATGACAGAGGAGTATGAGAGATGGTTTGCACGACGACGGCCAGTGCCATTGACAGATCCGGACATTCCAGTACCTAGGAGACAGGAGGACTTCCCACTCGCTGGAGAGGAGGAGGGAAATGATGAGGACGAAGAGGATGAGGGCGGTGATGAGGATGAGGGGGATGACGAGTACGGAGATGAGGATGGGG
This sequence comes from Cryptomeria japonica, assembly GCF_030272615.1. NCBI lineage: Eukaryota > Viridiplantae > Streptophyta > Pinopsida > Cupressales > Cupressaceae > Cryptomeria > Cryptomeria japonica. Next base: position 327,883,981 of record NC_081409.1, read on the forward strand.
ATGATGAGGATGAGCCAGATTCAGGCGAGCATGAGGCATGGTAGGATATACCCATAGAGCCGGAGACAGCTAGCATAGAGGAGATGGAGATGTGCAGGGCTACCATAGCGAGTCAGCATGATCATATTGTGACATTAGAGAGATAGAATGATCAGTTCAGAGAAAAGATAGCCAGACTCATAGTGGCTCGAGATACAGCAATAGCTCAGGTACAGCGAGAGGAATAGAGAGTCACTGAGTACATTGGGTCGATTCAGGATGCCAGTGCACGCAAGATGGCACAGATGTTGGTAGAGACCAGAGAGGAGATACACCATTGGAGGACACTATATGAGAGTGCAGTTCCACCTAAGTAGAGAGCAGCTTCATATCGGGCACGATCGAGGACAAAGAGCAGGGCACACTCTCGGAGGTCATTGAGCAGCATGGGGGTGAGTGGACCTATGAGACCACCACAGCCAGGACTAAGAGGAACATCATCCGTGAGACATGGCAGGGATGAGAAGGATAGAGGGAGCACCCAGTGACAGAGGCACATGCTCCTTATAACAAACAGTGGACATTTATGTAGTTTGACATTTTGTAGTCAGCCTGCGGGCCATACTTAGGACAGACAGTCCAATTTTGTACTCCGATATTATTGTGACATATGATACGATATGCATTGAGATGATGCAATGTGTGATGACTGATAGTTATTTTTCATGTATGGATGACTTATGCACTGTTTATGTACCATTGTGGAACATGTATGGATGTATTTTTTATGTGTTTTTGATGCAGTTATAATATGAAATGGATAAAATGCTTGATGTGATGCTTAATGTAATGCAAATGTATTAACCAAATGGATGCAGGATGCAGCATATGTGCTTGGGGAAATCAGAGCACTAGACCAAACTAACTATTCAAACTGACGGAAGAAATGTTAGTAAGAAGAAAATGAGATGGAGGACAGTTAGAGACAAAGAAAAACTTGCTTTCAGTAATGCACTTTGTAGGTGAGACCCTTTATTTTAATGTAGCAAAATGGATGCGTAGCATCATGGCATTGAAGGCCAGAGCTGAAATGCAACCCTTTTTGCAAAAGACAGACACATCATAGACAAACAACAATCACAACAAAAAAAGAAAAGGACCATGAACCATCCTGGTCACTCTAAATCACTCAGTGACATCATCGAGCAACATAGGAACATGATCGAAGCCAAAGATAAATCAGTAAAAAGATAAGATGCACAAATTCCAACAAATCAAACAAACATCTTGATCTTCATTATCAAAGTTGAAAGTGTGGATAGGATGATCATGCTGTCTGGTTTCAGGACATGCGGTACCCTGTCTAAGACAGGACATAGTCTGGTTTCGAGTACACCACACCCTGTATAAGACCCATGATAGTAGAGACAAGGACAAATGATTTTGAGGTTGATTGATATGACAATGTTGATTAGTTTGAATGTCTGGTTTGATGGAAAAAGTTCATCTGTTTATGCGTGATTTCAGTAAAGCACAATGCGCGATTGCATGTCGTTGGAGGGATGCTTAGTGATTTGTCTTATGCACAAAAGGGATCATTTATTGCAAAATGCTTGTTTTTTGGATTTTAATGTTTTGAAATGTTTTTGTGTTCATTTTTTTTAGGACATTTTATGACTTTTTAGAGATTTTTCAGGACATTTTTCAATTTTTGTGATTTTTTCAGGACATTTTTTCAATTTTTATGATTTTTTTAGGACATTTTTCAATTTTTATGATTTTTTTCAAGACATTTTTCAATTTTTATGATTTTTTTCAGGACATTTTAAATGCAAAAGTGCCAGTGATTGATCATGACAAGGGGAACACACCCAATGCACATTGGAAAGACATATGTACAAGAAACTGGAGTATGCAAGACAATGATGTTGACCAATCTCAGGCTTGAAACAGAACATTGGGTCAAGACAAAGATAGACATGATAAATTGGTTGAGAGAAAGCATAGCTAGAGGTCATAACAGATGACGGAGCGATGATCTCATTACTCATGGCACCTAATTGCCAGGTTTTCACCATGGTACTTTCCCAAAGTGCCTGTTTGTCAGGTTTTCACTAGAGGGCGAATCATTTTTCTTTACTTTTTTGCTCTTTTTCTCTTTTTCTTTTTTTCACTTTTTTTTTTTTTTTTTGTATTTTGACTTTTTGATGTTTTTGTATTTTTTCACGATCATACTTGAAGAAGGGCTGATAGAAAATTATGCCTAGTACTTGCGAAGGTGCATGCTATTGACAGGATCAGACAAAGGTTCACCTTCTGGAGTGGCAAGCTGATATGCCCTCGAGCCATAGGCTGTAGTCACTATGAAAGGCCCAACCCAATTAGGTTCAAACTTACCTTTGATGATGTTAGTAGACTATGTATTCTTAGGGTTTGCCTTTAAAACCAGATCTCCCACTTCGAAGTGTCGCCCTTTTACCTTCTTATTATAAGAGCGACGGAGACGGTTTTGATATGCTTGTAAATGTGTCAGGGTTGTCTGACATTTCTCATCTAACATCTCAAGCTGATGCAACCGAGAGACTCTGTGCATCTCATCATCAATCAGATGTTGCAAGGAAACATGCAAGGAAGGAATCTCCACTTCCAAGGGTAAAATGGCTTCCACACCATACACCAAGGAATAAGGTGTTGCACCAGTAGGGGTGCGGATAGAAGTGTGATAGGCCCATAGTGCTGGATTCAATTGTACATGCCAGTCACGACCAGCATCATTGACAACCTTCTTCAGGATCTTGATAATGGTTTTATTTGATGCTTCGGCTTGACCATTACCCTGTGGATAGTATGGACTGGAGAAACAGTGTTGGATATGAAACTTTTCACAGAGTTCCTTGACATCTTTATTCTTGAAGGGACAACCATTATCTATGACTATGGCAAGAGGAACCCCATACCGGCATATGATATAATTCAATAGGAATTTTGAAATTTGTACACCAGTGATATAGGTCATGGGGATAGCCTTGATCCATTTTGTAAAATACTCTGTGGCTGTAATGATAAACTTGTGTCCATTTGCAGATGTCGGGTGAATCTTGCCAATAAGATCCAATCCCCATTGGGAAAAGGGCCACAGAGATATGACAGAATGAAGCTCTTGGGCTGGTGCATGAATGTAATTTCCATGGATCTGGCATTTGTAGCACTTCTTAACAAAATCATGAACATCTTTTTCTAGAGTGGGCCAATAATACCCAGCATGAATCAACTTTTTAGCTAAGCTTAGACCATTGAAATGGCCCCCACATATACCATCGTGAACCTCGTGTAAAGCCGTTTGTGCTTCGTCAGAATCCAAACACCTGAGGAGGGTATGGTCAAAGGAACGACGGTAAAGGGTGTCGGCGATGATGACATATTTGGCTGTCTGTCGGATGAAGGCTCGGCGTTGGTTAGCGGAAAGGTTAGGTGGTAAGGTTTGGGATTTCAAATATTGATATACATCTTTGTACCACAGGGAGTTGGGACCAACAAGAGCGCACATCACATCTGCTGTCGGAATGTCAAAAGAAGGAACAAGCAACTGTTTGACCAAAAATTCACATTTGTCCATATTGTTTGGCATATTTAACATGGAGGCGATCGTAGCCATCACATCTGATAACTTGTTTTGCATTCTTGGAACTTGACTGAAATGGATAGCCGTGAATTTTCTCTTGAAGAAATCTACCATATGCTTATAGGGAATAAGCTTTTCATCTTTTGTTTCATAGTCATCATTCACTTGTCAGATGACTAATTGAGAATCTCCATAGACTTGCAAATGTGTGATATTCCAGTGACCGCTACTCGGAGTCCTGTGACTAGTGCTTCATACTCTGCAATGTTATTGGTACAATGAAAAGTTATCTTGTAGGACTTGGGAATAGCATCACCTTGAGGGGTGACAAACAAGATGCCTGCTTCGGACCCGAACTTGGTATGGGATCCATCAAAGTATAACTTCCATTCATTAGAGAATGTGAGAGCAAAGACTGATTCATCTAGAAAATCGGTCAACATGGGATGATCATCATAAATAGGAGCCTCTGCAAGTTGATCTGCAATGACTTGTCCTTTTATCGCCTTTCACTCCATATACTCAATATCAAATTCACTGAGGATCATAACCCACTTTGCTAGGCGACCCGTCAAAGCTGCTCTGCTAAGCAAGTATTTTAGAGGATCAATTTTTGCAACCAGCAATGTTTGGTGATTTAACATATAATGTCGGAGCTTCTATGTTGCAAATACCACTGCTAAGCATGCCCGTTCAATAGTTGAATAATTCAGCTCATAGCCTACTAGTGTTCGACTGATATAATAAATAGCTCGCTCTTTGCCGTTCTCATCTTGTTGGGCCAAGAGAACTCCTAGTGCCGTTTCAGTTGCGGAAATATACAATATAAATGGCTTTCATTCTATAGGAGGCATTAGAATAGGCGGCGACAACAAATAGTCTTTGAGAGCTTGAAAGGTTGATTGACATTGCTCAATCCATTTAAAAGCGACACCTTTATGCAATAGATGCTGGAATGGATGACATTTGTCGGCCAACTGAGCTATGAAGCGGCGGATTGATTGTAGCTTTCCTTGCAGACTTCTTAATTGCCGAAGATTGGAAGGTGGAGGCATATCCATTATTGCTTTAACCTTGGCAGGGTCAACCTCAATGCCTCTGTGAGAAACAATGTACCCTAGTAATTTGCCAGCTGTGACACCAAAGACACACTTCTTTGGATTGAGTCTGAGCTTGTAGGTCTCCATTCGGTCAAAGATTGGGCCCAGGATGGCTAGATGACTATCTCTTGTGACAAATTTGCATAATAAGTCATCAACATAGTCCTCCATCAAAGTATGCATGAAATCATGGAAGATTTTCATCATTGCTCTTTGATATGTTGCGCCTGCATTTTTAAGACCGAAGGGCATCACATTCCAACAATAGGTACCCCAAGCACATGTGAATGCAGTCTTATGTTGGTCTTCAGGAGCAATGTGAATTTGGTTATAGCTGGAGAAACCATCCATCAATGAGAGCATCTCATATCCAGCAGTCATGTCAACTATGATGTCGATATTTGGCAGTGGAAAATCATCTTTAGGGCATGCTTTATTGAGATCCCTAAAATCTGTACAGATTCTAATGCCCCCAGTTACTTTGCTAACTGGTACCAAATTTGAAATCCAGTCTGCATAATCGATGGGTCTGATAAAGCCCACATCCGGTAGTTTCTTCAGTTCGACCTTGACCAAAAGAGCCACGTGGGGATGCATCTTTCTGAGTTTTTGTTTGACAGGCTTGGCATCTGCTTTTAATGGCAAGTGATGAAGGACTAGTTCTGGATCAAGGCCAGGCATATCTGCATAGGACCATGCAAAGCTGATCTTCTTCTTAAGAAAGAAATTGACAAAATCTATCTTTTCTTGTTTTGATAGAGAAGCACCAAAATGAATGACCTTAGGGTTGTCAGGTGTACCCAAATTAATTTCTTCGGTCATTTCCACAAGTAATGTTGATTTATCCTGACTTGATAGAGGTATGTCCACTCTACCACCTTTGGGCACCTCAGAGAGGTTTTCACCCGTGGGTATGTCTTTTATTTTTACTTTTGTATGATCAGAGAGTGCCTTATGGTTTTCACTCAAAGATCTATTCTTTTGATTTTTTACTTTTTCTTTTCTTTTTTCATTTTGATGACTGGAAGATGGAGTTGACTCCCCAAAATATGTTGTGGAATCTAGGTCAATAGCAAATCTTGCCTTATGATCACCTTGTGGTATGCCTTCCCGTAGTCCAAGGAATTCTGCAATTGCTTCATCATTTTGAAAATAGTCCAATGTGAGTGGTTCTTGTTGGTCATGTTGGATAAGCTGGGGATAGATGAAGGGCATGTCATCATCGGTTTTTAGGAGAGAGAGGACTGATATGGTAAAGATGTAAACATCTGTGGTATCACTATTCGAACTGCTTGTATCTGATTCGGAGCTTGGATCCCAGAATGACTCTATCCAAGCATGAGGACATGTTTTAGGAAGAGGAGTTATTTCATGTTTGTCTTCCATAGGCAAATTATCAGGGTCAAGGAAAATATTGTCAAGGGCATAGGAGCTAGAAGAAAAGGAACTCCACTCCCATTCATTGGAATCAGTTTCGGGTCGGGTATCCTCAGGTGTTATTTCATCATCAGAGTCACGCCCTTTTCCATGCATGGTCACTTTGGAAGATGAGGGTCCAATTCGTAACGGTACAAAACCTAACCCTAAAGTTGGAGGTTGCATCTTGGGTATAACAGGTTCTAGCCTTCCATTGTTGTTTAGGCCTAAGCCACTGCAGCCGTCATATCCTTTCTTTTGCAGCATAGTGAATCCTTTGTCATACCATTCCACTGGCAACCTGACAGGTGGGGTCTCAGTTGGATCCTTATAAAGCCAATCTATGACATCATCATCTAAAGTTTCTTTGTCAAGTTCACCCCATCTTGTAAATGTAGTGGGAGGCTGATATTGAATAACCACCTTAGGTTCCTTTTGCAACAAATGCAGGTTGCCATATGATTTTGGAGATATTGGTAAATTCCCGATGAGGAATGTTTGATCCATTGAATATTCTCCGCATCCTTGGTCCTGTATCTTCAATTTTTCTTTGACAGCATCTAACAATTCATTAGGATCCACATAACTATGTGATTTGGCTTCTCTATTGACGAGGACTTGCTGCTAAGGGGTATCCTTTAGAGTAGCACAAAATTGAAATGGATTAGGATCTCCTAGAATTGTTATCTCAGTTCCATTGTAAGGATATTTTAAACATTGATGATAGGTGGATGGAACTGCTTTGATTGCATGGATCCATGGACGGCCAAGAATCATATTGTAAGGGAGATCTAGGTCTAGGACCTACAGAAAAGTGTTTTTTGTCACTGGACCAACTCTGATAGGCAATGTAATTATCCCTTTGGATGGGCGTTCAGCATCATCATATGCTTTGATTGTTATTCTTTTGGAAGCATCAATGTCATTTTCTGTATAACCAAGGCCAATGACCACTCTCAAGGTACAAATATTAAGACTTGCTCCGCCATCTATCAAGACTCGTCGGATTTTGCAATTATGGACAAAGACTTCAAGGTGTAAAGGATCATTATGAGGGAGCTTATCAGGTGAGATATCATTATTAGAAAATGCGTCATTTTGGGAAACAGCTAGATGTCCAATCCGGGCTTGAAACTGGTCAACATCAATGTCTGTTGGGATAGTGGACTCAATTAAAGCTTTATCTAGGACTGCACGATGCATGGGGGACATTTTCAACAACTCAAGGATTGATATTTGTGCAGGTGTCTTTCCTAGATGATCCAAGAGATTGTACTGACTTGCAGGAGTTTGTTTGGGAGGAGCTGCAGGAGCTCCTTTCAGGACTATTTTGGATCGACGAGTGGTGACTGCACAAGAAGGATCTTGTCCCTTTATTCTTAGGGTGGAAACATACTCATTTGACGCTTGGAAACAATTGATGACGTTGTTATAACTAGTGTTTGCATAATTTGCTGTTTGAGTAGAGTTTGAAGAAGACACCTTACCCTTGTCATGATCAAGCAAAGGAGTTTTGAAAATGGTATGATCAGTGTTAGAGGTCACATGGGGTGGATCTACCTCAATTACTCCTTGCTCTAGTAGGTCTTGAATTAGATGCTTCAATTGAAAACATGATGCAGTTTTATTTCCTTTGGACCGATGGTATTCACAATAGGCATTATCATTCCACCAATGCGGCTTTACCACAGGCTCTGCCTTGATATCTGGTAGCTTGATAAATTTTGCTTGTATTAATTGTTTCATTACTGATTCAATAGGCTCTCCCAATGGCATAAATTGTTGAGGAGGCCCATCCCGTGATCGAAAAGGTTTGCGTTGTTGGTTTTGTTGTTGGCCTTGTTGTTGATTATATTGTTGAGTGTATTGTTGAGTATGCTGTTGTTGAGTAACATTGCCCATTGGTGTTTGATTTTGTTCCATAGTTGACATATTAGGAACACTCAATTTCTTGATCGTGAATGGGGGTTGATTTGCATTCACCGCTCTTGCATCAACAACTCCATCATTAGTGACATTCTTGTTCTTATACCAAAATCTATTTCTATCCCCTGAATTGTTCGTGTTGTCACTGTCTTTGTTAAGCTTAATGATTCCCTTGGCTACAAGAGCTATTTCAATGTTCATCCCTTTCTTAATGAGTTTCTCTATAGTACTGGGACTTTTCAATTTTAGTTCATACATCATTTCTGGGACCAGATTTTGGATAAACAGATTCACTTGTTGTTCTTCAGGCATATCAAGGGAAGAACGACTATACAAGCTTCGCCATCATTACAAAAAAGTCACTAATGGTTCACCTTGCTTTTGCTTGGTGTTGCATAGATCTGACATGGTCACGTCACTGTCGATGTTGAATGCAAAGTGAGATATAAACTTTTGAACCAATTCAGACCAAGTCTTTATATTTCCTGGCAGATGCGAATACCAATCCATGGCTTGTCCCGTAAGACTTCATGCAAATAATCGTATTAAATATGTCTCCTCATAGCTCACTTCAGTACTTGCCACGAAAAATGCTCGAATGTGATCTTTTGGATTGCCATTCCCTTTATATTTCTCAAAATTAGGTGCCTCAAAATGTTTAGGGAATGGAGGCATGTATAAGCTCTTATCAAATGGATTAGGACACAAATCTTGATCTGTATACAACTTCTTTCTTCCTTTAGTTTCTAATGCGTCAACTTGTCATTGCAATTTCTCAAGTTGCCATCATTAATCCCAGTGGGTACTCTTTGTCGATACATCGTGTTTCCGATCGGTTGTGGATGCTCTGAAATGGCCGTTTTTGGTGTCTCTGGCATATAATGTTTGTGGTACATCTCTTGTTGTTGTGGTTGTGCCATGCCTTGATATCGACCTTGTTGTTGTGCTTCTTGTAGCCTAGGTTGATATTGCAATTGAGTGTGTTGTTGATATTGCACAGGCGCCAATTGCGGTTGTGAAGTATGATAGCTTGTTTGTCTTGGCACATATTGAGGCACATGTTGTTGTTGATGCTGATGAACCGTAATTTGTTGACTTTGTGCCAATTGTTGTCGCGGTGTATATCCCATCATTTGCAAAAAACTTTGTTTAGGTGGTTTTTGTTGTTTCTCCTTAAGATGGGGTATGGCACTCGCATTAACTTGTTGTGTTGTTTGTCCAATCCACTGTGATGGTTGCAAGTTTGCATTAACTTGTAATGGTGCCGAAGGTGCTGCAATTTGTTGTTGAATGTGATATTGTTGTTGTTGTACATTGCTTGTTTGCACATTCGATTGTACCTTTTGTGTATTACTCAATTGTTGCAATAATTGTTGTTGGTACAAACCACTATCCGTAGTTCTTTGTGTCGCCATTATCGAAGGATCTGTCGCAATAGTGTTTGGCAAATATATTGAACTTAATGGGACATAAGAACTTTGTTTCATTATGGAATTGCTTTGGACATTAGTGATATCAGGCATTCCAGTCGTGAAGCTTTCCTGCATCTTAGATTTTGATCCAATTTTATGCATGTAAGGAACCACTTCTTGTTGAGGGATAGTTGTCAATATTTGCATGGTCTTCATTTGATCCTGTGTTACAGGTGTTGTATTGAATAATGGATTATTTATTGTCTCAAATGGTGAATTTTGAGGAATAGTCACTGTCAATGCCTTTGAAGCACGTTTACTCATCAAGGTAGGCTGAGTTTCTGGTTGCACATTTTCTTCATTTGGATGCGGAGAGAAACTTAACAACTCACCACCTTGTTGTTTTTGCACATTGATTTGCTCACTTGAGGAGGTCACATTACTCATCATGTTAAGATATTTTTGTGGGAACATCTTAAAGACCTTGTTCAAGAACTTATCCATCCTTTTTGTCATCTTAGGATCTTTAAGGAACATATCAACATCATCAGAAGCATCAGAATCTGAAGAAGAATCTGGTTGGACATTTGGATTCATTTCTTGTTGAATGCCTTGATCTGAACCAAATCCTTGCGAAAGAGTTTGTTCTTCATATAATGTTTGAGTTTGAATGTCATGTTGTAGGTGTGGTTGATTCCAATTGAAAGGTGCACTTCCTCTTGGAGTTGGTGGAACACTCCCATGTTCTGGTTTCATAGGTACAAACACTGGTTCATATAATGGAGGTGGTCCAAGTTGAACCATTCCATATGGTGGTAATGATGTGTTTGATGAACCTTCAATTTGTACTCTTTGACTGGTTTGAAATTGTGAATTTGATATGTTGTCAATGGGTTGATAGGTTGGTTCACCCATCTTTTTAGATTTTGATCTTGTTTCAACAGGCATGTCACCTATGCAAATGCAATATTTTTTGGAATTTTTCAAAGATAATGTATGATATGCAACTAAATGCAAACTAAATAAAAGAGAGTGCAATCTATGGCAAGAATGCAACCTATGTTTTTGGTTGTTTTTTGAAGATTTTGACAAACTTTTTGGAATGCAAATCTAAAAGAGACCCTTAGGAAATTGAAATGATGTCTAGACCTCAAAGGACAAAAGGACCAAGTGACAAAAGGACAAATGACAACATCTCCCCTATATGCTTGGATACTAAGCTAGGTTTGACCAAATGACAATAATGACATAAAGAGAAAAGGTTTGATAAGGTCTAGACTTCTTAACAATGACTTAGGGTTTATCAAAGATTTGGATTACTCAAGTATGACAAAACCTAGTTTTGACACTATATGCAAAGGGACAATTACTATGCAAATGACCCTAATATGATATGATAATGACCTAAACTTAATGAAGAGACCTAGGGTATGCAAATATGAACAAGAGGACACATGCAAAAGGATGACCCTTATTGATATGCAAAGGAGTATGATCTAGATGAAACCTAACCTTGGTACTTAACAATGACTTTGAAAAATGCAAACCTAAGATGCACCTAAATCTAAGTGACATGAATGTTGAGACAAGATTTTGAAAAATGTTTGACAACCATGTTTGAAGATGTTTTGAATTTGAACTTTGTTGGATGAAATGCTCTTGTGTTTAACCTTGTTTTGAATCAATTTGCCTTGTTTTTGAAATGAGATGCAATTCAACTTTTGACAAGTAAAGAAGACAAGATATTTTAACATAGACTCAAGACAATCATGCTCATTCACACATTTCTTATGGTAGGCAAGGACAGTAGGTACTTGAGAGGTAGACTCGTTATGAGATTCAAGGAGAATACATAGATGCTTAACCCCACGGGCTCCCCTCCATGGCACTCACTTCTCAGGGCAGCCAAGCATCAGTCCCCATGGAAAACTCCCCATGGCGAACTTAGTATCTCTTCCAAGTATCCGAACTTGTCCTTCTCAAGCAACTAGAAGGATTTTTGCCCTCTAAATACAAGGTGTTTAGTAAGGATTTCTGTTAAGCATTACTCCTTGGTGTCACGCAAGCGTGATTGAGACATAGGCCCACCAAGATACCAAACAAATGTAGTCGCGCAAGTATGATTTAGACCTTGAGGCCCTACTTAGATGTTTATATGAGAAAGAGTTCAAGGGTCATCACTTCCCAAGTAACTACAATTCCCACGTAACCCTTCCTTCAAAGCTTTCGCCCATCAGGTATTTGTTTATAGTGAGTTAGAATGCCAAGGTATTCTAGCCGTACTCACTTTGGGTCATTCCCTTCTCATGATTATCACTTGCTTGCAAAAGCAAATGGTCAGGAAGGCAGGCCCTCTAAAGGTGACACACAATAAAAAACATGAGCATGGTATTGAAGATCTAGATTTCTGATCACCCTAAGAAGGATGAGAGCATACTCTCCTAATCCAATGTCAAACTCAACAATCAAAGAAAACATATATTCATTCCATCCTATTTAGAAATCATACTAGGTGCCTAAACATTAATTGCAAACACAAAGTTTAGTTGTAGTCCAAGGCAACCTGCAAAACCCAAGTCAGAAGTTTGATATGTTTAGTCTTTGACTATCGAACCTGCATAAAATGTGTTAGTAGTTTCATTCATTGTCTTTGTCATGCATATGCCAAGGTTCTACATAGAGAATCAGTACCAACAAAACCAAAAAAGCAGAAACAAAATGCAAAAGAAAACAATTTGCAAGCGAAAAACACTGTCTTTTACCTCTGTTTCTGGCCCTACACAGGTGCAGAATGTCTGAAATAGGTGCAGAATGTCTGACACAAGCACAAAATGTCCTTGACATAGGCGCAAAATGTTTGACACAGGCGCAGAATGCTTGACACATGCACAGAAGTTCCCAGAAAACACTGCACTACCCTGTTTCTTGGGTTTTTGACCTGCAAATCAACTCAAAAGCACTCAAAAGAATGATTAGGGGGTTAGTTTCATGCCGGGTTCACCAATTAATGTAGCATAGGAAATTCAGAAATCATCACAAGCAAATCATAATACTAATCTAGCTCAATCACGAAAGCTCAAATGCAACGATCAATCCTAAACACACTCAATAAAGACATGAAAGCAAAACATTCAAGATTAAAAGGTAAGCAAACCAAATGCAGATCTGAATATCTCCTTCATGTGGCTCCATTTTCCTTCTTTCTTCTTCAAATAGCTTTTGTTTGTGGATCTCACCTTCAGGTGCATACACATGAGATGAAAGCAAGTAGACAAGATAGTAGCGCAAGAATACTCGAAGTGTGATTGATTTGACAAAGTAATTAGAAAAAGTGATTCATTCAATAATGTGATTAGTCTTGATTGAAGAAATTCATCCAATTTATAGATAAATTGGAGAACAGACAAGATTAGCATGAAATTGATATTAGAGGCAATTGATTTCAAAATGGGAAAATTGAGTGGAAAGAAGAAGGTTATGACACCTTCTATGTCATGAATTATGACATATTGCCAATGCAAAGGTTAGAAGCCTAGAGGCTTATGACATCTTGCTATGCCAAAAGTATGACGCATGAGAAATTCATGCTTCCACCAAAGCACAAAAATAGGGAGAACTAGAGAGAAATTAATTAGGTGGAAATTAAATTTGACAAATTAGAAAATAGGTGGAAATTAGGAATTTAGGAATTTAAGAAATTAGAAAATGAGGAAATTAGGAATTTAGTGAATTAATTAATAATTTCTCATTTATTAATTAATTCACAAAGAGGGAATTTAGAAATTAGTGAATTAATTATGAATTAATTCACAAAGAGGGAATTAAGAAATTGATGAAAAATTAGGAGATTAGGTAAATCAATTAATAATTTGTCATTTATTAATTAATTCACAAAAAGAGGAACAATTAGTTAGCCAATTAAATTAAAATTTAATTGTGACACGAAGACCTAGGATAAATAAATAAATTATTTAACCTAGAGGGAGAAAATGGAGAGAAAATGACAAACAAGGTTAAATGAATAAATCATAAAACCCTAGAAGATAAATTAGGAATGCAAGGACGACAATTAGGTCTTGATATATAATTGATTTGATGTTGACTCGATCATGATTTTGAATTGACAAAGGACCAATGCTGACAAACAATTTTGATTGATAAATGCACCAATTTACGAGGAATAATGACAAATTGATCCAAATTAACACGATTGAGAAGGACGACGATCGATGACAAATTGATCACAAAATGACAAGATTGAAAATGATAACGCAAAATGACAACATTGAAAATGATAACGATCGATGACAAATCGATTGCAAAACGACAAGATTTACAAGAGGACAAAACCCTAATTAGGATTGACGATGTCCAAATTGATGACAAATTATCGCGCACATTGATGCGACAAGATCATGACTGAAGATTGTTGTCGACAAAACCAATTTCGAAAGCGAGACAACTGAAGAATGTAGAAGAAAGACTCGATGCTTGCAAATGATAAAGACCAAGTGCGTGACATAGGAGAAATGTTAATGCGACGCAAAAACCTAAAATAAGGCAATGCACCAATGTTAAAGTATGACTCCGCAAGCGTTGACCATTTTTAGGTGTCTAGAAATAGATTAATCAGAGAACTGAATATGTATGCATGCATTTCAACTCCTTTGAGATTAGATGGTACATGTTTACCCATTGCACCGATGACATCCTACTAAACTTTGAGAAAGGTGTCCATCCAGGGAGTAATCAGACTTCTCAGTTTTACCACTCTGCTCTGATAACTCAATGATGAATGGATAGTACCAAACTGGTACTGAGAGGGGGGGGGTGAATCAGTATAGACAAAAACACAATCTTAAACTGGTTTGTCAGCAGACACTGTGCTTAGGCAGACAAACAGTAATATCGGTCTTAAACAGAGTACAACCGACAAAACCCAGAACAACTGAGACAAGCATAAACTAGTTGACACTTATCTTTTCATACAATCTAATACTTCATTCCATTTCACCCTAGTGCATGAACAGGTAATCTACCATCAAAGATATATATATATATATATATATATATATACATATATATATATATATATATATATATATATATATATATATATATATATAAACAGCTAGATCAACATGATTCACCGCTTGACAGAAAACAACATACCATCACCTGAAAAAGACATCACATATGACACACATAATTTTCACGTGGAAACCCAACTGGGAAAAACGATGGTGGGGATGAATACCCACAAGCTATTTTTGAACTCTTTAGAAGTTTGCTCTGTTAGGAGCCTTGTCTGGTTAAAGACTAATACAATAGGTTTTGTTAGGAACCGATCCTGTTAGGGATCACCCAGTTAAGGGATGGCTAGAATACCCAGTTAAGGGTTAAACCCTATTAGAGGTTACCTTGTTAGAGGATTTCAAGAACTCAATGGTTTTGAGTCACCCTATTAAAGGATTTACAGTAAGCCGGTTAAAGCTACCCTGTTAAGGGATTTTCCAACTGTTGAAGTGGTTAGAGATCAACAAGTATTACAATGATCTGGTAACAGCACTCAATGCCAATGTAGATCCGCTTTAGCTCCTCTTCACCTTCTGCACTTACACTCTATAGGTATCTCTTCTCTCTTATTGTCTGGCAAGAATCACGTATCTCTTCTCTTGGATACACACACACAAATTTTTCCAACAACCTCAAAAAGAAACACAACATTGACCTTATAGGAAATAGATAGGTCGGTAGCATAAACCCTAAACCTTAAACCTGTTAGGTTAAGGAATTCAAATGGTTCAATCCTAACCATTGAGCATATTGCATTAAATGCAATAGTCTTGATCTAATCTTGAGACATTCTCCATCGTTCATTTTTCATCGATTTCATGGTGGCTGATAACCCATCACACGTTATCACCATTTACAGGCTTCGCACAATCTTGAGGTAGATGGGAAAAATCTCCTTCATGCAAGATTCTTCACGCGCATAAGGCTGACGTGGCAACATGATCTGTTCTTCGTTACAATGCTAACTCATCACACAAAGTCACCGGTTGAGCCACACAGGCTTGAAGCACTTCAACTGGAAACCCTGAAGTTGAGACTATCGACTGATAGTCATACAAAGCTTCCATGTGCCGGTTCCCATAACCACATGTCGGTTCACCTTAAACAAACACACCGCTTCACTTTGGCACAAATGTCGATTCATAGTGTTATACAGGTTCTCTTCTCTTCAACATATTGACATCAATGACAACATACAATGTCATTATGTCCTCATACCGGTTCACATAATGCCAACAATCTCCCCCTTTGGCATTGATGGAAATATACAAAGATATCTCTCCGCTTCACATCTTCTCCCCTAATTTCTACAGATATCTTCTCCACTTCTCTTCTTCTCCCCCTTTGACAACAATGCCAAAGTGGAGGCACAAGCTTCCCTGTTCCATTATGCTACTCCCCCTAAGGAGTAGCATCCTTGAACACATCAATCCTGAAGAAAAAAAATTGACTATGCAATACTTGACTGATGTGGAGCATATACCTCTAGTTTACTTCTTGAAGGGGCAACACCCCTAATTCACCTCTTAAGTACATAAATGTAGCCTTTGGGAGAGGCTTGGTGAATATGTCTGGTAACTGCTCCTTACTGGAAACATGTTCTAGTGCAATCTCTTTGTTTTGAACCTTTTCCCTCAAGAAATGATACTTAAGCTCAAAGTGATTGGTTCTAGAATGTAAAACCGGATTCTTGGAGATGTTAATTGCACTAGTATTGTCACAAAATATACTTACCAGTTCAGATACAGGAACTTTGAAGCCATTTAATACATGCTTCATCCAGATTGTCTGAGTGCAGTTCATGAAAGCTGCAACATACTCTGCTTCCACTATAGACTGAGAGATACAACTCTACTTCTTACTCATCCATGAGACCAGTCTACCACTGAGAAAGAATGCACCACCAGTTGTGCTCTTCCGATCATCTTCATTACCTACCCAATCAACATTTGTGAATACTTTCAAGTTGAAATCCTTGTTGTATGGATACCACAATCCATAATCAATAGGTCCCTTCAGATACCTAAGAATCTGCTTGACTGCAGCCAAGTGGGATTCTCTTGGGTTTTTCTGGAACCTTGCAGTAATGCCAACAGCATGTTTAATATCTGGTCTGCTATGCGCTACATAATGCAACTTACCAATCATTGATCGGTATTCCTTCTCATCAACCAAAGCTGAGTCATCCTCTTTGGATAGTTTACAACTGGTCACCATCGGTGTACCAACCAGTTTGCTATCTTCCATGCCAAAGGTCTTCAACACCTCTTTGACATACTTGGATTGAGTGATAAAGATTCCATCTTCCATCTACTGGATCTGCAGTCCAATGAAGAACTTAATCTCCCCTATGAGTGACATCTCAAACTCTTTCTTCATCTCATCTGCAAACTCATGACTCATCTTGTCATCTCCACCAAAGATAATGTCATCAACAAATACCTCACAGATTAGGATCTGATCTCCTTCAGACTTCAAGTAGATATTGCTATCTTCGCTTGTTCTCTCAAAGCCAATCTTCACAAGATGGGAGTGCAGGCATTCATACCATGCTCTAGGTGCCTGCTTTAGACCATATAAGGCTTTATGTAGCCTACACACCATGTCACTATCTTCAGATAGGGCAAACCCATCTGGTTGCTCTATATACACTTCCTCTTCAAGTACACCATTTAGGAATGCAGATTTTACATCCATTTGATATACTTTGAATCCTTTAAAAGCTGCATATGCAAGAAGCATATGAACTCCTTCCAATCTGGCTACAGAAGCAAAGGTTTCTCCATAGTCTTCTCCTTTTTCTTGGGCATATCCTTTGCACACCAGTCTGGCTTTGTTTCTAATCACTGTGCCATCCTCATTTAGCTTATTTCTGAAAACCCATTTGGTGCCAATGACATTTTTATGCTCCGGTCTGGGTACCAAAGACCATGTACCATTTTTCTCTATCTGGTCAAGTTCCTCTTCCATTTCCTTAATCCAGTCTTCATCTTTATGTGCGCCTTTGAATGATTTAGGCTCAAATTCAGAGATCATACATGAGTTTTCTCTGACCTTTCTTCTTGTGAGAATTCCTACATCCTTATCTCCTATGATCTACTTAGGATCATGATTTAGCTTGACATACCGAGGAATGGTCTTGATAGATTCCTCTTGATTTTCTTCTTCATCCTCATGTCCATCAGTATCAGGAACTACATCTACCAGTGTCAGAACACTATTACTGGTACTTGGTTGACTGACAACCGGTTCCCAGAAGGTTACAACTAGTTCATTTACCGCTTGCTATTGTCGGTTTCCTTAGTTTTCTTAGAGGTTTCATCAACTCTTACATTGATGCTTTCCATAATTCTCTAAGTCCTATTATTGAAACACTTGAGAGCTTTTCTCTTGGTGGAATACCCTAGGAATATTCCCTCATCACATTTCACATCAAATTTGCTCTAGTGTTCGCTCCTCTTGATGTAACATTTGCTACCAAACACTCTAAAGTAACTAACTACAAGTGTCTTACCGATCCAATACTCATAAGGAGTTTTATCCTTACCTTTCTTAATGAGTACCCGGTTCATTTTGTAGACTGCAGTGCTCACCGCTTCTCTCCAAATGGTGTGAGCTACCTTTCCTTGAATCAACATAGTTCTAGCTACTTCAACCACAATCCGGTTATTCCTCTCTACTAGGCCATTTTGTTGTGGAGTCTGGGGGGCAAACAGTTGCCTCTTGATGCCATGTTCTTCACAATATTTATTCAATTCACCAGAAGTGAATTCCCCTCCTTGATCAGTTCTCAGGGACTTGATCCTTTTACCACTTTCCTTCTCCACTAATGCTCTGAAAGATTTGAACTTTGCAAAAGCTTCAGACTTATCTTTCAAGAATGTAACCCACATCATCTTGAGCAGTCATCAACGAGAATCATGAAGTACCTATCACCCTGCACACTCCTAGTTTTCATAGGACCACACAAATTAGTATGCACAAGATCAAGCAAATTGTCAGCAATGAAAGGTTTACCTTTAAAGGTTGAGGAAGACATTTTCCCCAATTGACACTCTCAGCACAAGGTATTATCTAGTTTGCTTAGCACCGACAACCCTCTAACTACCTTGATCTTACTAGCCTTCACAATGTTATCAAAGT